>NW_027436609.1:0-600000 GCF_031877795.1 Strix aluco | reverse complement strand
AACATAGAATCTGGGGCTCTGTGCTTTCTTTCCTTCTGAACAAGTGTTACTGTTTTCTGCACAAAAGCGATTCTGCGAAGCAATGTGAACACTTCTGCTTCCCAGGCACAGAGAAGGTGCTAGCAGGGAATTCTCTGCCTGCCTTTCCCCAGTGCTCTGCAAGCTCTCCAGGACAACATAGAATCTGGGGCTCTGTGCTTTCTTTCCTTCTGAACAAGTGTTACTGTTTTCTGCACAAAAGCGATTCTTGCGAAGCAATGTGATCACTTCTGCTTCCCAGGCACAGAGAAGGTGCTAACAAGGAATTCTCTGCCTGCCTTTCCCCAGTGCTCTGCAAGCTCTCCAGGACAACATAAAATCTGGGGCTCTGTGCTTTCTTTCCTTCTGAACAAGTGTTAGTGTTTTCTGCACAAAAGCGATTCTTGCGAAGCAATGTGAACACTTCTGCTTCCCAGGCACAGAGAAGGTGCTAGCAGGGAATTCTCTGCCTGCCTTTCCCCAGTGCTCTGCAAGCTCTCCAGGACAACATAGAATCTGGGGCTCTGTGCTTTCTTTCCTTCTGAACAAGTGTTACTGTTTTCTGCACAAAAGCGATTCTTGCGAAGCAATGTGAACACTTCTGCTTCCCAGGCACAGAGAAGGTGCTAGCAGGGAATTCTCTGCCTGCCTTTCCCCAGTGCTCTGCAAGCTCTCCAGGACAACAGCAAATCTGGGGCTCTGTGCTTTCTTTCGTTCTGAACAAGTGTTACTGTTTTCTGCACAAAAGCGATTCTTGCGAAGCAATGTGAACACTTCTGCTTCCCAGGCACAGAGAAGGTGCTAGCAGGGAATTCTCTGCCTGCCTTTCCCCAGTGCTCTGCAAGCTCTCCAGGACAACAGCAAATCTGGGGCTCTGTGGTTTCTTTAGTTCTGAACAAGTGTTAGTGTTTTCTGCACAAAAGCGATTCTTGCGAAGCAATGTGAACAATTCTGCTTCCCAGGCACAGAGAAGGTGCTAGCAGGGAATTCTCTGCCTGCCTTTCCCCAGTGCTCTGCAAGCTCTCCAGGACAACATAGAATCTGGGGCTCTGTGCTTTCTTTCCTTCTGAACAAGTGTTACTGTTTTCTGCACAAAAGCGATTCTTGCGAAGCAATGTGATCACTTCTGCTTCCCAGGCACAGAGAAGGTGCTAGCAGGGAATTCTCTGCCTGCCTTTCCCCAGTGCTCTGCAAGCTCTCCAGGACAACATAGAATCTGGGGCTCTGTGCTTTCTTTCGTTCTGAACAAGTGTTAGTGTTTTCTGCACAAAAGCGATTCTGCGAAGCAATGTGAACACTTCTGCTTCCCAGGCACAGAGAAGGTGCTAGCAAGGAATTCTCTGCCTGCCTTTCCCCAGTGCTCTGCAAGCTCTCCAGGGCAACATAAAATCTGGGGCTCTGTGCTTTCTTTCCTTCTGAACAAGTGTTAGTGTTTTCTGCACAAAAGCGATTCTTGCGAAGCAATGTGAACACTTCTGCTTCCCAGGCACAGAGAAGGTGCTAGCAGGGAATTCTCTGCCTGCCTTTCCCCAGTGCTCTGCAAGCTCTCCAGGACAACATAGAATCTGGGGCTCTGTGCTTTCTTTCGTTCTGAACAAGTGTTACTGTTTTCTGCACAAAAGCGATTCTGCGAAGCAATGTGAACAGGCACAGAGAAGGTGCTAGCAGGGAATTCTCTGCCTGCCTTTCCCCAGTGCTCTGCAAGCTCTCCAGGACAACATAGAATCTGGGGCTCTGTGCTTTCTTTCCTTCTGAACAAGTGTTACTGTTTTCTGCACAAAAGCGATTCTTGCGAAGCAATGTGAACAGGCACAGAGAAGGTGCTAGCAGGGAATTCTCTGCCTGCCTTTCCCCAGTGCTCTGTAAGCTCTCCAGGACAACATAAAATCTGGGGCTCTGTGCTTTCTTTCCTTCTGAACAAGTGTTAGTGTTTTCTGCACAAAAGCGATTCTGCGAAGCAATGTGAACACTTCTGCTTCCCAGGCACAGAGAAGGTGCTAGCAGGGAATTCTCTGCCTGCCTTTCCCCAGTGCTCTGCAAGCTCTCCAGGACAACATAAAATCTGGGGCTCTGTGCTTTCTTTCGTTCTGAACAAGTGTTACTGTTTTCTGCACAAAAGCGATTCTGCGAAGCAATGTGAACAGGCACAGAGAAGGTGCTAGCAGGGAATTCTCTGCCTGCCTTTCCCCAGTGCTCTGCAAGCTCTCCAGGACAACATAGAATCTGGGGCTCTGTGCTTTCTTTCCTTCTGAACAAGTGTTACTGTTTTCTGCACAAAAGCGATTCTTGCGAAGCAATGTGATCACTTCTGCTTCCCAGGCACAGAGAAGGTGCTAGCAGGGAATTCTCTGCCTGCCTTTCCCCAGTGCTCTGCAAGCTCTCCAGGACAACATAGAATCTGGGGCTCTGTGCTTTCTTTCGTTCTGAACAAGTGTTACTGTTTTCTGCACAAAAGCGATTCTGCGAAGCAATGTGAACACTTCTGCTTCCCAGGCACAGAGAAGGTGCTAGCAAGGAATTCTCTGCCTGCCTTTCCCCAGTGCTCTGCAAGCTCTCCAGGACAACATAGAATCTGGGGCTCTGTGCTTTCTTTCCTTCTGAACAAGTGTTAGTGTTTTCTGCACAAAAGCGATTCTTGCGAAGCAATGTGAACACTTCTGCTTCCCAGGCACAGAGAAGGTGCTAGCAGGGAATTCTCTGCCTGCCTTTCCCCAGTGCTCTGCAAGCTCTCCAGGACAACATAGAATCTGGGGCTCTGTGCTTTCTTTCCTTCTGAACAAGTGTTACTGTTTTCTGCACAAAAGCGATTCTTGCGAAGCAATGTGAACAGGCACAGAGAAGGTGCTAGCAGGGAATTCTCTGCCTGCCTTTCCCCAGTGCTCTGTAAGCTCTCCAGGACAACATAAAATCTGGGGCTCTGTGCTTTCTTTCCTTCTGAACAAGTGTTAGTGTTTTCTGCACAAAAGCGATTCTGCGAAGCAATGTGAACACTTCTGCTTCCCAGGCACAGAGAAGGTGCTAGCAGGGAATTCTCTGCCTGCCTTTCCCCAGTGCTCTGCAAGCTCTCCAGGACAACATAGAATCTGGGGCTCTGTGCTTTCTTTCCTTCTGAACAAGTGTTACTGTTTTCTGCACAAAAGCGATTCTTGCGAAGCAATGTGAACACTTCTGCTTCCCAGGCACAGAGAAGGTGCTAGCAGGGAATTCTCTGCCTGCCTTTCCCCAGTGCTCTGCAAGCTCTCCAGGACAACATAGAATCTGGGGCTCTGTGCTTTCTTTCATTCTGAACAAGTGTTACTGTTTTCTGCACAAAAGCGATTCTGCGAAGCAATGTGAACACTTCTGCTTCCCAGGCACAGAGAAGGTGCTAGCAAGGAATTCTCTGCCTGTCTTTCCCCAGTGCTCTGCAAGCTCTCCAGGACAACATAGAATGTGGGGCTCTGTGCTTTCTTTCCTTCTGAACAAGTGTTACTGTTTTCTGCACAAAAGCGATTCTTGCGAAGCATTGTGAACAGGCACAGAGAAGGTGCTAGCAGGGAATTCTCTGCCTGCCTTTCCCCAGTGCTCTGTAAGCTCTCCAGGACAACATAAAATCTGGGGCTCTGTGCTTTCTTTCCTTCTGAACAAGTGTTAGTGTTTTCTGCACAAAAGCGATTCTGCGAAGCAATGTGAACACTTCTGCTTCCCAGGCACAGAGAAGGTGCTAGCAAGGAATTCTCTGCCTGCCTTTCCCCAGTGCTCTGCAAGCTCTCCAGGACAACATAAAATCTGGGGCTCTGTGCTTTCTTTCCTTCTGAACAAGTGTTACTGTTTTCTGCACAAAAGCGATTCTGCGAAGCAATGTGAACAGGCACAGAGAAGGTGCTAGCAGGGAATTCTCTGCCTGCCTTTCCCCAGTGCTCTGCAAGCTCTCCAGGACAACAGAGAATCTGGGGCTCTGTGCTTTCTTTCCTTCTGAACAAGTGTTACTGTTTTCTGCACAAAAGCGATTCTTGCGAAGCAATGTGAACACTTCTGCTTCCCAGGCACAGAGAAGGTGCTAGCAAGGAATTCTCTGCCTGCCTTTCCCCAGTGCTCTGCAAGCTCTCCAGGACAAGAGCAAATCTGGGGCTCTGTGCTTTCTTTCCTTCTGAACAAGTGTTAGTGTTTTCTGCACAAAAGCGATTCTTGCGAAGCAATGTGAACACTTCTGCTTCCCAGGCACAGAGAAGGTGCTAGCAGGGAATTCTCTGCCTGCCTTTCCCCAGTGCTCTGCAAGCTCTCCAGGACAACATAAAATCTGGGGCTCTGGTCTTTCTTTCTTCTGAACAAGTGTTAGTGTTTTCTGCACAAAAGCGATTCTTGCGAAGCAATGTGAACACTTCTGCTTCCCAGGCACAGAGAAGGTGCTATCAGGGAATTCTCTGCCTGCCTTTCCCCAGTGCTCTGCAAGCTCTCCAGGACAACATAGAATCTGGGGCTCTGTGCTTTCTTTCCTTCTGAACAAGTGTTACTGTTTTCTGCACAAAAGCGATTCTGCGAAGCAATGTGAACACTTCTGCTTCCCAGGCACAGAGAAGGTGCTAGCAAGGAATTCTCTGCCTGCCTTTCCCCAGTGCTCTGCAAGCTCTCCAGGACAACATAAAATCTGGGGCTCTGTGCTTTCTTTCGTTCTGAACAAGTGTTACTGTTTTCTGCACAAAAGCGATTCTGCGAAGCAATGTGAACAGGCACAGAGAAGGTGCTAGCAGGGAATTCTCTGCCTGCCTTTCCCCAGTGCTCTGCAAGCTCTCCAGGACAACATAAAATCTGGGGCTCTGTGCTTTCTTTCCTTCTGAACAAGTGTTACTGTTTTCTGCACAAAAGCGATTCTGCGAAGCAATGTGAACACTTCTGCTTCCCAGGCACAGAGAAGGTGCTAGCAGGGAATTCTCTGCCTGCCTTTCCCCAGTGCTCTGCAAGCTCTCCAGGACAACATAAAATCTGGGGCTCTGTGCTTTCTTTCCTTCTGAACAAGTGTTACTGTTTTCTGCACAAAAGCGGTTCTTGCGAAGCAATGTGAACACTTCTGCTTCCCAGGCACAGAGAAGGTGCTAGCAGGGAATTCTCTGCCTGCCTTTCCCCAGTGCTCTGCAAGCTCTCCAGGACAACATAAAATCTGGGGCTCTGTGCTTTCTTTCCTTCTGAACAAGTGTTAGTGTTTTCTGCACAAAAGCGATTCTTGCGAATCAATGTGATCACTTCTGCTTCCCAGGCACAGAGAAGGTGCTAGCAGGGAATTCTCTGCCTGCCTTTCCCCAGTGCTCTGCAAGCTCTCCAGGACAACATAGAATCTGGGGCTCTGTGCTTTCTTTCCTTCTGAACAAGTGTTACTGTTTTCTGCACAAAAGCGATTCTGCGAAGCAATGTGAACAGGCACAGAGAAGGTGCTAGCAGGGAATTCTCTGCCTGCCTTTCCCCAGTGCTCTGCAAGCTCTCCAGGACAACATAGAATCTGGGGCTCTGTGCTTTCTTTCCTTCTGAACAAGTGTTACTGTTTTCTGCACAAAAGCGATTCTTGCGAAGCAATGTGAACAGGCACAGAGAAGGTGCTAGCAGGGAATTCTCTGCCTGCCTTTCCCCAGTGCTCTGTAAGCTCTCCAGGACAACATAAAATCTGGGGCTCTGTGCTTTCTTTCCTTCTGAACAAGTGTTAGTGTTTTCTGCACAAAAGCGATTCTGCGAAGCAATGTGAACACTTCTGCTTCCCAGGCACAGAGAAGGTGCTAGCAGGGAATTCTCTGCCTGCCTTTCCCCAGTGCTCTGCAAGCTCTCCAGGACAACATAAAATCTGGGGCTCTGTGCTTTCTTTCCTTCTGAATAAGTGTTACTGTTTTCTGCACAAAAGCGATTCTGCGAAGCAATGTGAACAGGCACAGAGAAGGTGCTAGCAGGGAATTCTCTGCCTGCCTTTCCCCAGTGCTCTGCAAGCTCTCCAGGACAACAGAGAATCTGGGGCTCTGTGCTTTCTTTCCTTCTGAACAAGTGTTACTGTTTTCTGCACAAAAGCGATTCTTGCGAAGCAATGTGAACACTTCTGCTTCCCAGGCACAGAGAAGGTGCTAGCAGGGAATTCTCTGCCTGCCTTTCCCCAGTGCTCTGCAAGCTCTCCAGGACAACATAGAATCTGGGGCTCTGTGCTTTCTTTCGTTCTGAACAAGTGTTACTGTTTTCTGCACAAAAGCGATTCTGCGAAGCAATGTGAACACTTCTGCTTCCCAGGCACAGAGAAGGTGCTAGCAAGGAATTCTCTGCCTGCCTTTCCCCAGTGCTCTGCAAGCTCTCCAGGACAACAGCAAATCTGGGGCTCTGTGCTTTCTTTCCTTCTGAACAAGTGTTACTGTTTTCTGCACAAAAGCGATTCTGCGAAGCAATGTGAACACTTCTGCTTCCCAGGCACAGAGAAGATGCTAGCAAGGAATTCTCTGCCTGCCTTTCCCCAGTGCTCTGCAAGCTCTCCAGGACAACATAAAATCTGGGGCTCTGTGCTTTCTTTCGTTCTGAACAAGTGTTACTGTTTTCTGCACAAAAGCTATTCTGCGAAGCAATGTGAACAGGCACAGAGAAGGTGCTAGCAGGGAATTCTCTGCCTGCCTTTCCCCAGTGCTCTGCAAGCTCTCCAGGACAACAGCAAATCTGGGGCTCTGTGCTTTCTTTCCTTCTGAACAAGTGTTAGTGTTTTCTGCACAAAAGCGATTCTTGCGAAGCAATGTGAACACTTCTGCTTCCCAGGCACAGAGAAGGTGCTAGCAAGGAATTCTCTGCCTGCCTTTCCCCAGTGCTCTGCAAGCTCTCCAG
This sequence comes from Strix aluco, assembly GCF_031877795.1. Lineage (NCBI taxonomy): Eukaryota > Metazoa > Chordata > Aves > Strigiformes > Strigidae > Strix > Strix aluco. Next base: position 593,166 of record NW_027436609.1, on the reverse strand, counting down.
GACAACATAAAATCTGGGGCTCTGTGCTTTCTTTCCTTCTGAACAAGTGTTACTGTTTTCTGCACAAAAGCGATTCTGCGAAGCAATGTGAACAGGCACAGAGAAGGTGCTAGCAGGGAATTCTCTGCCTGCCTTTCCCCAGTGCTCTGCAAGCTCTCCAGGACAACATAAAATCTGGGGCTCTGTGCTTTCTTTCGTTCTGAACAAGTGTTACTGTTTTCTGCACAAAAGCGATTCTTGCGAAGCAATGTGAACACTTCTGCTTCCCAGGCACAGAGAAGGTGCTAGCAGGGAATTGTCTGCCTGCCTTTCCCCAGTGCTCTGCAAGCTCTCCAGGACAACATAAAATCTGGGGCTCTGGTCTTTCTTTCTTCTGAACAAGTGTTACTGTTTTCTGCACAAAAGCGATTCTTGCGAAGCAATGTGAACACTTCTGCTTCCCAGGCACAGAGAAGGTGCTATCAGGGAATTCTCTGCCTGCCTTTCCCCAGTGCTCTGCAAGCTCTCCAGGACAACATAGAATCTGGGGCTCTGTGCTTTCTTTCCTTCTGAACAAGTGTTACTGTTTTCTGCACAAAAGCGATTCTGCGAAGCAATGTGAACACTTCTGCTTCCCAGGCACAGAGAAGGTGCTAGCAAGGAATTCTCTGCCTGCCTTTCCCCAGTGCTCTGCAAGCTCTCCAGGACAACATAAAATCTGGGGCTCTGTGCTTTCTTTCGTTCTGAACAAGTGTTACTGTTTTCTGCACAAAAGCGATTCTGCGAAGCAATGTGAACAGGCACAGAGAAGGTGCTAGCAGGGAATTCTCTGCCTGCCTTTCCCCAGTGCTCTGCAAGCTCTCCAGGACAACATAAAATCTGGGGCTCTGTGCTTTCTTTCCTTCTGAACAAGTGTTACTGTTTTCTGCACAAAAGCGATTCTGCGAAGCAATGTGAACACTTCTGCTTCCCAGGCACAGAGAAGGTGCTAGCAGGGAATTCTCTGCCTGCCTTTCCCCAGTGCTCTGCAAGCTCTCCAGGACAACATAAAATCTGGGGCTCTGTGCTTTCTTTCCTTCTGAACAAGTGTTACTGTTTTCTGCACAAAAGCGGTTCTTGCGAAGCAATGTGAACACTTCTGCTTCCCAGGCACAGAGAAGGTGCTAGCAGGGAATTCTCTGCCTGCCTTTCCCCAGTGCTCTGCAAGCTCTCCAGGACAACATAAAATCTGGGGCTCTGTGCTTTCTTTCCTTCTGAACAAGTGTTAGTGTTTTCTGCACAAAAGCGATTCTTGCGAATCAATGTGATCACTTCTGCTTCCCAGGCACAGAGAAGGTGCTAGCAGGGAATTCTCTGCCTGCCTTTCCCCAGTGCTCTGCAAGCTCTCCAGGACAACATAGAATCTGGGGCTCTGTGCTTTCTTTCCTTCTGAACAAGTGTTACTGTTTTCTGCACAAAAGCGATTCTGCGAAGCAATGTGAACAGGCACAGAGAAGGTGCTAGCAGGGAATTCTCTGCCTGCCTTTCCCCAGTGCTCTGCAAGCTCTCCAGGACAACATAGAATCTGGGGCTCTGTGCTTTCTTTCCTTCTGAACAAGTGTTACTGTTTTCTGCACAAAAGCGATTCTTGCGAAGCAATGTGAACAGGCACAGAGAAGGTGCTAGCAGGGAATTCTCTGCCTGCCTTTCCCCAGTGCTCTGTAAGCTCTCCAGGACAACATAAAATCTGGGGCTCTGTGCTTTCTTTCCTTCTGAACAAGTGTTAGTGTTTTCTGCACAAAAGCGATTCTGCGAAGCAATGTGAACACTTCTGCTTCCCAGGCACAGAGAAGGTGCTAGCAGGGAATTCTCTGCCTGCCTTTCCCCAGTGCTCTGCAAGCTCTCCAGGACAACATAAAATCTGGGGCTCTGTGCTTTCTTTCCTTCTGAATAAGTGTTACTGTTTTCTGCACAAAAGCGATTCTGCGAAGCAATGTGAACAGGCACAGAGAAGGTGCTAGCAGGGAATTCTCTGCCTGCCTTTCCCCAGTGCTCTGCAAGCTCTCCAGGACAACAGAGAATCTGGGGCTCTGTGCTTTCTTTCCTTCTGAACAAGTGTTACTGTTTTCTGCACAAAAGCGATTCTTGCGAAGCAATGTGAACACTTCTGCTTCCCAGGCACAGAGAAGGTGCTAGCAGGGAATTCTCTGCCTGCCTTTCCCCAGTGCTCTGCAAGCTCTCCAGGACAACATAGAATCTGGGGCTCTGTGCTTTCTTTCGTTCTGAACAAGTGTTACTGTTTTCTGCACAAAAGCGATTCTGCGAAGCAATGTGAACACTTCTGCTTCCCAGGCACAGAGAAGGTGCTAGCAAGGAATTCTCTGCCTGCCTTTCCCCAGTGCTCTGCAAGCTCTCCAGGACAACAGCAAATCTGGGGCTCTGTGCTTTCTTTCCTTCTGAACAAGTGTTACTGTTTTCTGCACAAAAGCGATTCTGCGAAGCAATGTGAACACTTCTGCTTCCCAGGCACAGAGAAGATGCTAGCAAGGAATTCTCTGCCTGCCTTTCCCCAGTGCTCTGCAAGCTCTCCAGGACAACATAAAATCTGGGGCTCTGTGCTTTCTTTCGTTCTGAACAAGTGTTACTGTTTTCTGCACAAAAGCTATTCTGCGAAGCAATGTGAACAGGCACAGAGAAGGTGCTAGCAGGGAATTCTCTGCCTGCCTTTCCCCAGTGCTCTGCAAGCTCTCCAGGACAACAGCAAATCTGGGGCTCTGTGCTTTCTTTCCTTCTGAACAAGTGTTAGTGTTTTCTGCACAAAAGCGATTCTTGCGAAGCAATGTGAACACTTCTGCTTCCCAGGCACAGAGAAGGTGCTAGCAAGGAATTCTCTGCCTGCCTTTCCCCAGTGCTCTGCAAGCTCTCCAGGACAACATAAAATCTGGGGCTCTGTGCTTTCTTTCCTTCTGAACAAGTGTTACTGTTTTCTGCACAAAAGCGATTCTGCGAAGCAATGTGAACAGGCACAGAGAAGGTGCTAGCAGGGAATTCTCTGCCTGCCTTTCCCCAGTGCTCTGCAAGCTCTCCAGGACAACATAAAATCTGGGGCTCTGTGCTTTCTTTCGTTCTGAACAAGTGTTACTGTTTTCTGCACAAAAGCGATTCTTGCGAAGCAATGTGAACACTTCTGCTTCCCAGGCACAGAGAAGGTGCTAGCAGGGAATTGTCTGCCTGCCTTTCCCCAGTGCTCTGCAAGCTCTCCAGGACAACATAAAATCTGGGGCTCTGGTCTTTCTTTCTTCTGAACAAGTGTTACTGTTTTCTGCACAAAAGCGATTCTTGCGAAGCAATGTGATCACTTCTGCTTCCCAGGCACAGAGAAGGTGCTAGCAGGGAATTCTCTGCCTGCCTTTCCCCAGTGCTCTGCAAGCTCTCCAGGACAACATAAAATCTGGGGCTCTGGTCTTTCTTTCTTCTGAACAAGTGTTACTGTTTTCTGCACAAAAGCGATTCTTGCGAAGCAATGTGAACACTTCTGCTTCCCAGGCACAGAGAAGGTGCTAGCAGGGAATTCTCTGCCTGCCTTTCCCCAGTGCTCTGCAAGCTCTCCAGGACAACATAAAATCTGGGGCTCTGTGCTTTCTTTCCTTCTGAACAAGTGTTAGTGTTTTCTGCACAAAAGCGATTCTTGCGAATCAATGTGATCACTTCTGCTTCCCAGGCACAGAGAAGGTGCTAGCAGGGAATTCTCTGCCTGCCTTTCCCCAGTGCTCTGCAAGCTCTCCAGGACAACAGCAAATCTGGGGCTCTGTGCTTTCTTTCCTTCTGAACAACTGTTACTGTTTTCTGCACAAAAGCGATTCTGCGAAGCAATGTGAACAGGCACAGAGAAGGTGCTAGCAGGGAATTCTCTGCCTGCCTTTCCCCAGTGCTCTGCAAGCTCTCCAGGACAACATAAAATCTGGGGCTCTGTGCTTTCTTTCGTTCTGAACAAGTGTTACTGTTTTCTGCACAAAAGCGATTCTGCGAAGCAATGTGAACAGGCACAGAGAAGGTGCTAGCAGGGAATTCTCTGCCTGCCTTTCCCCAGTGCTCTGCAAGCTCTCCAGGACAACATAAAATCTGGGGCTCTGTGCTTTCTTTCCTTCTGAACAAGTGTTACTGTTTTCTGCACAAAAGCGATTCTTGCGAAGCAATGTGAACACTTCTGCTTCCCAGGCACAGAGAAGGTGCTAGCAGGGAATTGTCTGCCTGCCTTTCCCCAGTGCTCTGCAAGCTCTCCAGGACAACATAAAATCTGGGGCTCTGTGCTTTCTTTCCTTCTGAACAAGTGTTAGTGTTTTCTGCACAAAAGCGATTCTTGCGAATCAATGTGATCACTTCTGCTTCCCAGGCACAGAGAAGGTGCTAGCAGGGAATTCTCTGCCTGCCTTTCCCCAGTGCTCTGCAAGCTCTCCAGGACAACAGCAAATCTGGGGCTCTGTGCTTTCTTTCGTTCTGAACAAGTGTTCCTGTTTTCTGCACAAAAGCGATTCTGCGAAGCAATGTGAACAGGCACAGAGAAGGTGCTAGCAGGGAATTCTCTGCCTGCCTTTCCCCAGTGCTCTGCAAGCTCTCCAGGACAACAGCAAATCTGGGGCTCTGTGCTTTCTTTCCTTCTGAACAAGTGTTACTGTTTTCTGCACAAAAGCGATTCTGCGAAGCAATGTGAACAGGCACAGAGAAGGTGCTATCAGGGAATTCTCTGCCTGCCTTTCCCCAGTGCTCTGCAAGCTCTCCAGGACAACATAAAATCTGGGGCTCTGTGCTTTCTTTCCTTCTGAACAAGTGTTACTGTTTTATGCACAAAAGCGGTTCTTGCGAAGCAATGTGAACACTTCTGCTTCCCAGGCACAGAGAAGGTGCTAGCAGGGAATTGTCTGCCTGCCTTTCCCCAGTGCTCTGCAAGCTCTCCAGGACAACATAAAATCTGGGGCTCTGTGCTTTCTTTCGTTCTGAACAAGTGTTACTGTTTTCTGCACAAAAGCGATTCTTGCGAAGCAATGTGAACACTTCTGCTTCCCAGGCACAGAGAAGGTGCTAGCAAGGAATTCTCTGCCTGCCTTTCCCCAGTGCTCTGCAAGCTCTCCAGGACAACATAGAATCTGGGGCTCTGTGCTTTCTTTCCTTCTGAACAAGTGTTACTGTTTTCTGCACAAAAGCGATTCTGCGAAGCAATGTGAACAGGCACAGAGAAGGTGCTAGCAGGGAATTCTCTGCCTGCCTTTCCCCAGTGCTCTGCAAGCTCTCCAGGACAACATAAAATCTGGGGCTCTGTGCTTTCTTTCCTTCTGAACAAGTGTTACTGTTTTCTGCACAAAAGCGATTCTTGCGAAGCAATGTGAACACTTCTGCTTCCCAGGCACAGAGAAGGTGCTAGCAGGGAATTGTCTGCCTGCCTTTCCCCAGTGCTCTGCAAGCTCTCCAGGACAACATAAAATCTGGGGCTCTGTGCTTTCTTTCCTTCTGAACAAGTGTTACAGTTTTCTGCACAAAAGCGATTCTGCGAAGCAATGTGAACACTTCTGCTTCCCAGGCACAGAGAAGGTGCTAGCAAGGAATTCTCTGCCTGCCTTTCCCCAGTGCTCTGCAAGCTCTCCAGGACAACAGCAAATCTGGGGCTCTGTGCTTTCTTTCCTTCTGAACAAGTGTTAGTGTTTTCTGCACAAAAGCGGTTCTTGCGAAGCAATGTGAACACTTCTGCTTCCCAGGCACAGAGAAGGTGCTAGCAGGGAATTCTCTGCCTGCCTTTCCCCAGTGCTCTGTAAGCTCTCCAGGACAACATAAAATCTGGGGCTCTGTGCTTTCTTTCCTTCTGAACAAGTGTTACTGTTTTCTGCACAAAAGCGATTCTTGCGAAGCAATGTGAACACTTCTGCTTCCCAGGCACAGAGAAGGTGCTAGCAGGGAATTCTCTGCCTGCCTTTCCCCAGTGCTCTGCAAGCTCTCCAGGACAACATAGAATCTGGGGCTCTGTGCTTTCTTTCGTTCTGAAGAAGTGTTACTGTTTTCTGCACAAAAGCGATTCTGCGAAGCAATGTGAACACTTCTGCTTCCCAGGCACAGAGAAGGTGCTAGCAAGGAATTCTCTGCCTGCCTTTCCCCAGTGCTCTGCAAGCTCTCCAGGGCAACATAGAATCTGGGGCTCTGTGCTTTCTTTCCTTCTGAACAAGTGTTACTGTTTTCTGCACAAAAGCGATTCTTGCGAAGCAATGTGAACAGGCACAGAGAAGGTGCTAGCAAGGAATTCTCTGCCTGCCTTTCCCCAGTGCTCTGCAAGCTCTCCAGGACAACATAAAATCTGGGGCTCTGTGCTTTCTTTCCTTCTGAACAAGTGTTAGTGTTTTCTGCACAAAAGCGATTCTTGCGAAGCAATGTGAACACTTCTGCTTCCCAGGCACAGAGAAGGTGCTAGCAAGGAATTCTCTGCCTGCCTTTCCCCAGTGCTCTGCAAGCTCTCCACGACAACATAAAATCTGGGGCTCTGTGCTTTCTTTCATTCTGAACAAGTGTTACTGTTTTCTGCACAAAAGCGATTCTGCGAAGCAATGTGAACAGGCACAGAGAAGGTGCTAGCAGGGAATTGTCTGCCTGCCTTTCCCCAGTGCTCTGCAAGCTCTCCAGGACAACATAAAATCTGGGGCTCTGTGCTTTCTTTCGTTCTGAACAAGTGTTACTGTTTTCTGCACAAAAGCGATTCTTGCGAAGCAATGTGAACACTTCTGCTTCCCAGGCACAGAGAAGGTGCTAGCAAGGAATTCTCTGCCTGCCTTTCCCCAGTGCTCTGCAAGCTCTCCAGGACAACATAAAATCTGGGGCTCTGTGCTTTCTTTCGTTCTGAACAAGTGTTACTGTTTTCTGCACAAAAGCGTTTCTTGCGAAGCAATGTGAACACTTCTGCTTCCCAGGCACAGAGAAGGTGCTAGCAGGGAATTGTCTGCCTGCCTTTCCCCAGTGCTCTGCAAGCTCTCCAGGACAACATAAAATCTGGGGCTCTGTGCTTTCTTTCCTTCTGAACAAGTGTTACAGTTTTCTGCACAAAAGCGATTCTGCGAAGCAATGTGAACACTTCTGCTTCCCAGGCACAGAGAAGGTGCCAGCAAGGAATTCTCTGCCTGCCTTTCCCCAGTGCTCTGCAAGCTCTCCAGGACAACATAGAATCTGGGGCTCTGTGCTTTCTTTCCTTCTGAACAAGTGTTAGTGTTTTCTGCACAAAAGCGGTTCTTGCGAAGCAATGTGAACACTTCTGCTTCCCAGGCACAGAGAAGGTGCTATCAGGGAATTCTCTGCCTGCCTTTCCCCAGTGCTCTGCAAGCTCTCCAGGACAACATAGAATCTGGGGCTCTGTGCTTTCTTTCCTTCTGAACAAGTGTTACTGTTTTCTGCACAAAAGCGATTCTTGTGAAGCAATGTGAACACTTCTGCTTCCCAGGCACAGAGAAGGTGCTAGCAGGGAATTCTCTGCCTGCCTTTCCCCAGTGCTCTGCAAGCTCTCCAGGACAACATAGAATCTGGGGCTCTGTGCTTTCTTTCCTTCTGAAGAAGTGTTACTGTTTTCTGCACAAAAGCGATTCTGCGAAGCAATGTGAACACTTCTGCTTCCCAGGCACAGAGAAGGTGCTAGCAAGGAATTCTCTGCCTGCCTTTCCCCAGTGCTCTGCAAGCTCTCCAGGACAACATAGAATCTGGGGCTCTGTGCTTTCTTTCGTTCTGAACAAGTGTTACTGTTTTCTGCACAAAAGCGATTCTTGCGAAGCAATGTGAACAGGCACAGAGAAGGTGCTATCAGGGAATTCTCTGCCTGCCTTTCCCCAGTGCTCTGCAAGCTCTCCAGGACAACATAAAATCTGGGGCTCTGTGCTTTCTTTCCTTCTGAACAAGTGTTACTGTTTTCTGCACAAAAGCGATTCTGCGAAACAATGTGAACACTTCTGCTTCCCAGGCACAGAGAAAGTGCTAGCAGGGAATTCTCTGCCAGCCTTTCCCCAGTGCTCTGCAAGCTCTCCAGGACAACATAAAATCTGGGGCTCTGTGCTTTCTTTCGTTCTGAACAAGTGTTACTGTTTTCTGCACAAAAGCGATTCTTGCGAAGCAATGTGAACAGGCACAGAGAAGGTGCTAGCAAGGAATTCTCTGCCTGCCTTTCCCCAGTGCTCTGCAAGCTCTCCAGGACAACATAAAATCTGGGGCTCTGTGCTTTCTTTCCTTCTGAACAAGTGTTACTGTTTTCTGCACAAAAGCGATTCTGCGAAGCAATGTGAACACTTCTGCTTCCCAGGCACAGAGAAGGTGCTAGCAAGGAATTCTCTGCCTGCCTTTCCCCAGTGCTCTGCAAGCTCTCCAGGACAACATAGAATCTGGGGCTCTGTGCTTTCTTTCCTTCTGTACAAGTGTTACTGTTTTCTGCACAAAAGCGGTTCTTGCGAAGCAATGTGAACACTTCTGCTTCCCAGGCACAGAGAAGGTGCTATCAGGGAATTCTCTGCCTGCCTTTCCCCAGTGCTCTGCAAGCTCTCCAGGACAACAGCAAATCTGGGGCTCTGTGCTTTCTTTCGTTCTGAACAAGTGTTACTGTTTTCTGCACAAAAGCGATTCTTGCGAAGCAATGTGAACACTTCTGCTTCCCAGGCACAGAGAAGGTGCTAGCAGGGAATTCTCTGCCTGCCTTTCCCCAGTGCTCTGCAAGCTCTCCAGGACAACATAGAATCTGGGGCTCTGTGCTTTCTTTCGTTCTGAACAAGTGTTACTGTTTTCTGCACAAAAGCGATTCTTGCGAAGCAATGTGAACACTTCTGCTTCCCAGGCACAGAGAAGGTGCTAGCAAGGAATTCTCTGCCTGCCTTTCCCCAGTGCTCTGCAAGCTCTCCAGGGCAACATAGAATCTGGGGCTCTGTGCTTTCTTTCCTTCTGAACAAGTGTTACTGTTTTCTGCACAAAAGCGATTCTTGCGAAGCAATGTGAACAGGCACAGAGAAGGTGCTATCAGGGAATTCTCTGCCTGCCTTTCCCCAGTGCTCTGCAAGCTCTCCAGGACACATAGAATCTGGGGCTCTGTGCTTTCTTTCCTTCTGAACAAGTGTTACTGTTTTCTGCACAAAAGCGATTCTGCGAAGCAATGTGAACACTTCTGCTTCCCAGGCACAGAGCAGGTGCTAGCAGGGAATTCTCTGCCTGCCTTTCCCCAGTGCTCTGCAAGCTCTCCAGGACAACATAAAATCTGGGGCTCTGTGCTTTCTTTCCTTCTGAACAAGTGTTAGTGTTTTCTGCACAAAAGCGATTCTTGCGAAGCAATGTGAACACTTCTGCTTCCCAGGCACAGAGAAGGTGCTAGCAGGGAATTCTCTGCCTGCCTTTCCCCAGTGCTCTGCAAGCTCTCCAGGACAACATAGAATCTGGGGCTCTGTGCTTTCTTTCGTTCTGAACAAGTGTTACTGTTTTCTGCACAAAAGCGATTCTGCGAAGCAATGTGAACAGGCACAGAGAAGGTGCTAGCAGGGAATTCTCTGCCTGCCTTTCCCCAGTGCTCTGCAAGCTCTCCAGGACAACATAGAATCTGGGGCTCTGTGCTTTCTTTCGTTCTGAACAAGTGTTACTGTTTTCTGCACACAAGCGATTCTTGCGAAGCAATGTGAACACTTCTGCTTCCCAGGCACAGAGAAGGTGCTAGCAGGGAATTCTCTGCCTGCCTTTCCCCAGTGCTCTGCAAGCTCTCCAGGACAACATAGAATCTGGGGCTCTGTGCTTTCTTTCGTTCTGAAGAAGTGTTACTGTTTTCTGCACAAAAGCGATTCTGCGAAGCAATGTGAACAGGCACAGAGAAGGTGCTAGCAAGGAATTCTCTGCCTGCCTTTCCCCAGTGCTCTGCAAGCTCTCCAGGACAACATAAAATCTGGGGCTCTGTGCTTTCTTTCCTTCTGAACAAGTGTTACTGTTTTCTGCACAAAAGCGATTCTGCGAAGCAATGTGAACACTTCTGCTTCCCAGGCACAGAGAAGGTGCTAGCAAGGAATTCTCTGCCTGCCTTTCCCCAGTGCTCTGCAAGCTCTCCAGGACAACATAAAATCTGGGGCTCTGTGCTTTCTTTCGTTCTGAACAAGTGTTACTGTTTTCTGCACAAAAGCGATTCTGCGAAGCAATGTGAACAGGCACAGAGAAGGTGCTAGCAGGGAATTCTCTGCCTGCCTTTCCCCAGTGCTCTGCAAGCTCTCCAGGACAACATAGAATCTGGGGCTCTGTGCTTTCTTTCCTTCTGAACAAGTGTTATTGTTTTCTGCACAAAAGCGATTCTTGCGAAGCAATGTGATCACTTCTGCTTCCCAGGCACAGAGAAGGTGCTATCAAGGAATTCTCTGCCTGCCTTTCCCCAGTGCTCTACAAGCTCTCCAGGACAACATAGAATCTGGGGCTCTGTGCTTTCTTTCCTTCTGAACAAGTGTTACTGTTTTCTGCACAAAAGCGATTCTGCGAAGCAATGTGAACACTTCTGCTTCCCAGGCACAGAGAAGGTGCTAGCAAGGAATTCTCTGCCTGCCTTTCCCCAGTGCTCTGCAAGCTCTCCAGGACAACATAGAATCTGGGGCTCTGTGCTTTCTTTCCTTCTGAACAAGTGTTATTGTTTTCTGCACAAAAGCGATTCTTGCGAAGCAATGTGAACAGGCACAGAGAAGGTGCTAGCAAGGAATTCTCTGCCTGCCTATCCCCAGTGCTCTGCAAGCTCTCCAGGACAACATAAAATCTGGGGCTCTGGTCTTTCTATCCTTCTGAACAAGTGTTAGTGTTTTCTGCACAAAAGCGATTCTTGCGAAGCAATGTGAACACTTCTGCTTCCCAGGCACAGAGAAGGTGCTAGCAGGGAATTCTCTGCCTGCCTTTCCCCAGTGCTCTGCAAGCTCTCCAGGACAACAGCAAATCTGGGGCTCTGTGCTTTCTTTCGTTCTGAATAAGTGTTACTGTTTTCTGCACAAAAGCGATTCTGCGAAGCAATGTGAACAGGCACAGAGAAGGTGCTAGCAAGGAATTCTCTGCCTGCCTTTCCCCAGTGCTCTGCAAGCTCTCCAGGACAACATAAAATCTGGGGGTCTGTGCTTTCTTTCCTTGTGAACAAGTGTTACTGTTTTCTGCACAAAAGCGATTCTGCGAAGCAATGTGAACACTTCTGCTTCCCAGGCACAGAGAAGGTGCTAGCAAGGAATTCTCTGCCTGCCTTTCCCCAGTGCTCTGCAAGCTCTCCAGGACAACATAAAATCTGGGGCTCTGTGCTTTCTTTCCTTCTGAACAAGTGTTACTGTTTTCTGCACAAAAGCGATTCTGCGAAGCAATGTGAACACTTCTGCTTCCCAGGCACAGAGAAGGTGCTAGCAAGGAATTCTCTGCCTGCCTTTCCCCAGTGCTCTGCAAGCTCTCCAGGACAACATAAAATCTGGGGCTCTGTGCTTTCTTTCCTTCTGAACAAGTGTTACTGTTTTCTGCACAAAAGCGATTCTGCGAAACAATGTGAACACTTCTGCTTCCCAGGCACAGAGAAGGTGCTAGCAGGGAATTCTCTGCCTGCCTTTCCCCAGTGCTCTGCAAGCTCTCCAGGACAACAGCAAATCTGGGGCTCTGTGCTTTCTTTCGTTCTGAACAAGTGTTACTGTTTTCTGCACAAAAGCGATTCTGCGAAGCAATGTGAACAGGCACAGAGAAGGTGCTAGCAGGGAATTCTCTGCCTGCCTTTCCCCACTGCTCTGCAAGCTCTCCAGGACAACATAGAATCTGGGGCTCTGTGCTTTCTTTCGTTCTGAACAAGTGTTACTGTTTTCTGCACACAAGCGATTCTGCGAAGCAATGTGAACACTTCTGCTTCCCAGGCACAGAGAAGGTGCTAGCAGGGAATTCTCTGCCTGCCTTTCCCCAGTGCTCTGCAAGCTCTCCAGGACAACATAAAATCTGGGGCTCTGTGCTTTCTTTCCTTCTGTACAAGTGTTACTGTTTTCTGCACAAAAGCGGTTCTTGCGAAGCAATGTGAACACTTCTGCTTCCCAGGCACAGAGAAGGTGCTAGCAGGGAATTCTCTGCCTGCCTTTCCCCAGTGCTCTGCAAGCTCTCCAGGACAACATAGAATCTGGGGCTCTGTGCTTTCTTTCCTTCTGAACAAGTGTTACTGTTTTCTGCACAAAAGCGATTCTGCGAAGCAATGTGAACACTTCTGCTTCCCAGGCACAGAGAAGGTGCTAGCAAGGAATTCTCTGCCTGCCTTTCCCCAGTGCTCTGCAAGCTCTCCAGGACAACATAAAATCTGGGGCTCTGTGCTTTCTTTCGTTCTGAACAAGTGTTACTGTTTTCTGCACAAAAGCGATTCTGCGAAGCAATGTGAACAGGCACAGAGAAGGTGCTAGCAGGGAATTCTCTGCCTGCCTTTCCCCAGTGCTCTGCAAGCTCTCCAGGACAACATAGAATCTGGGGCTCTGTGCTTTCTTTCCTTCTGAACAAGTGTTATTGTTTTCTGCACAAAAGCGATTCTTGCGAAGCAATGTGATCACTTCTGCTTCCCAGGCACAGAGAAGGTGCTATCAAGGAATTCTCTGCCTGCCTTTCCCCAGTGCTCTACAAGCTCTCCAGGACAACATAGAATCTGGGGCTCTGTGCTTTCTTTCCTTCTGAACAAGTGTTACTGTTTTCTGCACAAAAGCGATTCTGCGAAGCAATGTGAACACTTCTGCTTCCCAGGCACAGAGAAGGTGCTAGCAAGGAATTCTCTGCCTGCCTTTCCCCAGTGCTCTGCAAGCTCTCCAGGACAACATAGAATCTGGGGCTCTGTGCTTTCTTTCCTTCTGAACAAGTGTTACTGTTTTCTGCACAAAAGCGATTCTTGCGAAGCAATGTGAACAGGCACAGAGAAGGTGCTAGCAAGGAATTCTCTGCCTGCCTATCCCCAGTGCTCTGCAAGCTCTCCAGGACAACATAAAATCTGGGGCTCTGGTCTTTCTATCCTTCTGAACAAGTGTTAGTGTTTTCTGCACAAAAGCGATTCTTGCGAAGCAATGTGAACACTTCTGCTTCCCAGGCACAGAGAAGGTGCTAGCAGGGAATTCTCTGCCTGCCTTTCCCCAGTGCTCTGCAAGCTCTCCAGGACAACAGCAAATCTGGGGCTCTGTGCTTTCTTTCGTTCTGAATAAGTGTTACTGTTTTCTGCACAAAAGCGATTCTGCGAAGCAATGTGAACAGGCACAGAGAAGGTGCTAGCAAGGAATTCTCTGCCTGCCTTTCCCCAGTGCTCTGCAAGCTCTCCAGGACAACATAAAATCTGGGGGTCTGTGCTTTCTTTCCTTGTGAACAAGTGTTACTGTTTTCTGCACAAAAGCGATTCTGCGAAGCAATGTGAACACTTCTGCTTCCCAGGCACAGAGAAGGTGCTAGCAAGGAATTCTCTGCCTGCCTTTCCCCAGTGCTCTGCAAGCTCTCCAGGACAACATAAAATCTGGGGCTCTGTGCTTTCTTTCCTTCTGAACAAGTGTTACTGTTTTCTGCACAAAAGCGATTCTGCGAAGCAATGTGAACACTTCTGCTTCCCAGGCACAGAGAAGGTGCTAGCAAGGAATTCTCTGCCTGCCTTTCCCCAGTGCTCTGCAAGCTCTCCAGGACAACATAAAATCTGGGGCTCTGTGCTTTCTTTCCTTCTGAACAAGTGTTACTGTTTTCTGCACAAAAGCGATTCTGCGAAACAATGTGAACACTTCTGCTTCCCAGGCACAGAGAAGGTGCTAGCAGGGAATTCTCTGCCTGCCTTTCCCCAGTGCTCTGCAAGCTCTCCAGGACAACAGCAAATCTGGGGCTCTGTGCTTTCTTTCGTTCTGAACAAGTGTTACTGTTTTCTGCACAAAAGCGATTCTGCGAAGCAATGTGAACAGGCACAGAGAAGGTGCTAGCAAGGAATTCTCTGCCTGCCTTTCCCCACTGCTCTGCAAGCTCTCCAGGACAACATAGAATCTGGGGCTCTGAGCTTTCTTTCCTTCTGAACAAGTGTTACTGTTTTCTGCACAAAAGCGATTCTGCGAAGCAATGTGAACACTTCTGCTTCCCAGGCACAGAGAAGGTGCTAGCAAGGAATTCTCTGCCTGCCTTTCCCCAGTGCTCTGCAAGCTCTCCAGGACAACATAAAATCTGGGGCTCTGTGCTTTCTTTCCTTCTGTACAAGTGTTACTGTTTTCTGCACAAAAGCGGTTCTTGCGAAGCAATGTGAACACTTCTGCTTCCCAGGCACAGAGAAGGTGCTAGCAGGGAATTCTCTGCCTGCCTTTCCCCAGTGCTCTGCAAGCTCTCCAGGACAACATAGAATCTGGGGCTCTGTGCTTTCTTTCATTCTGAACAAGTGTTACTGTTTTCTGCACAAAAGCGATTCTTGCGAAGCAATGTGAACAGGCACAGAGAAGGTGCTATCAGGGAATTCTCTGCCTGCCTTTCCCCAGTGCTCTGCAAGCTCTCCAGGACAACATAAAATCTGGGGCTCTGTGCTTTCTTTCCTTCTGAACAAGTGTTAGTGTTTTCTGCACAAAAGCGATTCTGCGAAGCAATGTGAACACTTCTGCTTCCCAGGCACAGAGAAGGTGCTAGCAGGGAATTCTCTGCCTGCCTTTCCCCAGTGCTCTGCAAGCTCTCCAGGACAACATAGAATCTGGGGCTCTGAGCTTTCTTTCCTTCTGAACAAGTGTTACTGTTTTCTGCACAAAAGCGATTCTGCGAAGCAATGTGAACACTTCTGCTTCCCAGGCACAGAGAAGGTGCTAGCAAGGAATTCTCTGCCTGCCTTTCCCCAGTGCTCTGCAAGCTCTCCAGGACAACATAAAATCTGGGGCTCTGTGCTTTCTTTCCTTCTGTACAAGTGTTACTGTTTTCTGCACAAAAGCGGTTCTTGCGAAGCAATGTGAACACTTCTGCTTCCCAGGCACAGAGAAGGTGCTAGCAGGGAATTCTCTGCCTGCCTTTCCCCAGTGCTCTGCAAGCTCTCCAGGACAACATAGAATCTGGGGCTCTGTGCTTTCTTTCATTCTGAACAAGTGTTACTGTTTTCTGCACAAAAGCGATTCTTGCGAAGCAATGTGAACAGGCACAGAGAAGGTGCTATCAGGGAATTCTCTGCCTGCCTTTCCCCAGTGCTCTGCAAGCTCTCCAGGACAACATAAAATCTGGGGCTCTGTGCTTTCTTTCCTTCTGAACAAGTGTTAGTGTTTTCTGCACAAAAGCGATTCTGCGAAGCAATGTGAACACTTCTGCTTCCCAGGCACAGAGAAGGTGCTAGCAGGGAATTCTCTGCCTGCCTTTCCCCAGTGCTCTGCAAGCTCTCCAGGACAACATAAAATCTGGGGCTCTGTGCTTTCTTTCCTTCTGAACAAGTGTTAGTGTTTTCTGCACAAAAGCGATTCTTGCGAAGCAATGTGAACACTTCTGCTTCCCAGGCACAGAGAAGGTGCTAGCAGGGAATTCTCTGCCTGCCTTTCCCCAGTGCTCTGCAAGCTCTCCAGGACAACATAGAATCTGGGGCTCTGTGCTTTCTTTCCTTCTGAACAAGTGTTACTGTTTTCTGCACAAAAGCGATTCTGCGAAGCAATGTGAACAGGCACAGAGAAGGTGCTAGCAGGGAATTCTCTGCCTGCCTTTCCCCAGTGCTCTGCAAGCTGTCCAGGACAACATAGAATCTGGGGCTCTGTGCTTTCTTTCTTTCTGAACAAGTGTTACTGTTTTCTGCACAAAAGCGATTCTTGCGAAGCAATGTGAACACTTCTGCTTCCCAGGCACAGAGAAGGTGCTAGCAGGGAATTCTCTGCCTGCCTTTCCCCAGTGCTCTGCAAGCTCTCCAGGACAACATAGAATCTGGGGCTCTGTGCTTTCTTTCCTTCTGAACAAGTGTTACTGTTTTCTGCACAAAAGCGATTCTTGCGAAGCAATGTGAACAGGCACAGAGAAGGTGCTATCAGGGAATTCTCTGCCTGCCTTTCCCCAGTGCTCTGCAAGCTCTCCAGGACAACATAAAATCTGGGGCTCTGTGCTTTCTTTCCTTCTGAACAAGTGTTACTGTTTTCTGCACAAAAGCGATTCTGCGAAGCAATGTGAACACTTCTGCTTCCCAGGCACAGAGAAGGTGCTAGCAGGGAATTCTCTGCCTGCCTTTCCCCAGTGCTCTGCAAGCTCTCCAGGACAACATAAAATCTGGGGCTCTGTGCTTTCTTTCCTTCTGAACAAGTGTTACTGTTTTCTGCACAAAAGCGATTCTGCGAAGCAATGTGAACACTTCTGCTTCCCAGGCACAGAGAAGGTGCTAGCAGGGAATTCTCTGCCTGCCTTTCCCCAGTGCTCTGCAAGCTCTCCAGGACAACATAGAATCTGGGGCTCTGTGCTTTCTTTCGTTCTGAACAAGTGTTACTGTTTTCTGCACAAAAGCGATTCTTGCGAAGCAATGTGAACACTTCTGCTTCCCAGGCACAGAGAAGGTGCTAGCAGGGAATTCTCTGCCTGCCTTTCCCCAGTGCTCTGCAAGCTCTCCAGGACAACATAGAATCTGGGGCTCTGTGCTTTCTTTCCTTCTGAACAAGTGTTACTGTTTTCTGCACAAAAGCGATTCTGCGAAGCAATGTGAACAGGCACAGAGAAGGTGCTAGCAAGGAATTCTCTGCCTGCCTTTCCCCAGTGCTCTGCAAGCTCTCCAGGACAACATAAAATCTGGGGCTCTGTGCTTTCTTTCGTTCTGAACAAGTGTTACTGTTTTCTGCACAAAAGCGATTCTGCGAAGCAATGTGAACAGGCACAGAGAAGGTGCTAGCAGGGAATTCTCTGCCTGCCTTTCCCCAGTGCTCTGCAAGCTCTCCAGGACAACATAGAATCTGGGGCTCTGTGCTTTCTTTCCTTCTGAACAAGTGTTATTGTTTTCTGCACAAAAGCGATTCTTGCGAAGCAATGTGATCACTTCTGCTTCCCAGGCACAGAGAAGGTGCTATCAAGGAATTCTCTGCCTGCCTTTCCCCAGTGCTCTACAAGCTCTCCAGGACAACATAGAATCTGGGGCTCTGTGCTTTCTTTCCTTCTGAACAAGTGTTACTGTTTTCTGCACAAAAGCGATTCTGCGAAGCAATGTGAACACTTCTGCTTCCCAGGCACAGAGAAGGTGCTAGCAAGGAATTCTCTGCCTGCCTTTCCCCAGTGCTCTGCAAGCTGTCCAGGACAACATAGAATCTGGGGCTCTGTGCTTTCTTTCGTTCTGAACAAGTGTTACTGTTTTCTGCACAAAAGCGATTCTTGCGAAGCAATGTGAACAGGCACAGAGAAGGTGCTATCAGGGAATTCTCTGCCTGCCTTTCCCCAGTGCTCTGCAAGCTCTCCAGGACAACATAAAATCTGGGGCTCTGTGCTTTCTTTCCTTCTGAACAAGTGTTACTGTTTTCTGCACAAAAGCGATTCTGCGAAGCAATGTGAACACTTCTGCTTCCCAGGCACAGAGAAGGTGCTAGCAGGGAATTCTCTGCCTGCCTTTCCCCAGTGCTCTGCAAGCTCTCCAGGACAACATAAAATCTGGGGCTCTGTGCTTTCTTTCCTTCTGAACAAGTGTTACTGTTTTCTGCACAAAAGCGATTCTGCGAAGCAATGTGAACACTTCTGCTTCCCAGGCACAGAGAAGGTGCTAGCAGGGAATTCTCTGCCTGCCTTTCCCCAGTGCTCTGCAAGCTCTCCAGGACAACATAGAATCTGGGGCTCTGTGCTTTCTTTCGTTCTGAACAAGTGTTACTGTTTTCTGCACAAAAGCGATTCTTGCGAAGCAATGTGAACACTTCTGCTTCCCAGGCACAGAGAAGGTGCTAGCAGGGAATTCTCTGCCTGCCTTTCCCCAGTGCTCTGCAAGCTCTCCAGGACAACATAGAATCTGGGGCTCTGTGCTTTCTTTCGTTCTGAACAAGTGTTACTGTTTTCTGCACAAAAGCGATTCTGCGAAGCAATGTGAACAGGCACAGAGAAGGTGCTAGCAAGGAATTCTCTGCCTGCCTTTCCCCAGTGCTCTGCAAGCTCTCCAGGACAACATAAAATCTGGGGCTCTGTGCTTTCTTTCCTTCTGAACAAGTGTTACTGTTTTCTGCACAAAAGCGATTCTGCGAAGCAATGTGAACACTTCTGCTTCCCAGGCACAGAGAAGGTGCTAGCAAGGAATTCTCTGCCTGCCTTTCCCCAGTGCTCTGCAAGCTCTCCAGGACAACATAAAATCTGGGGCTCTGTGCTTTCTTTCGTTCTGAACAAGTGTTACTGTTTTCTGCACAAAAGCGATTCTGCGAAGCAATGTGAGCAGGCACAGAGAAGGTGCTAGCAGGGAATTCTCTGCCTGCCTTTCCCCAGTGCTCTGCAAGCTCTCCAGGACAACATAGAATCTGGGGCTCTGTGCTTTCTTTCGTTCTGAACAAGTGTTACTGTTTTCTGCACAAAAGCGATTCTGCGAAGCAATGTGAACAGGCACAGAGAAGGTGCTAGCAGGGAATTCTCTGCCTGCCTTTCCCCAGTGCTCTGCAAGCTGTCCAGGACAACATAGAATCTGGGGCTCTGTGCTTTCTTTCGTTCTGAACAAGTGTTACTGTTTTCTGCACAAAAGCGATTCTTGCGAAGCAATGTGAACAGGCACAGAGAAGGTGCTATCAGGGAATTCTCTGCCTGCCTTTCCCCAGTGCTCTGCAAGCTCTCCAGGACAACATAAAATCTGGGGCTCTGTGCTTTCTTTCCTTCTGAACAAGTGTTACTGTTTTCTGCACAAAAGCGATTCTGCGAAGCAATGTGAACACTTCTGCTTCCCAGGCACAGAGAAGGTGCTAGCAGGGAATTCTCTGCCTGCCTTTCCCCAGTGCTCTGCAAGCTCTCCAGGACAACATAAAATCTGGGGCTCTGTGCTTTCTTTCCTTCTGAACAAGTGTTATTGTTTTCTGCACAAAAGCGATTCTTGCGAAGCAATGTGATCACTTCTGCTTCCCAGGCACAGAGAAGGTGCTATCAAGGAATTCTCTGCCTGCCTTTCCCCAGTGCTCTACAAGCTCTCCAGGACAACATAGAATCTGGGGCTCTGTGCTTTCTTTCCTTCTGAACAAGTGTTACTGTTTTCTGCACAAAAGCGATTCTGCGAAGCAATGTGAACACTTCTGCTTCCCAGGCACAGAGAAGGTGCTAGCAAGGAATTCTCTGCCTGCCTTTCCCCAGTGCTCTGCAAGCTCTCCAGGACAACATAGAATCTGGGGCTCTGTGCTTTCTTTCGTTCTGAAGAAGTGTTACTGTTTTCTGCACAAAAGCGATTCTGCGAAGCAATGTGAACAGGCACAGAGAAGGTGCTAGCAAGGAATTCTCTGCCTGCCTTTCCCAGTGCTCTGCAAGCTCTCCAGGACAACATAAAATCTGGGGCTCTGTGCTTTCTTTCCTTCTGAACAAGTGTTACTGTTTTCTGCACAAAAGCGATTCTGCGAAACAATGTGAACACTTCTGCTTCCCAGGCACAGAGAAGGTGCTAGCAGGGAATTCTCTGCCTGCCTTTCCCCAGTGCTCTGCAAGCTCTCCAGGACAACAGCAAATCTGGGGCTCTGTGCTTTCTTTCGTTCTGAACAAGTGTTACTGTTTTCTGCACAAAAGCGATTCTGCGAAGCAATGTGAACAGGCACAGAGAAGGTGCTAGCAGGGAATTCTCTGCCTGCCTTTCCCCAGTGCTCTGCAAGCTGTCCAGGACAACATAGAATCTGGGGCTCTGTGCTTTCTTTCGTTCTGAACAAGTGTTACTGTTTTCTGCACAAAAGCGATTCTTGCGAAGCAATGTGAACAGGCACAGAGAAGGTGCTATCAGGGAATTCTCTGCCTGCCTTTCCCCAGTGCTCTGCAAGCTCTCCAGGACAACATAAAATCTGGGGCTCTGTGCTTTCTTTCCTTCTGAACAAGTGTTACTGTTTTCTGCACAAAAGCGATTCTGCGAAGCAATGTGAACACTTCTGCTTCCCAGGCACAGAGAAGGTGCTAGCAGGGAATTCTCTGCCTGCCTTTCCCCAGTGCTCTGCAAGCTCTCCAGGACAACATAAAATCTGGGGCTCTGTGCTTTCTTTCCTTCTGAACAAGTGTTACTGTTTTCTGCACAAAAGCGATTCTGCGAAGCAATGTGAACACTTCTGCTTCCCAGGCACAGAGAAGGTGCTAGCAGGGAATTCTCTGCCTGCCTTTCCCCAGTGCTCTGCAAGCTCTCCAGGACAACATAGAATCTGGGGCTCTGTGCTTTCTTTCGTTCTGAACAAGTGTTACTGTTTTCTGCACAAAAGCGATTCTTGCGAAGCAATGTGAACACTTCTGCTTCCCAGGCACAGAGAAGGTGCTAGCAGGGAATTCTCTGCCTGCCTTTCCCCAGTGCTCTGCAAGCTCTCCAGGACAACATAGAATCTGGGGCTCTGTGCTTTCTTTCGTTCTGAACAAGTGTTACTGTTTTCTGCACAAAAGCGATTCTGCGAAGCAATGTGAACAGGCACAGAGAAGGTGCTAGCAAGGAATTCTCTGCCTGCCTTTCCCCAGTGCTCTGCAAGCTCTCCAGGACAACATAAAATCTGGGGCTCTGTGCTTTCTTTCCTTCTGAACAAGTGTTACTGTTTTCTGCACAAAAGCGATTCTGCGAAGCAATGTGAACACTTCTGCTTCCCAGGCACAGAGAAGGTGCTAGCAAGGAATTCTCTGCCTGCCTTTCCCCAGTGCTCTGCAAGCTCTCCAGGACAACATAAAATCTGGGGCTCTGTGCTTTCTTTCGTTCTGAACAAGTGTTACTGTTTTCTGCACAAAAGCGATTCTGCGAAGCAATGTGAGCAGGCACAGAGAAGGTGCTAGCAGGGAATTCTCTGCCTGCCTTTCCCCAGTGCTCTGCAAGCTCTCCAGGACAACATAGAATCTGGGGCTCTGTGCTTTCTTTCCTTCTGAACAAGTGTTATTGTTTTCTGCACAAAAGCGATTCTTGCGAAGCAATGTGATCACTTCTGCTTCCCAGGCACAGAGAAGGTGCTATCAAGGAATTCTCTGCCTGCCTTTCCCCAGTGCTCTACAAGCTCTCCAGGACAACATAGAATCTGGGGCTCTGTGCTTTCTTTCCTTCTGAACAAGTGTTACTGTTTTCTGCACAAAAGCGATTCTGCGAAGCAATGTGAACACTTCTGCTTCCCAGGCACAGAGAAGGTGCTAGCAAGGAATTCTCTGCCTGCCTTTCCCCAGTGCTCTGCAAGCTCTCCAGGACAACATAGAATCTGGGGCTCTGTGCTTTCTTTCCTTCTGAACAAGTGTTATTGTTTTCTGCACAAAAGCGATTCTTGCGAAGCAATGTGAACAGGCACAGAGAAGGTGCTATCAGGGAATTCTCTGCCTGCCTATCCCCAGTGCTCTGCAAGCTCTCCAGGACAACATAAAATCTGGGGCTCTGGTCTTTCTTTCCTTCTGAACAAGTGTTCGTGTTTTCTGCACAAAAGCGATTCTTGCGAAGCAATGTGAACACTTCTGCTTCCCAGGCACAGAGAAGGTGCTAGCAGGGAATTCTCTGCCTGCCTTTCCCCAGTGCTCTGCAAGCTCTCCAGGACAACAGCAAATCTGGGGCTCTGTGCTTTCTTTCGTTCTGAATAAGTGTTACTGTTTTCTGCACAAAAGCGATTCTGCGAAGCAATGTGAACACTTCTGCTTCCCAGGCACAGAGAAGGTGCTAGCAAGGAATTCTCTGCCTGCCTTTCCCCAGTGCTCTGCAAGCTCTCCAGGACAACATAAAATCTGGGGCTCTGTGCTTTCTTTCCTTCTGAACAAGTGTTACTGTTTTCTGCACAAAAGCGATTCTGCGAAGCAATGTGAACACTTCTGCTTCCCAGGCACAGAGAAGGTGCTAGCAAGGAATTCTCTGCCTGCCTTTCCCAGTGCTCTGCAAGCTCTCCAGGACAACATAAAATCTGGGGCTCTGTGCTTTCTTTCCTTCTGAACAAGTGTTACTGTTTTCTGCACAAAAGCGATTCTGCGAAGCAATGTGAACACTTCTGCTTCCCAGGCACAGAGAAGGTGCTAGCAGGGAATTCTCTGCCTGCCTTTCCCCAGTGCTCTGCAAGCTCTCCAGGACAACAGCAAATCTGGGGCTCTGTGCTTTCTTTCGTTCTGAACAAGTGTTACTGTTTTCTGCACAAAAGCGATTCTGCGAAGCAATGTGAACAGGCACAGAGAAGGTGCTAGCAAGGAATTCTCTGCCTGCCTTTCCCCAGTGCTCTGCAAGCTCTCCAGGACAACATAGAATCTGGGGCTCTGAGCTTTCTTTCCTTCTGAACAAGTGTTACTGTTTTCTGCACAAAAGCGATTCTGCGAAGCAATGTGAACACTTCTGCTTCCCAGGCACAGAGAAGGTGCTAGCAAGGAATTCTCTGCCTGCCTTTCCCCAGTGCTCTGCAAGCTCTCCAGGACAACATAAAATCTGGGGCTCTGTGCTTTCTTTCCTTCTGAACAAGTGTTAGTGTTTTCTGCACAAAAGCGATTCTTGCGAAGCAATGTGAACACTTCTGCTTCCCAGGCACAGAGAAGGTGCTAGCAGGGAATTCTCTGCCTGCCTTTCCCCAGTGCTCTGCAAGCTCTCCAGGACAACATAGAATCTGGGGCTCTGTGCTTTCTTTCGTTCTGAACAAGTGTTACTGTTTTCTGCACAAAAGCGATTCTTGCGAAGCAATGTGAACACTTCTGCTTCCCAGGCACAGAGAAGGTGCTAGCAAGGAATTCTCTGCCTGCCTTTCCCCAGTGCTCTGCAAGCTCTCCAGGGCAACATAGAATCTGGGGCTCTGTGCTTTCTTTCCTTCTGAACAAGTGTTACTGTTTTCTGCACAAAAGCGATTCTTGCGAAGCAATGTGAACAGGCACAGAGAAGGTGCTATCAGGGAATTCTCTGCCTGCCTTTCCCCAGTGCTCTGCAAGCTCTCCAGGACAACAGCAAATCTGGGGCTCTGTGCTTTCTTTCCTTCTGAACAAGTGTTACTGTTTTCTGCACAAAAGCGATTCTGCGAAACAATGTGAACACTTCTGCTTCCCAGGCACAGAGAAGGTGCTAGCAGGGAATTCTCTGCCTGCCTTTCCCCAGTGCTCTGCAAGCTCTCCAGGACAACATAAAATCTGGGGCTCTGTGCTTTCTTTCCTTCTGAACAAGTGTTACTGTTTTCTGCACAAAAGCGATTCTTGCGAAGCAATGTGAACACTTCTGCTTCCCAGGCACAGAGAAGGTGCTAGCAGGGAATTCTCTGCCTGCCTTTCCCCAGTGCTCTGCAAGCTGTCCAGGACAACATAGAATCTGGGGCTCTGTGCTTTCTTTAGTTCTGAACAAGTGTTACTGTTTTCTGCACAAAAGCGATTCTTGCGAAGCAATGTGAACACTTCTGCTTCCCAGGCACAGAGAAGGTGCTAGCAGGGAATTCTCTGCCTGCCTTTCCCCAGTGCTCTGCAAGCTCTCCAGGACAACATAGAATCTGGGGCTCTGAGCTTTCTTTCCTTCTGAACAAGTGTTACTGTTTTCTGCACAAAAGCGATTCTTGCGAAGCAATGTGAACAGGCACAGAGAAGGTGCTAGCAGGGAATTCTCTGCCTGCCTTTCCCCAGTGCTCTGCAAGCTCTCCAGGACAACATAGAATCTGGGGCTCTGTGCTTTCTTTCCTTCTGAACAAGTGTTACTGTTTTCTGCACAAAAGCGATTCTGCGAAGCAATGTGAACACTTCTGCTTCCCAGGCACAGAGAAGGTGCTAGCAGGGAATTCTCTGCCTGCCTTTCCCCAGTGCTCTGCAAGCTCTCCAGGACAACATAGAATCTGGGGCTCTGTGCTTTCTTTCGTTCTGAACAAGTGTTACTGTTTTCTGCACACAAGCGATTCTTGCGAAGCAATGTGAACACTTCTGCTTCCCAGGCACAGAGAAGGTGCTAACAAGGAATTCTCTGCCTGCCTTTCCCCAGTGCTCTGCAAGCTCTCCAGGACAACATAGAATCTGGGGCTCTGTGCTTTCTTTCCTTCTGAACAAGTGTTACTGTTTTCTGCACAAAAGCGATTCTTGCGAAGCAATGTGAACAGGCACAGAGAAGGTGCTAGCAGGGAATTCTCTGCCTGCCTTTCCCCAGTGCTCTGCAAGCTCTCCAGGACAACAGCAAATCTGGGGCTCTGTGCTTTCTTTCCTTCTGAACAAGTGTTACTGTTTTCTGCACAAAAGCGATTCTGCGAAGCAATGTGAACAGGCACAGAGAAGGTGCTAGCAAGGAATTCTCTGCCTGCCTTTCCCCAGTGCTCTGCAAGCTCTCCAGGACAACATAGAATCTGGGGCTCTGAGCTTTCTTTCCTTCTGAACAAGTGTTACTGTTTTCTGCACAAAAGCGATTCTGCGAAGCAATGTGAACACTTCTGCTTCCCAGGCACAGAGAAGGTGCTAGCAAGGAATTCTCTGCCTGCCTTTCCCCAGTGCTCTGCAAGCTCTCCAGGACAACATAAAATCTGGGGCTCTGTGCTTTCTTTCCTTCTGAACAAGTGTTAGTGTTTTCTGCACAAAAGCGATTCTTGCGAAGCAATGTGAACACTTCTGCTTCCCAGGCACAGAGAAGGTGCTAGCAGGGAATTCTCTGCCTGCCTTTCCCCAGTGCTCTGCAAGCTCTCCAGGACAACATAGAATCTGGGGCTCTGTGCTTTCTTTCGTTCTGAACAAGTGTTACTGTTTTCTGCACAAAAGCGATTCTTGCGAAGCAATGTGAACACTTCTGCTTCCCAGGCACAGAGAAGGTGCTAGCAAGGAATTCTCTGCCTGCCTTTCCCCAGTGCTCTGCAAGCTCTCCAGGGCAACATAGTATCTGGGGCTCTGTGCTTTCTTTCCTTCTGAACAAGTGTTACTGTTTTCTGCACAAATGCGATTCTTGCGAAGCAATGTGAACAGACACAGAGAAGGTGCTATCAGGGAATTCTCTGCCTGCCTTTCCCCAGTGCTCTGCAAGCTCTCCAGGACAACATAAAATCTGGGGCTCTGTGCTTTCTTTCCTTCTGAACAAGTGTTACTGTTTTCTGCACAAAAGCGATTCTGCGAAACAATGTGAACACTTCTGCTTCCCAGGCACAGAGAAGGTGCTAGCAGGGAATTCTCTGCCTGCCTTTCCCCAGTGCTCTGCAAGCTCTCCAGGACAACATAGAATCTGGGGCTCTGTGCTTTCTTTCCTTCTGAACAAGTGTTACTGTTTTCTGCACAAAAGCGATTCTGCGAAGCAATGTGAACAGGCACAGAGAAGGTGCTAGCAGGGAATTCTCTGCCTGCCTTTCCCCAGTGCTCTGCAAGCTGTCCAGGACAACATAGAATCTGGGGCTCTGTGCTTTCTTTAGTTCTGAACAAGTGTTACTGTTTTCTGCACAAAAGCGATTCTTGCGAAGCAATGTGAACACTTCTGCTTCCCAGGCACAGAGAAGGTGCTAGCAGGGAATTCTCTGCCTGCCTTTCCCCAGTGCTCTGCAAGCTCTCCAGGACAACATAGAATCTGGGGCTCTGAGCTTTCTTTCCTTCTGAACAAGTGTTACTGTTTTCTGCACAAAAGCGATTCTTGCGAAGCAATGTGAACAGGCACAGAGAAGGTGCTAGCAGGGAATTCTCTGCCTGCCTTTCCCCAGTGCTCTGCAAGCTCTCCAGGACAACATAAAATCTGGGGCTCTGTGCTTTCTTTCCTTCTGAACAAGTGTTACTGTTTTCTGCACAAAAGCGATTCTGCGAAGCAATGTGAACACTTCTGCTTCCCAGGCACAGAGAAGGTGCTAGCAGGGAATTCTCTGCCTGCCTTTCCCCAGTGCTCTGCAAGCTCTCCAGGACAACATAGAATCTGGGGCTCTGTGCTTTCTTTCGTTCTGAACAAGTGTTACTGTTTTCTGCACACAAGCGATTCTTGCGAAGCAATGTGAACACTTCTGCTTCCCAGGCACAGAGAAGGTGCTAACAAGGAATTCTCTGCCTGCCTTTCCCCAGTGCTCTGCAAGCTCTCCAGGACAACATAGAATCTGGGGCTCTGTGCTTTCTTTCCTTCTGAACAAGTGTTACTGTTTTCTGCACAAAAGCGATTCTTGCGAAGCAATGTGAACACTTCTGCTTCCCAGGCACAGAGAAGGTGCTAGCAGGGAATTGTCTGCCTGCCTTTCCCCAGTGCTCTGCAAGCTCTCCAGGACAACATAGAATCTGGGGCTCTGTGCTTTCTTTCGTTCTGAACAAGTGTTACAGTTTTCTGCACAAAAGCGATTCTGCGAAGCAATGTGAACACTTCTGCTTCCCAGGCACAGAGAAGGTGCCAGCAAGGAATTCTCTGCCTGCCTTTCCCCAGTGCTCTGCAAGCTCTCCAGGACAACATAGAATCTGGGGCTCTGTGCTTTCTTTCCTTCTGAACAAGTGTTAGTGTTTTCTGCACAAAAGCGGTTCTTGCGAAGCAATGTGAACACTTCTGCTTCCCAGGCACAGAGAAGGTGCTATCAGGGAATTCTCTGCCTGCCTTTCCCCAGTGCTCTGCAAGCTCTCCAGGACAACATAAAATCTGGGGCTCTGTGCTTTCTTTCCTTCTGAACAAGTGTTACTGTTTTCTGCACAAAAGCGATTCTTGTGAAGCAATGTGAACACTTCTGCTTCCCAGGCACAGAGAAGGTGCTAGCAGGGAATTCTCTGCCTGCCTTTCCCCAGTGCTCTGCAAGCTCTCCAGGACAACATAGAATCTGGGGCTCTGTGCTTTCTTTCCTTCTGAAGAAGTGTTACTGTTTTCTGCACAAAAGCGATTCTGCGAAGCAATGTGAACACTTCTGCTTCCCAGGCACAGAGAAGGTGCTAGCAAGGAATTCTCTGCCTGCCTTTCCCCAGTGCTCTGCAAGCTCTCCAGGACAACATAGAATCTGGGGCTCTGTGCTTTCTTTCCTTCTGAACAAGTGTTACTGTTTTCTGCACAAAAGCGATTCTTGCGAAGCAATGTGAACAGGCACAGAGAAGGTGCTATCAGGGAATTCTCTGCCTGCCTTTCCCCAGTGCTCTGCAAGCTCTCCAGGACAACATAAAATCTGGGGCTCTGTGCTTTCTTTCCTTCTGAACAAGTGTTACTGTTTTTTGCACAAAAGCGATTCTGCGAAACAATGTGAACACTTCTGCTTCCCAGGCACAGAGAAGGTGCTAGCAGGGAATTCTCTGCCAGCCTTTCCCCAGTGCTCTGCAAGCTCTCCAGGACAACAGCAAATCTGGGGCTCTGTGCTTTCTTTCGTTCTGAACAAGTGTTACTGTTTTCTGCACAAAAGCGATTCTTGCGAAGCAATGTGAACAGGCACAGAGAAGGTGCTAGCAAGGAATTCTCTGCCTGCCTTTCCCCAGTGCTCTGCAAGCTCTCCAGGACAACATAAAATCTGGGGCTCTGTGCTTTCTTTCCTTCTGAACAAGTGTTACTGTTTTCTGCACAAAAGCGATTCTGCGAAGCAATGTGAACACTTCTGCTTCCCAGGCACAGAGAAGGTGCTAGCAAGGAATTCTCTGCCTGCCTTTCCCCAGTGCTCTGCAAGCTCTCCAGGACAACATAGAATCTGGGGCTCTGTGCTTTCTTTCCTTCTGTACAAGTGTTACTGTTTTCTGCACAAAAGCGGTTCTTGCGAAGCAATGTGAACACTTCTGCTTCCCAGGCACAGAGAAGGTGCTATCAGGGAATTCTCTGCCTGCCTTTCCCCAGTGCTCTGCAAGCTCTCCAGGACAACATAAAATCTGGGGCTCTGTGCTTTCTTTCCTTCTGAACAAGTGTTACTGTTTTCTGCACAAAAGCGATTCTTGCGAAGCAATGTGAACAGGCACAGAGAAGGTGCTATCAGGGAATTCTCTGCCTGCCTTTCCCCAGTGCTCTGCAAGCTCTCCAGGACACATAGAATCTGGGGCTCTGTGCTTTCTTTCCTTCTGAACAAGTGTTACTGTTTTCTGCACAAAAGCGATTCTGCGAAGCAATGTGAACACTTCTGCTTCCCAGGCACAGAGCAGGTGCTAGCAGGGAATTCTCTGCCTGCCTTTCCCCAGTGCTCTGCAAGCTCTCCAGGACAACATAAAATCTGGGGCTCTGTGCTTTCTTTCCTTCTGAACAAGTGTTAGTGTTTTCTGCACAAAAGCGATTCTTGCGAAGCAATGTGAACACTTCTGCTTCCCAGGCACAGAGAAGGTGCTAGCAGGGAATTCTCTGCCTGCCTTTCCCCAGTGCTCTGCAAGCTCTCCAGGACAACATAGAATCTGGGGCTCTGTGCTTTCTTTCGTTCTGAACAAGTGTTACTGTTTTCTGCACAAAAGCGATTCTGCGAAGCAATGTGAACAGGCACAGAGAAGGTGCTAGCAGGGAATTCTCTGCCTGCCTTTCCCCAGTGCTCTGCAAGCTCTCCAGGACAACATAGAATCTGGGGCTCTGTGCTTTCTTTCGTTCTGAACAAGTGTTACTGTTTTCTGCACACAAGCGATTCTTGCGAAGCAATGTGAACACTTCTGCTTCCCAGGCACAGAGAGGGTGCTAGCAGGGAATTCTCTGCCTGCCTTTCCCCAGTGCTCTGCAAGCTCTCCAGGACAACATAGAATCTGGGGCTCTGTGCTTTCTTTCGTTCTGAAGAAGTGTTACTGTTTTCTGCACAAAAGCGATTCTGCGAAGCAATGTGAACACTTCTGCTTCCCAGGCACAGAGAAGGTGCTAGCAAGGAATTCTCTGCCTGCCTTTCCCCAGTGCTCTGCAAGCTCTCCAGGACAACATAGAATCTGGGGCTCTGTGCTTTCTTTCGTTCTGAACAAGTGTTACTGTTTTCTGCACAAAAGCGATTCTTGCGAAGCAATGTGAACAGGCACAGAGAAGGTGCTAACAAGGAATTCTCTGCCTGCCTTTCCCCAGTGCTCTGCAAGCTCTCCAGGACAACATAGAATCTGGGGCTCTGTGCTTTCTTTCGTTCTGAACAAGTGTTACTGTTTTCTGCACAAAAGCGATTCTTGCGAAGCAATGTGAACACTTCTGCTTCCCAGGCACAGAGAAGGTGCTAACAAGGAATTCTCTGCCTGCCTTTCCCCAGTGCTCTGCAAGCTCTCCAGGACAACATAGAATCTGGGGCTCTGTGCTTTCTTTCCTTCTGAACAAGTGTTAGTGTTTTCTGCACAAAAGCGATTCTTGCGAAGCAATGTGAACACTTCTGCTTCCCAGGCACAGAGAAGGTGCTAGCAGGGAATTCTCTGCCTGCCTTTCCCCAGTGCTCTGCAAGCTCTCCAGGACAACAGCAAATCTGGGGCTCTGTGCTTTCTTTCGTTCTGAACAAGTGTTACTGTTTTCTGCACAAAAGCGATTCTGCGAAGCAATGTGAACAGGCACAGAGAAGGTGCTAGCAAGGAATTCTCTGCCTGCCTTTCCCCAGTGCTCTGCAAGCTCTCCAGGACAACATAAAATCTGGGGCTCTGTGCTTTCTTTCCTTCTGAACAAGTGTTACTGTTTTCTGCACAAAAGCGATTCTGCGAAGCAATGTGAACACTTCTGCTTCCCAGGCACAGAGAAGGTGCTAGCAAGGAATTCTCTGCCTGCCTTTCCCCAGTGCTCTGCAAGCTCTCCAGGACAACATAAAATCTGGGGCTCTGTGCTTTCTTTCGTTCTGAACAAGTGTTACTGTTTTCTGCACAAAAGCGATTCTGCGAAGCAATGTGAACAGGCACAGAGAAGGTGCTAGCAGGGAATTCTCTGCCTGCCTTTCCCCAGTGCTCTGCAAGCTCTCCAGGACAACATAGAATCTGGGGCTCTGTGCTTTCTTTCCTTCTGAACAAGTGTTATAGTTTTCTGCACAAAAGCGATTCTTGCGAAGCAATGTGATCACTTCTGCTTCCCAGGCACAGAGAAGGTGCTATCAAGGAATTCTCTGCCTGCCTTTCCCCAGTGCTCTACAAGCTCTCCAGAACAACATAGAATCTGGGGCTCTGTGCTTTCTTTCCTTCTGAACAAGTGTTACTGTTTTCTGCACAAAAGCGATTCTGCGAAGCAATGTGAACACTTCTGCTTCCCAGGCACAGAGAAGGTGCTAGCAAGGAATTCTCTGCCTGCCTTTCCCCAGTGCTCTGCAAGCTCTCCAGGACAACATAGAATCTGGGGCTCTGTGCTTTCTTTCCTTCTGAACAAGTGTTATTGTTTTCTGCACAAAAGCGATTCTTGCGAAGCAATGTGAACAGGCACAGAGAAGGTGCTAGCAAGGAATTCTCTGCCTGCCTATCCCCAGTGCTCTGCAAGCTCTCCAGGACAACATAAAATTTGGGGCTCTGGTCTTTCTATCCTTCTGAACAAGTGTTAGTGTTTTCTGCACAAAAGCGATTCTTGCGAAGCAATGTGAACACTTCTGCTTCCCAGGCACAGAGAAGGTGCTAGCAGGGAATTCTCTGCCTGCCTTTCCCCAGTGCTCTGCAAGCTCTCCAGGACAACAGCAAATCTGGGGCTCTGTGCTTTCTTTCGTTCTGAATAAGTGTTACTGTTTTCTGCACAAAAGCGATTCTGCGAAGCAATGTGAACAGGCACAGAGAAGGTGCTAGCAAGGAATTCTCTGCCTGCCTTTCCCCAGTGCTCTGCAAGCTCTCCAGGACAACATAAAATCTGGGGGTCTGTGCTTTCTTTCCTTGTGAACAAGTGTTACTGTTTTCTGCACAAAAGCGATTCTGCGAAGCAATGTGAACACTTCTGCTTCCCAGGCACAGAGAAGGTGCTAGCAAGGAATTCTCTGCCTGCCTTTCCCCAGTGCTCTGCAAGCTCTCCAGGACAACATAAAATCTGGGGCTCTGTGCTTTCTTTCCTTCTGAACAAGTGTTACTGTTTTCTGCACAAAAGCGATTCTGCGAAGCAATGTGAACACTTCTGCTTCCCAGGCACAGAGAAGGTGCTAGCAAGGAATTCTCTGCCTGCCTTTCCCCAGTGCTCTGCAAGCTCTCCAGGACAACATAAAATCTGGGGCTCTGTGCTTTCTTTCCTTCTGAACAAGTGTTACTGTTTTCTGCACAAAAGCGATTCTGCGAAACAATGTGAACACTTCTGCTTCCCAGGCACAGAGAAGGTGCTAGCAGGGAATTCTCTGCCTGCCTTTCCCCAGTGCTCTGCAAGCTCTCCAGGACAACAGCAAATCTGGGGCTCTGTGCTTTCTTTCGTTCTGAACAAGTGTTACTGTTTTCTGCACAAAAGCGATTCTGCGAAGCAATGTGAACAGGCACAGAGAAGGTGCTAGCAAGGAATTCTCTGCCTGCCTTTCCCCACTGCTCTGCAAGCTCTCCAGGACAACATAGAATCTGGGGCTCTGAGCTTTCTTTCCTTCTGAACAAGTGTTACTGTTTTCTGCACAAAAGCGATTCTGCGAAGCAATGTGAACACTTCTGCTTCCCAGGCACAGAGAAGGTGCTAGCAAGGAATTCTCTGCCTGCCTTTCCCCAGTGCTCTGCAAGCTCTCCAGGACAACATAAAATCTGGGGCTCTGTGCTTTCTTTCCTTCTGTACAAGTGTTACTGTTTTCTGCACAAAAGCGGTTCTTGCGAAGCAATGTGAACACTTCTGCTTCCCAGGCACAGAGAAGGTGCTAGCAGGGAATTCTCTGCCTGCCTTTCCCCAGTGCTCTGCAAGCTCTCCAGGACAACATAGAATCTGGGGCTCTGTGCTTTCTTTCCTTCTGAACAAGTGTTACTGTTTTCTGCACAAAAGCGATTCTGCGAAGCAATGTGAACAGGCACAGAGAAGGTGCTAGCAGGGAATTCTCTGCCTGCCTTTCCCCAGTGCTCTGCAAGCTGTCCAGGACAACATAGAATCTGGGGCTCTGTGCTTTCTTTCTTTCTGAACAAGTGTTACTGTTTTCTGCACAAAAGCGATTCTTGCGAAGCAATGTGAACACTTCTGCTTCCCAGGCACAGAGAAGGTGCTAGCAGGGAATTCTCTGCCTGCCTTTCCCCAGTGCTCTGCAAGCTCTCCAGGACAACATAGAATCTGGGGCTCTGTGCTTTCTTTCCTTCTGAACAAGTGTTACTGTTTTCTGCACAAAAGCGATTCTTGCGAAGCAATGTGAACAGGCACAGAGAAGGTGCTATCAGGGAATTCTCTGCCTGCCTTTCCCCAGTGCTCTGCAAGCTCTCCAGGACAACATAGAATCTGGGGCTCTGTGCTTTCTTTCCTTCTGAACAAGTGTTAGTGTTTTCTGCACAAAAGCGATTCTGCGAAGCAATGTGAACACTTCTGCTTCCCAGGCACAGAGAAGGTGCTATCAGGGAATTCTCTGCCTGCCTTTCCCCAGTGCTCTGCAAGCTCTCCAGGACAACATAAAATCTGGGGCTCTGTGCTTTCTTTCCTTCTGAACAAGTGTTAGTGTTTTCTGCACAAAAGCGATTCTGCGAAGCAATGTGAACACTTCTGCTTCCCAGGCACAGAGAAGGTGCTATCAGGGAATTCTCTGCCTGCCTTTCCCCAGTGCTCTGCAAGCTCTCCAGGACAACATAGAATCTGGGGCTCTGTGCTTTCTTTCGTTCTGAACAAGTGTTACTGTTTTCTGCACAAAAGCGATTCTTGCGAAGCAATGTGAACACTTCTGCTTCCCAGGCACAGAGAAGGTGCTAGCAGGGAATTCTCTGCCTGCCTTTCCCCAGTGCTCTGCAAGCTCTCCAGGACAACATAGAATCTGGGGCTCTGTGCTTTCTTTCGTTCTGAACAAGTGTTACTGTTTTCTGCACAAAAGCGATTCTGCGAAGCAATGTGAACAGGCACAGAGAAGGTGCTAGCAAGGAATTCTCTGCCTGCCTTTCCCCAGTGCTCTGCAAGCTCTCCAGGACAACATAAAATCTGGGGCTCTGTGCTTTCTTTCGTTCTGAACAAGTGTTACTGTTTTCTGCACAAAAGCGATTCTGCGAAGCAATGTGAACAGGCACAGAGAAGGTGCTAGCAGGGAATTCTCTGCCTGCCTTTCCCCAGTGCTCTGCAAGCTCTCCAGGACAACATAGAATCTGGGGCTCTGTGCTTTCTTTCCTTCTGAACAAGTGTTATTGTTTTCTGCACAAAAGCGATTCTTGCGAAGCAATGTGATCACTTCTGCTTCCCAGGCACAGAGAAGGTGCTATCAAGGAATTCTCTGCCTGCCTTTCCCCAGTGCTCTACAAGCTCTCCAGGACAACATAGAATCTGGGGCTCTGTGCTTTCTTTCCTTCTGAACAAGTGTTACTGTTTTCTGCACAAAAGCGATTCTGCGAAGCAATGTGAACACTTCTGCTTCCCAGGCACAGAGAAGGTGCTAGCAAGGAATTCTCTGCCTGCCTTTCCCCAGTGCTCTGCAAGCTGTCCAGGACAACATAGAATCTGGGGCTCTGTGCTTTCTTTCGTTCTGAACAAGTGTTACTGTTTTCTGCACAAAAGCGATTCTTGCGAAGCAATGTGAACAGGCACAGAGAAGGTGCTATCAGGGAATTCTCTGCCTGCCTTTCCCCAGTGCTCTGCAAGCTCTCCAGGACAACATAAAATCTGGGGCTCTGTGCTTTCTTTCCTTCTGAACAAGTGTTACTGTTTTCTGCACAAAAGCGATTCTGCGAAGCAATGTGAACACTTCTGCTTCCCAGGCACAGAGAAGGTGCTAGCAGGGAATTCTCTGCCTGCCTTTCCCCAGTGCTCTGCAAGCTCTCCAGGACAACATAAAATCTGGGGCTCTGTGCTTTCTTTCCTTCTGAACAAGTGTTACTGTTTTCTGCACAAAAGCGATTCTGCGAAGCAATGTGAACACTTCTGCTTCCCAGGCACAGAGAAGGTGCTAGCAGGGAATTCTCTGCCTGCCTTTCCCCAGTGCTCTGCAAGCTCTCCAGGACAACATAGAATCTGGGGCTCTGTGCTTTCTTTCGTTCTGAACAAGTGTTACTGTTTTCTGCACAAAAGCGATTCTTGCGAAGCAATGTGAACACTTCTGCTTCCCAGGCACAGAGAAGGTGCTAGCAGGGAATTCTCTGCCTGCCTTTCCCCAGTGCTCTGCAAGCTCTCCAGGACAACATAGAATCTGGGGCTCTGTGCTTTCTTTCGTTCTGAACAAGTGTTACTGTTTTCTGCACAAAAGCGATTCTGCGAAACAATGTGAACACTTCTGCTTCCCAGGCACAGAGAAGGTGCTAGCAGGGAATTCTCTGCCTGCCTTTCCCCAGTGCTCTGCAAGCTCTCCAGGACAACAGCAAATCTGGGGCTCTGTGCTTTCTTTCGTTCTGAACAAGTGTTACTGTTTTCTGCACAAAAGCGATTCTGCGAAGCAATGTGAACAGGCACAGAGAAGGTGCTAGCAAGGAATTCTCTGCCTGCCTTTCCCCAGTGCTCTGCAAGCTCTCCAGGACAACATAGAATCTGGGGCTCTGAGCTTTCTTTCCTTCTGAACAAGTGTTACTGTTTTCTGCACAAAAGCGATTCTGCGAAGCAATGTGAACACTTCTGCTTCCCAGGCACAGAGAAGGTGCTAGCAAGGAATTCTCTGCCTGCCTTTCCCCAGTGCTCTGCAAGCTCTCCAGGACAACATAAAATCTGGGGCTCTGTGCTTTCTTTCCTTCTGAACAAGTGTTAGTGTTTTCTGCACAAAAGCGATTCTTGCGAAGCAATGTGAACACTTCTGCTTCCCAGGCACAGAGAAGGTGCTAGCAGGGAATTCTCTGCCTGCCTTTCCCCAGTGCTCTGCAAGCTCTCCAGGACAACATAGAATCTGGGGCTCTGTGCTTTCTTTCGTTCTGAACAAGTGTTACTGTTTTCTGCACAAAAGCGATTCTTGCGAAGCAATGTGAACACTTCTGCTTCCCAGGCACAGAGAAGGTGCTAGCAGGGAATTCTCTGCCTGCCTTTCCCCAGTGCTCTGCAAGCTCTCCAGGACAACATAGAATCTGGGGCTCTGTGCTTTCTTTCCTTCTGAAGAAGTGTTACTGTTTTCTGCACAAAAGCGATTCTGCGAAGCAATGTGAACACTTCTGCTTCCCAGGCACAGAGAAGGTGCTAGCAAGGAATTCTCTGCCTGCCTTTCCCCAGTGCTCTGCAAGCTCTCCAGGACAACATAGAATCTGGGGCTCTGTGCTTTCTTTCCTTCTGAACAAGTGTTACTGTTTTCTGCACAAAAGCGATTCTTGCGAAGCAATGTGAACAGGCACAGAGAAGGTGCTATCAGGGAATTCTCTGCCTGCCTTTCCCCAGTGCTCTGCAAGCTCTCCAGGACAACATAAAATCTGGGGCTCTGTGCTTTCTTTCCTTCTGAACAAGTGTTACTGTTTTCTGCACAAAAGCGATTCTGCGAAACAATGTGAACACTTCTGCTTCCCAGGCACAGAGAAGGTGCTAGCAGGGAATTCTCTGCCAGCCTTTCCCCAGTGCTCTGCAAGCTCTCCAGGACAACAGCAAATCTGGGGCTCTGTGCTTGCTTTCGTTCTGAACAAGTGTTACTGTTTTCTGCACAAAAGCGATTCTTGCGAAGCAATGTGAACAGGCACAGAGAAGGTGCTAGCAAGGAATTCTCTGCCTGCCTTTCCCCAGTGCTCTGCAAGCTCTCCAGGACAACATAAAATCTGGGGCTCTGTGCTTTCTTTCCTTCTGAACAAGTGTTACTGTTTTCTGCACAAAAGCGATTCTGCGAAGCAATGTGAACACTTCTGCTTCCCAGGCACAGAGAAGGTGCTAGCAAGGAATTCTCTGCCTGCCTTTCCCCAGTGCTCTGCAAGCTCTCCAGGACAACATAGAATCTGGGGCTCTGTGCTTTCTTTCCTTCTGTACAAGTGTTACTGTTTTCTGCACAAAAGCGGTTCTTGCGAAGCAATGTGAACACTTCTGCTTCCCAGGCACAGAGAAGGTGCTATCAGGGAATTCTCTGCCTGCCTTTCCCCAGTGCTCTGCAAGCTCTCCAGGACAACAGCAAATCTGGGGCTCTGTGCTTTCTTTCGTTCTGAACAAGTGTTACTGTTTTCTGCACAAAAGCGATTCTTGCGAAGCAATGTGAACAGGCACAGAGAAGGTGCTATCAGGGAATTCTCTGCCTGCCTTTCCCCAGTGCTCTGCAAGCTCTCCAGGACACATAGAATCTGGGGCTCTGTGCTTTCTTTCCTTCTGAACAAGTGTTACTGTTTTCTGCACAAAAGCGATTCTGCGAAGCAATGTGAACACTTCTGCTTCCCAGGCACAGAGCAGGTGCTAGCAGGGAATTCTCTGCCTGCCTTTCCCCAGTGCTCTGCAAGCTCTCCAGGACAACATAAAATCTGGGGCTCTGTGCTTTCTTTCCTTCTGAACAAGTGTTAGTGTTTTCTGCACAAAAGCGATTCTTGCGAAGCAATGTGAACACTTCTGCTTCCCAGGCACAGAGAAGGTGCTAGCAGGGAATTCTCTGCCTGCCTTTCCCCAGTGCTCTGCAAGCTCTCCAGGACAACATAGAATCTGGGGCTCTGTGCTTTCTTTCGTTCTGAACAAGTGTTACTGTTTTCTGCACAAAAGCGATTCTGCGAAGCAATGTGAACAGGCACAGAGAAGGTGCTAGCAGGGAATTCTCTGCCTGCCTTTCCCCAGTGCTCTGCAAGCTCTCCAGGACAACATAGAATCTGGGGCTCTGTGCTTTCTTTCGTTCTGAACAAGTGTTACTGTTTTCTGCACACAAGCGATTCTTGCGAAGCAATGTGAACACTTCTGCTTCCCAGGCACAGAGAAGGTGCTAGCAGGGAATTCTCTGCCTGCCTTTCCCCAGTGCTCTGCAAGCTCTCCAGGACAACATAGAATCTGGGGCTCTGTGCTTTCTTTCGTTCTGAAGAAGTGTTACTGTTTTCTGCACAAAAGCGATTCTGCGAAGCAATGTGAACACTTCTGCTTCCCAGGCACAGAGAAGGTGCTAGCAAGGAATTCTCTGCCTGCCTTTCCCCAGTGCTCTGCAAGCTCTCCAGGACAACATAGAATCTGGGGCTCTGTGCTTTCTTTCGTTCTGAACAAGTGTTACTGTTTTCTGCACAAAAGCGATTCTTGCGAAGCAATGTGAACAGGCACAGAGAAGGTGCTAACAAGGAATTCTCTGCCTGCCTTTCCCCAGTGCTCTGCAAGCTCTCCAGGACAACATAGAATCTGGGGCTCTGTGCTTTCTTTCGTTCTGAACAAGTGTTACTGTTTTCTGCACAAAAGCGATTCTTGCGAAGCAATGTGAACACTTCTGCTTCCCAGGCACAGAGAAGGTGCTAACAAGGAATTCTCTGCCTGCCTTTCCCCAGTGCTCTGCAAGCTCTCCAGGACAACATAGAATCTGGGGCTCTGTGCTTTCTTTCCTTCTGAACAAGTGTTAGTGTTTTCTGCACAAAAGCGATTCTTGCGAAGCAATGTGAACACTTCTGCTTCCCAGGCACAGAGAAGGTGCTAGCAGGGAATTCTCTGCCTGCCTTTCCCCAGTGCTCTGCAAGCTCTCCAGGACAACAGCAAATCTGGGGCTCTGTGCTTTCTTTCGTTCTGAACAAGTGTTACTGTTTTCTGCACAAAAGCGATTCTGCGAAGCAATGTGAACAGGCACAGAGAAGGTGCTAGCAAGGAATTCTCTGCCTGCCTTTCCCCAGTGCTCTGCAAGCTCTCCAGGACAACATAAAATCTGGGGCTCTGTGCTTTCTTGCCTTCTGAACAAGTGTTACTGTTTTCTGCACAAAACCGATTCTGCGAAGCAATGTGAACACTTCTGCTTCCCAGGCACAGAGAAGGTGCTAGCAAGGAATTCTCTGCCTGCCTTTCCCCAGTGCTCTGCAAGCTCTCCAGGACAACATAAAATCTGGGGCTCTGTGCTTTCTTTCGTTCTGAACAAGTGTTACTGTTTTCTGCACAAAAGCGATTCTGCGAAGCAATGTGAACAGGCACAGAGAAGGTGCTAGCAGGGAATTCTCTGCCTGCCTTTCCCCAGTGCTCTGCAAGCTCTCCAGGACAACATAGAATCTGGGGCTCTGTGCTTTCTTTCCTTCTGAACAAGTGTTATTGTTTTCTGCACAAAAGCGATTCTTGCGAAGCAATGTGATCACTTCTGCTTCCCAGGCACAGAGAAGGTGCTATCAAGGAATTCTCTGCCTGCCTTTCCCCAGTGCTCTACAAGCTCTCCAGGACAACATAGAATCTGGGGCTCTGTGCTTTCTTTCCTTCTGAACAAGTGTTACTGTTTTCTGCACAAAAGCGATTCTGCGAAGCAATGTGAACACTTCTGCTTCCCAGGCACAGAGAAGGTGCTAGCAAGGAATTCTCTGCCTGCCTTTCCCCAGTGCTCTGCAAGCTCTCCAGGACAACATAGAATCTGGGGCTCTGTGCTTTCTTTCCTTCTGAACAAGTGTTATTGTTTTCTGCACAAAAGCGATTCTTGCGAAGCAATGTGAACAGGCACAGAGAAGGTGCTAGCAAGGAATTCTCTGCCTGCCTATCCCCAGTGCTCTGCAAGCTCTCCGGGACAACATAAAATCTGGGGCTCTGGTCTTTCTATCCTTCTGAACAAGTGTTAGTGTTTTCTGCACAAAAGCGATTCTTGCGAAGCAATGTGAACACTTCTGCTTCCCAGGCACAGAGAAGGTGCTAGCAGGGAATTCTCTGCCTGCCTTTCCCCAGTGCTCTGCAAGCTCTCCAGGACAACATAAAATCTGGGGCTCTGTGCTTTCTTTCGTTCTGAACAAGTGTTACTGTTTTCTGCACAAAAGCGATTCTGCGAAGCAATGTGAACACTTCTGCTTCCCAGGCACAGAGAAGGTGCTAGCAAGGAATTCTCTGCCTGCCTTTCCCCAGTGCTCTGCAAGCTCTCCAGGACAACATAAAATCTGGGGCTCTGTGCTTTCTTTCCTTCTGAACAAGTGTTACTGTTTTCTGCACAAAAGCGATTCTGCGAAACAATGTGAACACTTCTGCTTCCCAGGCACAGAGAAGGTGCTAGCAGGGAATTCTCTGCCTGCCTTTCCCCAGTGCTCTGCAAGCTCTCCAGGACAACAGCAAATCTGGGGCTCTGTGCTTTCTTTCGTTCTGAACAAGTGTTACTGTTTTCTGCACAAAAGCGATTCTGCGAAGCAATGTGAACAGGCACAGAGAAGGTGCTAGCAAGGAATTCTCTGCCTGCCTTTCCCCACTGCTCTGCAAGCTCTCCAGGACAACATAGAATCTGGGGCTCTGAGCTTTCTTTCCTTCTGAACAAGTGTTACTGTTTTCTGCACAAAAGCGATTCTGCGAAGCAATGTGAACACTTCTGCTTCCCAGGCACAGAGAAGGTGCTAGCAAGGAATTCTCTGCCTGCCTTTCCCCAGTGCTCGGCAAGCTCTCCAGGACAACATAAAATCTGGGGCTCTGTGCTTTCTTTCCTTCTGTACAAGTGTTACTGTTTTCTGCACAAAAGCGGTTCTTGCGAAGCAATGTGAACACTTCTGCTTCCCAGGCACAGAGAAGGTGCTAGCAGGGAATTCTCTGCCTGCCTTTCCCCAGTGCTCTGCAAGCTCTCCAGGACAACATAGAATCTGGGGCTCTGTGCTTTCTTTCATTCTGAACAAGTGTTACTGTTTTCTGCACAAAAGCGATTCTTGCGAAGCAATGTGAACAGGCACAGAGAAGGTGCTAGCAGGGAATTCTCTGCCTGCCTTTCCCCAGTGCTCTGCAAGCTCTCCAGGACAACATAAAATCTGGGGCTCTGTGCTTTCTTTCCTTCTGAACAAGTGTTACTGTTTTCTGCACAAAAGCGATTCTGCGAAGCAATGTGAACACTTCTGCTTCCCAGGCACAGAGAAGGTGCTAGCAGGGAATTCTCTGCCTGCCTTTCCCCAGTGCTCTGCAAGCTCTCCAGGACAACATAAAATCTGGGGCTCTGTGCTTTCTTTCCTTCTGAACAAGTGTTAGTGTTTTCTGCACAAAAGCGATTCTTGCGAAGCAATGTGAACACTTCTGCTTCCCAGGCACAGAGAAGGTGCTATCAGGGAATTCTCTGCCTGCCTTTCCCCAGTGCTCTGCAAGCTCTCCAGGACAACATAGAATCTGGGGCTCTGTGCTTTCTTTCCTTCTGAACAAGTGTTACTGTTTTCTGCACAAAAGCGATTCTGCGAAGCAATGTGAACAGGCACAGAGAAGGTGCTAGCAGGGAATTCTCTGCCTGCCTTTCCCCAGTGCTCTGCAAGCTGTCCAGGACAACATAGAATCTGGGGCTCTGTGCTTTCTTTCTTTCTGAACAAGTGTTACTGTTTTCTGCACAAAAGCGATTCTTGCGAAGCAATGTGAACACTTCTGCTTCCCAGGCACAGAGAAGGTGCTAGCAGGGAATTCTCTGCCTGCCTTTCCCCAGTGCTCTGCAAGCTCTCCAGGACAACATAGAATCTGGGGCTCTGTGCTTTCTTTCCTTCTGAACAAGTGTTACTGTTTTCTGCACAAAAGCGATTCTTGCGAAGCAATGTGAACAGGCACAGAGAAGGTGCTATCAGGGAATTCTCTGCCTGCCTTTCCCCAGTGCTCTGCAAGCTCTCCAGGACAACATAAAATCTGGGGCTCTGTGCTTTCTTTCCTTCTGAACAAGTGTTAGTGTTTTCTGCACAAAAGCGATTCTGCGAAGCAATGTGAACACTTCTGCTTCCCAGGCACAGAGAAGGTGCTAGCAGGGAATTCTCTGCCTGCCTTTCCCCAGTGCTCTGCAAGCTCTCCAGGACAACATAAAATCTGGGGCTCTGTGCTTTCTTTCCTTCTGAACAAGTGTTACTGTTTTCTGCACAAAAGCGATTCTGCGAAGCAATGTGAACACTTCTGCTTCCCAGGCACAGAGAAGGTGCTAGCAGGGAATTCTCTGCCTGCCTTTCCCCAGTGCTCTGCAAGCTCTCCAGGACAACATAGAATCTGGGGCTCTGTGCTTTCTTTCGTTCTGAACAAGTGTTACTGTTTTCTGCACAAAAGCGATTCTTGCGAAGCAATGTGAACACTTCTGCTTCCCAGGCACAGAGAAGGTGCTAGCAGGGAATTCTCTGCCTGCCTTTCCCCAGTGCTCTGCAAGCTCTCCAGGACAACATAGAATCTGGGGCTCTGTGCTTTCTTTCGTTCTGAACAAGTGTTACTGTTTTCTGCACAAAAGCGATTCTGCGAAGCAATGTGAACAGGCACAGAGAAGGTGCTAGCAAGGAATTCTCTGCCTGCCTTTCCCCAGTGCTCTGCAAGCTCTCCAGGACAACATAAAATCTGGGGCTCTGTGCTTTCTTTCGTTCTGAACAAGTGTTACTGTTTTCTGCACAAAAGCGATTCTGCGAAGCAATGTGAACAGGCACAGAGAAGGTGCTAGCAGGGAATTCTCTGCCTGCCTTTCCCCAGTGCTCTGCAAGCTCTCCAGGACAACATAGAATCTGGGGCTCTGTGCTTTCTTTCCTTCTGAACAAGTGTTATTGTTTTCTGCACAAAAGCGATTCTTGCGAAGCAATGTGATCACTTCTGCTTCCCAGGCACAGAGAAGGTGCTATCAAGGAATTCTCTGCCTGCCTTTCCCC
Organism: Strix aluco; assembly: GCF_031877795.1. Classification (NCBI taxonomy): domain Eukaryota; kingdom Metazoa; phylum Chordata; class Aves; order Strigiformes; family Strigidae; genus Strix; species Strix aluco. Next base: position 551,691 of record NW_027436609.1, on the reverse strand, counting down.
AGTGCTCTACAAGCTCTCCAGGACAACATAGAATCTGGGGCTCTGTGCTTTCTTTCCTTCTGAACAAGTGTTACTGTTTTCTGCACAAAAGCGATTCTGCGAAGCAATGTGAACACTTCTGCTTCCCAGGCACAGAGAAGGTGCTAGCAAGGAATTCTCTGCCTGCCTTTCCCCAGTGCTCTGCAAGCTGTCCAGGACAACATAGAATCTGGGGCTCTGTGCTTTCTTTCGTTCTGAACAAGTGTTACTGTTTTCTGCACAAAAGCGATTCTTGCGAAGCAATGTGAACAGGCACAGAGAAGGTGCTATCAGGGAATTCTCTGCCTGCCTTTCCCCAGTGCTCTGCAAGCTCTCCAGGACAACATAAAATCTGGGGCTCTGTGCTTTCTTTCCTTCTGAACAAGTGTTACTGTTTTCTGCACAAAAGCGATTCTGCGAAGCAATGTGAACACTTCTGCTTCCCAGGCACAGAGAAGGTGCTAGCAGGGAATTCTCTGCCTGCCTTTCCCCAGTGCTCTGCAAGCTCTCCAGGACAACATAAAATCTGGGGCTCTGTGCTTTCTTTCCTTCTGAACAAGTGTTAGTGTTTTCTGCACAAAAGCGATTCTTGCGAAGCAATGTGAACACTTCTGCTTCCCAGGCACAGAGAAGGTGCTAGCAGGGAATTCTCTGCCTGCCTTTCCCCAGTGCTCTGCAAGCTCTCCAGGACAACATAGAATCTGGGGCTCTGTGCTTTCTTTCCTTCTGAACAAGTGTTACTGTTTTCTGCACAAAAGCGATTCTGCGAAGCAATGTGAACAGGCACAGAGAAGGTGCTAGCAGGGAATTCTCTGCCTGCCTTTCCCCAGTGCTCTGCAAGCTGTCCAGGACAACATAGAATCTGGGGCTCTGTGCTTTCTTTCTTTCTGAACAAGTGTTACTGTTTTCTGCACAAAAGCGATTCTTGCGAAGCAATGTGAACACTTCTGCTTCCCAGGCACAGAGAAGGTGCTAGCAGGGAATTCTCTGCCTGCCTTTCCCCAGTGCTCTGCAAGCTCTCCAGGACAACATAGAATCTGGGGCTCTGTGCTTTCTTTCCTTCTGAACAAGTGTTACTGTTTTCTGCACAAAAGCGATTCTTGCGAAGCAATGTGAACAGGCACAGAGAAGGTGCTATCAGGGAATTCTCTGCCTGCCTTTCCCCAGTGCTCTGCAAGCTCTCCAGGACAACATAAAATCTGGGGCTCTGTGCTTTCTTTCCTTCTGAACAAGTGTTAGTGTTTTCTGCACAAAAGCGATTCTGCGAAGCAATGTGAACACTTCTGCTTCCCAGGCACAGAGAAGGTGCTAGCAGGGAATTCTCTGCCTGCCTTTCCCCAGTGCTCTGCAAGCTCTCCAGGACAACATAAAATCTGGGGCTCTGTGCTTTCTTTCCTTCTGAACAAGTGTTACTGTTTTCTGCACAAAAGCGATTCTGCGAAGCAATGTGAACACTTCTGCTTCCCAGGCACAGAGAAGGTGCTAGCAGGGAATTCTCTGCCTGCCTTTCCCCAGTGCTCTGCAAGCTCTCCAGGACAACATAGAATCTGGGGCTCTGTGCTTTCTTTCGTTCTGAACAAGTGTTACTGTTTTCTGCACAAAAGCGATTCTGCGAAGCAATGTGAACAGGCACAGAGAAGGTGCTAGCAAGGAATTCTCTGCCTGCCTTTCCCCAGTGCTCTGCAAGCTCTCCAGGACAACATAAAATCTGGGGCTCTGTGCTTTCTTTCGTTCTGAACAAGTGTTACTGTTTTCTGCACAAAAGCGATTCTGCGAAGCAATGTGAACAGGCACAGAGAAGGTGCTAGCAGGGAATTCTCTGCCTGCCTTTCCCCAGTGCTCTGCAAGCTCTCCAGGACAACATAGAATCTGGGGCTCTGTGCTTTCTTTCCTTCTGAACAAGTGTTATTGTTTTCTGCACAAAAGCGATTCTTGCGAAGCAATGTGATCACTTCTGCTTCCCAGGCACAGAGAAGGTGCTATCAAGGAATTCTCTGCCTGCCTTTCCCCAGTGCTCTACAAGCTCTCCAGGACAACATAGAATCTGGGGCTCTGTGCTTTCTTTCCTTCTGAACAAGTGTTACTGTTTTCTGCACAAAAGCGATTCTGCGAAGCAATGTGAACACTTCTGCTTCCCAGGCACAGAGAAGGTGCTAGCAAGGAATTCTCTGCCTGCCTTTCCCCAGTGCTCTGCAAGCTGTCCAGGACAACATAGAATCTGGGGCTCTGTGCTTTCTTTCGTTCTGAACAAGTGTTACTGTTTTCTGCACAAAAGCGATTCTTGCGAAGCAATGTGAACAGGCACAGAGAAGGTGCTATCAGGGAATTCTCTGCCTGCCTTTCCCCAGTGCTCTGCAAGCTCTCCAGGACAACATAAAATCTGGGGCTCTGTGCTTTCTTTCCTTCTGAACAAGTGTTACTGTTTTCTGCACAAAAGCGATTCTGCGAAGCAATGTGAACACTTCTGCTTCCCAGGCACAGAGAAGGTGCTAGCAGGGAATTCTCTGCCTGCCTTTCCCCAGTGCTCTGCAAGCTCTCCAGGACAACATAAAATCTGGGGCTCTGTGCTTTCTTTCCTTCTGAACAAGTGTTACTGTTTTCTGCACAAAAGCGATTCTGCGAAGCAATGTGAACACTTCTGCTTCCCAGGCACAGAGAAGGTGCTAGCAGGGAATTCTCTGCCTGCCTTTCCCCAGTGCTCTGCAAGCTCTCCAGGACAACAGCAAATCTGGGGCTCTGTGCTTTCTTTCGTTCTGAACAAGTGTTACTGTTTTCTGCACAAAAGCGATTCTGCGAAGCAATGTGAACAGGCACAGAGAAGGTGCTAGCAAGGAATTCTCTGCCTGCCTTTCCCCAGTGCTCTGCAAGCTCTCCAGGACAACATAGAATCTGGGGCTCTGAGCTTTCTTTCCTTCTGAACAAGTGTTACTGTTTTCTGCACAAAAGCGATTCTGCGAAGCAATGTGAACACTTCTGCTTCCCAGGCACAGAGAAGGTGCTAGCAAGGAATTCTCTGCCTGCCTTTCCCCAGTGCTCTGCAAGCTCTCCAGGACAACATAAAATCTGGGGCTCTGTGCTTTCTTTCCTTCTGAACAAGTGTTAGTGTTTTCTGCACAAAAGCGATTCTTGCGAAGCAATGTGAACACTTCTGCTTCCCAGGCACAGAGAAGGTGCTAGCAGGGAATTCTCTGCCTGCCTTTCCCCAGTGCTCTGCAAGCTCTCCAGGACAACATAGAATCTGGGGCTCTGTGCTTTCTTTCGTTCTGAACAAGTGTTACTGTTTTCTGCACAAAAGCGATTCTTGCGAAGCAATGTGAACACTTCTGCTTCCCAGGCACAGAGAAGGTGCTAGCAAGGAATTCTCTGCCTGCCTTTCCCCAGTGCTCTGCAAGCTCTCCAGGGCAACATAGAATCTGGGGCTCTGTGCTTTCTTTCCTTCTGAACAAGTGTTACTGTTTTCTGCACAAAAGCGATTCTTGCGAAGCAATGTGAACAGGCACAGAGAAGGTGCTATCAGGGAATTCTCTGCCTGCCTTTCCCCAGTGCTCTGCAAGCTCTCCAGGACAACAGCAAATCTGGGGCTCTGTGCTTTCTTTCCTTCTGAACAAGTGTTACTGTTTTCTGCACAAAAGCGATTCTGCGAAACAATGTGAACACTTCTGCTTCCCAGGCACAGAGAAGGTGCTAGCAGGGAATTCTCTGCCTGCCTTTCCCCAGTGCTCTGCAAGCTCTCCAGGACAACATAAAATCTGGGGCTCTGTGCTTTCTTTCCTTCTGAACAAGTGTTACTGTTTTCTGCACAAAAGCGATTCTTGCGAAGCAATGTGAACACTTCTGCTTCCCAGGCACAGAGAAGGTGCTAGCAGGGAATTCTCTGCCTGCCTTTCCCCAGTGCTCTGCAAGCTCTCCAGGACAACATAGAATCTGGGGCTCTGTGCTTTCTTTCCTTCTGAACAAGTGTTACTGTTTTCTGCACAAAAGCGATTCTGCGAAGCAATGTGAACAGGCACAGAGAAGGTGCTAGCAGGGAATTCTCTGCCTGCCTTTCCCCAGTGCTCTGCAAGCTGTCCAGGACAACATAGAATCTGGGGCTCTGTGCTTTCTTTAGTTCTGAACAAGTGTTACTGTTTTCTGCACAAAAGCGATTCTTGCGAAGCAATGTGAACACTTCTGCTTCCCAGGCACAGAGAAGGTGCTAGCAGGGAATTCTCTGCCTGCCTTTCCCCAGTGCTCTGCAAGCTCTCCAGGACAACATAGAATCTGGGGCTCTGAGCTTTCTTTCCTTCTGAACAAGTGTTACTGTTTTCTGCACAAAAGCGATTCTTGCGAAGCAATGTGAACAGGCACAGAGAAGGTGCTAGCAGGGAATTCTCTGCCTGCCTTTCCCCAGTGCTCTGCAAGCTCTCCAGGACAACATAGAATCTGGGGCTCTGTGCTTTCTTTCCTTCTGAACAAGTGTTACTGTTTTCTGCACAAAAGCGATTCTGCGAAGCAATGTGAACACTTCTGCTTCCCAGGCACAGAGAAGGTGCTAGCAGGGAATTCTCTGCCTGCCTTTCCCCAGTGCTCTGCAAGCTCTCCAGGACAACATAGAATCTGGGGCTCTGTGCTTTCTTTCGTTCTGAACAAGTGTTACTGTTTTCTGCACACAAGCGATTCTTGCGAAGCAATGTGAACACTTCTGCTTCCCAGGCACAGAGAAGGTGCTAACAAGGAATTCTCTGCCTGCCTTTCCCCAGTGCTCTGCAAGCTCTCCAGGACAACATAGAATCTGGGGCTCTGTGCTTTCTTTCCTTCTGAACAAGTGTTACTGTTTTCTGCACAAAAGCGATTCTTGCGAAGCAATGTGAACAGGCACAGAGAAGGTGCTAGCAGGGAATTCTCTGCCTGCCTTTCCCCAGTGCTCTGCAAGCTCTCCAGGACAACAGCAAATCTGGGGCTCTGTGCTTTCTTTCCTTCTGAACAAGTGTTACTGTTTTCTGCACAAAAGCGATTCTGCGAAGCAATGTGAACAGGCACAGAGAAGGTGCTAGCAAGGAATTCTCTGCCTGCCTTTCCCCAGTGCTCTGCAAGCTCTCCAGGACAACATAGAATCTGGGGCTCTGAGCTTTCTTTCCTTCTGAACAAGTGTTACTGTTTTCTGCACAAAAGCGATTCTGCGAAGCAATGTGAACACTTCTGCTTCCCAGGCACAGAGAAGGTGCTAGCAAGGAATTCTCTGCCTGCCTTTCCCCAGTGCTCTGCAAGCTCTCCAGGACAACATAAAATCTGGGGCTCTGTGCTTTCTTTCCTTCTGAACAAGTGTTAGTGTTTTCTGCACAAAAGCGATTCTTGCGAAGCAATGTGAACACTTCTGCTTCCCAGGCACAGAGAAGGTGCTAGCAGGGAATTCTCTGCCTGCCTTTCCCCAGTGCTCTGCAAGCTCTCCAGGACAACATAGAATCTGGGGCTCTGTGCTTTTTTTCGTTCTGAACAAGTGTTACTGTTTTCTGCACAAAAGCGATTCTTGCGAAGCAATGTGAACACTTCTGCTTCCCAGGCACAGAGAAGGTGCTAGCAAGGAATTCTCTGCCTGCCTTTCCCCAGTGCTCTGCAAGCTCTCCAGGGCAACATAGTATCTGGGGCTCTGTGCTTTCTTTCCTTCTGAACAAGTGTTACTGTTTTCTGCACAAATGCGATTCTTGCGAAGCAATGTGAACAGGCACAGAGAAGGTGCTATCAGGGAATTCTCTGCCTGCCTTTCCCCAGTGCTCTGCAAGCTCTCCAGGACAACATAAAATCTGGGGCTCTGTGCTTTCTTTCCTTCTGAACAAGTGTTACTGTTTTCTGCACAAAAGCGATTCTGCGAAACAATGTGAACACTTCTGCTTCCCAGGCACAGAGAAGGTGCTAGCAGGGAATTCTCTGCCTGCCTTTCCCCAGTGCTCTGCAAGCTCTCCAGGACAACATAGAATCTGGGGCTCTGTGCTTTCTTTCCTTCTGAACAAGTGTTACTGTTTTCTGCACAAAAGCGATTCTGCGAAGCAATGTGAACAGGCACAGAGAAGGTGCTAGCAGGGAATTCTCTGCCTGCCTTTCCCCAGTGCTCTGCAAGCTGTCCAGGACAACATAGAATCTGGGGCTCTGTGCTTTCTTTAGTTCTGAACAAGTGTTACTGTTTTCTGCACAAAAGCGATTCTGCGAAGCAATGTGAACACTTCTGCTTCCCAGGCACAGAGAAGGTGCTAGCAGGGAATTCTCTGCCTGCCTTTCCCCAGTGCTCTGCAAGCTCTCCAGGACAACATAGAATCTGGGGCTCTGACCTTTCTTTCCTTCTGAACAAGTGTTACTGTTTTCTGCACAAAAGCGATTCTTGCGAAGCAATGTGAACAGGCACAGAGAAGGTGCTAGCAGGGAATTCTCTGCCTGCCTTTCCCCAGTGCTCTGCAAGCTCTCCAGGACAACATAAAATCTGGGGCTCTGTGCTTTCTTTCCTTCTGAACAAGTGTTACTGTTTTCTGCACAAAAGCGATTCTGCGAAGCAATGTGAACACTTCTGCTTCCCAGGCACAGAGAAGGTGCTAGCAGGGAATTCTCTGCCTGCCTTTCCCCAGTGCTCTGCAAGCTCTCCAGGACAACATAGAATCTGGGGCTCTGTGCTTTCTTTCGTTCTGAACAAGTGTTACTGTTTTCTGCACACAAGCGATTCTTGCGAAGCAATGTGAACACTTCTGCTTCCCAGGCACAGAGAAGGTGCTAACAAGGAATTCTCTGCCTGCCTTTCCCCAGTGCTCTGCAAGCTCTCCAGGACAACATAGAATCTGGGGCTCTGTGCTTTCTTTCCTTCTGAACAAGTGTTACTGTTTTCTGCACAAAAGCGATTCTTGCGAAGCAATGTGAACACTTCTGCTTCCCAGGCACAGAGAAGGTGCTAGCAGGGAATTCTCTGCCTGCCTTTCCCCAGTGCTCTGCAAGCTCTCCAGGACAACATAGAATCTGGGGCTCTGTGCTTTCTTTCCTTCTGAACAAGTGTTACTGTTTTCTGCACAAAAGCGATTCTGCGAAGCAATGTGAACACTTCTGCTTCCCAGGCACAGAGAAGGTGCTAGCAAGGAATTCTCTGCCTGCCTTTCCCCAGTGCTCTGCAAGCTCTCCAGGACAACATAAAATCTGGGGCTCTGTGCTTTCTTTCCTTCTGAACAAGTGTTACTGTTTTCTGCACAAAAGCGATTCTGCGAAGCAATGTGAACACTTCTGCTTCCCAGGCACAGAGAAGGTGCTAGCAAGGAATTCTCTGCCTGCCTTTCCCCAGTGCTCTGCAAGCTCTCCAGGACAACATAAAATCTGGGGCTCTGTGCTTTCTTTCGTTCTGAACAAGTGTTACTGTTTTCTGCACAAAAGCGATTCTGCGAAGCAATGTGAACAGGCACAGAGAAGGTGCTAGCAGGGAATTCTCTGCCTGCCTTTCCCCAGTGCTCTGCAAGCTCTCCAGGACAACATAAAATCTGGGGCTCTGTGCTTTCTTTCGTTCTGAACAAGTGTTACTGTTTTCTGCACAAAAGCGATTCTGCGAAGCAATGTGAACACTTCTGCTTCCCAGGCACAGAGAAGGTGCTAGCAAGGAATTCTCTGCCTGCCTTTCCCCAGTGCTCTGCAAGCTCTCCAGGACAACATAGAATCTGGGGCTCTGTGCTTTCTTTCCTTCTGAACAAGTGTTATGGTTTTCTGCACAAAAGCGATTCTTGCGAAGCAATGTGAACAGGCACAGAGAAGGTGCTATCAGGGAATTCTCTGCCTGCCTTTCCCCAGTGCTCTGCAAGCTCTCCAGGACAACATAAAATCTGGGGCTCTGGTCTTTCTTTCCTTCTGAACAAGTGTTATTGTTTTCTGCACAAAAGCGATTCTTGCGAAGCAATGTGAACACTTCTGCTTCCCAGGCACAGAGAAGGTGCTAGCAAGGAATTCTCTGCCTGCCTTTCCCCAGTGCTCTGCAAGCTCTCCAGGACAACATAAAATCTGGGGCTCTGTGCTTTCTTTCCTTCTGAACAAGTGTTACTGTTTTCTGCACAAAAGCGATTCTGCGAAGCAATGTGAACAGGCACAGAGAAGGTGCTAGCAAGGAATTCTCTGCCTGCCTTTCCCCAGTGCTCTGCAAGCTCTCCAGGACAACATAAAATCTGGGGCTCTGTGCTTTCTTTCCTTCTGAACAAGTGTTACTGTTTTCTGCACAAAAGCGATTCCTGCGAAGCAATGTGAACACGCACAGAGAAGGTGCTATCAGGGAATTCTCTGCCTGCCTTTCCCCAGTGCTCTGCAAGCTCTCCAGGACAACATAAAATCTGGGGCTCTGTGCTTTCTTTCCTTCTGAACAAGTGTTAGTGTTTTCTGCACAAAAGCGATTCTTGCGAAGCAATGTGAACACTTCTGCTTCCCAGGCACAGAGAAGGTGCTATCAGGGAATTCTCTGCCTGCCTTTCCCCAGTGCTCTGCAAGCTCTCCAGGACAACATAGAATCTGGGGCTCTGTGCTTTCTTTCGTTCTGAATAAGTGTTACTGTTTTCTGCACAAAAGCGATTCTGCGAAGCAATGTGAACAGGCACAGAGAAGGTGCTAGCAGGGAATTCTCTGCCTGCCTTTCCCCAGTGCTCTGCAAGCTCTCCAGGACAACATAAAATCTGGGGCTCTGTGCTTTCTTTCCTTCTGAACAAGTGTTACTGTTTTCTGCACAAAAGCGATTCTGCGAAGCAATGTGAACACTTCTGCTTCCCAGGCACAGATAAGGTGCTAGCAGGGAATTCTCTGCCTGCCTTTCCCCAGTGCTCTGCAAGCTCTCCAGGACAACATAAAATCTGGGGCTCTGTGCTTTCTTTCGTTCTGAACAAGTGTTACTGTTTTCTGCACAAAAGCGATTCTGCGAAGCAATGTGAACAGGCACAGAGAAGGTGCTAGCAAGGAATTCTCTGCCTGCCTTTCCCCAGTGCTCTGCAAGCTCTCCAGGACAACATAAAATCTGGGGCTCTGTGCTTTCTTTCCTTCTGAACAAGTGTTACTGTTTTCTGCACAAAAGCGATTCTTGCGAAGCAATGTGAACAGGCACAGAGAAGGTGCTATCAGGGAATTCTCTGCCTGCCTTTCCCCAGTGCTCTGCAAGCTCTCCAGGACAACATAAAATCTGGGGCTCTGTGCTTTCTTTCCTTCTGAACAAGTGTTAGTGTTTTCTGCACAAAAGCGATTCTTGCGAAGCAATGTGAACACTTCTGCTTCCCAGGCACAGAGAAGGTGCTAGCAGGGAATTCTCTGCCTGCCTTTCCCCAGTGCTCTGCAAGCTCTCCAGGACAACATAAAATCTGGGGCTCTGTGCTTTCTTTCCTTCTGAACAAGTGTTACTGTTTTCTGCACAAAAGCGATTCTGCGAAGCAATGTGAACACTTCTGCTTCCCAGGCACAGAGAAGGTGCTAGCAGGGAATTCTCTGCCTGCCTTTCCCCAGTGCTCTGCAAGCTCTCCAGGACAACAGCAAATCTGGGGCTCTGTGCTTTCTTTCGTTCTGAACAAGTGTTACTGTTTTCTGCACAAAAGCGATTCTGCGAAGCAATGTGAACAGGCACAGAGAAGGTGCTAGCAAGGAATTCTCTGCCTGCCTTTCCCCAGTGCTCTGCAAGCTCTCCAGGACAACATAAAATCTGGGGCTCTGTGCTTTCTTTCCTTCTGAACAAGTGTTACTGTTTTCTGCACAAAAGCGATTCTGCGAAGCAATGTGAACACTTCTGCTTCCCAGGCACAGAGAAGGTGCTAGCAAGGAATTCTCTGCCTGCCTTTCCCCAGTGCTCTGCAAGCTCTCCAGGACAACATAAAATCTGGGGCTCTGTGCTTTCTTTCGTTCTGAACAAGTGTTACTGTTTTCTTTACAAAAGCGATTCTTGCGAAGCAATGTGAACACTTCTGCTTCCCAGGCACAGAGAAGGTGCTATCAGGGAATTCTCTGCCTGCCTTTCCCCAGTGCTCTGCAAGCTCTCCAGGACAACATAGAATCTGGGGCTCTCTGCTTTCTTTCGTTCTGAACAAGTGTTACTGTTTTCTGCACAAAAGTGATTCTTGCGAAGCAATGTGAACACTTCTGCTTCCCAGGCACAGAGAAGGTGCTAGCAGGGAATTCTCTGCCTGCCTTTCCCCAGTGCTCTGCAAGCTCTCCAGGACAACATAGAATCTGGGGCTCTGTGCTTTCTTTCGTTCTGAACAAGTGTTACTGTTTTCTGCACAAAAGCGATTCTTGCGAAGCAATGTGAACACTTCTGCTTCCCAGGCACAGAGAAGGTGCTAGCAAGGAATTCTCTGCCTGCCTTTCCCCAGTGCTCTGCAAGCTCTCCAGGGCAACATAGAATCTGGGGCTCTGTGCTTTCTTTCCTTCTGAACAAGTGTTACTGTTTTCTGCACAAAAGCGATTCTTGCGAAGCAATGTGAACAGGCACAGAGAAGGTGCTATCAGGGAATTCTCTGCCTGCCTTTCCCCAGTGCTCTGCAAGCTCTCCAGGACAACATAAAATCTGGGGCTCTGTGCTTTCTTTCCTTCTGAACAAGTGTTACTGTTTTCTGCACAAAAGCGATTCTGCGAAGCAATGTGAACACTTCTGCTTCCCAGGCACAGAGAAGGTGCTAGCAGGGAATTCTCTGCCTGCCTTTCCCCAGTGCTCTGCAAGCTCTCCAGGACAACATAGAATCTGGGGCTCTGTGCTTTCTTTCGTTCTGAACAAGTGTTACTGTTTTCTGCACACAAGCGATTCTTGCGAAGCAATGTGAACACTTCTGCTTCCCAGGCACAGAGAAGGTGCTAACAAGGAATTCTCTGCCTGCCTTTCCCCAGTGCTCTGCAAGCTCTCCAGGACAACATAGAATCTGGGGCTCTGTGCTTTCTTTCCTTCTGAACAAGTGTTACTGTTTTCTGCACAAAAGCGATTCTTGCGAAGCAATGTGAACACTTCTGCTTCCCAGGCACAGAGAAGGTGCTAGCAGGGAATTCTCTGCCTGCCTTTCCCCAGTGCTCTGCAAGCTCTCCAGGACAACATAGAATCTGGGGCTCTGTGCTTTCTTTCCTTCTGAACAAGTGTTAGTGTTTTCTGCACAAAAGCGATTCTTGCGAAGCAATGTGAACACTTCTGCTTCCCAGGCACAAAGAAGGTGCTATCAGGGAATTCTCTGCCTGCCTTTCCCCAGTGCTCTGCAAGCTCTCCAGGACAACATAGAATCTGGGGCTCTGTGCTTTCTTTCGTTCTGAACAAGTGTTACTGTTTTCTGCACAAAAGCGATTCTGCGAAGCAATGTGAACACTTCTGCTTCCCAGGCACAGAGAAGGTGCTAGCAAGGAATTCTCTGCCTGCCTTTCCCCAGTGCTCTGCAAGCTCTCCAGGACAACATAAAATCTGGGGCTCTGTGCTTTCTTTCGTTCTGAACAAGTGTTACTGTTTTCTGCACAAAAGCGATTCTGCGAAGCAATGTGAACAGGCACAGAGAAGGTGCTAGCAAGGAATTCTCTGCCTGCCTTTCCCCAGTGCTCTGCAAGCTCTCCAGGACAACATAAAATCTGGGGCTCTGTGCTTTCTTTCCTTCTGAACAAGTGTTACTGTTTTCTGCACAAAAGCGATTCTGCGAAGCAATGTGAACACTTCTGCTTCCCAGGCAGAGAGAAGGTACTAGCAAGGAATTCTCTGCCTGCCTTTCCCCAGTGCTCTGCAAGCTCTCCAGGACAACAGCAAATCTGGGGCTCTGTGCTTTCTTTCCTTCTGAACAAGTGTTACTGTTTTCTGCACAAAAGCGATTCTGCGAAGCAATGTGAACAGGCACAGAGAAGGTGCTAGCAAGGAATTCTCTGCCTGCCTTTCCCCAGTACTCTGCAAGCTCTCCAGGACAACATAAAATCTGGGGCTCTGTGCTTTCTTTCCTTCTGAACAAGTGTTAGTGTTTTCTGCACAAAAGCGATTCTTGCGAAGCAATGTGAACAGGCACAGATAAGGTGCTATCAGGGAATTCTCTGCCTGCCTTTCCCCAGTGCTCTGCAAGCTCTCCAGGACAACATAAAATCTGGGGCTTTGTGCTTTCTTTCCTTCTGAACAAGTGTTATTGTTTTCTGCACAAAAGCGATTCTTGCGAAGCAATGTGAACACTTCTGCTTCCCAGGCACAGAGAAGGTGCTAGCAGGGAATTCTCTGCCTGCCTTTCCCCAGTGCTCTGCAAGCTCTCCAGGACAACATAGAATCTGGGGCTCTGTGCTTTCTTTCGTTCTGAACAAGTGTTACTGTTTTCTGCACAAAAGCGATTCTGCGAAGCAATGTGAACAGGCACAGAGAAGGTGCTAGCAAGGAATTCTCTGCCTGCCTTTCCCCAGTGCTCTGCAAGCTCTCCAGGACAACATAAAATCTGGGGCTCTGTGCTTTCTTTCCTTCTGAACAAGTGTTACTGTTTTCTGCACAAAAGCGATTCTGCGAAGCAATGTGAACACTTCTGCTTCCCAGGCACAGAGAAGGTACTAGCAAGGAATTCTCTGCCTGCCTTTCCCCAGTGCTCTGCAAGCTCTCCAGGACAACAGCAAATCTGGGGCTCTGTGCTTTCTTTCGTTCTGAACAAGTGTTACTGTTTTCTGCACAAAAGCGATTCTGCGAAGCAATGTGAACAGGCACAGAGAAGGTGCTAGCAAGGAATTCTCTGCCTGCCTTTCCCCAGTGCTCTGCAAGCTCTCCAGGACAACATAAAATCTGGGGCTCTGTGCTTTCTTTCCTTCTGAACAAGTGTTAGTGTTTTCTGCACAAAAGCGATTCTGCGAAGCAATGTGAACACTTCTGCTTCCCAGGCACAGAGAAGGTGCTAGCAAGGAATTCTCTGCCTGCCTTTCCCCAGTGCTCTGCAAGCTCTCCAGGGCAACATAGAATCTGGGGCTCTGTGCTTTCTTTCCTTCTGAACAAGTGTTACTGTTTTCTGCACAAAAGCGATTCTTGCGAAGCAATGTGAACAGGCACAGAGAAGGTGCTATCAGGGAATTCTCTGCCTGCCTTTCCCCAGTGCTCTGCAAGCTCTCCAGGACAACATAAAATCTGGGGCTCTGTGCTTTCTTTCCTTCTGAACAAGTGTTACTGTTTTCTGCACAAAAGCGATTCTTGCGAAGCAATGTGAACAGGCACAGAGAAGGTGCTATCAGGGAATTCTCTGCCTGCCTTTCCCCAGTGCTCTGCAAGCTCTCCAGGACAACATAAAATCTGGGGCTCTGTGCTTTCTTTCCTTCTGAACAAGTGTTACTGTTTTCTGCACAAAAGCGATTCTGCGAAGCAATGTGAACACTTCTGCTTCCCAGGCACAGAGAAGGTGCTAGCAGGGAATTCTCTGCCTGCCTTTCCCCAGTGCTCTGCAAGCTGTCCAGGACAACATAGAATCTGGGGCTCTGTGCTTTCTTTCGTTCTGAACAAGTGTTACTGTTTTCTGCACACAAGCGATTCTTGCGAAGCAATGTGAACACTTCTGCTTCCCAGGCACAGAGAAGGTGCTAACAAGGAATTCTCTGCCTGCCTTTCCCCAGTGCTCTGCAAGCTCTCCAGGACAACATAGAATCTGGGGCTCTGTGCTTTCTTTCCTTCTGAACAAGTGTTACTGTTTTCTGCACAAAAGCGATTCTTGCGAAGCAATGTGAACACTTCTGCTTCCCAGGCACAGAGAAGGTGCTAGCAGGGAATTCTCTGCCTGCCTTTCCCCAGTGCTCTGCAAGCTCTCCAGGACAACATAGAATCTGGGGCTCTGTGCTTTCTTTCCTTCTGAACAAGTGTTAGTGTTTTCTGCACAAAAGCGATTCTTGCGAAGCAATGTGAACACTTCTGCTTCCCAGGCACAGAGAAGGTGCTATCAGGGAATTCTCTGCCTGCCTTTCCCCAGTGCTCTGCAAGCTCTCCAGGACAACAGCAAATCTGGGGCTCTGTGCTTTCTTTCGTTCTGAATAAGTGTTACCGTTTTCTGCACAAAAGCGATTCTGCGAAGCAATGTGAACAGGCACAGAGAAGGTGCTAGCAAGGAATTCTCTGCCTGCCTTTCCCCAGTGCTCTGCAAGCTCTCCAGGACAACATAAAATCTGGGGCTCTGTGCTTTCTTTCCTTCTGAACAAGTGTTAGTGTTTTCTGCACAAAAGCGATTCTGCGAAGCAATGTGAACACTTCTGCTTCCCAGGCACAGAGAAGGTGCTAGCAAGGAATTCTCTGCCTGCCTTTCCCCAGTGCTCTGCAAGCTCTCCAGGACAACATAAAATCTGGGGCTCTGTGCTTTCTTTCATTCTGAACAAGTGTTACTGTTTTCTGCACAAAAGCGATTCTGCGAAGCAATGTGAACAGGCACAGAGAAGGTGCTAGCAGGGAATTCTCTGCCTGCCTTTCCCCAGTGCTCTGCAAGCTCTCCAGGACAACATAAAATCTGGGGCTCTGTGCTTTCTTGCCTTCTGAACAAGTGTTACTGTTTTCTGCACAAAAGCGATTCTGCGAAGCAATGTGAACACTTCTGCTTCCCAGGCACAGAGAAGGTGCTAGCAGGGAATTCTCTGCCTGCCTTTCCCCAGTGCTCTGCAAGCTCTCCAGGACAACATAAAATCTGGGGCTCTGTGCTTTCTTTCGTTCTGAACAAGTGTTACTGTTTTCTGCACAAAAGCGATTCTGCGAAGCAATGTGAACAGGCACAGAGAAGGTGCTAGCAAGGAATTCTCTGCCTGCCTTTCCCCAGTGCTCTGCAAGCTCTCCAGGACAACATAAAATCTGGGGCTCTGTGCTTTCTTTCCTTCTGTACAAGTGTTACTGTTTTCTGCACAAAAGCGATTCTTGCGAAGCAATGTGAACACTTCTGCTTCCCAGGCACAGAGAAGGTGCTAGCAGGGAATTCTCTGCCTGCCTTTCCCCAGTGCTCTGCAAGCTCTCCAGGACAACATAGAATCTGGGGCTCTGTGCTTTCTTTCCTTCTGAACAAGTGTTACTGTTTTCTGCACAAAAGCGATTCTTGCGAAGCAATGTGAACACTTCTGCTTCCCAGGCACAGAGAAGGTGCTATCAGGGAATTCTCTGCCTGCCTTTCCCCAGTGCTCTGCAAGCTCTCCAGGACAACAGCAAATCTGGGGCTCTGTGCTTTCTTTCGTTCTGAATAAGTGTTACCGTTTTCTGCACAAAAGCGATTCTGCGAAGCAATGTGAACAGGCACAGAGAAGGTGCTAGCAAGGAATTCTCTGCCTGCCTTTCCCCAGTGCTCTGCAAGCTCTCCAGGACAACATAAAATCTGGGGCTCTGTGCTTTCTTTCCTTCTGAACAAGTGTTAGTGTTTTCTGCACAAAAGCGATTCTGCGAAGCAATGTGAACACTTCTGCTTCCCAGGCACAGAGAAGGTGCTAGCAAGGAATTCTCTGCCTGCCTTTCCCCAGTGCTCTGCAAGCTCTCCAGGACAACATAAAATCTGGGGCTCTGTGCTTTCTTTCATTCTGAACAAGTGTTACTGTTTTCTGCACAAAAGCGATTCTGCGAAGCAATGTGAACAGGCACAGAGAAGGTGCTAGCAGGGAATTCTCTGCCTGCCTTTCCCCAGTGCTCTGCAAGCTCTCCAGGACAACATAAAATCTGGGGCTCTGTGCTTTCTTGCCTTCTGAACAAGTGTTACTGTTTTCTGCACAAAAGCGATTCTGCGAAGCAATGTGAACACTTCTGCTTCCCAGGCACAGAGAAGGTGCTAGCAGGGAATTCTCTGCCTGCCTTTCCCCAGTGCTCTGCAAGCTGTCCAGGACAACATAAAATCTGGGGCTCTGTGCTTTCTTTCGTTCTGAACAAGTGTTACTGTTTTCTGCACAAAAGCGATTCTGCGAAGCAATGTGAACAGGCACAGAGAAGGTGCTAGCAAGGAATTCTCTGCCTGCCTTTCCCCAGTGCTCTGCAAGCTCTCCAGGACAACATAAAATCTGGGGCTCTGTGCTTTCTTTCCTTCTGTACAAGTGTTACTGTTTTCTGCACAAAAGCGATTCTTGCGAAGCAATGTGAACACTTCTGCTTCCCAGGCACAGAGAAGGTGCTAGCAGGGAATTCTCTGCCTGCCTTTCCCCAGTGCTCTGCAAGCTCTCCAGGACAACATAGAATCTGGGGCTCTGTGCTTTCTTTCCTTCTGAACAAGTGTTACTGTTTTCTGCACAAAAGCGATTCTTGCGAAGCAATGTGAACACTTCTGCTTCCCAGGCACAGAGAAGGTGCTATCAGGGAATTCTCTGCCTGCCTTTCCCCAGTGCTCTGCAAGCTCTCCAGGACAACAGCAAATCTGGGGCTCTGTGCTTTCTTTCGTTCTGAATAAGTGTTACCGTTTTCTGCACAAAAGCGATTCTGCGAAGCAATGTGAACAGGCACAGAGAAGGTGCTAGCAAGGAATTCTCTGCCTGCCTTTCCCCAGTGCTCTGCAAGCTCTCCAGGACAACATAAAATCTGGGGCTCTGTGCTTTCTTTCCTTCTGAACAAGTGTTAGTGTTTTCTGCACAAAAGCGATTCTGCGAAGCAATGTGAACACTTCTGCTTCCCAGGCACAGAGAAGGTGCTAGCAAGGAATTCTCTGCCTGCCTTTCCCCAGTGCTCTGCAAGCTCTCCAGGACAACATAAAATCTGGGGCTCTGTGCTTTCTTTCATTCTGAACAAGTGTTACTGTTTTCTGCACAAAAGCGATTCTGCGAAGCAATGTGAACAGGCACAGAGAAGGTGCTAGCAGGGAATTCTCTGCCTGCCTTTCCCCAGTGCTCTGCAAGCTCTCCAGGACAACATAAAATCTGGGGCTCTGTGCTTTCTTTCGTTCTGAACAAGTGTTACTGTTTTCTGCACAAAAGCGATTCTGCGAAGCAATGTGAACACTTCTGCTTCCCAGGCACAGAGAAGGTGCTAGCAGGGAATTCTCTGCCTGCCTTTCCCCAGTGCTCTGCAAGCTCTCCAGGACAACATAAAATCTGGGGCTCTGTGCTTTCTTTCGTTCTGAACAAGTGTTACTGTTTTCTGCACAAAAGCGATTCTGCGAAGCAATGTGAACAGGCACAGAGAAGGTGCTAGCAAGGAATTCTCTGCCTGCCTTTCCCCAGTGCTCTGCAAGCTCTCCAGGACAACATAAAATCTGGGGCTCTGTGCTTTCTTTCCTTCTGTACAAGTGTTACTGTTTTCTGAACAAAAGCGATTCTTGCGAAGCAATGTGAACACTTCTGCTTCCCAGGCACAGAGAAGGTACTAGCAAGGAATTCTCTGCCTGCCTTTCCCCAGTGCTCTGCAAGCTCTCCAGGACAACATAAAATCTGGGGCTCTGTGCTTTCTTTCGTTCTGAACAAGTGTTACTGTTTTCTGAACAAATGTGATTCTGCGAAGCAATGTGAACAGGCACAGAGAAGGTGCTAGCAGGGAATTCTCTGCCTGCCTTTCCCCAGTGCTCTGCAAGCTCTCCAGGACAACATAAAATCTGGGGCTCTGTGCTTTCTTTCCTTCTGAACAAGTGTTAGTGTTTTCTGCACAAAAGCGGTTCTTGCGAAGCAATGTGAACACTTCTGCTTCCCAGGCACAGAGAAGGTGCTAGCAGGGAATTCTCTGCCTGCCTTTCCCCAGTGCTCTGCAAGCTCTCCAGGACAACATAAAATCTGGGGCTCTGTGCTTTCTTTCCTTCTGAACAAGTGTTAGTGTTTTCTGCACAAAAGCGATTCTTGCGAAGCAATGTGAACAGGCACAGAGAAGGTGCTATCAGGGAATTCTCTGCCTGCCTTTCCCCAGTGCTCTGCAAGCTCTCCAGGACAACATAAAATCTGGGGCTCTGTGCTTTCTTTCCTTCTGAACAAGTGTTAGTGTTTTCTGCACAAAAGCGATTCTTGCGAAGCAATGTGAACACTTCTGCTTCCCAGGCACAGAGAAGGTGCTAGCAGGGAATTCTCTGCCTGCCTTTCCCCAGTGCTCTGCAAGCTCTCCAGGACAACATAGAATCTGGGGCTCTGTGCTTTCTTTCGTTCTGAACAAGTGTTAGTGTTTTCTGCACAAAAGCGATTCTGCGAAGCAATGTGAACAGGCACAGAGAAGGTGCTAGCAAGGAATTCTCTGCCTGCCTTTCCCCAGTGCTCTGCAAGCTCTCCAGGACAACAGCAAATCTGGGGCTCTGTGCTTTCTTTCGTTCTGAATAAGTGTTACCGTTTTCTGCACAAAAGCGATTCTGCGAAGCAATGTGAACACTTCTGCTTCCCAGGCACAGAGAAGGTGCTAGCAGGGAATTCTCTGCCTGCCTTTCCCCAGTGCTCTGCAAGCTCTCCAGGACAACATAGAATCTGGGGCTCTGTGCTTTCTTTCGTTCTGAACAAGTGTTACTGTTTTCTGCACAAAAGCGATTCTGCGAAGCAATGTGAACAGGCACAGAGAAGGTGCTAGCAAGGAATTCTCTGCCTGCCTTTCCCCAGTGCTCTGCAAGCTCTCCAGGACAACATAAAATCTGGGGCTCTGTGCTTTCTTTCCTTCTGTACAAGTGTTACTGTTTTCTGAACAAAAGCGATTCTTGCGAAGCAATGTGAACACTTCTGCTTCCCAGGCACAGAGAAGGTACTAGCAAGGAATTCTCTGCCTGCCTTTCCCCAGTGCTCTGCAAGCTCTCCAGGACAACATAAAATCTGGGGCTCTGTGCTTTCTTTCCTTCTGAACAAGTGTTACTGTTTTCTGCACAAAAGCGATTCTTGCGAAGCAATGTGAACACTTCTGCTTCCCAGGCACAGAGAAGGTGCTAGCAAGGAATTCTCTGCCTGCCTTTCCCCAGTGCTCTGCAAGCTCTCCAGGACAACATAAAATCTGGGGCTCTGTGCTTTCTTTCCTTCTGAACAAGTGTTACTGTTTTCTGCACAAAAGCGATTCTGCGAAGCAATGTGAAGAGGCACAGAGAAGGTGCTAGCAGGGAATTCTCTGCCTGCCTTTCCCCAGTGCTCTGCAAGCTCTCCAGGACAACATAAAATCTGGGGCTCTGTGCTTTCTTTCCTTCTGAACAAGTGTTACTGTTTTCTGCACAAAAGCGATTCTTGCGAAGCAATGTGAACACTTCTGCTTCCCAGGCACAGAGAAGGTGCTAGCAAGGAATTCTCTGCCTGCCTTTCCCCAGTGCTCTGCAAGCTCTCCAGGGCAACATAGAATCTGGGGCTCTGTGCTTTCTTTCCTTCTGAACAAGTGTTACTGTTTTCTGCACAAAAGCGATTCTTGCGAAGCAATGTGAACAGGCACAGAGAAGGTGCTATCAGGGAATTCTCTGCCTGCCTTTCCCCAGTGCTCTGCAAGCTCTCCAGGACAACATAAAATCTGGGGCTCTGTGCTTTCTTTCCTTCTGAACAAGTGTTAGTGTTTTCTGCACAAAAGCGATTCTTGCGAAGCAATGTGAACACTTCTGCTTCCCAGGCACAGAGAAGGTGCTAGCAGGGAATTCTCTGCCTGCCTTTCCCCAGTGCTCTGCAAGCTGTCCAGGACAACATAGAATCTGGGGCTCTGTGCTTTCTTTCGTTCTGAACAAGTGTTACTGTTTTCTGCACACAAGCGATTCTTGCGAAGCAATGTGAACACTTCTGCTTCCCAGGCACAGAGAAGGTGCTATCAGGGAATTCTCTGCCTGCCTTTCCCCAGTGCTCTGCAAGCTCTCCAGGACAACAGCAAATCTGGGGCTCTGTGCTTTCTTTCGTTCTGAATAAGTGTTACCGTTTTCTGCACAAAAGCGATTCTGCGAAGCAATGTGAACAGGCACAGAGAAGGTGCTAGCAAGGAATTCTCTGCCTGCCTTTCCCCAGTGCTCTGCAAGCTCTCCAGGACAACATAAAATCTGGGGCTCTGTGCTTTCTTTCCTTCTGAACAAGTGTTAGTGTTTTCTGCACAAAAGCGATTCTGCGAAGCAATGTGAACACTTCTGCTTCCCAGGCACAGAGAAGGTGCTAGCAAGGAATTCTCTGCCTGCCTTTCCCCAGTGCTCTGCAAGCTCTCCAGGACAACATAAAATCTGGGGCTCTGTGCTTTCTTTCATTCTGAACAAGTGTTACTGTTTTCTGCACAAAAGCGATTCTGCGAAGCAATGTGAACAGGCACAGAGAAGGTGCTAGCAGGGAATTCTCTGCCTGCCTTTCCCCAGTGCTCTGCAAGCTCTCCAGGACAACATAAAATCTGGGGCTCTGTGCTTTCTTGCCTTCTGAACAAGTGTTACTGTTTTCTGCACAAAAGCGATTCTTGCGAAGCAATGTGAACACTTCTGCTTCCCAGGCACAGAGAAGGTGCTAGCAGGGAATTCTCTGCCTGCCTTTCCCCAGTGCTCTGCAAGCTCTCCAGGACAACATAAAATCTGGGGCTCTGTGCTTTCTTTCGTTCTGAACAAGTGTTACTGTTTTCTGCACAAAAGCGATTCTGCGAAGCAATGTGAACAGGCACAGAGAAGGTGCTAGCAAGGAATTCTCTGCCTGCCTTTCCCCAGTGCTCTGCAAGCTCTCCAGGACAACATAAAATCTGGGGCTCTGTGCTTTCTTTCCTTCTGTACAAGTGTTACTGTTTTCTGCACAAAAGCGATTCTTGCGAAGCAATGTGAACACTTCTGCTTCCCAGGCACAGAGAAGGTGCTAGCAGGGAATTCTCTGCCTGCCTTTCCCCAGTGCTCTGCAAGCTCTCCAGGACAACATAGAATCTGGGGCTCTGTGCTTTCTTTCCTTCTGAACAAGTGTTACTGTTTTCTGCACAAAAGCGATTCTTGCGAAGCAATGTGAACACTTCTGCTTCCCAGGCACAGAGAAGGTGCTATCAGGGAATTCTCTGCCTGCCTTTCCCCAGTGCTCTGCAAGCTCTCCAGGACAACATAGAATCTGGGGCTCTGTGCTTTCTTTCGTTCTGAATAAGTGTTACCGTTTTCTGCACAAAAGCGATTCTGCGAAGCAATGTGAACAGGCACAGAGAAGGTGCTAGCAAGGAATTCTCTGCCTGCCTTTCCCCAGTGCTCTGCAAGCTCTCCAGGACAACATAAAATCTGGGGCTCTGTGCTTTCTTTCCTTCTGAACAAGTGTTAGTGTTTTCTGCACAAAAGCGGTTCTTGCGAAGCAATGTGAACACTTCTGCTTCCCAGGCACAGAGAAGGTGCTAGCAGGGAATTCTCTGCCTGCCTTTCCCCAGTGCTCTGCAAGCTCTCCAGGACAACATAAAATCTGGGGCTCTGTGCTTTCTTTCCTTCTGAACAAGTGTTAGTGTTTTCTGCACAAAAGCGATTCTTGCGAAGCAATGTGAACAGGCACAGAGAAGGTGCTATCAGGGAATTCTCTGCCTGCCTTTCCCCAGTGCTCTGCAAGCTCTCCAGGACAACATAAAATCTGGGGCTCTGTGCTTTCTTTCCTTCTGAACAAGTGTTAGTGTTTTCTGCACAAAAGCGATTCTTGCGAAGCAATGTGAACACTTCTGCTTCCCAGGCACAGAGAAGGTGCTAGCAGGGAATTCTCTGCCTGCCTTTCCCCAGTGCTCTGCAAGCTCTCCAGGACAACATAGAATCTGGGGCTCTGTGCTTTCTTTCGTTCTGAACAAGTGTTACTGTTTTCTGCACAAAAGCGATTCTGCGAAGCAATGTGAACAGGCACAGAGAAGGTGCTAGCAAGGAATTCTCTGCCTGCCTTTCCCCAGTGCTCTGCAAGCTCTCCAGGACAACAGCAAATCTGGGGCTCTGTGCTTTCTTTCGTTCTGAATAAGTGTTACCGTTTTCTGCACAAAAGCGATTCTGCGAAGCAATGTGAACACTTCTGCTTCCCAGGCACAGAGAAGGTGCTAGCAGGGAATTCTCTGCCTGCCTTTCCCCAGTGCTCTGCAAGCTCTCCAGGACAACATAGAATCTGGGGCTCTGTGCTTTCTTTCGTTCTGAACAAGTGTTACTGTTTTCTGCACAAAAGCGATTCTGCGAAGCAATGTGAACAGGCACAGAGAAGGTGCTAGCAAGGAATTCTCTGCCTGCCTTTCCCCAGTGCTCTGCAAGCTCTCCAGGACAACATAAAATCTGGGGCTCTGTGCTTTCTTTCCTTCTGTACAAGTGTTACTGTTTTCTGAACAAAAGCGATTCTTGCGAAGCAATGTGAACACTTCTGCTTCCCAGGCACAGAGAAGGTACTAGCAAGGAATTCTCTGCCTGCCTTTCCCCAGTGCTCTGCAAGCTCTCCAGGACAACATAAAATCTGGGGCTCTGTGCTTTCTTTCCTTCTGAACAAGTGTTACTGTTTTCTGCACAAAAGCGATTCTTGCGAAGCAATGTGAACACTTCTGCTTCCCAGGCACAGAGAAGGTGCTAGCAAGGAATTCTCTGCCTGCCTTTCCCCAGTGCTCTGCAAGCTCTCCAGGGCAACATAGTATCTGGGGCTCTGTGCTTTCTTTCCTTCTGAACAAGTGTTACTGTTTTCTGCACAAATGCGATTCTTGCGAAGCAATGTGAACAGGCACAGAGAAGGTGCTAGCAGGGAATTCTCTGCCTGCCTTTCCCCAGTGCTCTGCAAGCTCTCCAGGACAACATAAAATCTGGGGCTCTGTGCTTTCTTTCCTTCTGAACAAGTGTTACTCTTTTCTACAGAAAAGCGATTCTTGCGAAGCAATGTGAACACTTCTGCTTCCCAGGCACAGAGAAGGTGCTAGCAAGGAATTCTCTGCCTGCCTTTCCCCAGTGCTCTGCAAGCTCTCCAGGGCAACATAGAATCTGGGGCTCTGTGCTTTCTTTCCTTCTGAACAAGTGTTACTGTTTTCTGCACAAAAGCGATTCTTGCGAAGCAATGTGAACAGGCACAGAGAAGGTGCTATCAGGGAATTCTCTGCCTGCCTTTCCCCAGTGCTCTGCAAGCTCTCCAGGACAACATAAAATCTGGGGCTCTGTGCTTTCTTTCGTTCTGAACAAGTGTTACTGTTTTCTGCACAAAAGCGATTCTGCGAAGCAATGTGAACACTTCCGCTTCCCAGGCACAGAGAAGGTGCTAGCAGGGAATTCTCTGCCTGCCTTTCCCCAGTGCTCTGCAAGCTGTCCAGGACAACATAGAATCTGGGGCTCTGTGCTTTCTTTCGTTCTGAACAAGTGTTACTGTTTTCTGCACACAAGCGATTCTTGCGAAGCAATGTGAACACTTCTGCTTCCCAGGCACAGAGAAGGTGCTATCAGGGAATTCTCTGCCTGCCTTTCCCCAGTGCTCTGCAAGCTCTCCAGGACAACAGCAAATCTGGGGCTCTGTGCTTTCTTTCGTTCTGAATAAGTGTTACCGTTTTCTGCACAAAAGCGATTCTGCGAAGCAATGTGAACAGGCACAGAGAAGGTGCTAGCAAGGAATTCTCTGCCTGCCTTTCCCCAGTGCTCTGCAAGCTCTCCAGGACAACATAAAATCTGGGGCTCTGTGCTTTCTTTCCTTCTGAACAAGTGTTAGTGTTTTCTGCACAAAAGCGATTCTGCGAAGCAATGTGAACACTTCTGCTTCCCAGGCACAGAGAAGGTGCTAGCAAGGAATTCTCTGCCTGCCTTTCCCCAGTGCTCTGCAAGCTCTCCAGGACAACATAAAATCTGGGGCTCTGTGCTTTCTTTCATTCTGAACAAGTGTTACTGTTTTCTGCACAAAAGCGATTCTGCGAAGCAATGTGAACAGGCACAGAGAAGGTGCTAGCAGGGAATTCTCTGCCTGCCTTTCCCCAGTGCTCTGCAAGCTCTCCAGGACAACATAAAATCTGGGGCTCTGTGCTTTCTTGCCTTCTGAACAAGTGTTACTGTTTTCTGCACAAAAGCGATTCTGCGAAGCAATGTGAACACTTCTGCTTCCCAGGCACAGAGAAGGTGCTAGCAGGGAATTCTCTGCCTGCCTTTCCCCAGTGCTCTGCAAGCTCTCCAGGACAACATAAAATCTGGGGCTCTGTGCTTTCTTGCCTTCTGAACAAGTGTTACTGTTTTCTGCACAAAAGCGATTCTGCGAAGCAATGTGAACACTTCTGCTTCCCAGGCACAGAGAAGGTGCTAGCAGGGAATTCTCTGCCTGCCTTTCCCCAGTGCTCTGCAAGCTCTCCAGGACAACATAAAATCTGGGGCTCTGTGCTTTCTTTCGTTCTGAACAAGTGTTACTGTTTTCTGCACAAAAGCGATTCTGCGAAGCAATGTGAACAGGCACAGAGAAGGTGCTAGCAAGGAATTCTCTGCCTGCCTTTCCCCAGTGCTCTGCAAGCTCTCCAGGACAACATAAAATCTGGGGCTCTGTGCTTTCTTTCCTTCTGTACAAGTGTTACTGTTTTCTGCACAAAAGCGATTCTTGCGAAGCAATGTGAACACTTCTGCTTCCCAGGCACAGAGAAGGTGCTAGCAGGGAATTCTCTGCCTGCCTTTCCCCAGTGCTCTGCAAGCTCTCCAGGACAACATAGAATCTGGGGCTCTGTGCTTTCTTTCCTTCTGAACAAGTGTTACTGTTTTCTGCACAAAAGCGATTCTTGCGAAGCAATGTGAACACTTCTGCTTCCCAGGCACAGAGAAGGTGCTATCAGGGAATTCTCTGCCTGCCTTTCCCCAGTGCTCTGCAAGCTCTCCAGGACAACAGCAAATCTGGGGCTCTGTGCTTTCTTTCGTTCTGAATAAGTGTTACCGTTTTCTGCACAAAAGCGATTCTGCGAAGCAATGTGAACAGGCACAGAGAAGGTGCTAGCAAGGAATTCTCTGCCTGCCTTTCCCCAGTGCTCTGCAAGCTCTCCAGGACAACATAAAATCTGGGGCTCTGTGCTTTCTTTCCTTCTGAACAAGTGTTAGTGTTTTCTGCACAAAAGCGATTCTGCGAAGCAATGTGAACACTTCTGCTTCCCAGGCACAGAGAAGGTGCTAGCAAGGAATTCTCTGCCTGCCTTTCCCCAGTGCTCTGCAAGCTCTCCAGGACAACATAAAATCTGGGGCTCTGTGCTTTCTTTCATTCTGAACAAGTGTTACTGTTTTCTGCACAAAAGCGATTCTGCGAAGCAATGTGAACAGGCACAGAGAAGGTGCTAGCAGGGAATTCTCTGCCTGCCTTTCCCCAGTGCTCTGCAAGCTCTCCAGGACAACATAAAATCTGGGGCTCTGTGCTTTCTTGCCTTCTGAACAAGTGTTACTGTTTTCTGCACAAAAGCGATTCTGCGAAGCAATGTGAACACTTCTGCTTCCCAGGCACAGAGAAGGTGCTAGCAGGGAATTCTCTGCCTGCCTTTCCCCAGTGCTCTGCAAGCTCTCCAGGACAACATAAAATCTGGGGCTCTGTGCTTTCTTTCGTTCTGAACAAGTGTTACTGTTTTCTGCACAAAAGCGATTCTGCGAAGCAATGTGAACAGGCACAGAGAAGGTGCTAGCAAGGAATTCTCTGCCTGCCTTTCCCCAGTGCTCTGCAAGCTCTCCAGGACAACATAAAATCTGGGGCTCTGTGCTTTCTTTCCTTCTGTACAAGTGTTACTGTTTTCTGCACAAAAGCGATTCTTGCGAAGCAATGTGAACACTTCTGCTTCCCAGGCACAGAGAAGGTGCTAGCAGGGAATTCTCTGCCTGCCTTTCCCCAGTGCTCTGCAAGCTCTCCAGGACAACATAGAATCTGGGGCTCTGTGCTTTCTTTCGTTCTGAATAAGTGTTACTGTTTTCTGCACAAAAGCGATTCTGCGAAGCAATGTGAACAGGCACAGAGAAGGTGCTAGCAGGGAATTCTCTGCCTGCCTTTCCCCAGTGCTCTGCAAGCTCTCCAGGACAACATAAAATCTGGGGCTCTGTGCTTTCTTTCCTTCTGAACAAGTGTTACTGTTTTCTGCACAAAAGCGATTCTGCGAAGCAATGTGAACACTTCTGCTTCCCAGGCACAGATAAGGTGCTAGCAGGGAATTCTCTGCCTGCCTTTCCCCAGTGCTCTGCAAGCTCTCCAGGACAACATAAAATCTGGGGCTCTGTGCTTTCTTTCGTTCTGAACAAGTGTTACTGTTTTCTGCACAAAAGCGATTCTGCGAAGCAATGTGAACAGGCACAGAGAAGGTGCTAGCAAGGAATTCTCTGCCTGCCTTTCCCCAGTGCTCTGCAAGCTCTCCAGGACAACATAAAATCTGGGGCTCTGTGCTTTCTTTCCTTCTGAACAAGTGTTACTGTTTTCTGCACAAAAGCGATTCTTGCGAAGCAATGTGAACAGGCACAGAGAAGGTGCTATCAGGGAATTCTCTGCCTGCCTTTCCCCAGTGCTCTGCAAGCTCTCCAGGACAACATAAAATCTGGGGCTCTGTGCTTTCTTTCCTTCTGAACAAGTGTTAGTGTTTTCTGCACAAAAGCGATTCTTGCGAAGCAATGTGAACACTTCTGCTTCCCAGGCACAGAGAAGGTGCTAGCAGGGAATTCTCTGCCTGCCTTTCCCCAGTGCTCTGCAAGCTCTCCAGGACAACATAAAATCTGGGGCTCTGTGCTTTCTTTCCTTCTGAACAAGTGTTACTGTTTTCTGCACAAAAGCGATTCTGCGAAGCAATGTGAACACTTCTGCTTCCCAGGCACAGAGAAGGTGCTAGCAGGGAATTCTCTGCCTGCCTTTCCCCAGTGCTCTGCAAGCTCTCCAGGACAACAGCAAATCTGGGGCTCTGTGCTTTCTTTCGTTCTGAACAAGTGTTACTGTTTTCTGCACAAAAGCGATTCTGCGAAGCAATGTGAACAGGCACAGAGAAGGTGCTAGCAAGGAATTCTCTGCCTGCCTTTCCCCAGTGCTCTGCAAGCTCTCCAGGACAACATAAAATCTGGGGCTCTGTGCTTTCTTTCCTTCTGAACAAGTGTTACTGTTTTCTGCACAAAAGCGATTCTGCGAAGCAATGTGAACACTTCTGCTTCCCAGGCACAGAGAAGGTGCTAGCAAGGAATTCTCTGCCTGCCTTTCCCCAGTGCTCTGCAAGCTCTCCAGGACAACATAAAATCTGGGGCTCTGTGCTTTCTTTCGTTCTGAACAAGTGTTACTGTTTTCTTTACAAAAGCGATTCTTGCGAAGCAATGTGAACACTTCTGCTTCCCAGGCACAGAGAAGGTGCTATCAGGGAATTCTCTGCCTGCCTTTCCCCAGTGCTCTGCAAGCTCTCCAGGACAACATAGAATCTGGGGCTCTCTGCTTTCTTTCGTTCTGAACAAGTGTTACTGTTTTCTGCACAAAAGTGATTCTTGCGAAGCAATGTGAACACTTCTGCTTCCCAGGCACAGAGAAGGTGCTAGCAGGGAATTCTCTGCCTGCCTTTCCCCAGTGCTCTGCAAGCTCTCCAGGACAACATAGAATCTGGGGCTCTGTGCTTTCTTTCGTTCTGAACAAGTGTTACTGTTTTCTGCACAAAAGCGATTCTTGCGAAGCAATGTGAACACTTCTGCTTCCCAGGCACAGAGAAGGTGCTAGCAAGGAATTCTCTGCCTGCCTTTCCCCAGTGCTCTGCAAGCTCTCCAGGGCAACATAGAATCTGGGGCTCTGTGCTTTCTTTCCTTCTGAACAAGTGTTACTGTTTTCTGCACAAAAGCGATTCTTGCGAAGCAATGTGAACAGGCACAGAGAAGGTGCTATCAGGGAATTCTCTGCCTGCCTTTCCCCAGTGCTCTGCAAGCTCTCCAGGACAACATAAAATCTGGGGCTCTGTGCTTTCTTTCCTTCTGAACAAGTGTTACTGTTTTCTGCACAAAAGCGATTCTGCGAAGCAATGTGAACACTTCTGCTTCCCAGGCACAGAGAAGGTGCTAGCAGGGAATTCTCTGCCTGCCTTTCCCCAGTGCTCTGCAAGCTCTCCAGGACAACATAGAATCTGGGGCTCTGTGCTTTCTTTCGTTCTGAACAAGTGTTACTGTTTTCTGCACACAAGCGATTCTTGCGAAGCAATGTGAACACTTCTGCTTCCCAGGCACAGAGAAGGTGCTAACAAGGAATTCTCTGCCTGCCTTTCCCCAGTGCTCTGCAAGCTCTCCAGGACAACATAGAATCTGGGGCTCTGTGCTTTCTTTCCTTCTGAACAAGTGTTACTGTTTTCTGCACAAAAGCGATTCTTGCGAAGCAATGTGAACACTTCTGCTTCCCAGGCACAGAGAAGGTGCTAGCAGGGAATTCTCTGCCTGCCTTTCCCCAGTGCTCTGCAAGCTCTCCAGGACAACATAGAATCTGGGGCTCTGTGCTTTCTTTCCTTCTGAACAAGTGTTAGTGTTTTCTGCACAAAAGCGATTCTTGCGAAGCAATGTGAACACTTCTACTTCCCAGGCACAAAGAAGGTGCTATCAGGGAATTCTCTGCCTGCCTTTCCCCAGTGCTCTGCAAGCTCTCCAGGACAACATAGAATCTGGGGCTCTGTGCTTTCTTTCGTTCTGAACAAGTGTTACTGTTTTCTGCACAAAAGCGATTCTGCGAAGCAATGTGAACACTTCTGCTTCCCAGGCACAGAGAAGGTGCTAGCAAGGAATTCTCTGCCTGCCTTTCCCCAGTGCTCTGCAAGCTCTCCAGGACAACATAAAATCTGGGGCTCTGTGCTTTCTTTCGTTCTGAACAAGTGTTACTGTTTTCTGCACAAAAGCGATTCTGCGAAGCAATGTGAACAGGCACAGAGAAGGTGCTAGCAAGGAATTCTCTGCCTGCCTTTCCCCAGTGCTCTGCAAGCTCTCCAGGACAACATAAAATCTGGGGCTCTGTGCTTTCTTTCCTTCTGAACAAGTGTTACTGTTTTCTGCACAAAAGCGATTCTGCGAAGCAATGTGAACACTTCTGCTTCCCAGGCAGAGAGAAGGTACTAGCAAGGAATTCTCTGCCTGCCTTTCCCCAGTGCTCTGCAAGCTCTCCAGGACAACAGCAAATCTGGGGCTCTGTGCTTTCTTTCCTTCTGAACAAGTGTTACTGTTTTCTGCACAAAAGCGATTCTGCGAAGCAATGTGAACAGGCACAGAGAAGGTGCTAGCAAGGAATTCTCTGCCTGCCTTTCCCCAGTACTCTGCAAGCTCTCCAGGACAACATAAAATCTGGGGCTCTGTGCTTTCTTTCCTTCTGAACAAGTGTTAGTGTTTTCTGCACAAAAGCGATTCTTGCGAAGCAATGTGAACAGGCACAGATAAGGTGCTATCAGGGAATTCTCTGCCTGCCTTTCCCCAGTGCTCTGCAAGCTCTCCAGGACAACATAAAATCTGGGGCTTTGTGCTTTCTTTCCTTCTGAACAAGTGTTATTGTTTTCTGCACAAAAGCGATTCTTGCGAAGCAATGTGAACACTTCTGCTTCCCAGGCACAGAGAAGGTGCTAGCAGGGAATTCTCTGCCTGCCTTTCCCCAGTGCTCTGCAAGCTCTCCAGGACAACATAGAATCTGGGGCTCTGTGCTTTCTTTCGTTCTGAACAAGTGTTACTGTTTTCTGCACAAAAGCGATTCTGCGAAGCAATGTGAACAGGCACAGAGAAGGTGCTAGCAAGGAATTCTCTGCCTGCCTTTCCCCAGTGCTCTGCAAGCTCTCCAGGACAACATAAAATCTGGGGCTCTGTGCTTTCTTTCCTTCTGAACAAGTGTTACTGTTTTCTGCACAAAAGCGATTCTGCGAAGCAATGTGAACACTTCTGCTTCCCAGGCACAGAGAAGGTACTAGCAAGGAATTCTCTGCCTGCCTTTCCCCAGTGCTCTGCAAGCTCTCCAGGACAACAGCAAATCTGGGGCTCTGTGCTTTCTTTCGTTCTGAACAAGTGTTACTGTTTTCTGCACAAAAGCGATTCTGCGAAGCAATGTGAACAGGCACAGAGAAGGTGCTAGCAAGGAATTCTCTGCCTGCCTTTCCCCAGTGCTCTGCAAGCTCTCCAGGACAACATAAAATCTGGGGCTCTGTGCTTTCTTTCCTTCTGAACAAGTGTTAGTGTTTTCTGCACAAAAGCGATTCTGCGAAGCAATGTGAACACTTCTGCTTCCCAGGCACAGAGAAGGTGCTAGCAAGGAATTCTCTGCCTGCCTTTCCCCAGTGCTCTGCAAGCTCTCCAGGGCAACATAGAATCTGGGGCTCTGTGCTTTCTTTCCTTCTGAACAAGTGTTACTGTTTTCTGCACAAAAGCGATTCTTGCGAAGCAATGTGAACAGGCACAGAGAAGGTGCTATCAGGGAATTCTCTGCCTGCCTTTCCCCAGTGCTCTGCAAGCTCTCCAGGACAACATAAAATCTGGGGCTCTGTGCTTTCTTTCCTTCTGAACAAGTGTTACTGTTTTCTGCACAAAAGCGATTCTTGCGAAGCAATGTGAACAGGCACAGAGAAGGTGCTATCAGGGAATTCTCTGCCTGCCTTTCCCCAGTGCTCTGCAAGCTCTCCAGGACAACATAAAATCTGGGGCTCTGTGCTTTCTTTCCTTCTGAACAAGTGTTACTGTTTTCTGCACAAAAGCGATTCTGCGAAGCAATGTGAACACTTCTGCTTCCCAGGCACAGAGAAGGTGCTAGCAGGGAATTCTCTGCCTGCCTTTCCCCAGTGCTCTGCAAGCTGTCCAGGACAACATAGAATCTGGGGCTCTGTGCTTTCTTTCGTTCTGAACAAGTGTTACTGTTTTCTGCACACAAGCGATTCTTGCGAAGCAATGTGAACACTTCTGCTTCCCAGGCACAGAGAAGGTGCTAACAAGGAATTCTCTGCCTGCCTTTCCCCAGTGCTCTGCAAGCTCTCCAGGACAACATAGAATCTGGGGCTCTGTGCTTTCTTTCCTTCTGAACAAGTGTTACTGTTTTCTGCACAAAAGCGATTCTTGCGAAGCAATGTGAACACTTCTGCTTCCCAGGCACAGAGAAGGTGCTAGCAGGGAATTCTCTGCCTGCCTTTCCCCAGTGCTCTGCAAGCTCTCCAGGACAACATAGAATCTGGGGCTCTGTGCTTTCTTTCCTTCTGAACAAGTGTTAGTGTTTTCTGCACAAAAGCGATTCTTGCGAAGCAATGTGAACACTTCTGCTTCCCAGGCACAGAGAAGGTGCTATCAGGGAATTCTCTGCCTGCCTTTCCCCAGTGCTCTGCAAGCTCTCCAGGACAACAGCAAATCTGGGGCTCTGTGCTTTCTTTCGTTCTGAATAAGTGTTACCGTTTTCTGCACAAAAGCGATTCTGCGAAGCAATGTGAACAGGCACAGAGAAGGTGCTAGCAAGGAATTCTCTGCCTGCCTTTCCCCAGTGCTCTGCAAGCTCTCCAGGACAACATAAAATCTGGGGCTCTGTGCTTTCTTTCCTTCTGAACAAGTGTTAGTGTTTTCTGCACAAAAGCGATTCTGCGAAGCAATGTGAACACTTCTGCTTCCCAGGCACAGAGAAGGTGCTAGCAAGGAATTCTCTGCCTGCCTTTCCCCAGTGCTCTGCAAGCTCTCCAGGACAACATAAAATCTGGGGCTCTGTGCTTTCTTTCATTCTGAACAAGTGTTACTGTTTTCTGCACAAAAGCGATTCTGCGAAGCAATGTGAACAGGCACAGAGAAGGTGCTAGCAGGGAATTCTCTGCCTGCCTTTCCCCAGTGCTCTGCAAGCTCTCCAGGACAACATAAAATCTGGGGCTCTGTGCTTTCTTGCCTTCTGAACAAGTGTTACTGTTTTCTGCACAAAAGCGATTCTGCGAAGCAATGTGAACACTTCTGCTTCCCAGGCACAGAGAAGGTGCTAGCAGGGAATTCTCTGCCTGCCTTTCCCCAGTGCTCTGCAAGCTCTCCAGGACAACATAAAATCTGGGGCTCTGTGCTTTCTTTCGTTCTGAACAAGTGTTACTGTTTTCTGCACAAAAGCGATTCTGCGAAGCAATGTGAACAGGCACAGAGAAGGTGCTAGCAAGGAATTCTCTGCCTGCCTTTCCCCAGTGCTCTGCAAGCTCTCCAGGACAACATAAAATCTGGGGCTCTGTGCTTTCTTTCCTTCTGTACAAGTGTTACTGTTTTCTGCACAAAAGCGATTCTTGCGAAGCAATGTGAACACTTCTGCTTCCCAGGCACAGAGAAGGTGCTAGCAGGGAATTCTCTGCCTGCCTTTCCCCAGTGCTCTGCAAGCTCTCCAGGACAACATAGAATCTGGGGCTCTGTGCTTTCTTTCCTTCTGAACAAGTGTTACTGTTTTCTGCACAAAAGCGATTCTTGCGAAGCAATGTGAACACTTCTGCTTCCCAGGCACAGAGAAGGTGCTATCAGGGAATTCTCTGCCTGCCTTTCCCCAGTGCTCTGCAAGCTCTCCAGGACAACAGCAAATCTGGGGCTCTGTGCTTTCTTTCGTTCTGAATAAGTGTTACCGTTTTCTGCACAAAAGCGATTCTGCGAAGCAATGTGAACAGGCACAGAGAAGGTGCTAGCAAGGAATTCTCTGCCTGCCTTTCCCCAGTGCTCTGCAAGCTCTCCAGGACAACATAAAATCTGGGGCTCTGTGCTTTCTTTCCTTCTGAACAAGTGTTAGTGTTTTCTGCACAAAAGCGATTCTGCGAAGCAATGTGAACACTTCTGCTTCCCAGGCACAGAGAAGGTGCTAGCAAGGAATTCTCTGCCTGCCTTTCCCCAGTGCTCTGCAAGCTCTCCAGGACAACATAAAATCTGGGGCTCTGTGCTTTCTTTCATTCTGAACAAGTGTTACTGTTTTCTGCACAAAAGCGATTCTGCGAAGCAATGTGAACAGGCACAGAGAAGGTGCTAGCAGGGAATTCTCTGCCTGCCTTTCCCCAGTGCTCTGCAAGCTCTCCAGGACAACATAAAATCTGGGGCTCTGTGCTTTCTTGCCTTCTGAACAAGTGTTACTGTTTTCTGCACAAAAGCGATTCTGCGAAGCAATGTGAACACTTCTGCTTCCCAGGCACAGAGAAGGTGCTAGCAGGGAATTCTCTGCCTGCCTTTCCCCAGTGCTCTGCAAGCTGTCCAGGACAACATAAAATCTGGGGCTCTGTGCTTTCTTTCGTT
The DNA here is from genome assembly GCF_031877795.1 of Strix aluco. NCBI lineage: Eukaryota > Metazoa > Chordata > Aves > Strigiformes > Strigidae > Strix > Strix aluco. Next base: position 518,803 of record NW_027436609.1, on the reverse strand, counting down.
CTGAACAAGTGTTACTGTTTTCTGCACAAAAGCGATTCTGCGAAGCAATGTGAACAGGCACAGAGAAGGTGCTAGCAAGGAATTCTCTGCCTGCCTTTCCCCAGTGCTCTGCAAGCTCTCCAGGACAACATAAAATCTGGGGCTCTGTGCTTTCTTTCCTTCTGTACAAGTGTTACTGTTTTCTGCACAAAAGCGATTCTTGCGAAGCAATGTGAACACTTCTGCTTCCCAGGCACAGAGAAGGTGCTAGCAGGGAATTCTCTGCCTGCCTTTCCCCAGTGCTCTGCAAGCTCTCCAGGACAACATAGAATCTGGGGCTCTGTGCTTTCTTTCCTTCTGAACAAGTGTTACTGTTTTCTGCACAAAAGCGATTCTTGCGAAGCAATGTGAACACTTCTGCTTCCCAGGCACAGAGAAGGTGCTATCAGGGAATTCTCTGCCTGCCTTTCCCCAGTGCTCTGCAAGCTCTCCAGGACAACAGCAAATCTGGGGCTCTGTGCTTTCTTTCGTTCTGAATAAGTGTTACCGTTTTCTGCACAAAAGCGATTCTGCGAAGCAATGTGAACAGGCACAGAGAAGGTGCTAGCAAGGAATTCTCTGCCTGCCTTTCCCCAGTGCTCTGCAAGCTCTCCAGGACAACATAAAATCTGGGGCTCTGTGCTTTCTTTCCTTCTGAACAAGTGTTAGTGTTTTCTGCACAAAAGCGATTCTGCGAAGCAATGTGAACACTTCTGCTTCCCAGGCACAGAGAAGGTGCTAGCAAGGAATTCTCTGCCTGCCTTTCCCCAGTGCTCTGCAAGCTCTCCAGGACAACATAAAATCTGGGGCTCTGTGCTTTCTTTCATTCTGAACAAGTGTTACTGTTTTCTGCACAAAAGCGATTCTGCGAAGCAATGTGAACAGGCACAGAGAAGGTGCTAGCAGGGAATTCTCTGCCTGCCTTTCCCCAGTGCTCTGCAAGCTCTCCAGGACAACATAAAATCTGGGGCTCTGTGCTTTCTTTCGTTCTGAACAAGTGTTACTGTTTTCTGCACAAAAGCGATTCTGCGAAGCAATGTGAACACTTCTGCTTCCCAGGCACAGAGAAGGTGCTAGCAGGGAATTCTCTGCCTGCCTTTCCCCAGTGCTCTGCAAGCTCTCCAGGACAACATAAAATCTGGGGCTCTGTGCTTTCTTTCGTTCTGAACAAGTGTTACTGTTTTCTGCACAAAAGCGATTCTGCGAAGCAATGTGAACAGGCACAGAGAAGGTGCTAGCAAGGAATTCTCTGCCTGCCTTTCCCCAGTGCTCTGCAAGCTCTCCAGGACAACATAAAATCTGGGGCTCTGTGCTTTCTTTCCTTCTGTACAAGTGTTACTGTTTTCTGAACAAAAGCGATTCTTGCGAAGCAATGTGAACACTTCTGCTTCCCAGGCACAGAGAAGGTACTAGCAAGGAATTCTCTGCCTGCCTTTCCCCAGTGCTCTGCAAGCTCTCCAGGACAACATAAAATCTGGGGCTCTGTGCTTTCTTTCGTTCTGAACAAGTGTTACTGTTTTCTGAACAAATGTGATTCTGCGAAGCAATGTGAACAGGCACAGAGAAGGTGCTAGCAGGGAATTCTCTGCCTGCCTTTCCCCAGTGCTCTGCAAGCTCTCCAGGACAACATAAAATCTGGGGCTCTGTGCTTTCTTTCCTTCTGAACAAGTGTTAGTGTTTTCTGCACAAAAGCGGTTCTTGCGAAGCAATGTGAACACTTCTGCTTCCCAGGCACAGAGAAGGTGCTAGCAGGGAATTCTCTGCCTGCCTTTCCCCAGTGCTCTGCAAGCTCTCCAGGACAACATAAAATCTGGGGCTCTGTGCTTTCTTTCCTTCTGAACAAGTGTTAGTGTTTTCTGCACAAAAGCGATTCTTGCGAAGCAATGTGAACAGGCACAGAGAAGGTGCTATCAGGGAATTCTCTGCCTGCCTTTCCCCAGTGCTCTGCAAGCTCTCCAGGACAACATAAAATCTGGGGCTCTGTGCTTTCTTTCCTTCTGAACAAGTGTTAGTGTTTTCTGCACAAAAGCGATTCTTGCGAAGCAATGTGAACACTTCTGCTTCCCAGGCACAGAGAAGGTGCTAGCAGGGAATTCTCTGCCTGCCTTTCCCCAGTGCTCTGCAAGCTCTCCAGGACAACATAGAATCTGGGGCTCTGTGCTTTCTTTCGTTCTGAACAAGTGTTAGTGTTTTCTGCACAAAAGCGATTCTGCGAAGCAATGTGAACAGGCACAGAGAAGGTGCTAGCAAGGAATTCTCTGCCTGCCTTTCCCCAGTGCTCTGCAAGCTCTCCAGGACAACAGCAAATCTGGGGCTCTGTGCTTTCTTTCGTTCTGAATAAGTGTTACCGTTTTCTGCACAAAAGCGATTCTGCGAAGCAATGTGAACACTTCTGCTTCCCAGGCACAGAGAAGGTGCTAGCAGGGAATTCTCTGCCTGCCTTTCCCCAGTGCTCTGCAAGCTCTCCAGGACAACATAGAATCTGGGGCTCTGTGCTTTCTTTCGTTCTGAACAAGTGTTACTGTTTTCTGCACAAAAGCGATTCTGCGAAGCAATGTGAACAGGCACAGAGAAGGTGCTAGCAAGGAATTCTCTGCCTGCCTTTCCCCAGTGCTCTGCAAGCTCTCCAGGACAACATAAAATCTGGGGCTCTGTGCTTTCTTTCCTTCTGTACAAGTGTTACTGTTTTCTGAACAAAAGCGATTCTTGCGAAGCAATGTGAACACTTCTGCTTCCCAGGCACAGAGAAGGTACTAGCAAGGAATTTTCTGCCTGCCTTTCCCCAGTGCTCTGCAAGCTCTCCAGGACAACATAAAATCTGGGGCTCTGTGCTTTCTTTCCTTCTGAACAAGTGTTACTGTTTTCTGCACAAAAGCGATTCTTGCGAAGCAATGTGAACACTTCTGCTTCCCAGGCACAGAGAAGGTGCTAGCAAGGAATTCTCTGCCTGCCTTTCCCCAGTGCTCTGCAAGCTCTCCAGGACAACATAAAATCTGGGGCTCTGTGCTTTCTTTCCTTCTGAACAAGTGTTACTGTTTTCTGCACAAAAGCGATTCTGCGAAGCAATGTGAAGAGGCACAGAGAAGGTGCTAGCAGGGAATTCTCTGCCTGCCTTTCCCCAGTGCTCTGCAAGCTCTCCAGGACAACATAAAATCTGGGGCTCTGTGCTTTCTTTCCTTCTGAACAAGTGTTACTGTTTTCTGCACAAAAGCGATTCTTGCGAAGCAATGTGAACACTTCTGCTTCCCAGGCACAGAGAAGGTGCTAGCAAGGAATTCTCTGCCTGCCTTTCCCCAGTGCTCTGCAAGCTCTCCAGGGCAACATAGAATCTGGGGCTCTGTGCTTTCTTTCCTTCTGAACAAGTGTTACTGTTTTCTGCACAAAAGCGATTCTTGCGAAGCAATGTGAACAGGCACAGAGAAGGTGCTATCAGGGAATTCTCTGCCTGCCTTTCCCCAGTGCTCTGCAAGCTCTCCAGGACAACATAAAATCTGGGGCTCTGTGCTTTCTTTCCTTCTGAACAAGTGTTAGTGTTTTCTGCACAAAAGCGATTCTTGCGAAGCAATGTGAACACTTCTGCTTCCCAGGCACAGAGAAGGTGCTAGCAGGGAATTCTCTGCCTGCCTTTCCCCAGTGCTCTGCAAGCTGTCCAGGACAACATAGAATCTGGGGCTCTGTGCTTTCTTTCGTTCTGAACAAGTGTTACTGTTTTCTGCACACAAGCGATTCTTGCGAAGCAATGTGAACACTTCTGCTTCCCAGGCACAGAGAAGGTGCTATCAGGGAATTCTCTGCCTGCCTTTCCCCAGTGCTCTGCAAGCTCTCCAGGACAACAGCAAATCTGGGGCTCTGTGCTTTCTTTCGTTCTGAATAAGTGTTACCGTTTTCTGCACAAAAGCGATTCTGCGAAGCAATGTGAACAGGCACAGAGAAGGTGCTAGCAAGGAATTCTCTGCCTGCCTTTCCCCAGTGCTCTGCAAGCTCTCCAGGACAACATAAAATCTGGGGCTCTGTGCTTTCTTTCCTTCTGAACAAGTGTTAGTGTTTTCTGCACAAAAGCGATTCTGCGAAGCAATGTGAACACTTCTGCTTCCCAGGCACAGAGAAGGTGCTAGCAAGGAATTCTCTGCCTGCCTTTCCCCAGTGCTCTGCAAGCTCTCCAGGACAACATAAAATCTGGGGCTCTGTGCTTTCTTTCATTCTGAACAAGTGTTACTGTTTTCTGCACAAAAGCGATTCTGCGAAGCAATGTGAACAGGCACAGAGAAGGTGCTAGCAGGGAATTCTCTGCCTGCCTTTCCCCAGTGCTCTGCAAGCTCTCCAGGACAACATAAAATCTGGGGCTCTGTGCTTTCTTGCCTTCTGAACAAGTGTTACTGTTTTCTGCACAAAAGCGATTCTTGCGAAGCAATGTGAACACTTCTGCTTCCCAGGCACAGAGAAGGTGCTAGCAGGGAATTCTCTGCCTGCCTTTCCCCAGTGCTCTGCAAGCTCTCCAGGACAACATAAAATCTGGGGCTCTGTGCTTTCTTTCGTTCTGAACAAGTGTTACTGTTTTCTGCACAAAAGCGATTCTGCGAAGCAATGTGAACAGGCACAGAGAAGGTGCTAGCAAGGAATTCTCTGCCTGCCTTTCCCCAGTGCTCTGCAAGCTCTCCAGGACAACATAAAATCTGGGGCTCTGTGCTTTCTTTCCTTCTGTACAAGTGTTACTGTTTTCTGCACAAAAGCGATTCTTGCGAAGCAATGTGAACACTTCTGCTTCCCAGGCACAGAGAAGGTGCTAGCAGGGAATTCTCTGCCTGCCTTTCCCCAGTGCTCTGCAAGCTCTCCAGGACAACATAGAATCTGGGGCTCTGTGCTTTCTTTCCTTCTGAACAAGTGTTACTGTTTTCTGCACAAAAGCGATTCTTGCGAAGCAATGTGAACACTTCTGCTTCCCAGGCACAGAGAAGGTGCTATCAGGGAATTCTCTGCCTGCCTTTCCCCAGTGCTCTGCAAGCTCTCCAGGACAACATAGAATCTGGGGCTCTGTGCTTTCTTTCGTTCTGAATAAGTGTTACCGTTTTCTGCACAAAAGCGATTCTGCGAAGCAATGTGAACAGGCACAGAGAAGGTGCTAGCAAGGAATTCTCTGCCTGCCTTTCCCCAGTGCTCTGCAAGCTCTCCAGGACAACATAAAATCTGGGGCTCTGTGCTTTCTTTCCTTCTGAACAAGTGTTAGTGTTTTCTGCACAAAAGCGGTTCTTGCGAAGCAATGTGAACACTTCTGCTTCCCAGGCACAGAGAAGGTGCTAGCAGGGAATTCTCTGCCTGCCTTTCCCCAGTGCTCTGCAAGCTCTCCAGGACAACATAAAATCTGGGGCTCTGTGCTTTCTTTCCTTCTGAACAAGTGTTAGTGTTTTCTGCACAAAAGCGATTCTTGCGAAGCAATGTGAACAGGCACAGAGAAGGTGCTATCAGGGAATTCTCTGCCTGCCTTTCCCCAGTGCTCTGCAAGCTCTCCAGGACAACATAAAATCTGGGGCTCTGTGCTTTCTTTCCTTCTGAACAAGTGTTAGTGTTTTCTGCACAAAAGCGATTCTTGCGAAGCAATGTGAACACTTCTGCTTCCCAGGCACAGAGAAGGTGCTAGCAGGGAATTCTCTGCCTGCCTTTCCCCAGTGCTCTGCAAGCTCTCCAGGACAACATAGAATCTGGGGCTCTGTGCTTTCTTTCGTTCTGAACAAGTGTTACTGTTTTCTGCACAAAAGCGATTCTGCGAAGCAATGTGAACAGGCACAGAGAAGGTGCTAGCAAGGAATTCTCTGCCTGCCTTTCCCCAGTGCTCTGCAAGCTCTCCAGGACAACAGCAAATCTGGGGCTCTGTGCTTTCTTTCGTTCTGAATAAGTGTTACCGTTTTCTGCACAAAAGCGATTCTGCGAAGCAATGTGAACACTTCTGCTTCCCAGGCACAGAGAAGGTGCTAGCAGGGAATTCTCTGCCTGCCTTTCCCCAGTGCTCTGCAAGCTCTCCAGGACAACATAGAATCTGGGGCTCTGTGCTTTCTTTCGTTCTGAACAAGTGTTACTGTTTTCTGCACAAAAGCGATTCTGCGAAGCAATGTGAACAGGCACAGAGAAGGTGCTAGCAAGGAATTCTCTGCCTGCCTTTCCCCAGTGCTCTGCAAGCTCTCCAGGACAACATAAAATCTGGGGCTCTGTGCTTTCTTTCCTTCTGTACAAGTGTTACTGTTTTCTGAACAAAAGCGATTCTTGCGAAGCAATGTGAACACTTCTGCTTCCCAGGCACAGAGAAGGTACTAGCAAGGAATTCTCTGCCTGCCTTTCCCCAGTGCTCTGCAAGCTCTCCAGGACAACATAAAATCTGGGGCTCTGTGCTTTCTTTCCTTCTGAACAAGTGTTACTGTTTTCTGCACAAAAGCGATTCTTGCGAAGCAATGTGAACACTTCTGCTTCCCAGGCACAGAGAAGGTGCTAGCAAGGAATTCTCTGCCTGCCTTTCCCCAGTGCTCTGCAAGCTCTCCAGGGCAACATAGTATCTGGGGCTCTGTGCTTTCTTTCCTTCTGAACAAGTGTTACTGTTTTCTGCACAAATGCGATTCTTGCGAAGCAATGTGAACAGGCACAGAGAAGGTGCTAGCAGGGAATTCTCTGCCTGCCTTTCCCCAGTGCTCTGCAAGCTCTCCAGGACAACATAAAATCTGGGGCTCTGTGCTTTCTTTCCTTCTGAACAAGTGTTACTGTTTTCTACAGAAAAGCGATTCTTGCGAAGCAATGTGAACACTTCTGCTTCCCAGGCACAGAGAAGGTGCTAGCAAGGAATTCTCTGCCTGCCTTTCCCCAGTGCTCTGCAAGCTCTCCAGGGCAACATAGAATCTGGGGCTCTGTGCTTTCTTTCCTTCTGAACAAGTGTTACTGTTTTCTGCACAAAAGCGATTCTTGCGAAGCAATGTGAACAGGCACAGAGAAGGTGCTATCAGGGAATTCTCTGCCTGCCTTTCCCCAGTGCTCTGCAAGCTCTCCAGGACAACATAAAATCTGGGGCTCTGTGCTTTCTTTCGTTCTGAACAAGTGTTACTGTTTTCTGCACAAAAGCGATTCTGCGAAGCAATGTGAACACTTCCGCTTCCCAGGCACAGAGAAGGTGCTAGCAGGGAATTCTCTGCCTGCCTTTCCCCAGTGCTCTGCAAGCTGTCCAGGACAACATAGAATCTGGGGCTCTGTGCTTTCTTTCGTTCTGAACAAGTGTTACTGTTTTCTGCACACAAGCGATTCTTGCGAAGCAATGTGAACACTTCTGCTTCCCAGGCACAGAGAAGGTGCTATCAGGGAATTCTCTGCCTGCCTTTCCCCAGTGCTCTGCAAGCTCTCCAGGACAACAGCAAATCTGGGGCTCTGTGCTTTCTTTCGTTCTGAATAAGTGTTACCGTTTTCTGCACAAAAGCGATTCTGCGAAGCAATGTGAACAGGCACAGAGAAGGTGCTAGCAAGGAATTCTCTGCCTGCCTTTCCCCAGTGCTCTGCAAGCTCTCCAGGACAACATAAAATCTGGGGCTCTGTGCTTTCTTTCCTTCTGAACAAGTGTTAGTGTTTTCTGCACAAAAGCGATTCTGCGAAGCAATGTGAACACTTCTGCTTCCCAGGCACAGAGAAGGTGCTAGCAAGGAATTCTCTGCCTGCCTTTCCCCAGTGCTCTGCAAGCTCTCCAGGACAACATAAAATCTGGGGCTCTGTGCTTTCTTTCATTCTGAACAAGTGTTACTGTTTTCTGCACAAAAGCGATTCTGCGAAGCAATGTGAACAGGCACAGAGAAGGTGCTAGCAGGGAATTCTCTGCCTGCCTTTCCCCAGTGCTCTGCAAGCTCTCCAGGACAACATAAAATCTGGGGCTCTGTGCTTTCTTGCCTTCTGAACAAGTGTTACTGTTTTCTGCACAAAAGCGATTCTGCGAAGCAATGTGAACACTTCTGCTTCCCAGGCACAGAGAAGGTGCTAGCAGGGAATTCTCTGCCTGCCTTTCCCCAGTGCTCTGCAAGCTCTCCAGGACAACATAAAATCTGGGGCTCTGTGCTTTCTTGCCTTCTGAACAAGTGTTACTGTTTTCTGCACAAAAGCGATTCTGCGAAGCAATGTGAACACTTCTGCTTCCCAGGCACAGAGAAGGTGCTAGCAGGGAATTCTCTGCCTGCCTTTCCCCAGTGCTCTGCAAGCTCTCCAGGACAACATAAAATCTGGGGCTCTGTGCTTTCTTTCGTTCTGAACAAGTGTTACTGTTTTCTGCACAAAAGCGATTCTGCGAAGCAATGTGAACAGGCACAGAGAAGGTGCTAGCAAGGAATTCTCTGCCTGCCTTTCCCCAGTGCTCTGCAAGCTCTCCAGGACAACATAAAATCTGGGGCTCTGTGCTTTCTTTCCTTCTGTACAAGTGTTACTGTTTTCTGCACAAAAGCGATTCTTGCGAAGCAATGTGAACACTTCTGCTTCCCAGGCACAGAGAAGGTGCTAGCAGGGAATTCTCTGCCTGCCTTTCCCCAGTGCTCTGCAAGCTCTCCAGGACAACATAGAATCTGGGGCTCTGTGCTTTCTTTCCTTCTGAACAAGTGTTACTGTTTTCTGCACAAAAGCGATTCTTGCGAAGCAATGTGAACACTTCTGCTTCCCAGGCACAGAGAAGGTGCTATCAGGGAATTCTCTGCCTGCCTTTCCCCAGTGCTCTGCAAGCTCTCCAGGACAACAGCAAATCTGGGGCTCTGTGCTTTCTTTCGTTCTGAATAAGTGTTACCGTTTTCTGCACAAAAGCGATTCTGCGAAGCAATGTGAACAGGCACAGAGAAGGTGCTAGCAAGGAATTCTCTGCCTGCCTTTCCCCAGTGCTCTGCAAGCTCTCCAGGACAACATAAAATCTGGGGCTCTGTGCTTTCTTTCCTTCTGAACAAGTGTTAGTGTTTTCTGCACAAAAGCGATTCTGCGAAGCAATGTGAACACTTCTGCTTCCCAGGCACAGAGAAGGTGCTAGCAAGGAATTCTCTGCCTGCCTTTCCCCAGTGCTCTGCAAGCTCTCCAGGACAACATAAAATCTGGGGCTCTGTGCTTTCTTTCATTCTGAACAAGTGTTACTGTTTTCTGCACAAAAGCGATTCTGCGAAGCAATGTGAACAGGCACAGAGAAGGTGCTAGCAGGGAATTCTCTGCCTGCCTTTCCCCAGTGCTCTGCAAGCTCTCCAGGACAACATAAAATCTGGGGCTCTGTGCTTTCTTGCCTTCTGAACAAGTGTTACTGTTTTCTGCACAAAAGCGATTCTGCGAAGCAATGTGAACACTTCTGCTTCCCAGGCACAGAGAAGGTGCTAGCAGGGAATTCTCTGCCTGCCTTTCCCCAGTGCTCTGCAAGCTCTCCAGGACAACATAAAATCTGGGGCTCTGTGCTTTCTTTCGTTCTGAACAAGTGTTACTGTTTTCTGCACAAAAGCGATTCTGCGAAGCAATGTGAACAGGCACAGAGAAGGTGCTAGCAAGGAATTCTCTGCCTGCCTTTCCCCAGTGCTCTGCAAGCTCTCCAGGACAACATAAAATCTGGGGCTCTGTGCTTTCTTTCCTTCTGTACAAGTGTTACTGTTTTCTGCACAAAAGCGATTCTTGCGAAGCAATGTGAACACTTCTGCTTCCCAGGCACAGAGAAGGTGCTAGCAGGGAATTCTCTGCCTGCCTTTCCCCAGTGCTCTGCAAGCTCTCCAGGACAACATAGAATCTGGGGCTCTGTGCTTTCTTTCCTTCTGAACAAGTGTTAGTGTTTTCTGCACAAAAGCGATTCTTGCGAAGCAATGTGAACACTTCTGCTTCCCAGGCACAGAGAAGGTGCTATCAGGGAATTCTCTGCCTGCCTTTCCCCAGTGCTCTGCAAGCTCTCCAGGACAACAGCAAATCTGGGGCTCTGTGCTTTCTTTCGTTCTGAATAAGTGTTACCGTTTTCTGCACAAAAGCGATTCTGCGAAGCAATGTGAACAGGCACAGAGAAGGTGCTAGCAAGGAATTCTCTGCCTGCCTTTCCCCAGTGCTCTGCAAGCTCTCCAGGACAACATAAAATCTGGGGCTCTGTGCTTTCTTTCCTTCTGAACAAGTGTTAGTGTTTTCTGCACAAAAGCGATTCTGCGAAGCAATGTGAACACTTCTGCTTCCCAGGCACAGAGAAGGTGCTAGCAAGGAATTCTCTGCCTGCCTTTCCCCAGTGCTCTGCAAGCTCTCCAGGACAACATAAAATCTGGGGCTCTGTGCTTTCTTTCATTCTGAACAAGTGTTACTGTTTTCTGCACAAAAGCGATTCTGCGAAGCAATGTGAACAGGCACAGAGAAGGTGCTAGCAGGGAATTCTCTGCCTGCCTTTCCCCAGTGCTCTGCAAGCTCTCCAGGACAACATAAAATCTGGGGCTCTGTGCTTTCTTTCGTTCTGAACAAGTTTTACTGTTTTCTGCACAAAAGCGATTCTGCGAAGCAATGTGAACACTTCTGCTTCCCAGGCACAGAGAAGGTGCTAGCAGGGAATTCTCTGCCTGCCTTTCCCCAGTGCTCTGCAAGCTCTCCAGGACAACATAAAATCTGGGGCTCTGTGCTTTCTTTCGTTCTGAACAAGTGTTACTGTTTTCTGCACAAAAGCGATTCTGCGAAGCAATGTGAACAGGCACAGAGAAGGTGCTAGCAAGGAATTCTCTGCCTGCCTTTCCCCAGTGCTCTGCAAGCTCTCCAGGACAACATAAAATCTGGGGCTCTGTGCTTTCTTTCCTTCTGTACAAGTGTTACTGTTTTCTGAACAAAAGCGATTCTTGCGAAGCAATGTGAACACTTCTGCTTCCCAGGCACAGAGAAGGTACTAGCAAGGAATTCTCTGCCTGCCTTTCCCCAGTGCTCTGCAAGCTCTCCAGGACAACATAAAATCTGGGGCTCTGTGCTTTCTTTCGTTCTGAACAAGTGTTACTGTTTTCTGAACAAATGTGATTCTGCGAAGCAATGTGAACAGGCACAGAGAAGGTGCTAGCAGGGAATTCTCTGCCTGCCTTTCCCCAGTGCTCTGCAAGCTCTCCAGGACAACATAAAATCTGGGGCTCTGTGCTTTCTTTCCTTCTGAACAAGTGTTAGTGTTTTCTGCACAAAAGCGGTTCTTGCGAAGCAATGTGAACACTTCTGCTTCCCAGGCACAGAGAAGGTGCTAGCAGGGAATTCTCTGCCTGCCTTTCCCCAGTGCTCTGCAAGCTCTCCAGGACAACATAAAATCTGGGGCTCTGTGCTTTCTTTCCTTCTGAACAAGTGTTAGTGTTTTCTGCACAAAAGCGATTCTTGCGAAGCAATGTGAACAGGCACAGAGAAGGTGCTATCAGGGAATTCTCTGCCTGCCTTTCCCCAGTGCTCTGCAAGCTCTCCAGGACAACATAAAATCTGGGGCTCTGTGCTTTCTTTCCTTCTGAACAAGTGTTAGTGTTTTCTGCACAAAAGCGATTCTTGCGAAGCAATGTGAACACTTCTGCTTCCCAGGCACAGAGAAGGTGCTAGCAGGGAATTCTCTGCCTGCCTTTCCCCAGTGCTCTGCAAGCTCTCCAGGACAACATAGAATCTGGGGCTCTGTGCTTTCTTTCGTTCTGAACAAGTGTTACTGTTTTCTGCACAAAAGCGATTCTGCGAAGCAATGTGAACAGGCACAGAGAAGGTGCTAGCAAGGAATTCTCTGCCTGCCTTTCCCCAGTGCTCTGCAAGCTCTCCAGGACAACAGCAAATCTGGGGCTCTGTGCTTTCTTTCGTTCTGAATAAGTGTTACCGTTTTCTGCACAAAAGCGATTCTGCGAAGCAATGTGAACAGGCACAGAGAAGGTGCTAGCAAGGAATTCTCTGCCTGCCTTTCCCCAGTGCTCTGCAAGCTCTCCAGGACAACATAAAATCTGGGGCTCTGTGCTTTCTTTCCTTCTGAACAAGTGTTAGTGTTTTCTGCACAAAAGCGATTCTGCGAAGCAATGTGAACACTTCTGCTTCCCAGGCACAGAGAAGGTGCTAGCAAGGAATTCTCTGCCTGCCTTTCCCCAGTGCTCTGCAAGCTCTCCAGGACAACATAAAATCTGGGGCTCTGTGCTTTCTTTCCTTCTGAACAAGTGTTACTGTTTTCTGCACAAAAGCGATTCTTGCGAAGCAATGTGAACAGGCACAGAGAAGGTGCTAGCAGGGAATTCTCTGCCTGCCTTTCCCCAGTGCTCTGCAAGCTCTCCAGGACAACATAGAATCTGGGGCTCTGTGCTTTCTTTCGTTCTGAACAAGTGTTACTGTTTTCTGCACAAAAGCGATTCTGCGAAGCAATGTGAACACTTCTGCTTCCCAGGCACAGAGAAGGTGCTAGCAGGGAATTCTCTGCCTGCCTTTCCCCAGTGCTCTGCAAGCTCTCCAGGACAACATAGAATCTGGGGCTCTGTGCTTTCTTTCGTTCTGAACAAGTGTTACTGTTTTCTGCACAAAAGCGATTCTGCGAAGCAATGTGAACAGGCACAGAGAAGGTGCTAGCAAGGAATTCTCTGCCTGCCTTTCCCCAGTGCTCTGCAAGCTCTCCAGGACAACATAAAATCTGGGGCTCTGTGCTTTCTTTCCTTCTGTACAAGTGTTACTGTTTTCTGCACAAAAGCGATTCTTGCGAAGCAATGTGAACACTTCTGCTTCCCAGGCACAGAGAAGGTACTAGCAAGGAATTCTCTGCCTGCCTTTCCCCAGTGCTCTGCAAGCTCTCCAGGACAACATAAAATCTGGGGCTCTGTGCTTTCTTTCCTTCTGAACAAGTGTTACTGTTTTCTGCACAAAAGCGATTCTGCGAAGCAATGTGAACACTTCTGCTTCCCAGGCACAGAGAAGGTGCTAGCAGGGAATTCTCTGCCTGCCTTTCCCCAGTGCTCTGCAAGCTCTCCAGGACAACATAAAATCTGGGGCTCTGTGCTTTCTTTCCTTCTGAACAAGTGTTACTGTTTTCTGCACAAAAGCGATTCTGCGAAGCAATGTGAACAGGCACAGAGAAGGTGCTAGCAGGGAATTCTCTGCCTGCCTTTCCCCAGTGCTCTGCAAGCTCTCCAGGACAACATAAAATCTGGGGCTCTGTGCTTTCTTTCCTTCTGAACAAGTGTTACTGTTTTCTGCACAAAAGCGATTCTTGCGAAGCAATGTGAACACTTCTGCTTCCCAGGCACAGAGAAGGTGCTAGCAAGGAATTCTCTGCCTGCCTTTCCCCAGTGCTCTGCAAGCTCTCCAGGGCAACATAGAATCTGGGGCTCTGTGCTTTCTTTCCTTCTGAACAAGTGTTAGTGTTTTCTGCACAAAAGCGATTCTTGCGAAGCAATGTGAACAGGCACAGAGAAGGTGCTATCAGGGAATTCTCTGCCTGCCTTTCCCCAGTGCTCTGCAAGCTCTCCAGGACAACATAAAATCTGGGGCTCTGTGCTTTCTTTCGTTCTGAACAAGTGTTACTGTTTTCTGCACAAAAGCGATTCTGCGAAGCAATGTGAACACTTCTGCTTCCCAGGCACAGAGAAGGTGCTAGCAGGGAATTCTCTGCCTGCCTTTCCCCAGTGCTCTGCAAGCTGTCCAGGACAACATAGAATCTGGGGCTCTGTGCTTTCTTTCGTTCTGAACAAGTGTTACTGTTTTCTGCACACAAGCGATTCTTGCGAAGCAATGTGAACACTTCTGCTTCCCAGGCACAGAGAAGGTGCTAGCAGGGAATTCTCTGCCTGCCTTTCCCCAGTGCTCTGCAAGCTCTCCAGGACAACAGCAAATCTGGGGCTCTGTGCTTTCTTTCGTTCTGAATAAGTGTTACCGTTTTCTGCACAAAAGCGATTCTGCGAAGCAATGTGAACAGGCACAGAGAAGGTGCTAGCAAGGAATTCTCTGCCTGCCTTTCCCCAGTGCTCTGCAAGCTCTCCAGGACAACATAAAATCTGGGGCTCTGTGCTTTCTTTCCTTCTGAACAAGTGTTAGTGTTTTCTGCACAAAAGCGATTCTGCGAAGCAATGTGAACACTTCTGCTTCCCAGGCACAGAGAAGGTGCTAGCAGGGAATTCTCTGCCTGCCTTTCCCCAGTGCTCTGCAAGCTGTCCAGGACAACATAGAATCTGGGGCTCTGTGCTTTCTTTCGTTCTGAACAAGTGTTACTGTTTTCTGCACACATGCGATTCCTCCGAAGCAATGTGAACACTTCTGCTTCCCAGGCACAGAGAAGGTGCTAACAAGGAATTCTCTGCCTGCCTTTCCCCAGTGCTCTGCAAGCTCTCCAGGACAACATAGAATCTGGGGCTCTGTGCTTTCTTTCCTTCTGAACAAGTGTTACTGTTTTCTGCACACAAGCGATTCTTGCGAAGCAATGTGAACACTTCTGCTTCCCAGGCACAGAGAAGGTGCTAGCAGGGAATTCTCTGCCTGCCTTTCCCCAGTGCTCTGCAAGCTCTCCAGGACAACATAAAATCTGGGGCTCTGTGCTTTCTTTCCTTCTGAACAAGTGTTAGTGTTTTCTGCACAAAAGCGATTCTGCGAAGCAATGTGAACACTTCTGCTTCCCAGGCACAGAGAAGGTGCTAGCAGGGAATTCTCTGCCTGCCTTTCCCCAGTGCTCTGCAAGCTCTCCAGGACAACATAAAATCTGGGGCTCTGTGCTTTCTTTCCTTCTGAACAAGTGTTACTGTTTTCTGCACAAAAGCGATTCTGCGAAGCAATGTGAACAGGCACAGAGAAGGTGCTAGCAGGGAATTCTCTGCCTGCCTTTCCCCAGTGCTCTGCAATCTCTCCAGGACAACATAAAATCTGGGGCTCTGTGCTTTCTTTCGTTCTGAACAAGTGTTACTGTTTTCTGCACAAAAGCGATTCTGCGAAGCAATGTGAACACTTCTGCTTCCCAGGCACAGAGAAGGTGCTAGCAGGGAATTCTCTGCCTGCCTTTCCCCAGTGCTCTGCAAGCTCTCCAGGACAACATAGAATCTGGGGCTCTGTGCTTTCTTTCCTTCTGAACAAGTGTTACTGTTTTCTGCACAAAAGCGATTCTTGCGAAGCAATGTGAACAGGCACAGAGAAGGTGCTATCAGGGAATTCTCTGCCTGCCTTTCCCCAGTGCTCTGCAAGCTCTCCAGGACAACATAAAATCTGGGGCTCTGTGCTTTCTTTCCTTCTGAACAAGTGTTACTGTTTTCTGCACAAAAGCGATTCTGCGAAGCAATGTGAACACTTCTGCTTCCCAGGCACAGAGAAGGTGCTAGCAGGGAATTCTCTGCCTGCCTTTCCCCAGTGCTCTGCAAGCTGTCCAGGACAACATAGAATCTGGGGCTCTGTGCTTTCTTTCGTTCTGAACAAGTGTTACTGTTTTCTGCACACAAGCGATTCTTGCGAAGCAATGTGAACACTTCTGCTTCCCAGGCACAGAGAAGGTGCTAGCAGGGAATTCTCTGCCTGCCTTTCCCCAGTGCTCTGCAAGCTCTCCAGGACAACAGCAAATCTGGGGCTCTGTGCTTTCTTTCGTTCTGAATAAGTGTTACCGTTTTCTGCACAAAAGCGATTCTGCGAAGCAATGTGAACAGGCACAGAGAAGGTGCTAGCAAGGAATTCTCTGCCTGCCTTTCCCCAGTGCTCTGCAAGCTCTCCAGGACAACATAAAATCTGGGGCTCTGTGCTTTCTTTCCTTCTGAACAAGTGTTAGTGTTTTCTGCACAAAAGCGATTCTGCGAAGCAATGTGAACACTTCTGCTTCCCAGGCACAGAGAAGGTGCTAGCAGGGAATTCTCTGCCTGCCTTTCCCCAGTGCTCTGCAAGCTGTCCAGGAAAACATAGAATCTGGGGCTCTGTGCTTTCTTTCGTTCTGAACAAGTGTTACTGTTTTCTGCACACAAGCGATTCTTGCGAAGCAATGTGAACACTTCTGCTTCCCAGGCACAGAGAAGGTGCTAACAAGGAATTCTCTGCCTGCCTTTCCCCAGTGCTCTGCAAGCTCTCCAGGACAACATAGAATCTGGGGCTCTGTGCTTTCTTTCCTTCTGAACAAGTGTTAGTGTTTTCTGCACAAAAGCGATTCTTGCGAAGCAATGTGAACACTTCTGCTTCCCAGGCACAGAGAAGGTGCTATCAGGGAATTCTCTGCCTGCCTTTCCCCAGTGCTCTGCAAGCTCTCCAGGACAACAGCAAATCTGGGGCTCTGTGCTTTCTTTCGTTCTGAATAAGTGTTACCGTTTTCTGCACAAAAGCGATTCTGCGAAGCAATGTGAACAGGCACAGAGAAGGTGCTAGCAAGGAATTCTCTGCCTGCCTTTCCCCAGTGCTCTGCAAGCTCTCCAGGACAACATAAAATCTGGGGCTCTGTGCTTTCTTTCCTTCTGAACAAGTGTTAGTGTTTTCTGCACAAAAGCGATTCTGCGAAGCAATGTGAACACTTCTGCTTCCCAGGCACAGAGAAGGTGCTAGCAGGGAATTCTCTGCCTGCCTTTCCCCAGTGCTCTGCAAGCTCTCCAGGACAACATAAAATCTGGGGCTCTGTGCTTTCTTTCCTTCTGAACAAGTGTTACTGTTTTCTGCACAAAAGCGATTCTGCGAAGCAATGTGAACAGGCACAGAGAAGGTGCTAGCAGG
The DNA here is from genome assembly GCF_031877795.1 of Strix aluco. Classification (NCBI taxonomy): domain Eukaryota; kingdom Metazoa; phylum Chordata; class Aves; order Strigiformes; family Strigidae; genus Strix; species Strix aluco. The sequence continues at coordinate 502,162 of NW_027436609.1, read as the reverse complement.
GAATTCTCTGCCTGCCTTTCCCCAGTGCTCTGCAAGCTCTCCAGGACAACATAAAATCTGGGGCTCTGTGCTTTCTTTCGTTCTGAACAAGTGTTACTGTTTTCTGCACAAAAGCGATTCTGCGAAGCAATGTGAACACTTCTGCTTCCCAGGCACAGAGAAGGTGCTAGCAGGGAATTCTCTGCCTGCCTTTCCCCAGTGCTCTGCAAGCTGTCCAGGAAAACATAGAATCTGGGGCTCTGTGCTTTCTTTCGTTCTGAACAAGTGTTACTGTTTTCTGCACACAAGCGATTCTTGCGAAGCAATGTGAACACTTCTGCTTCCCAGGCACAGAGAAGGTGCTAACAAGGAATTCTCTGCCTGCCTTTCCCCAGTGCTCTGCAAGCTCTCCAGGACAACATAGAATCTGGGGCTCTGTGCTTTCTTTCCTTCTGAACAAGTGTTAGTGTTTTCTGCACAAAAGCGATTCTTGCGAAGCAATGTGAACACTTCTGCTTCCCAGGCACAGAGAAGGTGCTATCAGGGAATTCTCTGCCTGCCTTTCCCCAGTGCTCTGCAAGCTCTCCAGGACAACAGCAAATCTGGGGCTCTGTGCTTTCTTTCGTTCTGAATAAGTGTTACCGTTTTCTGCACAAAAGCGATTCTGCGAAGCAATGTGAACAGGCACAGAGAAGGTGCTAGCAAGGAATTCTCTGCCTGCCTTTCCCCAGTGCTCTGCAAGCTCTCCAGGACAACATAAAATCTGGGGCTCTGTGCTTTCTTTCCTTCTGAACAAGTGTTAGTGTTTTCTGCACAAAAGCGATTCTGCGAAGCAATGTGAACACTTCTGCTTCCCAGGCACAGAGAAGGTGCTAGCAGGGAATTCTCTGCCTGCCTTTCCCCAGTGCTCTGCAAGCTCTCCAGGACAACATAAAATCTGGGGCTCTGTGCTTTCTTTCCTTCTGAACAAGTGTTACTGTTTTCTGCACAAAAGCGATTCTGCGAAGCAATGTGAACAGGCACAGAGAAGGTGCTAGCAGGGAATTCTCTGCCTGCCTTTCCCCAGTGCTCTGCAAGCTCTCCAGGACAACATAAAATCTGGGGCTCTGTGCTTTCTTTCGTTCTGAACAAGTGTTACTGTTTTCTGCACAAAAGCGATTCTGCGAAGCAATGTGAACACTTCTGCTTCCCAGGCACAGAGAAGGTGCTAGCAGGGAATTCTCTGCCTGCCTTTCCCCAGTGCTCTGCAAGCTCTCCAGGACAACATAGAATCTGGGGCTCTGTGCTTTCTTTCCTTCTGAACAAGTGTTACTGTTTTCTGCACAAAAGCGATTCTGCGAAGCAATGTGAACAGGCACAGAGAAGGTGCTAGCAAGGAATTCTCTGCCTGCCTTTCCCCAGTGCTCTGCAAGCTCTCCAGGACAACATAAAATCTGGGGCTCTGTGCTTTCTTTCCTTCTGAACAAGTGTTACTGTTTTCTGCACAAAAGCGATTCTGCGAAGCAATGTGAACACTTCTGCTTCCCAGGCACAGAGAAGGTACTAGCAAGGAATTCTCTGCCTGCCTTTCCCCAGTGCTCTGCAAGCTCTCCAGGACAACAGCAAATCTGGGGCTCTGTGCTTTCTTTCGTTCTGAACAAGTGTTACTGTTTTCTGAACAAAAGTGATTCTGCGAAGCAATGTGAACAGGCACAGAGAAGGTGCTAGCAGGGAATTCTCTGCCTGCCTTTCCCCAGTGCTCTGCAAGCTCTCCAGGACAACATAAAATCTGGGGCTCTGTGCTTTCTTTCCTTCTGAACAAGTGTTAGTGTTTTCTGCACAAAAGCGGTTCTTGCGAAGCAATGTGAACACTTCTGCTTCCCAGGCACAGAGAAGGTGCTAGCAAGGAATTCTCTGCCTGCCTTTCCCCAGTGCTCTGCAAGCTCTCCAGGACAACATAAAATCTGGGGCTCTGTGCTTTCTTTCCTTCTGTACAAGTGTTACTGTTTTCTTCACAAAAGCGATTCTTGCGAAGCAATGTGAACACTTCTGCTTCGCAGGCACAGAGAAGGTGCTATCAGGGAATTCTCTGCCTGCCTTTCCCCAGTGCTCTGCAAGCTCTCCAGGACAACATAGAATCTGGGGCTCTCTGCTTTCTTTCGTTCTGAACAAGTGTTACTGTTTTCTGCACAAAAGTGATTCTTGCGAAGCAATGTGAACACTTCTGCTTCCCAGGCACAGAGAAGGTGCTAGCAGGGAATTCTCTGCCTGCCTTTCCCCAGTGCTCTGCAAGCTCTCCAGGACAACATAGAATCTGGGGCTCTGTGCTTTCTTTCGTTCTGAACAAGTGTTACTGTTTTCTGCACAAAAGCGATTCTTGCGAAGCAATGTGAACACTTCTGCTTCCCAGGCACAGAGAAGGTGCTAGCAAGGAATTCTCTGCCTGCCTTTCCCCAGTGCTCTGCAAGCTCTCCAGGGCAACATAGAATCTGGGGCTCTGTGCTTTCTTTCCTTCTGAACAAGTGTTACTGTTTTCTGCACAAAAGCGATTCTTGCGAAGCAATGTGAACAGGCACAGAGAAGGTGCTATCAGGGAATTCTCTGCCTGCCTTTCCCCAGTGCTCTGCAAGCTCTCCAGGACAACATAAAATCTGGGGCTCTGTGCTTTCTTTCCTTCTGAACAAGTGTTACTGTTTTCTGCACAAAAGCGATTCTGCGAAGCAATGTGAACACTTCTGCTTCCCAGGCACAGAGAAGGTGCTAGCAGGGAATTCTCTGCCTGCCTTTCCCCAGTGCTCTGCAAGCTCTCCAGGACAACATAGAATCTGGGGCTCTGTGCTTTCTTTAGTTCTGAACAAGTGTTAGTGTTTTCTGCACAAAAGCGATTCTTGCGAAGCAATGTGAACACTTCTGCTTCCCAGGCACAGAGAAGGTGCTAGCAAGGAATTCTCTGCCTGCCTTTCCCCAGTGCTCTGCAAGCTCTCCAGGACAACATAGAATCTGGGGCTCTGTGCTTTCTTTCCTTCTGAACAAGTGTTACTGTTTTCTGCACAAAAGCGATTCTGCGAAGCAATGTGAACACTTCTGCTTCCCAGGCACAGAGAAGGTGCTAGCAGGGAATTCTCTGCCTGCCTTTCCCCAGTGCTCTGCAAGCTCTCCAGGACAACATAGAATCTGGGGCTCTGTGCTTTCTTTCGTTCTGAACAAGTGTTACTGTTTTCTGCACAAAAGCGATTCTGCGAAGCAATGTGAACAGGCACAGAGAAGGTGCTAGCAAGGAATTCTCTGCCTGCCTTTCCCCAGTGCTCTGCAAGCTCTCCAGGACAACATAAAATCTGGGGCTCTGTGCTTTCTTTCGTTCTGAACAAGTGTTACTGTTTTCTGCACACAAGCGATTCTTGCGAAGCAATGTGAACAGGCACAGAGAAGGTGCTATCAGGGAATTCTCTGCCTGCCTTTCCCCAGTGCTCTGCAAGCTCTCCAGGACAACATAAAATCTGGGGCTCTGTGCTTTCTTTCCTTCTGAACAAGTGTTAGTGTTTTCTGCACAAAAGCGATTCTTGCGAAGCAATGTGAACACTTCTGCTTCCCAGGCACAGAGAAGGTGCTAGCAGGGAATTCTCTGCCTGCCTTTCCCCAGTGCTATGCAAGCTCTCCAGGACAACATCAAATCTGGGGCTCTGTGCTTTCTTTCGTTCTGAACAAGTGTTACTGTTTTCTGCACAAAAGCGATTCTGCGAAGCAATGTGAACAGGCACAGAGAAGGTGCTAGCAAGGAATTCTCTGCCTGCCTTTCCCCAGTGCTCTGCAAGCTCTCCAGGACAACATAAAATCTGGGGCTCTGTGTTTTCTTTCGTTCTGAACAAGTGTTACTGTTTTCTTTACAAAAGCGATTCTTGCGAAGCAATGTGAACAGGCACAGAGAAGGTGCTATCAGGGAATTCTCTGCCTGCCTTTCCCCAGTGCTCTGCAAGCTCTCCAGGACAACATAGAATCTGGGGCTCTGTGCTTTCTTTCCTTCTGAACAAGTGTTAGTGTTTTCTGCACAAAAGCGATTCTTGCGAAGCAATGTGAACACTTCTGCTTCCCAGGCACAGAGAAGGTGCTAGCAGGGAATTCTCTGCCTGCCTTTCCCCAGTGCTCTGCAAGCTCTCCAGGACAACATAGAATCTGGGGCTCTGTGCTTTCTTTCGTTCTGAACAAGTGTTACTGTTTTCTGCACAAAAGCGATTCTGCGAAGCAATGTGAACAGGCACAGAGAAGGTGCTAGCAAGGAATTCTCTGCCTGCCTTTCCCCAGTGCTCTGCAAGCTCTCCAGGACAACATAAAATCTGGGGCTCTGTGCTTTCTTTCCTTCTGAACAAGTGTTACTGTTTTCTGCACAAAAGCGATTCTGCGAAGCAATGTGAACACTTCTGCTTCCCAGGCACAGAGAAGGTGCTAGCAGGGAATTCTCTGCCTGCCTTTCCCCAGTGCTCTGCAAGCTCTCCAGGACAACATAGAATCTGGGGCTCTGTGCTTTCTTTAGTTCTGAACAAGTGTTAGTGTTTTCTGCACAAAAGCGATTCTTGCGAAGCAATGTGAACACTTCTGCTTCCCAGGCACAGAGAAGGTGCTAGCAAGGAATTCTCTGCCTGCCTTTCCCCAGTGCTCTGCAAGCTCTCCAGGACAACATAGAATCTGGGGCTCTGTGCTTTCTTTTGTTCTGAACAAGTGTTACTGTTTTCTGCACAAAAGCGATTCTGCGAAGCAATGTGAACACTTCTGCTTCCCAGGCACAGAGAAGGTGCTAGCAGGGAATTCTCTGCCTGCCTTTCCCCAGTGCTCTGCAAGCTCTCCAGGGCAACATAGAATCTGGGGCTCTGTGCTTTCTTTCCTTCTGAACAAGTGTTACTGTTTTCTGCACAAAAGCGATTCTTGCGAAGCAATGTGAACAGGCACAGAGAAGGTGCTATCAGGGAATTCTCTGCCTGCCTTTCCCCAGTGCTCTGCAAGCTCTCCAGGACAACATAAAATCTGGGGCTCTGTGCTTTCTTTCCTTCTGAACAAGTGTTACTGTTTTCTGCACAAAAGCGATTCTGCGAAGCAATGTGAACACTTCTGCTTCCCAGGCACAGAGAAGGTGCTAGCAGGGAATTCTCTGCCTGCCTTTCCCCAGTGCTCTGCAAGCTGTCCAGGACAACATAGAATCTGGGGCTCTGTGCTTTCTTTCCTTCTGAACAAGTGTTACTGTTTTCTGCACACAAGCGATTCTTGCGAAGCAATGTGAACACTTCTGCTTCCCAGGCACAGAGAAGGTGCTAACAAGGAATTCTCTGCCTGCCTTTCCCCAGTGCTCTGCAAGCTCTCCAGGACAACATAGAATCTGGGGCTCTGTGCTTTCTTTCCTTCTGAACAAGTGTTACTGTTTTCTGCACAAAAGCGATTCTTGCGAAGCAATGTGAACACTTCTGCTTCCCAGGCACAGAGAAGGTGCTAGCAGGGAATTCTCTGCCTGCCTTTCCCCAGTGCTCTGCAAGCTCTCCAGGACAACATAGAATCTGGGGCTCTGTGCTTTCTTTCCTTCTGAACAAGTGTTAGTGTTTTCTGCACAAAAGCGATTCTTGCGAAGCAATGTGAACACTTCTGCTTCCCAGGCACAAAGAAGGTGCTAGCAAGGAATTCTCTGCCTGCCTTTCCCCAGTGCTCTGCAAGCTCTCCAGGACAACATAAAATCTGGGGCTCTGTGCTTTCTTTTGTTCTGAACAAGTGTTACTGTTTTCTTTACAAAAGCGATTCTTGCGAAGCAATGTGAACACTTCTGCTTCCCAGGCACAGAGAAGGTGCTAGCAGGGAATTCTCTGCCTGCCTTTCCCCAGTGCTCTGCAAGCTCTCCAGGGCAACATAGAATCTGGGGCTCTGTGCTTTCTTTCCTTCTGAACAAGTGTTACTGTTTTCTGCACAAAAGCGATTCTTGCGAAGCAATGTGAACACTTCTGCTTCCCAGGCACAGAGAAGGTGCTAGCAAGGAATTCTCTGCCTGCCTTTCCCCAGTGCTCTGCAAGCTCTCCAGGGCAACATAGAATCTGGGGCTCTGTGCTTTCTTTCCTTCTGAACAAGTGTTACTGTTTTCTGCACACAAGCGATTCTTGCGAAGCAATGTGAACAGGCACAGAGAAGGTGCTATCAGGGAATTCTCTGCCTGCCTTTCCCCAGTGCTCTGCAAGCTCTCCAGGACAACATAAAATCTGGGGCTCTGTGCTTTCTTTCCTTCTGAACAAGTGTTACTGTTTTCTGCACAAAAGCGATTCTGCGAAGCAATGTGAACACTTCTGCTTCCCAGGCACAGAGAAGGTGCTAGCAGGGAATTCTCTGCCTGCCTTTCCCCAGTGCTCTGCAAGCTGTCCAGGACAACATAGAATCTGGGGCTCTGTGCTTTCTTTCCTTCTGAACAAGTGTTACTGTTTTCTGCACACAAGCGATTCTTGCGAAGCAATGTGAACACTTCTGCTTCCCAGGCACAGAGAAGGTGCTAACAAGGAATTCTCTGCCTGCCTTTCCCCAGTGCTCTGCAAGCTCTCCAGGACAACATAGAATCTGGGGCTCTGTGCTTTCTTTCCTTCTGAACAAGTGTTACTGTTTTCTGCACAAAAGCGATTCTTGCGAAGCAATGTGAACACTTCTGCTTCCCAGGCACAGAGAAGGTGCTAGCAGGGAATTCTCTGCCTGCCTTTCCCCAGTGCTCTGCAAGCTCTCCAGGACAACATAGAATCTGGGGCTCTGTGCTTTCTTTCCTTCTGAACAAGTGTTAGTGTTTTCTGCACAAAAGCGATTCTTGCGAAGCAATGTGAACACTTCTGCTTCCCAGGCACAAAGAAGGTGCTAGCAGGGAATTCTCTGCCTGCCTTTCCCCAGTGCTCTGCAAGCTCTCCAGGACAACATAGAATCTGGGGCTCTGTGCTTTCTTTCGTTCTGAACAAGTGTTACTGTTTTCTGCACAAAAGCAATTCTGCGAAGCAATGTGAACACTTCTGCTTCCCAGGCACAGAGAAGGTGCTAGCAAGGAATTCTCTGCCTGCCTTTCCCCAGTGCTCTGCAAGCTCTCCAGGACAACAGCAAATCTGGGGCTCTGTGCTTTCTTTCGTTCTGAACAAGTGTTACTGTTTTCTGCACAAAAGCGATTCTGCGAAGCAATGTGAACAGGCACAGAGAAGGTGCTAGCAAGGAATTCTCTGCCTGCCTTTCCCCAGTGCTCTGCAAGCTCTCCAGGACAACATAAAATCTGGGGCTCTGTGCTTTCTTTCCTTCTGAACAAGTGTTACTGTTTTCTGCACAAAAGCGATTCTGCGAAGCAATGTGAACACTTCTGCTTCCCAGGCAGAGAGAAGGTACTAGCAAGGAATTCTCTGCCTGCCTTTCCCCAGTGCTCTGCAAGCTCTCCAGGACAACAGCAAATCTGGGGCTCTGTGCTTTCTTTCCTTCTGAACAAGTGTTATTGTTTTCTGCACAAAAGCGATTATGCGAAGCAATGTGAACAGGCACAGAGAAGGTGCTAGCAAGGAATTCTCTGCCTGCCTTTCCCCAGTGCTCTGCAAGCTCTCCAGGACAACATAAAATCTGGGGCTCTGTGCTTTCTTTCCTTCTGAACAAGTGTTAGTGTTTTCTGCACAAAAGCGATTCTGCGAAGCAATGTGAACACTTCTGCTTCCCAGGCACAGAGAAGGTGCTAGCAAGGAATTCTCTGCCTGCCTTTCCCCAGTGCTCTGCAAGCTCTCCAGGGCAACATAGACTCTGGGGCTCTGTGCTTTCTTTCCTTCTGAACAAGTGTTACTGTTTTCTGCACAAAAGCGATTCTTGCGAAGCAATGTGAACAGGCACAGAGAAGGTGCTATCAGGGAATTCTCTGCCTGCCTTTCCCCAGTGCTCTGCAAGCTCTCCAGGACAACAGCAAATCTGGGGCTCTGTGCTTTCTTTCCTTCTGAACAAGTGTTACTGTTTTCTGCACACAAGCGATTCTTGCGAAGCAATGTGAACAGGCACAGAGAAGGTGCTAGCAAGGAATTCTCTGCCTGCCTTTCCCCAGTGCTCTGCAAGCTCTCCAGGACAACATAAAATCTGGGGCTCTGTGCTTTCTTTCCTTCTGAACAAGTGTTACTGTTTTCTGCACAAAAGCGATTCTGCGAAGCAATGTGAACAGGCACAGAGAAGGTGCTAGCAGGGAATTCTCTGCCTGCCTTTCCCCAGTGCTCTGCAAGCTCTCCAGGACAACATAAAATCTGGGGCTCTGTGCTTTCTTTCGTTCTGAACAAGTGTTACTGTTTTCTGCACAAAAGCGATTCTGCGAAGCAATGTGAACACTTCTGCTTCCCAGGCACAGAGAAGGTGCTAGCAGGGAATTCTCTGCCTGCCTTTCCCCAGTGCTCTGCAAGCTCTCCAGGACAACATAGAATCTGGGGCTCTGTGCTTTCTTTCCTTCTGAACAAGTGTTACTGTTTTCTGCACAAAAGCGATTCTGCGAAGCAATGTGAACAGGCACAGAGAAGGTGCTAGCAAGGAATTCTCTGCCTGCCTTTCCCCAGTGCTCTGCAAGCTCTCCAGGACAACATAAAATCTGGGGCTCTGTGCTTTCTTTCCTTCTGAACAAGTGTTACTGTTTTCTGCACAAAAGCGATTCTGCGAAGCAATGTGAACACTTCTGCTTCCCAGGCACAGAGAAGGTACTAGCAAGGAATTCTCTGCCTGCCTTTCCCCAGTGCTCTGCAAGCTCTCCAGGACAACAGCAAATCTGGGGCTCTGTGCTTTCTTTCGTTCTGAACAAGTGTTACTGTTTTCTGAACAAAAGTGATTCTGCGAAGCAATGTGAACAGGCACAGAGAAGGTGCTAGCAGGGAATTCTCTGCCTGCCTTTCCCCAGTGCTCTGCAAGCTCTCCAGGACAACATAAAATCTGGGGCTCTGTGCTTTCTTTCCTTCTGAACAAGTGTTAGTGTTTTCTGCACAAAAGCGGTTCTTGCGAAGCAATGTGAACACTTCTGCTTCCCAGGCACAGAGAAGGTGCTAGCAAGGAATTCTCTGCCTGCCTTTCCCCAGTGCTCTGCAAGCTCTCCAGGACAACATAAAATCTGGGGCTCTGTGCTTTCTTTCCTTCTGAACAAGTGTTACTGTTTTCTTCACAAAAGCGATTCTTGCGAAGCAATGTGAACACTTCTGCTTCCCAGGCACAGAGAAGGTGCTATCAGGGAATTCTCTGCCTGCCTTTCCCCAGTGCTCTGCAAGCTCTCCAGGACAACATAGAATCTGGGGCTCTCTGCTTTCTTTCGTTCTGAACAAGTGTTACTGTTTTCTGCACAAAAGTGATTCTTGCGAAGCAATGTGAACACTTCTGCTTCCCAGGCACAGAGAAGGTGCTAGCAGGGAATTCTCTGCCTGCCTTTCCCCAGTGCTCTGCAAGCTCTCCAGGACAACATAGAATCTGGGGCTCTGTGCTTTCTTTCGTTCTGAACAAGTGTTACTGTTTTCTGCACAAAAGCGATTCTTGCGAAGCAATGTGAACACTTCTGCTTCCCAGGCACAGAGAAGGTGCTAGCAAGGAATTCTCTGCCTGCCTTTCCCCAGTGCTCTGCAAGCTCTCCAGGACAACATAGAATCTGGGGCTCTGTGCTTTCTTTCCTTCTGAACAAGTGTTACTGTTTTCTGCACAAAAGCGATTCTGCGAAGCAATGTGAACAGGCACAGAGAAGGTGCTAGCAAGGAATTCTCTGCCTGCCTTTCCCCAGTGCTCTGCAAGCTCTCCAGGACAACATAAAATCTGGGGCTCTGTGCTTTCTTTCCTTCTGAACAAGTGTTACTGTTTTCTGCACAAAAGCGATTCTGCGAAGCAATGTGAACACTTCTGCTTCCCAGGCACAGAGAAGGTACTAGCAAGGAATTCTCTGCCTGCCTTTCCCCAGTGCTCTGCAAGCTCTCCAGGACAACAGCAAATCTGGGGCTCTGTGCTTTCTTTCGTTCTGAACAAGTGTTACTGTTTTCTGAACAAAAGTGATTCTGCGAAGCAATGTGAACAGGCACAGAGAAGGTGCTAGCAGGGAATTCTCTGCCTGCCTTTCCCCAGTGCTCTGCAAGCTCTCCAGGACAACATAAAATCTGGGGCTCTGTGCTTTCTTTCCTTCTGAACAAGTGTTAGTGTTTTCTGCACAAAAGCGGTTCTTGCGAAGCAATGTGAACACTTCTGCTTCCCAGGCACAGAGAAGGTGCTAGCAAGGAATTCTCTGCCTGCCTTTCCCCAGTGCTCTGCAAGCTCTCCAGGACAACATAAAATCTGGGGCTCTGTGCTTTCTTTCCTTCTGAACAAGTGTTACTGTTTTCTTCACAAAAGCGATTCTTGCGAAGCAATGTGAACACTTCTGCTTCCCAGGCACAGAGAAGGTGCTATCAGGGAATTCTCTGCCTGCCTTTCCCCAGTGCTCTGCAAGCTCTCCAGGACAACATAGAATCTGGGGCTCTCTGCTTTCTTTCGTTCTGAACAAGTGTTACTGTTTTCTGCACAAAAGTGATTCTTGCGAAGCAATGTGAACACTTCTGCTTCCCAGGCACAGAGAAGGTGCTAGCAGGGAATTCTCTGCCTGCCTTTCCCCAGTGCTCTGCAAGCTCTCCAGGACAACATAGAATCTGGGGCTCTGTGCTTTCTTTCGTTCTGAACAAGTGTTACTGTTTTCTGCACAAAAGCGATTCTTGCGAAGCAATGTGAACACTTCTGCTTCCCAGGCACAGAGAAGGTGCTAGCAAGGAATTCTCTGCCTGCCTTTCCCCAGTGCTCTGCAAGCTCTCCAGGGCAACATAGACTCTGGGGCTCTGTGCTTTCTTTCCTTCTGAACAAGTGTTACTGTTTTCTGCACAAAAGCGATTCTTGCGAAGCAATGTGAACAGGCACAGAGAAGGTGCTATCAGGGAATTCTCTGCCTGCCTTTCCCCAGTGCTCTGCAAGCTCTCCAGGACAACAGCAAATCTGGGGCTCTGTGCTTTCTTTCCTTCTGAACAAGTGTTACTGTTTTCTGCACACAAGCGATTCTTGCGAAGCAATGTGAACAGGCACAGAGAAGGTGCTAGCAAGGAATTCTCTGCCTGCCTTTCCCCAGTGCTCTGCAAGCTCTCCAGGACAACATAAAATCTGGGGCTCTGTGCTTTCTTTCCTTCTGAACAAGTGTTACTGTTTTCTGCACAAAAGCGATTCTGCGAAGCAATGTGAACAGGCACAGAGAAGGTGCTAGCAGGGAATTCTCTGCCTGCCTTTCCCCAGTGCTCTGCAAGCTCTCCAGGACAACATAAAATCTGGGGCTCTGTGCTTTCTTTCGTTCTGAACAAGTGTTACTGTTTTCTGCACAAAAGCGATTCTGCGAAGCAATGTGAACACTTCTGCTTCCCAGGCACAGAGAAGGTGCTAGCAGGGAATTCTCTGCCTGCCTTTCCCCAGTGCTCTGCAAGCTCTCCAGGACAACATAGAATCTGGGGCTCTGTGCTTTCTTTCCTTCTGAACAAGTGTTACTGTTTTCTGCACAAAAGCGATTCTGCGAAGCAATGTGAACAGGCACAGAGAAGGTGCTAGCAAGGAATTCTCTGCCTGCCTTTCCCCAGTGCTCTGCAAGCTCTCCAGGACAACATAAAATCTGGGGCTCTGTGCTTTCTTTCCTTCTGAACAAGTGTTACTGTTTTCTGCACAAAAGCGATTCTGCGAAGCAATGTGAACACTTCTGCTTCCCAGGCACAGAGAAGGTACTAGCAAGGAATTCTCTGCCTGCCTTTCCCCAGTGCTCTGCAAGCTCTCCAGGACAACAGCAAATCTGGGGCTCTGTGCTTTCTTTCGTTCTGAACAAGTGTTACTGTTTTCTGAACAAAAGTGATTCTGCGAAGCAATGTGAACAGGCACAGAGAAGGTGCTAGCAGGGAATTCTCTGCCTGCCTTTCCCCAGTGCTCTGCAAGCTCTCCAGGACAACATAAAATCTGGGGCTCTGTGCTTTCTTTCCTTCTGAACAAGTGTTAGTGTTTTCTGCACAAAAGCGGTTCTTGCGAAGCAATGTGAACACTTCTGCTTCCCAGGCACAGAGAAGGTGCTAGCAAGGAATTCTCTGCCTGCCTTTCCCCAGTGCTCTGCAAGCTCTCCAGGACAACATAAAATCTGGGGCTCTGTGCTTTCTTTCCTTCTGAACAAGTGTTACTGTTTTCTTCACAAAAGCGATTCTTGCGAAGCAATGTGAACACTTCTGCTTCCCAGGCACAGAGAAGGTGCTATCAGGGAATTCTCTGCCTGCCTTTCCCCAGTGCTCTGCAAGCTCTCCAGGACAACATAGAATCTGGGGCTCTCTGCTTTCTTTCGTTCTGAACAAGTGTTACTGTTTTCTGCACAAAAGTGATTCTTGCGAAGCAATGTGAACACTTCTGCTTCCCAGGCACAGAGAAGGTGCTAGCAGGGAATTCTCTGCCTGCCTTTCCCCAGTGCTCTGCAAGCTCTCCAGGACAACATAGAATCTGGGGCTCTGTGCTTTCTTTCGTTCTGAACAAGTGTTACTGTTTTCTGCACAAAAGCGATTCTTGCGAAGCAATGTGAACACTTCTGCTTCCCAGGCACAGAGAAGGTGCTAGCAAGGAATTCTCTGCCTGCCTTTCCCCAGTGCTCTGCAAGCTCTCCAGGGCAACATAGAATCTGGGGCTCTGTGCTTTCTTTCCTTCTGAACAAGTGTTACTGTTTTCTGCACAAAAGCGATTCTTGCGAAGCAATGTGAACAGGCACAGAGAAGGTGCTATCAGGGAATTCTCTGCCTGCCTTTCCCCAGTGCTCTGCAAGCTCTCCAGGACAACATAAAATCTGGGGCTCTGTGCTTTCTTTCCTTCTGAACAAGTGTTACTGTTTTCTGCACAAAAGCGATTCTGCGAAGCAATGTGAACACTTCTGCTTCCCAGGCACAGAGAAGGTGCTAGCAGGGAATTCTCTGCCTGCCTTTCCCCAGTGCTCTGCAAGCTCTCCAGGACAACATAGAATCTGGGGCTCTGTGCTTTCTTTAGTTCTGAACAAGTGTTAGTGTTTTCTGCACAAAAGCGATTCTTGCGAAGCAATGTGAACACTTCTGCTTCCCAGGCACAGAGAAGGTGCTAGCAAGGAATTCTCTGCCTGCCTTTCCCCAGTGCTCTGCAAGCTCTCCAGGACAACATAGAATCTGGGGCTCTGTGCTTTCTTTTGTTCTGAACAAGTGTTACTGTTTTCTGCACAAAAGCGATTCTGCGAAGCAATGTGAACACTTCTGCTTCCCAGGCACAGAGAAGGTGCTAGCAGGGAATTCTCTGCCTGCCTTTCCCCAGTGCTCTGCAAGCTCTCCAGGACAACATAGAATCTGGGGCTCTGTGCTTTCTTTCGTTCTGAACAAGTGTTACTGTTTTCTGCACAAAAGCGATTCTGCGAAGCAATGTGAACAGGCACAGAGAAGGTGCTAGCAAGGAATTCTCTGCCTGCCTTTCCCCAGTGCTCTGCAAGCTCTCCAGGACAACATAAAATCTGGGGCTCTGTGCTTTCTTTCGTTCTGAACAAGTGTTACTGTTTTCTGCACACAAGCGATTCTTGCGAAGCAATGTGAACAGGCACAGAGAAGGTGCTATCAGGGAATTCTCTGCCTGCCTTTCCCCAGTGCTCTGCAAGCTCTCCAGGACAACATAAAATCTGGGGCTCTGTGCTTTCTTTCCTTCTGAACAAGTGTTAGTGTTTTCTGCACAAAAGCGATTCTTGCGAAGCAATGTGAACACTTCTGCTTCCCAGGCACAGAGAAGGTGCTAGCAGGGAATTCTCTGCCTGCCTTTCCCCAGTGCTATGCAAGCTCTCCAGGACAACATCAAATCTGGGGCTCTGTGCTTTCTTTCGTTCTGAACAAGTGTTACTGTTTTCTGCACAAAAGCGATTCTGCGAAGCAATGTGAACAGGCACAGAGAAGGTGCTAGCAAGGAATTCTCTGCCTGCCTTTCCCCAGTGCTCTGCAAGCTCTCCAGGACAACATAAAATCTGGGGCTCTGTGTTTTCTTTCGTTCTGAACAAGTGTTACTGTTTTCTTTACAAAAGCGATTCTTGCGAAGCAATGTGAACAGGCACAGAGAAGGTGCTATCAGGGAATTCTCTGCCTGCCTTTCCCCAGTGCTCTGCAAGCTCTCCAGGACAACATAGAATCTGGGGCTCTGTGCTTTCTTTCCTTCTGAACAAGTGTTAGTGTTTTCTGCACAAAAGCGATTCTTGCGAAGCAATGTGAACACTTCTGCTTCCCAGGCACAGAGAAGGTGCTAGCAGGGAATTCTCTGCCTGCCTTTCCCCAGTGCTCTGCAAGCTCTCCAGGACAACATAGAATCTGGGGCTCTGTGCTTTCTTTCGTTCTGAACAAGTGTTACTGTTTTCTGCACAAAAGCGATTCTGCGAAGCAATGTGAACAGGCACAGAGAAGGTGCTAGCAAGGAATTCTCTGCCTGCCTTTCCCCAGTGCTCTGCAAGCTCTCCAGGACAACATAAAATCTGGGGCTCTGTGCTTTCTTTCCTTCTGAACAAGTGTTACTGTTTTCTGCACAAAAGCGATTCTGCGAAGCAATGTGAACACTTCTGCTTCCCAGGCACAGAGAAGGTGCTAGCAGGGAATTCTCTGCCTGCCTTTCCCCAGTGCTCTGCAAGCTCTCCAGGACAACATAGAATCTGGGGCTCTGTGCTTTCTTTAGTTCTGAACAAGTGTTAGTGTTTTCTGCACAAAAGCGATTCTTGCGAAGCAATGTGAACACTTCTGCTTCCCAGGCACAGAGAAGGTGCTAGCAAGGAATTCTCTGCCTGCCTTTCCCCAGTGCTCTGCAAGCTCTCCAGGACAACATAGAATCTGGGGCTCTGTGCTTTCTTTTGTTCTGAACAAGTGTTACTGTTTTCTGCACAAAAGCGATTCTGCGAAGCAATGTGAACACTTCTGCTTCCCAGGCACAGAGAAGGTGCTAGCAGGGAATTCTCTGCCTGCCTTTCCCCAGTGCTCTGCAAGCTCTCCAGGGCAACATAGAATCTGGGGCTCTGTGCTTTCTTTCCTTCTGAACAAGTGTTACTGTTTTCTGCACAAAAGCGATTCTTGCGAAGCAATGTGAACAGGCACAGAGAAGGTGCTATCAGGGAATTCTCTGCCTGCCTTTCCCCAGTGCTCTGCAAGCTCTCCAGGACAACATAAAATCTGGGGCTCTGTGCTTTCTTTCCTTCTGAACAAGTGTTACTGTTTTCTGCACAAAAGCGATTCTGCGAAGCAATGTGAACACTTCTGCTTCCCAGGCACAGAGAAGGTGCTAGCAGGGAATTCTCTGCCTGCCTTTCCCCAGTGCTCTGCAAGCTGTCCAGGACAACATAGAATCTGGGGCTCTGTGCTTTCTTTCCTTCTGAACAAGTGTTACTGTTTTCTGCACACAAGCGATTCTTGCGAAGCAATGTGAACACTTCTGCTTCCCAGGCACAGAGAAGGTGCTAACAAGGAATTCTCTGCCTGCCTTTCCCCAGTGCTCTGCAAGCTCTCCAGGACAACATAGAATCTGGGGCTCTGTGCTTTCTTTCCTTCTGAACAAGTGTTACTGTTTTCTGCACAAAAGCGATTCTTGCGAAGCAATGTGAACACTTCTGCTTCCCAGGCACAGAGAAGGTGCTAGCAGGGAATTCTCTGCCTGCCTTTCCCCAGTGCTCTGCAAGCTCTCCAGGACAACATAGAATCTGGGGCTCTGTGCTTTCTTTCCTTCTGAACAAGTGTTAGTGTTTTCTGCACAAAAGCGATTCTTGCGAAGCAATGTGAACACTTCTGCTTCCCAGGCACAAAGAAGGTGCTAGCAAGGAATTCTCTGCCTGCCTTTCCCCAGTGCTCTGCAAGCTCTCCAGGACAACATAAAATCTGGGGCTCTGTGCTTTCTTTTGTTCTGAACAAGTGTTACTGTTTTCTTTACAAAAGCGATTCTTGCGAAGCAATGTGAACACTTCTGCTTCCCAGGCACAGAGAAGGTGCTAGCAGGGAATTCTCTGCCTGCCTTTCCCCAGTGCTCTGCAAGCTCTCCAGGGCAACATAGAATCTGGGGCTCTGTGCTTTCTTTCCTTCTGAACAAGTGTTACTGTTTTCTGCACAAAAGCGATTCTTGCGAAGCAATGTGAACACTTCTGCTTCCCAGGCACAGAGAAGGTGCTAGCAAGGAATTCTCTGCCTGCCTTTCCCCAGTGCTCTGCAAGCTCTCCAGGGCAACATAGAATCTGGGGCTCTGTGCTTTCTTTCCTTCTGAACAAGTGTTACTGTTTTCTGCACACAAGCGATTCTTGCGAAGCAATGTGAACAGGCACAGAGAAGGTGCTATCAGGGAATTCTCTGCCTGCCTTTCCCCAGTGCTCTGCAAGCTCTCCAGGACAACATAAAATCTGGGGCTCTGTGCTTTCTTTCCTTCTGAACAAGTGTTACTGTTTTCTGCACAAAAGCGATTCTGCGAAGCAATGTGAACACTTCTGCTTCCCAGGCACAGAGAAGGTGCTAGCAGGGAATTCTCTGCCTGCCTTTCCCCAGTGCTCTGCAAGCTGTCCAGGACAACATAGAATCTGGGGCTCTGTGCTTTCTTTCCTTCTGAACAAGTGTTACTGTTTTCTGCACACAAGCGATTCTTGCGAAGCAATGTGAACACTTCTGCTTCCCAGGCACAGAGAAGGTGCTAACAAGGAATTCTCTGCCTGCCTTTCCCCAGTGCTCTGCAAGCTCTCCAGGACAACATAGAATCTGGGGCTCTGTGCTTTCTTTCCTTCTGAACAAGTGTTACTGTTTTCTGCACAAAAGCGATTCTTGCGAAGCAATGTGAACACTTCTGCTTCCCAGGCACAGAGAAGGTGCTAGCAGGGAATTCTCTGCCTGCCTTTCCCCAGTGCTCTGCAAGCTCTCCAGGACAACATAGAATCTGGGGCTCTGTGCTTTCTTTCCTTCTGAACAAGTGTTAGTGTTTTCTGCACAAAAGCGATTCTTGCGAAGCAATGTGAACACTTCTGCTTCCCAGGCACAAAGAAGGTGCTAGCAAGGAATTCTCTGCCTGCCTTTCCCCAGTGCTCTGCAAGCTCTCCAGGACAACATAAAATCTGGGGCTCTGTGCTTTCTTTTGTTCTGAACAAGTGTTACTGTTTTCTTTACAAAAGCGATTCTTGCGAAGCAATGTGAACACTTCTGCTTCCCAGGCACAGAGAAGGTGCTAGCAGGGAATTCTCTGCCTGCCTTTCCCCAGTGCTCTGCAAGCTCTCCAGGGCAACATAGAATCTGGGGCTCTGTGCTTTCTTTCCTTCTGAACAAGTGTTACTGTTTTCTGCACAAAAGCGATTCTTGCGAAGCAATGTGAACACTTCTGCTTCCCAGGCACAGAGAAGGTGCTAGCAAGGAATTCTCTGCCTGCCTTTCCCCAGTGCTCTGCAAGCTCTCCAGGGCAACATAGAATCTGGGGCTCTGTGCTTTCTTTCCTTCTGAACAAGTGTTACTGTTTTCTGCACACAAGCGATTCTTGCGAAGCAATGTGAACAGGCACAGAGAAGGTGCTATCAGGGAATTCTCTGCCTGCCTTTCCCCAGTGCTCTGCAAGCTCTCCAGGACAACATAAAATCTGGGGCTCTGTGCTTTCTTTCCTTCTGAACAAGTGTTACTGTTTTCTGCACAAAAGCGATTCTGCGAAGCAATGTGAACACTTCTGCTTCCCAGGCACAGAGAAGGTGCTAGCAGGGAATTCTCTGCCTGCCTTTCCCCAGTGCTCTGCAAGCTGTCCAGGACAACATAGAATCTGGGGCTCTGTGCTTTCTTTCCTTCTGAACAAGTGTTACTGTTTTCTGCACACAAGCGATTCTTGCGAAGCAATGTGAACACTTCTGCTTCCCAGGCACAGAGAAGGTGCTAACAAGGAATTCTCTGCCTGCCTTTCCCCAGTGCTCTGCAAGCTCTCCAGGACAACATAGAATCTGGGGCTCTGTGCTTTCTTTCCTTCTGAACAAGTGTTACTGTTTTCTGCACAAAAGCGATTCTTGCGAAGCAATGTGAACACTTCTGCTTCCCAGGCACAGAGAAGGTGCTAGCAGGGAATTCTCTGCCTGCCTTTCCCCAGTGCTCTGCAAGCTCTCCAGGACAACATAGAATCTGGGGCTCTGTGCTTTCTTTCCTTCTGAACAAGTGTTAGTGTTTTCTGCACAAAAGCGATTCTTGCGAAGCAATGTGAACACTTCTGCTTCCCAGGCACAAAGAAGGTGCTAGCAGGGAATTCTCTGCCTGCCTTTCCCCAGTGCTCTGCAAGCTCTCCAGGACAACATAGAATCTGGGGCTCTGTGCTTTCTTTCGTTCTGAACAAGTGTTACTGTTTTCTGCACAAAAGCAATTCTGCGAAGCAATGTGAACACTTCTGCTTCCCAGGCACAGAGAAGGTGCTAGCAAGGAATTCTCTGCCTGCCTTTCCCCAGTGCTCTGCAAGCTCTCCAGGACAACAGCAAATCTGGGGCTCTGTGCTTTCTTTCGTTCTGAACAAGTGTTACTGTTTTCTGCACAAAAGCGATTCTGCGAAGCAATGTGAACAGGCACAGAGAAGGTGCTAGCAAGGAATTCTCTGCCTGCCTTTCTCCAGTGCTCTGCAAGCTCTCCAGGACAACATAAAATCTGGGGCTCTGTGCTTTCTTTCCTTCTGAACAAGTGTTACTGTTTTCTGCACAAAAGCGATTCTGCGAAGCAATGTGAACACTTCTGCTTCCCAGGCAGAGAGAAGGTACTAGCAAGGAATTCTCTGCCTGCCTTTCCCCAGTGCTCTGCAAGCTCTCCAGGACAACAGCAAATCTGGGGCTCTGTGCTTTCTTTCCTTCTGAACAAGTGTTATTGTTTTCTGCACAAAAGCGATTCTGCGAAGCAATGTGAACAGGCACAGAGAAGGTGCTAGCAAGGAATTCTCTGCCTGCCTTTCCCCAGTGCTCTGCAAGCTCTCCAGGACAACATAAAATCTGGGGCTCTGTGCTTTCTTTCCTTCTGAACAAGTGTTAGTGTTTTCTGCACAAAAGCGATTCTGCGAAGCAATGTGAACACTTCTGCTTCCCAGGCACAGAGAAGGTGCTAGCAAGGAATTCTCTGCCTGCCTTTCCCCAGTGCTCTGCAAGCTCTCCAGGGCAACATAGACTCTGGGGCTCTGTGCTTTCTTTCCTTCTGAACAAGTGTTACTGTTTTCTGCACAAAAGCGATTCTTGCGAAGCAATGTGAACAGGCACAGAGAAGGTGCTATCAGGGAATTCTCTGCCTGCCTTTCCCCAGTGCTCTGCAAGCTCTCCAGGACAACATAAAATCTGGGGCTCTGTGCTTTCTTTCCTTCTGAACAAGTGTTACTGTTTTCTGCACACAAGCGATTCTTGCGAAGCAATGTGAACAGGCACAGAGAAGGTGCTAGCAAGGAATTCTCTGCCTGCCTTTCCCCAGTGCTCTGCAAGCTCTCCAGGACAACATAAAATCTGGGGCTCTGTGCTTTCTTTCCTTCTGAACAAGTGTTACTCTTTTCTGCACAAAAGCGATTCTTGCGAAGCAATGTGAACACTTCTGCTTCCCAGGCACAGAGAAGGTGCTAGCAGGGAATTCTCTGCCTGCCTTTCCCCAGTGCTCTGCAAGCTCTCCAGGACAACATAGAATCTGGGGCTCTGTGCTTTCTTTCGTTCTGAACAAGTGTTACTGTTTTCTGCACACAAGCGATTCTTGCGAAGCAATGTGAACACTTCTGCTTCCCAGGCACAGAGAAGGTGCTAACAAGGAATTCTCTGCCTGCCTTTCCCCAGTGCTCTGCAAGCTCTCCAGGACAACATAGAATCTGGGGCTCTGTGCTTTCTTTCCTTCTGAACAAGTGTTACTGTTTTCTGCACAAAAGCGATTCTTGCGAAGCAATGTGAACACTTCTGCTTCCCAGGCACAGAGAAGGTGCTAGCAGGGAATTCTCTGCCTGCCTTTCCCCAGTGCTCTGCAAGCTCTCCAGGACAACATAAAATCTGGGGCTCTGTGCTTTTTTCCTTCTGAACAAGTGTTAGTGTTTTCTGCACAAAAGCGGTTCTTGCGAAGCAATGTGAACACTTCTGCTTCCCAGGCACAGAGAAGGTGCTAGCAAGGAATTCTCTGCCTGCCTTTCCCCAGTGCTCTGCAAGCTCTCCAGGACAACATAAAATCTGGGGCTCTGTGCTTTCTTTCCTTCTGAACAAGTGTTAGTGTTTTCTGCACAAAAGCGATTCTTGCGAAGCAATGTGAACAGGCACAGAGAAGGTGCTATCAGGGAATTCTCTGCCTGCCTTTCCCCAGTGCTCTGCAAGCTCTCCAGGACAACATAAAATCTGGGGCTTTGTGCTTTCTTTCCTTCTGAACAAGTGTTAGTGTTTTCTGCACAAAAGCGATTCTTGCGAAGCAATGTGAACACTTCTGCTTCCCAGGCACAGAGAAGGTGCTAGCAGGGAATTCTCTGCCTGCCTTTCCCCAGTGCTCTGCAAGCTCTCCAGGACAACATAGAATCTGGGGCTCTGTGCTTTCTTTCGTTCTGAACAAGTGTTACTGTTTTCTGCACAAAAGCGATTCTGCGAAGCAATGTGAACAGGCACAGAGAAGGTGCTAGCAAGGAATTCTCTGCCTGCCTTTCCCCAGTGCTCTGCAAGCTCTCCAGGACAACATAAAATCTGGGGCTCTGTGCTTTCTTTCCTTCTGAACAAGTGTTACTGTTTTCTGCACAAAAGCGATTCTGCGAAGCAATGTGAACACTTCTGCTTCCCAGGCACAGAGAAGGTACTAGCAAGGAATTCTCTGCCTGCCTTTCCCCAGTGCTCTGCAAGCTCTCCAGGACAACAGCAAATCTGGGGCTCTGTGCTTTCTTTCGTTCTGAACAAGTGTTACTGTTTTCTGCACAAAAGCGATTCTGCGAAGCAATGTGAACAGGCACAGAGAAGGTGCTAGCAAGGAATTCTCTGCCTGCCTTTCCCCAGTGCTCTGCAAGCTCTCCAGGACAACATAAAATCTGGGGCTCTGTGCTTTCTTTCCTTCTGAACAAGTGTTAGTGTTTTCTGCACAAAAGCGATTCTGCGAAGCAATGTGAACACTTCTGCTTCCCAGGCACAGAGAAGGTGCTAGCAAGGAATTCTCTGCCTGCCTTTCCCCAGTGCTCTGCAAGCTCTCCAGGGCAACATAGAATCTGGGGCTCTGTGCTTTCTTTCCTTCTGAACAAGTGTTACTGTTTTCTGCACAAAAGCGATTCTTGCGAAGCAATGTGAACAGGCACAGAGAAGGTGCTATCAGGGAATTCTCTGCCTGCCTTTCCCCAGTGCTCTGCAAGCTCTCCAGGACAACATAAAATCTGGGGCTCTGTGCTTTCTTTCCTTCTGAACAAGTGTTACTGTTTTCTGCACAAAAGCGATTCTTGCGAAGCAATGTGAACAGGCACAGAGAAGGTGCTATCAGGGAATTCTCTGCCTGCCTTTCCCCAGTGCTCTGCAAGCTCTCCAGGACAACATAAAATCTGGGGCTCTGTGCTTTCTTTCCTTCTGAACAAGTGTTACTGTTTTCTGCACAAAAGCGATTCTGCGAAGCAATGTGAACACTTCTGCTTCCCAGGCACAGAGAAGGTGCTAGCAGGGAATTCTCTGCCTGCCTTTCCCCAGTGCTCTGCAAGCTGTCCAGGACAACATAGAATCTGGGGCTCTGTGCTTTCTTTCGTTCTGAACAAGTGTTACTGTTTTCTGCACACAAGCGATTCTTGCGAAGCAATGTGAACACTTCTGCTTCCCAGGCACAGAGAAGGTGCTAACAAGGAATTCTCTGCCTGCCTTTCCCCAGTGCTCTGCAAGCTCTCCAGGACAACATAGAATCTGGGGCTCTGTGCTTTCTTTCCTTCTGAACAAGTGTTACTGTTTTCTGCACAAAAGCGATTCTTGCGAAGCAATGTGAACACTTCTGCTTCCCAGGCACAGAGAAGGTGCTAGCAGGGAATTCTCTGCCTGCCTTTCCCCAGTGCTCTGCAAGCTCTCCAGGACAACATAGAATCTGGGGCTCTGTGCTTTCTTTCCTTCTGAACAAGTGTTAGTGTTTTCTGCACAAAAGCGATTCTTGCGAAGCAATGTGAACACTTCTGCTTCCCAGGCACAGAGAAGGTGCTAGCAGGGAATTCTCTGCCTGCCTTTCCCCAGTGCTCTGCAAGCTCTCCAGGACAACAGCAAATCTGGGGCTCTGTGCTTTCTTTCGTTCTGAATAAGTGTTACCGTTTTCTGCACAAAAGCGATTCTGCGAAGCAATGTGAACAGGCACAGAGAAGGTGCTAGCAAGGAATTCTCTGCCTGCCTTTCCCCAGTGCTCTGCAAGCTCTCCAGGACAACATAAAATCTGGGGCTCTGTGCTTTCTTTCCTTCTGAACAAGTGTTAGTGTTTTCTGCACAAAAGCGATTCTGCGAAGCAATGTGAACACTTCTGCTTCCCAGGCACAGAGAAGGTGCTATCAGGGAATTCTCTGCCTGCCTTTCCCCAGTGCTCTGCAAGCTCTCCAGGACAACATAAAATCTGGGGCTCTGTGCTTTCTTTCATTCTGAACAAGTGTTACTGTTTTCTGCACAAAAGCGATTCTGCGAAGCAATGTGAACAGGCACAGAGAAGGTGCTAGCAGGGAATTCTCTGCCTGCCTTTCCCCAGTGCTCTGCAAGCTCTCCAGGACAACATAAAATCTGGGGCTCTGTGCTTTCTTTCGTTCTGAACAAGTGTTACTGTTTTCTGCACAAAAGCGATTCTGCGAAGCAATGTGAACACTTCTGCTTCCCAGGCACAGAGAAGGTGCTAGCAGGGAATTCTCTGCCTGCCTTTCCCCAGTGCTCTGCAAGCTCTCCAGGACAACATAAAATCTGGGGCTCTGTGCTTTCTTTCGTTCTGAACAAGTGTTACTGTTTTCTGCACAAAAGCTATTCTGCGAAGCAATGTGAACAGGCACAGAGAAGGTGCTAGCAAGGAATTCTCTGCCTGCCTTTCCCCAGTGCTCTGCAAGCTCTCCAGGACAACATAAAATCTGGGGCTCTGTGCTTTCTTTCCTTCTGTACAAGTGTTACTGTTTTCTGCACAAAAGCGATTCTTGCGAAGCAATGTGAACACTTCTGCTTCCCAGGCACAGAGAAGGTGCTAGCAGGGAATTCTCTGCCTGCCTTTCCCCAGTGCTCTGCAAGCTCTCCAGGACAACATAGAATCTGGGGCTCTGTGCTTTCTTTCCTTCTGAACAAGTGTTACTGTTTTCTGCACAAAAGCGATTCTTGCGAAGCAATGTGAACACTTCTGCTTCCCAGGCACAGAGAAGGTGCTATCAGGGAATTCTCTGCCTGCCTTTCCCCAGTGCTCTGCAAGCTCTCCAGGACAACAGCAAATCTGGGGCTCTGTGCTTTCTTTCGTTCTGAACAAGTGTTACTGTTTTCTGCACAAAAGCGATTCTGCGAAGCAATGTGAACAGGCACAGAGAAGGTGCTAGCAGGGAATTCTCTGCCTGCCTTTCCCCAGTGCTCTGCAAGCTCTCCAGGACAACATAAAATCTGGGGCTCTGTGCTTTCTTTCGTTCTGAACAAGTGTTACTGTTTTCTGCACAAAAGCGATTCTGCGAAGCAATGTGAACACTTCTGCTTCCCAGGCACAGAGAAGGTGCTAGCAGGGAATTCTCTGCCTGCCTTTCCCCAGTGCTCTGCAAGCTCTCCAGGACAACATAGAATCTGGGGCTCTGTGCTTTCTTTCGTTCTGAACAAGTGTTACTGTTTTCTGCACAAAAGCGATTCTGCGAAGCAATGTGAACAGGCACAGAGAAGGTGCTAGCAAGGAATTCTCTGCCTGCCTTTCCCCAGTGCTCTGCAAGCTCTCCAGGACAACATAAAATCTGGGGCTCTGTGCTTTCTTTCCTTCTGTACAAGTGTTACTGTTTTCTGAACAAAAGCGATTCTTGCGAAGCAATGTGAACACTTCTGCTTCCCAGGCACAGAGAAGGTGCTAGCAGGGAATTCTCTGCCTGCCTTTCCCCAGTGCTCTGCAAGCTCTCCAGGACAACATAGAATCTGGGGCTCTGTGCTTTCGTTCTGAACAAGTGTTACTGTTTTCTGCACAAAAGCGATTCTGCGAAGCAATGTGAACAGGCACAGAGAAGGTGCTAGCAAGGAATTCTCTGCCTGCCTTTCCCCAGTGCTCTGCAAGCTCTCCAGGACAACATAAAATCTGGGGCTCTGTGCTTTCTTTCCTTCTGAACAAGTGTTACTGTTTTCTGCACAAAAGCGATTCTGCGAAGCAATGTGAACACTTCTGCTTCCCAGGCACAGAGAAGGTGCTAGCAGGGAATTCTCTGCCTGCCTTTCCCCAGTGCTCTGCAAGCTCTCCAGGGCAAGATAGAATCTGGGGCTCTGTGCTTTCTTTCCTTCTGAACAAGTGTTACTGTTTTCTGCACAAAAGCGATTCTTGCGAAGCAATGTGAACACTTCTGCTTCCCAGGCACAGAGAAGGTGCTAGCAAGGAATTCTCTGCCTGCCTTTCCCCAGTGCTCTGCAAGCTCTCCAGGGCAACATAGAATCTGGGGCTCTGTGCTTTCTTTCCTTCTGAACAAGTGTTACTGTTTTCTGCACAAAAGCGATTCTTGCGAAGCAATGTGAACAGGCACAGAGAAGGTGCTATCAGGGAATTCTCTGCCTGCCTTTCCCCAGTGCTCTGCAAGCTCTCCAGGACAACATAAAATCTGGGGCTCTGTGCTTTCTTTCCTTCTGAACAAGTGTTACTGTTTTCTGCACAAAAGCGATTCTGCGAAGCAATGTGAACACTTCTGCTTCCCAGGCACAGAGAAGGTGCTAGCAGGGAATTCTCTGCCTGCCTTTCCCCAGTGCTCTGCAAGCTGTCCAGGACAACATAGAATCTGGGGCTCTGTGCTTTCTTTCCTTCTGAACAAGTGTTACTGTTTTCTGCACACAAGCGATTCTTGCGAAGCAATGTGAACACTTCTGCTTCCCAGGCACAGAGAAGGTGCTAACAAGGAATTCTCTGCCTGCCTTTCCCCAGTGCTCTGCAAGCTCTCCAGGACAACATAGAATCTGGGGCTCTGTGCTTTCTTTCCTTCTGAACAAGTGTTACTGTTTTCTGCACAAAAGCGATTCTTGCGAAGCAATGTGAACACTTCTGCTTCCCAGGCACAGAGAAGGTGCTAGCAGGGAATTCTCTGCCTGCCTTTCCCCAGTGCTCTGCAAGCTCTCCAGGACAACATAGAATCTGGGGCTCTGTGCTTTCTTTCCTTCTGAACAAGTGTTAGTGTTTTCTGCACAAAAGCGATTCTTGCGAAGCAATGTGAACACTTCTGCTTCCCAGGCACAAAGAAGGTGCTAGCAAGGAATTCTCTGCCTGCCTTTCCCCAGTGCTCTGCAAGCTCTCCAGGACAACATAAAATCTGGGGCTCTGTGCTTTCTTTCGTTCTGAACAAGTGTTACTGTTTTCTTTACAAAAGCGATTCTTGCGAAGCAATGTGAACACTTCTGCTTCCCAGGCACAGAGAAGGTGCTAGCAGGGAATTCTCTGCCTGCCTTTCCCCAGTGCTCTGCAAGCTCTCCAGGGCAACATAGAATCTGGGGCTCTGTGCTTTCTTTCCTTCTGAACAAGTGTTACTGTTTTCTGCACAAAAGCGATTCTTGCGAAGCAATGTGAACACTTCTGCTTCCCAGGCACAGAGAAGGTGCTAGCAAGGAATTCTCTGCCTGCCTTTCCCCAGTGCTCTGCAAGCTCTCCAGGGCAACATAGAATCTGGGGCTCTGTGCTTTCTTTCCTTCTGAACAAGTGTTACTGTTTTCTGCACACAAGCGATTCTTGCGAAGCAATGTGAACAGGCACAGAGAAGGTGCTATCAGGGAATTCTCTGCCTGCCTTTCCCCAGTGCTCTGCAAGCTCTCCAGGACAACATAAAATCTGGGGCTCTGTGCTTTCTTTCCTTCTGAACAAGTGTTACTGTTTTCTGCACAAAAGCGATTCTGCGAAGCAATGTGAACACTTCTGCTTCCCAGGCACAGAGAAGGTGCTAGCAGGGAATTCTCTGCCTGCCTTTCCCCAGTGCTCTGCAAGCTGTCCAGGACAACATAGAATCTGGGGCTCTGTGCTTTCTTTCGTTCTGAACAAGTGTTACTGTTTTCTGCACACAAGCGATTCTTGCGAAGCAATGTGAACACTTCTGCTTCCCAGGCACAGAGAAGGTGCTAACAAGGAATTCTCTGCCTGCCTTTCCCCAGTGCTCTGCAAGCTCTCCAGGACAACATAGAATCTGGGGCTCTGTGCTTTCTTTCCTTCTGAACAAGTGTTACTGTTTTCTGCACAAAAGCGATTCTTGCGAAGCAATGTGAACACTTCTGCTTCCCAGGCACAGAGAAGGTGCTAGCAGGGAATTCTCTGCCTGCCTTTCCCCAGTGCTCTGCAAGCTCTCCAGGACAACATAGAATCTGGGGCTCTGTGCTTTCTTTCCTTCTGAACAAGTGTTAGTGTTTTCTGCACAAAAGCGATTCTTGCGAAGCAATGTGAACACTTCTGCTTCCCAGGCACAAAGAAGGTGCTAGCAGGGAATTCTCTGCCTGCCTTTCCCCAGTGCTCTGCAAGCTCTCCAGGACAACATAGAATCTGGGGCTCTGTGCTTTCTTTCGTTCTGAACAAGTGTTACTGTTTTCTGCACAAAAGCGATTCTGCGAAGCAATGTGAACACTTCTGCTTCCCAGGCACAGAGAAGGTGCTAGCAAGGAATTCTCTGCCTGCCTTTCCCCAGTGCTCTGCAAGCTCTCCAGGACAACAGCAAATCTGGGGCTCTGTGCTTTCTTTCGTTCTGAACAAGTGTTACTGTTTTCTGCACAAAAGCGATTCTGCGAAGCAATGTGAACAGGCACAGAGAAGGTGCTAGCAAGGAATTCTCTGCCTGCCTTTCCCCAGTGCTCTGCAAGCTCTCCAGGACAACATAAAATCTGGGGCTCTGTGCTTTCTTTCCTTCTGAACAAGTGTTACTGTTTTCTGCACAAAAGCGATTCTGCGAAGCAATGTGAACACTTCTGCTTCCCAGGCAGAGAGAAGGTACTAGCAAGGAATTCTCTGCCTGCCTTTCCCCAGTGCTCTGCAAGCTCTCCAGGACAACAGCAAATCTGGGGCTCTGTGCTTTCTTTCCTTCTGAACAAGTGTTACTGTTTTCTGCACAAAAGCGATTCTGCGAAGCAATGTGAACAGGCACAGAGAAGGTGCTAGCAAGGAATTCTCTGCCTGCCTTTCCCCAGTGCTCTGCAAGCTCTCCAGGACAACATAAAATCTGGGGCTCTGTGCTTTCTTTCCTTCTGAACAAGTGTTAGTGTTTTCTGCACAAAAGCGATTCTGCGAAGCAATGTGAACACTTCTGCTTCCCAGGCACAGAGAAGGTGCTAGCAAGGAATTCTCTGCCTGCCTTTCCCCAGTGCTCTGCAAGCTCTCCAGGGCAACATAGACTCTGGGGCTCTGTGCTTTCTTTCCTTCTGAACAAGTGTTACTGTTTTCTGCACAAAAGCGATTCTTGCGAAGCAATGTGAACAGGCACAGAGAAGGTGCTATCAGGGAATTCTCTGCCTGCCTTTCCCCAGTGCTCTGCAAGCTCTCCAGGACAACATAGAATCTGGGGCTCTGTGCTTTCTTTCCTTCTGAACAAGTGTTAGTGTTTTCTGCACAAAAGCGATTCTTGCGAAGCAATGGGAACACTTCTGCTTCCCAGGCACAGAGAAGGTGCTAGCAGGGAATTCTCTGCCTGCCTTTCCCCAGTGCTCTGCAAGCTCTCCAGGACAACATAAAATCTGGGGCTCTGTGCTTTCTTTCGTTCTGAACAAGTGTTACTGTTTTCTTTACAAAAGCGATTCTTGCGAAGCAATGTGAACACTTCTGCTTCCCAGGCACAGAGAAGGTGCTAGCAGGGAATTCTCTGCCTGCCTTTCCCCAGTGCTCTGCAAGCTCTCCAGGGCAACATAGAATCTGGGGCTCTGTGCTTTCTTTCCTTCTGAACAAGTGTTACTGTTTTCTGCACAAAAGCGATTCTTGCGAAGCAATGTGAACACTTCTGCTTCCCAGGCACAGAGAAGGTGCTAGCAAGGAATTCTCTGCCTGCCTTTCACCAGTGCTCTGCAAGCTCTCCAGGGCAACATAGAATCTGGGGCTCTGTGCTTTCTTTCCTTCTGAACAAGTGTTACTGTTTTCTGCACACAAGCGATTCTTGCGAAGCAATGTGAACAGGCACAGAGAAGGTGCTATCAGGGAATTCTCTGCCTGCCTTTCCCCAGTGCTCTGCAAGCTCTCCAGGACAACATAAAATCTGGGGCTCTGTGCTTTCTTTCCTTCTGAACAAGTGTTACTGTTTTCTGCACAAAAGCGATTCTGCGAAGCAATGTGAACACTTCTGCTTCCCAGGCACAGAGAAGGTGCTAGCAGGGAATTCTCTGCCTGCCTTTCCCCAGTGCTCTGCAAGCTGTCCAGGACAACATAGAATCTGGGGCTCTGTGCTTTCTTTCGTTCTGAACAAGTGTTACTGTTTTCTGCACACAAGCGATTCTTGCGAAGCAATGTGAACACTTCTGCTTCTCAGGCACAGAGAAGGTGCTAACAAGGAATTCTCTGCCTGCCTTTCCCCAGTGCTCTGCAAGCTCTCCAGGACAACATAGAATCTGGGGCTCTGTGCTTTCTTTCCTTCTGAACAAGTGTTACTGTTTTCTGCACAAAAGCGATTCTTGCGAAGCAATGTGAACACTTCTGCTTCCCAGGCACAGAGAAGGTGCTAGCAAGGAATTCTCTGCCTGCCTTTCCCCAGTGCTCTGCAAGCTCTCCAGGACAACAGCAAATCTGGGGCTCTGTGCTTTCTTTCCTTCTGAACAAGTGTTACTGTTTTCTGCACAAAAGCGATTCTGCGAAGCAATGTGAACAGGCACAGAGAAGGTGCTAGCAAGGAATTCTCTGCCTGCCTTTCCCCAGTGCTCTGCAAGCTCTCCAGGACAACATAAAATCTGGGGCTCTGTGCTTTCTTTCCTTCTGAACAAGTGTTAGTGTTTTCTGCACAAAAGCGATTCTGCGAAGCAATGTGAACACTTCTGCTTCCCAGGCACAGAGAAGGTGCTAGCAAGGAATTCTCTGCCTGCCTTTCCCCAGTGCTCTGCAAGCTCTCCAGGACAACATAAAATCTGGGGCTCTGTGCTTTCTTTCCTTCTGAACAAGTGTTAGTGTTTTCTGCACAAAAGCGGTTCTTGCGAAGCAATGTGAACACTTCTGCTTCCCAGGCACAGAGAAGGTGCTAGCAAGGAATTCTCTGCCTGCCTTTCCCCAGTGCTCTGCAAGCTCTCCAGGACAACATAAAATCTGGGGCTCTGTGCTTTCTTTCCTTCTGAACAAGTGTTAGTGTTTTCTGCACAAAAGCGATTCTTGCGAAGCAATGTGAACAGGCACAGAGAAGGTGCTATCAGGGAATTCTCTGCCTGCCTTTCCCCAGTGCTCTGCAAGCTCTCCAGGACAACATAAAATCTGGGGCTTTGTGCTTTCTTTCCTTCTGAACAAGTGTTAGTGTTTTCTGCACAAAAGCGATTCTTGCGAAGCAATGTGAACACTTCTGCTTCCCAGGCACAGAGAAGGTGCTAGCAGGGAATTCTCTGCCTGCCTTTCCCCAGTGCTCTGCAAGCTCTCCAGGACAACATAGAATCTGGGGCTCTGTGCTTTCTTTCGTTCTGAACAAGTGTTACTGTTTTCTGCACAAAAGCGATTCTGCGAAGCAATGTGAACAGGCACAGAGAAGGTGCTAGCAAGGAATTCTCTGCCTGCCTTTCCCCAGTGCTCTGCAAGCTCTCCAGGACAACATAGAATCTGGGGCTCTGTGCTTTCTTTCCTTCTGAACAAGTGTTACTGTTTTCTGCACAAAAGCGATTCTGCGAAGCAATGTGAACACTTCTGCTTCCCAGGCACAGAGAAGGTACTAGCAAGGAATTCTCTGCCTGCCTTTCCCCAGTGCTCTGCAAGCTCTCCAGGACAACAGCAAATCTGGGGCTCTGTGCTTTCTTTCGTTCTGAACAAGTGTTACTGTTTTCTGCACAAAAGCGATTCTGCGAAGCAATGTGAACAGGCACAGAGAAGGTGCTAGCAAGGAATTCTCTGCCTGCCTTTCCCCAGTGCTCTGCAAGCTCTCCAGGACAACATAAAATCTGGGGCTCTGTGCTTTCTTTCCTTCTGAACAAGTGTTAGTGTTTTCTGCACAAAAGCGATTCTGCGAAGCAATGTGAACACTTCTGCTTCCCAGGCACAGAGAAGGTGCTAGCAAGGAATTCTCTGCCTGCCTTTCCCCAGTGCTCTGCAAGCTCTCCAGGGCAACATAGAATCTGGGGCTCTGTGCTTTCTTTCCTTCTGAACAAGTGTTACTGTTTTCTGCACAAAAGCGATTCTTGCGAAGCAATGTGAACAGGCACAGAGAAGGTGCTATCAGGGAATTCTCTGCCTGCCTTTCCCCAGTGCTCTGCAAGCTCTCCAGGACAACAGCAAATCTGGGGCTCTGTGCTTTCTTTCCTTCTGAACAAGTGTTACTGTTTTCTGCACAAAAGCGATTCTGCGAAGCAATGTGAACAGGCACAGAGAAGGTGCTAGCAGGGAATTCTCTGCCTGCCTTTCCCCAGTGCTCTGCAAGCTCTCCAGGGCAACATAGAATCTGGGGCTCTGTGCTTTCTTTCCTTCTGAACAAGTGTTACTGTTTTCTGCACAAAAGCGATTCTTGCGAAGCAATGTGAACACTTCTGCTTCCCAGGCACAGAGAAGGTGCTAGCAAGGAATTCTCTGCCTGCCTTTCCCCAGTGCTCTGCAAGCTCTCCAGGGCAACATAGAATCTGGGGCTCTGTGCTTTCTTTCCTTCTGAACAAGTGTTACTGTTTTCTGCACACAAGCGATTCTTGCGAAGCAATGTGAACAGGCACAGAGAAGGTGCTATCAGGGAATTCTCTGCCTGCCTTTCCCCAGTGCTCTGCAAGCTCTCCAGGACAACATAAAATCTGGGGCTCTGTGCTTTCTTTCCTTCTGAACAAGTGTTACTGTTTTCTGCACAAAAGCGATTCTGCGAAGCAATGTGAACACTTCTGCTTCCCAGGCACAGAGAAGGTGCTAGCAGGGAATTCTCTGCCTGCCTTTCCCCAGTGCTCTGCAAGCTCTCCAGGACAACATAGAATCTGGGGCTCTGTGCTTTCTTTCGTTCTGAACAAGTGTTACTGTTTTCTGCACACAAGCGATTCTTGCGAAGCAATGTGAACACTTCTGCTTCCCAGGCACAGAGAAGGTGCTAACAAGGAATTCTCTGCCTGCCTTTCCCCAGTGCTCTGCAAGCTCTCCAGGACAACATAGAATCTGGGGCTCTGTGCTTTCTTTCCTTCTGAACAAGTGTTACTGTTTTCTGCACAAAAGCGATTCTTGCGAAGCAATGTGAACACTTCTGCTTCCCAGGCACAGAGAAGGTGCTAGCAGGGAATTCTCTGCCTGCCTTTCCCCAGTGCTCTGCAAGCTCTCCAGGACAACATAGAATCTGGGGCTCTGTGCTTTCTTTCCTTCTGAACAAGTGTTAGTGTTTTCTGCACAAAAGCGATTCTTGCGAAGCAATGTGAACACTTCTGCTTCCCAGGCACAGAGAAGGTGCTAGCAGGGAATTCTCTGCCTGCCTTTCCCCAGTGCTCTGCAAGCTCTCCAGGACAACATAGAATCTGGGGCTCTGTGCTTTCTTTCCTTCTGAACAAGTGTTACTGTTTTCTGCACAAAAGCGATTCTGCGAAGCAATGTGAACACTTCTGCTTCCCAGGCACAGAGAAGGTGCTAGCAAGGAATTCTCTGCCTGCCTTTCCCCAGTGCTCTGCAAGCTCTCCAGGACAACAGCAAATCTGGGGCTCTGTGCTTTCTTTCGTTCTGAACAAGTGTTACTGTTTTCTGCACAAAAGCGATTCTGCGAAGCAATGTGAACAGGCACAGAGAAGGTGCTAGCAAGGAATTCTCTGCCTGCCTTTCCCCAGTGCTCTGCAAGCTGTCCAGGACAACATAGAATCTGGGGCTCTGTGCTTTCTTTCGTTCTGAACAAGTGTTACTGTTTTCTGCACACAAGCGATTCTTGCGAAGCAATGTGAACACTTCTGCTTCCCAGGCAGAGAGAAGGTACTAGCAAGGAATTCTCTGCCTGCCTTTCCCCAGTGCTCTGCAAGCTCTCCAGGACAACAGCAAATCTGGGGCTCTGTGCTTTCTTTCCTTCTGAACAAGTGTTACTGTTTTCTGCACAAAAGCGATTCTGCGAAGCAATGTGAACAGGCACAGAGAAGGTGCTAGCAAGGAATTCTCTGCCTGCCTTTCCCCAGTGCTCTGCAAGCTCTCCAGGACAACATAAAATCTGGGGCTCTGTGCTTTCTTTCCTTCTGAACAAGTGTTAGTGTTTTCTGCACAAAAGCGATTCTGCGAAGCAATGTGAACACTTCTGCTTCCCAGGCACAGAGAAGGTGCTAGCAAGGAATTCTCTGCCTGCCTTTCCCCAGTGCTCTGCAAGCTCTCCAGGGCAACATAGACTCTGGGGCTCTGTGCTTTCTTTCCTTCTGAACAAGTGTTACTGTTTTCTGCACAAAAGCGATTCTTGCGAAGCAATGTGAACAGGCACAGAGAAGGTGCTATCAGGGAATTCTCTGCCTGCCTTTCCCAGTGCTCTGCAAGCTCTCCAGGACAACATAAAATCTGGGGCTCTGTGCTTTCTTTCCTTCTGAACAAGTGTTACTGTTTTCTGCACACAAGCGATTCTTGCGAAGCAATGTGAACAGGCACAGAGAAGGTGCTATCAGGGAATTCTCTGCCTGCCTTTCCCCAGTGCTCTGCAAGCTCTCCAGGACAACATAAAATCTGGGGCTCTGTGCTTTCTTTCCTTCTGAACAAGTGTTACTCTTTTCTGCACAAAAGCGATTCTTGCGAAGCAATGTGAACACTTCTGCTTCCCAGGCACAGAGAAGGTGCTAGCAGGGAATTCTCTGCCTGCCTTTCCCCAGTGCTCTGCAAGCTCTCCAGGACAACATAGAATCTGGGGCTCTGTGCTTTCTTTCGTTCTGAACAAGTGTTACTGTTTTCTGCACACAAGCGATTCTTGCGAAGCAATGTGAACACTTCTGCTTCCCAGGCACAGAGAAGGTGCTAACAAGGAATTCTCTGCCTGCCTTTCCCCAGTGCTCTGCAAGCTCTCCAGGACAACATAGAATCTGGGGCTCTGTGCTTTCTTTCCTTCTGAACAAGTGTTACTGTTTTCTGCACAAAAGCGATTCTTGCGAAGCAATGTGAACACTTCTGCTTCCCAGGCACAGAGAAGGTGCTAGCAGGGAATTCTCTGCCTGCCTTTCCCCAGTGCTCTGCAAGCTCTCCAGGACAACATAAAATCTGGGGCTCTGTGCTTTCTTTCCTTCTGAACAAGTGTTAGTGTTTTCTGCAAAAAAGCGGTTCTTGCGAAGCAATGTGAACACTTCTGCTTCCCAGGCACAGAGAAGGTGCTAGCAAGGAATTCTCTGCCTGCCTTTCCCCAGTGCTCTGCAAGCTCTCCAGGACAACATAAAATCTGGGGCTCTGTGCTTTCTTTCCTTCTGAACAAGTGTTAGTGTTTTCTGCACAAAAGCGATTCTTGCGAAGCAATGTGAACAGGCACAGAGAAGGTGCTATCAGGGAATTCTCTGCCTGCCTTTCCCCAGTGCTCTGCAAGCTCTCCAGGACAACATAAAATCTGGGGCTTTGTGCTTTCTTTCCTTCTGAACAAGTGTTACTGTTTTCTGCACAAAAGCGATTCTTGCGAAGCAATGTGAACACTTCTGCTTCCCAGGCACAGAGAAGGTGCTAGCAGGGAATTCTCTGCCTGCCTTTCCCCAGTGCTCTGCAAGCTCTCCAGGACAACATAGAATCTGGGGCTCTGTGCTTTCTTTCGTTCTGAACAAGTGTTACTGTTTTCTGCACAAAAGCGATTCTGCGAAGCAATGTGAACAGGCACAGAGAAGGTGCTAGCAAGGAATTCTCTGCCTGCCTTTCCCCAGTGCTCTGCAAGCTCTCCAGGACAACATAAAATCTGGGGCTCTGTGCTTTCTTTCCTTCTGAACAAGTGTTACTGTTTTCTGCACAAAAGCGATTCTGCGAAGCAATGTGAACACTTCTGCTTCCCAGGCACAGAGAAGGTACTAGCAAGGAATTCTCTGCCTGCCTTTCCCCAGTGCTCTGCAAGCTCTCCAGGACAACAGCAAATCTGGGGCTCTGTGCTTTCTTTCGTTCTGAACAAGTGTTACTGTTTTCTGCACAAAAGCGATTCTGCGAAGCAATGTGAACAGGCACAGAGAAGGTGCTAGCAAGGAATTCTCTGCCTGCCTTTCCCCAGTGCTCTGCAAGCTCTCCAGGACAACATAAAATCTGGGGCTCTGTGCTTTCTTTCCTTCTGAACAAGTGTTAGTGTTTTCTGCACAAAAGCGATTCTGCGAAGCAATGTGAACACTTCTGCTTCCCAGGCACAGAGAAGGTGCTAGCAAGGAATTCTCTGCCTGCCTTTCCCCAGTGCTCTGCAAGCTCTCCAGGGCAACATAGAATCTGGGGCTCTGTGCTTTCTTTCCTTCTGAACAAGTGTTACTGTTTTCTGCACAAAAGCGATTCTTGCGAAGCAATGTGAACAGGCACAGAGAAGGTGCTATCAGGGAATTCTCTGCCTGCCTTTCCCCAGTGCTCTGCAAGCTCTCCAGGACAACAGCAAATCTGGGGCTCTGTGCTTTCTTTCCTTCTGAACAAGTGTTACTGTTTTCTGCACAAAAGCGATTCTGCGAAGCAATGTGAACAGGCACAGAGAAGGTGCTAGCAGGGAATTCTCTGCCTGCCTTTCCCCAGTGCTCTGC
Organism: Strix aluco; assembly: GCF_031877795.1. Taxonomy (NCBI): domain Eukaryota; kingdom Metazoa; phylum Chordata; class Aves; order Strigiformes; family Strigidae; genus Strix; species Strix aluco. The sequence continues at coordinate 467,286 of NW_027436609.1, read as the reverse complement.
AAGCTCTCCAGGGCAACATAGAATCTGGGGCTCTGTGCTTTCTTTCCTTCTGAACAAGTGTTACTGTTTTCTGCACAAAAGCGATTCTTGCGAAGCAATGTGAACACTTCTGCTTCCCAGGCACAGAGAAGGTGCTAGCAAGGAATTCTCTGCCTGCCTTTCCCCAGTGCTCTGCAAGCTCTCCAGGGCAACATAGAATCTGGGGCTCTGTGCTTTCTTTCCTTCTGAACAAGTGTTACTGTTTTCTGCACACAAGCGATTCTTGCGAAGCAATGTGAACAGGCACAGAGAAGGTGCTATCAGGGAATTCTCTGCCTGCCTTTCCCCAGTGCTCTGCAAGCTCTCCAGGACAACATAAAATCTGGGGCTCTGTGCTTTCTTTCCTTCTGAACAAGTGTTACTGTTTTCTGCACAAAAGCGATTCTGCGAAGCAATGTGAACACTTCTGCTTCCCAGGCACAGAGAAGGTGCTAGCAGGGAATTCTCTGCCTGCCTTTCCCCAGTGCTCTGCAAGCTGTCCAGGACAACATAGAATCTGGGGCTCTGTGCTTTCTTTCGTTCTGAACAAGTGTTACTGTTTTCTGCACACAAGCGATTCTTGCGAAGCAATGTGAACACTTCTGCTTCCCAGGCACAGAGAAGGTGCTAACAAGGAATTCTCTGCCTGCCTTTCCCCAGTGCTCTGCAAGCTCTCCAGGACAACATAGAATCTGGGGCTCTGTGCTTTCTTTCCTTCTGAACAAGTGTTACTGTTTTCTGCACAAAAGCGATTCTTGCGAAGCAATGTGAACACTTCTGCTTCCCAGGCACAGAGAAGGTGCTAGCAGGGAATTCTCTGCCTGCCTTTCCCCAGTGCTCTGCAAGCTCTCCAGGACAACATAGAATCTGGGGCTCTGTGCTTTCTTTCCTTCTGAACAAGTGTTAGTGTTTTCTGCACAAAAGCGATTCTTGCGAAGCAATGTGAACACTTCTGCTTCCCAGGCACAAAGAAGGTGCTAGCAGGGAATTCTCTGCCTGCCTTTCCCCAGTGCTCTGCAAGCTCTCCAGGACAACATAGAATCTGGGGCTCTGTGCTTTCTTTCGTTCTGAACAAGTGTTACTGTTTTCTGCACAAAAGCGATTCTGCGAAGCAATGTGAACACTTCTGCTTCCCAGGCACAGAGAAGGTGCTAGCAAGGAATTCTCTGCCTGCCTTTCCCCAGTGCTCTGCAAGCTCTCCAGGACAACAGCAAATCTGGGGCTCTGTGCTTTCTTTCGTTCTGAACAAGTGTTACTGTTTTCTGCACAAAAGCGATTCTGCGAAGCAATGTGAACAGGCACAGAGAAGGTGCTAGCAAGGAATTCTCTGCCTGCCTTTCCCCAGTGCTCTGCAAGCTCTCCAGGACAACATAAAATCTGGGGCTCTGTGCTTTCTTTCCTTCTGAACAAGTGTTACTGTTTTCTGCACAAAAGCGATTCTGCGAAGCAATGTGAACACTTCTGCTTCCCAGGCAGAGAGAAGGTACTAGCAAGGAATTCTCTGCCTGCCTTTCCCCAGTGCTCTGCAAGCTCTCCAGGACAACAGCAAATCTGGGGCTCTGTGCTTTCTTTCCTTCTGAACAAGTGTTACTGTTTTCTGCACAAAAGCGATTCTGCGAAGCAATGTGAACAGGCACAGAGAAGGTGCTAGCAAGGAATTCTCTGCCTGCCTTTCCCCAGTGCTCTGCAAGCTCTCCAGGACAACATAAAATCTGGGGCTCTGTGCTTTCTTTCCTTCTGAACAAGTGTTAGTGTTTTCTGCACAAAAGCGATTCTGCGAAGCAATGTGAACACTTCTGCTTCCCAGGCACAGAGAAGGTGCTAGCAAGGAATTCTCTGCCTGCCTTTCCCCAGTGCTCTGCAAGCTCTCCAGGGCAACATAGACTCTGGGGCTCTGTGCTTTCTTTCCTTCTGAACAAGTGTTACTGTTTTCTGCACAAAAGCGATTCTTGCGAAGCAATGTGAACAGGCACAGAGAAGGTGCTTTCAGGGAATTCTCTGCCTGCCTTTCCCCAGTGCTCTGCAAGCTCTCCAGGACAACATAAAATCTGGGGCTCTGTGCTTTCTTTCCTTCTGAACAAGTGTTACTGTTTTCTGCACACAAGCGATTCTTGCGAAGCAATGTGAACAGGCACAGAGAAGGTGCTAGCAGGGAATTCTCTGCCTGCCTTTCCCCAGTGCTCTGCAAGCTCTCCAGGACAACATAAAATCTGGGGCTCTGTGCTTTCTTTCCTTCTGAACAAGTGTTACTCTTTTCTGCACAAAAGCGATTCTTGCGAAGCAATGTGAACACTTCTGCTTCCCAGGCACAGAGAAGGTGCTAGCAGGGAATTCTCTGCCTGCCTTTCCCCAGTGCTCTGCAAGCTCTCCAGGACAACATAGAATCTGGGGCTCTGTGCTTTCTTTCGTTCTGAACAAGTGTTACTGTTTTCTGCACACATGCGATTCTTGCGAAGCAATGTGAACACTTCTGCTTCCCAGGCACAGAGAAGGTGCTAACAAGGAATTCTCTGCCTGCCTTTCCCCAGTGCTCTGCAAGCTCTCCAGGACAACATAGAATCTGGGGCTCTGTGCTTTCTTTCCTTCTGAACAAGTGTTACTGTTTTCTGCACAAAAGCGATTCTTGCGAAGCAATGTGAACACTTCTGCTTCCCAGGCACAGAGAAGGTGCTAGCAGGGAATTCTCTGCCTGCCTTTCCCCAGTGCTCTGCAAGCTCTCCAGGACAACATAAAATCTGGGGCTCTGTGCTTTCTTTCCTTCTGAACAAGTGTTAGTGTTTTCTGCACAAAAGCGGTTCTTGCGAAGCAATGTGAACACTTCTGCTTCCCAGGCACAGAGAAGGTGCTAGCAAGGAATTCTCTGCCTGCCTTTCCCCAGTGCTCTGCAAGCTCTCCAGGACAACATAAAATCTGGGGCTCTGTGCTTTCTTTCCTTCTGAACAAGTGTTAGTGTTTTCTGCACAAAAGCGATTCTTGCGAAGCAATGTGAACAGGCACAGAGAAGGTGCTATCAGGGAATTCTCTGCCTGCCTTTCCCCAGTGCTCTGCAAGCTCTCCAGGACAACATAAAATCTGGGGCTTTGTGCTTTCTTTCCTTCTGAACAAGTGTTAGTGTTTTCTGCACAAAAGCGATTCTTGCGAAGCAATGTGAACACTTCTGCTTCCCAGGCACAGAGAAGGTGCTAGCAGGGAATTCTCTGCCTGCCTTTCCCCAGTGCTCTGCAAGCTCTCCAGGACAACATAGAATCTGGGGCTCTGTGCTTTCTTTCGTTCTGAACAAGTGTTACTGTTTTCTGCACAAAAGCGATTCTGCGAAGCAATGTGAACAGGCACAGAGAAGGTGCTAGCAAGGAATTCTCTGCCTGCCTTTCCCCAGTGCTCTGCAAGCTCTCCAGGACAACATAAAATCTGGGGCTCTGTGCTTTCTTTCCTTCTGAACAAGTGTTACTGTTTTCTGCACAAAAGCGATTCTGCGAAGCAATGTGAACACTTCTGCTTCCCAGGCACAGAGAAGGTACTAGCAAGGAATTCTCTGCCTGCCTTTCCCCAGTGCTCTGCAAGCTCTCCAGGACAACAGCAAATCTGGGGCTCTGTGCTTTCTTTCGTTCTGAACAAGTGTTACTGTTTTCTGCACAAAAGCGATTCTGCGAAGCAATGTGAACAGGCACAGAGAAGGTGCTAGCAAGGAATTCTCTGCCTGCCTTTCCCCAGTGCTCTGCAAGCTCTCCAGGACAACATAAAATCTGGGGCTCTGTGCTTTCTTTCCTTCTGAACAAGTGTTAGTGTTTTCTGCACAAAAGCGATTCTGCGAAGCAATGTGAACACTTCTGCTTCCCAGGCACAGAGAAGGTGCTAGCAAGGAATTCTCTGCCTGCCTTTCCCCAGTGCTCTGCAAGCTCTCCAGGGCAACATAGAATCTGGGGCTCTGTGCTTTCTTTCCTTCTGAACAAGTGTTACTGTTTTCTGCACACAAGCGATTCTTGCGAAGCAATGTGAACAGGCACAGAGAAGGTGCTATCAGGGAATTCTCTGCCTGCCTTTCCCCAGTGCTCTGCAAGCTCTCCAGGACAACAGCAAATCTGGGGCTCTGTGCTTTCTTTCCTTCTGAACAAGTGTTACTGTTTTCTGCACACAAGCGATTCTTGCGAAGCAATGTGAACAGGCACAGAGAAGGTGCTATCAGGGAATTCTCTGCCTGCCTTTCACCAGTGCTCTGCAAGCTCTCCAGGGCAACATAGAATCTGGGGCTCTGTGCTTTCTTTCCTTCTGAACAAGTGTTACTGTTTTCTGCACACAAGCGATTCTTGCGAAGCAATGTGAACAGGCACAGAGAAGGTGCTATCAGGGAATTCTCTGCCTGCCTTTCCCCAGTGCTCTGCAAGCTCTCCAGGACAACATAAAATCTGGGGCTCTGTGCTTTCTTTCCTTCTGAACAAGTGTTACTGTTTTCTGCACAAAAGCGATTCTGCGAAGCAATGTGAACACTTCTGCTTCCCAGGCACAGAGAAGGTGCTAGCAGGGAATTCTCTGCCTGCCTTTCCCCAGTGCTCTGCAAGCTGTCCAGGACAACATAGAATCTGGGGCTCTGTGCTTTCTTTCGTTCTGAACAAGTGTTACTGTTTTCTGCACACAAGCGATTCTTGCGAAGCAATGTGAACACTTCTGCTTCTCAGGCACAGAGAAGGTGCTAACAAGGAATTCTCTGCCTGCCTTTCCCCAGTGCTCTGCAAGCTCTCCAGGACAACATAGAATCTGGGGCTCTGTGCTTTCTTTCCTTCTGAACAAGTGTTACTGTTTTCTGCACAAAAGCGATTCTTGCGAAGCAATGTGAACACTTCTGCTTCCCAGGCACAGAGAAGGTGCTAGCAAGGAATTCTCTGCCTGCCTTTCCCCAGTGCTCTGCAAGCTCTCCAGGACAACAGCAAATCTGGGGCTCTGTGCTTTCTTTCGTTCTGAACAAGTGTTACTGTTTTCTGCACAAAAGCGATTCTGCGAAGCAATGTGAACAGGCACAGAGAAGGTGCTAGCAAGGAATTCTCTGCCTGCCTTTCCCCAGTGCTCTGCAAGCTCTCCAGGACAACATAAAATCTGGGGCTCTGTGCTTTCTTTCCTTCTGAACAAGTGTTAGTGTTTTCTGCACAAAAGCGATTCTGCGAAGCAATGTGAACACTTCTGCTTCCCAGGCACAGAGAAGGTGCTAGCAAGGAATTCTCTGCCTGCCTTTCCCCAGTGCTCTGCAAGCTCTCCAGGGCAACATAGACTCTGGGGCTCTGTGCTTTCTTTCCTTCTGAACAAGTGTTACTGTTTTCTGCACAAAAGCGATTCTTGCGAAGCAATGTGAACAGGCACAGAGAAGGTGCTATCAGGGAATTCTCTGCCTGCCTTTCCCCAGTGCTCTGCAAGCTCTCCAGGACAACATAAAATCTGGGGCTCTGTGCTTTCTTTCCTTCTGAACAAGTGTTACTGTTTTCTGCACACAAGCGATTCTTGCGAAGCAATGTGAACAGGCACAGAGAAGGTGCTATCAGGGAATTCTCTGCCTGCCTTTCCCCAGTGCTCTGCAAGCTCTCCAGGACAACATAAAATCTGGGGCTCTGTGCTTTCTTTCCTTCTGAACAAGTGTTACTCTTTTCTGCACAAAAGCGATTCTTGCGAAGCAATGTGAACACTTCTGCTTCCCAGGCACAGAGAAGGTGCTAGCAGGGAATTCTCTGCCTGCCTTTCCCCAGTGCTCTGCAAGCTCTCCAGGACAACATAGAATCTGGGGCTCTGTGCTTTCTTTCGTTCTGAACAAGTGTTACTGTTTTCTGCACACAAGCGATTCTTGCGAAGCAATGTGAACACTTCTGCTTCCCAGGCACAGAGAAGGTGCTAACAAGGAATTCTCTGCCTGCCTTTCCCCAGTGCTCTGCAAGCTCTCCAGGACAACATAGAATCTGGGGCTCTGTGCTTTCTTTCCTTCTGAACAAGTGTTACTGTTTTCTGCACAAAAGCGATTCTTGCGAAGCAATGTGAACACTTCTGCTTCCCAGGCACAGAGAAGGTGCTAGCAGGGAATTCTCTGCCTGCCTTTCCCCAGTGCTCTGCAAGCTCTCCAGGACAACATAAAATCTGGGGCTCTGTGCTTTCTTTCCTTCTGAACAAGTGTTAGTGTTTTCTGCACAAAAGCGGTTCTTGCGAAGCAATGTGAACACTTCTGCTTCCCAGGCACAGAGAAGGTGCTAGCAAGGAATTCTCTGCCTGCCTTTCCCCAGTGCTCTGCAAGCTCTCCAGGACAACATAAAATCTGGGGCTCTGTGCTTTCTTTCCTTCTGAACAAGTGTTAGTGTTTTCTGCACAAAAGCGATTCTTGCGAAGCAATGTGAACAGGCACAGAGAAGGTGCTATCAGGGAATTCTCTGCCTGCCTTTCCCCAGTGCTCTGCAAGCTCTCCAGGACAACATAAAATCTGGGGCTTTGTGCTTTCTTTCCTTCTGAACAAGTGTTAGTGTTTTCTGCACAAAAGCGATTCTTGCGAAGCAGTGTGAACACTTCTGCTTCCCAGGCACAGAGAAGGTGCTAGCAGGGAATTCTCTGCCTGCCTTTCCCCAGTGCTCTGCAAGCTCTCCAGGACAACATAGAATCTGGGGCTCTGTGCTTTCTTTCGTTCTGAACAAGTGTTACTGTTTTCTGCACAAAAGCGATTCTGCGAAGCAATGTGAACAGGCACAGAGAAGGTGCTAGCAAGGAATTCTCTGCCTGCCTTTCCCCAGTGCTCTGCAAGCTCTCCAGGACAACATAGAATCTGGGGCTCTGTGCTTTCTTTCCTTCTGAACAAGTGTTACTGTTTTCTGCACAAAAGCGATTCTGCGAAGCAATGTGAACACTTCTGCTTCCCAGGCACAGAGAAGGTACTAGCAAGGAATTCTCTGCCTGCCTTTCCCCAGTGCTCTGCAAGCTCTCCAGGACAACAGCAAATCTGGGGCTCTGTGCTTTCTTTCGTTCTGAACAAGTGTTACTGTTTTCTGCACAAAAGCGATTCTGCGAAGCAATGTGAACAGGCACAGAGAAGGTGCTAGCAAGGAATTCTCTGCCTGCCTTTCCCCAGTGCTCTGCAAGCTCTCCAGGACAACATAAAATCTGGGGCTCTGTGCTTTCTTTCCTTCTGAACAAGTGTTAGTGTTTTCTGCACAAAAGCGATTCTGCGAAGCAATGTGAACACTTCTGCTTCCCAGGCACAGAGAAGGTGCTAGCAAGGAATTCTCTGCCTGCCTTTCCCCAGTGCTCTGCAAGCTCTCCAGGGCAACATAGAATCTGGGGCTCTGTGCTTTCTTTCCTTCTGAACAAGTGTTACTGTTTTCTGCACAAAAGCGATTCTTGCGAAGCAATGTGAACAGGCACAGAGAAGGTGCTATCAGGGAATTCTCTGCCTGCCTTTCCCCAGTGCTCTGCAAGCTCTCCAGGACAACAGCAAATCTGGGGCTCTGTGCTTTCTTTCCTTCTGAACAAGTGTTACTGTTTTCTGCACAAAAGCGATTCTGCGAAGCAATGTGAACAGGCACAGAGAAGGTGCTAGCAGGGAATTCTCTGCCTGCCTTTCCCCAGTGCTCTGCAAGCTCTCCAGGGCAACATAGAATCTGGGGCTCTGTGCTTTCTTTCCTTCTGAAGAAGTGTTACTGTTTTCTGCACAAAAGCGATTCTTGCGAAGCAATGTGAACACTTCTGCTTCCCAGGCACAGAGAAGGTGCTAGCAAGGAATTCTCTGCCTGCCTTTCCCCAGTGCTCTGCAAGCTCTCCAGGGCAACATAGAATCTGGGGCTCTGTGCTTTCTTTCCTTCTGAACAAGTGTTACTGTTTTCTGCACACAAGCGATTCTTGCGAAGCAATGTGAACAGGCACAGAGAAGGTGCTATCAGGGAATTCTCTGCCTGCCTTTCCCCAGTGCTCTGCAAGCTCTCCAGGACAACATAAAATCTGGGGCTCTGTGCTTTCTTTCCTTCTGAACAAGTGTTACTGTTTTCTGCACAAAAGCGATTCTGCGAAGCAATGTGAACACTTCTGCTTCCCAGGCACAGAGAAGGTGCTAGCAGGGAATTCTCTGCCTGCCTTTCCCCAGTGCTCTGCAAGCTGTCCAGGACAACATAGAATCTGGGGCTCTGTGCTTTCTTTCGTTCTGAACAAGTGTTACTGTTTTCTGCACACAAGCGATTCTTGCGAAGCAATGTGAACACTTCTGCTTCCCAGGCACAGAGAAGGTGCTAACAAGGAATTCTCTGCCTGCCTTTCCCCAGTGCTCTGCAAGCTCTCCAGGACAACATAGAATCTGGGGCTCTGTGCTTTCTTTCCTTCTGAACAAGTGTTACTGTTTTCTGCACAAAAGCGATTCTTGCGAAGCAATGTGAACACTTCTGCTTCCCAGGCACAGAGAAGGTGCTAGCAGGGAATTCTCTGCCTGCCTTTCCCCAGTGCTCTGCAAGCTCTCCAGGACAACATAGAATCTGGGGCTCTGTGCTTTCTTTCCTTCTGAACAAGTGTTAGTGTTTTCTGCACAAAAGCGATTCTTGCGAAGCAATGTGAACAGGCACAGAGAAGGTGCTATCAGGGAATTCTCTGCCTGCCTTTCCCCAGTGCTCTGCAAGCTCTCCAGGACAACATAAAATCTGGGGCTTTGTGCTTTCTTTCCTTCTGAACAAGTGTTAGTGTTTTCTGCACAAAAGCGATTCTTGCGAAGCAATGTGAACACTTCTGCTTCCCAGGCACAGAGAAGGTGCTAGCAGGGAATTCTCTGCCTGCCTTTCCCCAGTGCTCTGCAAGCTCTCCAGGACAACATAGAATCTGGGGCTCTGTGCTTTCTTTCGTTCTGAACAAGTGTTACTGTTTTCTGCACAAAAGCGATTCTGCGAAGCAATGTGAACAGGCACAGAGAAGGTGCTAGCAAGGAATTCTCTGCCTGCCTTTCCCCAGTGCTCTGCAAGCTCTCCAGGACAACATAGAATCTGGGGCTCTGTGCTTTCTTTCCTTCTGAACAAGTGTTACTGTTTTCTGCACAAAAGCGATTCTGCGAAGCAATGTGAACACTTCTGCTTCCCAGGCACAGAGAAGGTACTAGCAAGGAATTCTCTGCCTGCCTTTCCCCAGTGCTCTGCAAGCTCTCCAGGACAACAGCAAATCTGGGGCTCTGTGCTTTCTTTCGTTCTGAACAAGTGTTACTGTTTTCTGCACAAAAGCGATTCTGCGAAGCAATGTGAACAGGCACAGAGAAGGTGCTAGCAAGGAATTCTCTGCCTGCCTTTCCCCAGTGCTCTGCAAGCTCTCCAGGACAACATAAAATCTGGGGCTCTGTGCTTTCTTTCCTTCTGAACAAGTGTTAGTGTTTTCTGCACAAAAGCGATTCTGCGAAGCAATGTGAACACTTCTGCTTCCCAGGCACAGAGAAGGTGCTAGCAAGGAATTCTCTGCCTGCCTTTCCCCAGTGCTCTGCAAGCTCTCCAGGGCAACATAGAATCTGGGGCTCTGTGCTTTCTTTCCTTCTGAACAAGTGTTACTGTTTTCTGCACAAAAGCGATTCTTGCGAAGCAATGTGAACAGGCACAGAGAAGGTGCTATCAGGGAATTCTCTGCCTGCCTTTCCCCAGTGCTCTGCAAGCTCTCCAGGACAACAGCAAATCTGGGGCTCTGTGCTTTCTTTCCTTCTGAACAAGTGTTACTGTTTTCTGCACAAAAGCGATTCTGCGAAGCAATGTGAACAGGCACAGAGAAGGTGCTAGCAGGGAATTCTCTGCCTGCCTTTCCCCAGTGCTCTGCAAGCTCTCCAGGGCAACATAGAATCTGGGGCTCTGTGCTTTCTTTCCTTCTGAAGAAGTGTTACTGTTTTCTGCACAAAAGCGATTCTTGCGAAGCAATGTGAACACTTCTGCTTCCCAGGCACAGAGAAGGTGCTAGCAAGGAATTCTCTGCCTGCCTTTCCCCAGTGCTCTGCAAGCTCTCCAGGGCAACATAGAATCTGGGGCTCTGTGCTTTCTTTCCTTCTGAACAAGTGTTACTGTTTTCTGCACACAAGCGATTCTTGCGAAGCAATGTGAACAGGCACAGAGAAGGTGCTATCAGGGAATTCTCTGCCTGCCTTTCCCCAGTGCTCTGCAAGCTCTCCAGGACAACATAAAATCTGGGGCTCTGTGCTTTCTTTCCTTCTGAACAAGTGTTACTGTTTTCTGCACAAAAGCGATTCTGCGAAGCAATGTGAACACTTCTGCTTCCCAGGCACAGAGAAGGTGCTAGCAGGGAATTCTCTGCCTGCCTTTCCCCAGTGCTCTGCAAGCTGTCCAGGACAACATAGAATCTGGGGCTCTGTGCTTTCTTTCGTTCTGAACAAGTGTTACTGTTTTCTGCACACAAGCGATTCTTGCGAAGCAATGTGAACACTTCTGCTTCCCAGGCACAGAGAAGGTGCTAACAAGGAATTCTCTGCCTGCCTTTCCCCAGTGCTCTGCAAGCTCTCCAGGACAACATAGAATCTGGGGCTCTGTGCTTTCTTTCCTTCTGAACAAGTGTTACTGTTTTCTGCACAAAAGCGATTCTTGCGAAGCAATGTGAACACTTCTGCTTCCCAGGCACAGAGAAGGTGCTAGCAGGGAATTCTCTGCCTGCCTTTCCCCAGTGCTCTGCAAGCTCTCCAGGACAACATAGAATCTGGGGCTCTGTGCTTTCTTTCCTTCTGAACAAGTGTTAGTGTTTTCTGCACAAAAGCGATTCTTGCGAAGCAATGTGAACACTTCTGCTTCCCAGGCACAAAGAAGGTGCTAGCAGGGAATTCTCTGCCTGCCTTTCCCCAGTGCTCTGCAAGCTCTCCAGGACAACATAGAATCTGGGGCTCTGTGCTTTCTTTCGTTCTGAACAAGTGTTACTGTTTTCTGCACAAAAGCGATTCTGCGAAGCAATGTGAACACTTCTGCTTCCCAGGCACAGAGAAGGTGCTAGCAAGGAATTCTCTGCCTGCCTTTCCCCAGTGCTCTGCAAGCTCTCCAGGACAACAGCAAATCTGGGGCTCTGTGCTTTCTTTCGTTCTGAACAAGTGTTACTGTTTTCTGCACAAAAGCGATTCTGCGAAGCAATGTGAACAGGCACAGAGAAGGTGCTAGCAAGGAATTCTCTGCCTGCCTTTCCCCAGTGCTCTGCAAGCTCTCCAGGACAACATAAAATCTGGGGCTCTGTGCTTTCTTTCCTTCTGAACAAGTGTTACTGTTTTCTGCACAAAAGCGATTCTGCGAAGCAATGTGAACACTTCTGCTTCCCAGGCAGAGAGAAGGTACTAGCAAGGAATTCTCTGCCTGCCTTTCCCCAGTGCTCTGCAAGCTCTCCAGGACAACAGCAAATCTGGGGCTCTGTGCTTTCTTTCCTTCTGAACAAGTGTTACTGTTTTCTGCACAAAAGCGATTCTGCGAAGCAATGTGAACAGGCACAGAGAAGGTGCTAGCAAGGAATTCTCTGCCTGCCTTTCCCCAGTGCTCTGCAAGCTCTCCAGGACAACATAAAATCTGGGGCTCTGTGCTTTCTTTCCTTCTGAACAAGTGTTAGTGTTTTCTGCACAAAAGCGATTCTGCGAAGCAATGTGAACACTTCTGCTTCCCAGGCACAGAGAAGGTGCTAGCAAGGAATTCTCTGCCTGCCTTTCCCCAGTGCTCTGCAAGCTCTCCAGGGCAACATAGACTCTGGGGCTCTGTGCTTTCTTTCCTTCTGAACAAGTGTTACTGTTTTCTGCACAAAAGCGATTCTTGCGAAGCAATGTGAACAGGCACAGAGAAGGTGCTATCAGGGAATTCTCTGCCTGCCTTTCCCCAGTGCTCTGCAAGCTCTCCAGGACAACATAAAATCTGGGGCTCTGTGCTTTCTTTCCTTCTGAACAAGTGTTACTGTTTTCTGCACACAAGCGATTCTTGCGAAGCAATGTGAACAGGCACAGAGAAGGTGCTAGCAGGGAATTCTCTGCCTGCCTTTCCCCAGTGCTCTGCAAGCTCTCCAGGACAACATAAAATCTGGGGCTCTGTGCTTTCTTTCCTTCTGAACAAGTGTTACTCTTTTCTGCACAAAAGCGATTCTTGCGAAGCAATGTGAACACTTCTGCTTCCCAGGCACAGAGAAGGTGCTAGCAGGGAATTCTCTGCCTGCCTTTCCCCAGTGCTCTGCAAGCTCTCCAGGACAACATAGAATCTGGGGCTCTGTGCTTTCTTTCGTTCTGAACAAGTGTTACTGTTTTCTGCACACATGCGATTCTTGCGAAGCAATGTGAACACTTCTGCTTCCCAGGCACAGAGAAGGTGCTAACAAGGAATTCTCTGCCTGCCTTTCCCCAGTGCTCTGCAAGCTCTCCAGGACAACATAGAATCTGGGGCTCTGTGCTTTCTTTCCTTCTGAACAAGTGTTACTGTTTTCTGCACAAAAGCGATTCTTGCGAAGCAATGTGAACACTTCTGCTTCCCAGGCACAGAGAAGGTGCTAGCAGGGAATTCTCTGCCTGCCTTTCCCCAGTGCTCTGCAAGCTCTCCAGGACAACATAAAATCTGGGGCTCTGTGCTTTCTTTCCTTCTGAACAAGTGTTAGTGTTTTCTGCACAAAAGCGGTTCTTGCGAAGCAATGTGAACACTTCTGCTTCCCAGGCACAGAGAAGGTGCTAGCAAGGAATTCTCTGCCTGCCTTTCCCCAGTGCTCTGCAAGCTCTCCAGGACAACATAAAATCTGGGGCTCTGTGCTTTCTTTCCTTCTGAACAAGTGTTAGTGTTTTCTGCACAAAAGCGATTCTTGCGAAGCAATGTGAACAGGCACAGAGAAGGTGCTATCAGGGAATTCTCTGCCTGCCTTTCCCCAGTGCTCTGCAAGCTCTCCAGGACAACATAAAATCTGGGGCTTTGTGCTTTCTTTCCTTCTGAACAAGTGTTAGTGTTTTCTGCACAAAAGCGATTCTTGCGAAGCAATGTGAACACTTCTGCTTCCCAGGCACAGAGAAGGTGCTAGCAGGGAATTCTCTGCCTGCCTTTCCCCAGTGCTCTGCAAGCTCTCCAGGACAACATAGAATCTGGGGCTCTGTGCTTTCTTTCGTTCTGAACAAGTGTTACTGTTTTCTGCACAAAAGCGATTCTGCGAAGCAATGTGAACAGGCACAGAGAAGGTGCTAGCAAGGAATTCTCTGCCTGCCTTTCCCCAGTGCTCTGCAAGCTCTCCAGGACAACATAAAATCTGGGGCTCTGTGCTTTCTTTCCTTCTGAACAAGTGTTACTGTTTTCTGCACAAAAGCGATTCTGCGAAGCAATGTGAACACTTCTGCTTCCCAGGCACAGAGAAGGTACTAGCAAGGAATTCTCTGCCTGCCTTTCCCCAGTGCTCTGCAAGCTCTCCAGGACAACAGCAAATCTGGGGCTCTGTGCTTTCTTTCGTTCTGAACAAGTGTTACTGTTTTCTGCACAAAAGCGATTCTGCGAAGCAATGTGAACAGGCACAGAGAAGGTGCTAGCAAGGAATTCTCTGCCTGCCTTTCCCCAGTGCTCTGCAAGCTCTCCAGGACAACATAAAATCTGGGGCTCTGTGCTTTCTTTCCTTCTGAACAAGTGTTAGTGTTTTCTGCACAAAAGCGATTCTGCGAAGCAATGTGAACACTTCTGCTTCCCAGGCACAGAGAAGGTGCTAGCAAGGAATTCTCTGCCTGCCTTTCCCCAGTGCTCTGCAAGCTCTCCAGGGCAACATAGAATCTGGGGCTCTGTGCTTTCTTTCCTTCTGAACAAGTGTTACTGTTTTCTGCACACAAGCGATTCTTGCGAAGCAATGTGAACAGGCACAGAGAAGGTGCTATCAGGGAATTCTCTGCCTGCCTTTCCCCAGTGCTCTGCAAGCTCTCCAGGACAACAGCAAATCTGGGGCTCTGTGCTTTCTTTCCTTCTGAACAAGTGTTACTGTTTTCTGCACACAAGCGATTCTTGCGAAGCAATGTGAACAGGCACAGAGAAGGTGCTATCAGGGAATTCTCTGCCTGCCTTTCACCAGTGCTCTGCAAGCTCTCCAGGGCAACATAGAATCTGGGGCTCTGTGCTTTCTTTCCTTCTGAACAAGTGTTACTGTTTTCTGCACACAAGCGATTCTTGCGAAGCAATGTGAACAGGCACAGAGAAGGTGCTATCAGGGAATTCTCTGCCTGCCTTTCCCCAGTGCTCTGCAAGCTCTCCAGGACAACATAAAATCTGGGGCTCTGTGCTTTCTTTCCTTCTGAACAAGTGTTACTGTTTTCTGCACAAAAGCGATTCTGCGAAGCAATGTGAACACTTCTGCTTCCCAGGCACAGAGAAGGTGCTAGCAGGGAATTCTCTGCCTGCCTTTCCCCAGTGCTCTGCAAGCTGTCCAGGACAACATAGAATCTGGGGCTCTGTGCTTTCTTTCGTTCTGAACAAGTGTTACTGTTTTCTGCACACAAGCGATTCTTGCGAAGCAATGTGAACACTTCTGCTTCTCAGGCACAGAGAAGGTGCTAACAAGGAATTCTCTGCCTGCCTTTCCCCAGTGCTCTGCAAGCTCTCCAGGACAACATAGAATCTGGGGCTCTGTGCTTTCTTTCCTTCTGAACAAGTGTTACTGTTTTCTGCACAAAAGCGATTCTTGCGAAGCAATGTGAACACTTCTGCTTCCCAGGCACAGAGAAGGTGCTAGCAAGGAATTCTCTGCCTGCCTTTCCCCAGTGCTCTGCAAGCTCTCCAGGACAACAGCAAATCTGGGGCTCTGTGCTTTCTTTCGTTCTGAACAAGTGTTACTGTTTTCTGCACAAAAGCGATTCTGCGAAGCAATGTGAACAGGCACAGAGAAGGTGCTAGCAAGGAATTCTCTGCCTGCCTTTCCCCAGTGCTCTGCAAGCTCTCCAGGACAACATAAAATCTGGGGCTCTGTGCTTTCTTTCCTTCTGAACAAGTGTTAGTGTTTTCTGCACAAAAGCGATTCTGCGAAGCAATGTGAACACTTCTGCTTCCCAGGCACAGAGAAGGTGCTAGCAAGGAATTCTCTGCCTGCCTTTCCCCAGTGCTCTGCAAGCTCTCCAGGGCAACATAGACTCTGGGGCTCTGTGCTTTCTTTCCTTCTGAACAAGTGTTACTGTTTTCTGCACAAAAGCGATTCTTGCGAAGCAATGTGAACAGGCACAGAGAAGGTGCTATCAGGGAATTCTCTGCCTGCCTTTCCCCAGTGCTCTGCAAGCTCTCCAGGACAACATAAAATCTGGGGCTCTGTGCTTTCTTTCCTTCTGAACAAGTGTTACTGTTTTCTGCACACAAGCGATTCTTGCGAAGCAATGTGAACAGGCACAGAGAAGGTGCTATCAGGGAATTCTCTGCCTGCCTTTCCCCAGTGCTCTGCAAGCTCTCCAGGACAACATAAAATCTGGGGCTCTGTGCTTTCTTTCCTTCTGAACAAGTGTTACTCTTTTCTGCACAAAAGCGATTCTTGCGAAGCAATGTGAACACTTCTGCTTCCCAGGCACAGAGAAGGTGCTAGCAGGGAATTCTCTGCCTGCCTTTCCCCAGTGCTCTGCAAGCTCTCCAGGACAACATAGAATCTGGGGCTCTGTGCTTTCTTTCGTTCTGAACAAGTGTTACTGTTTTCTGCACACAAGCGATTCTTGCGAAGCAATGTGAACACTTCTGCTTCCCAGGCACAGAGAAGGTGCTAACAAGGAATTCTCTGCCTGCCTTTCCCCAGTGCTCTGCAAGCTCTCCAGGACAACATAGAATCTGGGGCTCTGTGCTTTCTTTCCTTCTGAACAAGTGTTACTGTTTTCTGCACAAAAGCGATTCTTGCGAAGCAATGTGAACACTTCTGCTTCCCAGGCACAGAGAAGGTGCTAGCAGGGAATTCTCTGCCTGCCTTTCCCCAGTGCTCTGCAAGCTCTCCAGGACAACATAAAATCTGGGGCTCTGTGCTTTCTTTCCTTCTGAACAAGTGTTAGTGTTTTCTGCACAAAAGCGGTTCTTGCGAAGCAATGTGAACACTTCTGCTTCCCAGGCACAGAGAAGGTGCTAGCAAGGAATTCTCTGCCTGCCTTTCCCCAGTGCTCTGCAAGCTCTCCAGGACAACATAAAATCTGGGGCTCTGTGCTTTCTTTCCTTCTGAACAAGTGTTAGTGTTTTCTGCACAAAAGCGATTCTTGCGAAGCAATGTGAACAGGCACAGAGAAGGTGCTATCAGGGAATTCTCTGCCTGCCTTTCCCCAGTGCTCTGCAAGCTCTCCAGGACAACATAAAATCTGGGGCTTTGTGCTTTCTTTCCTTCTGAACAAGTGTTAGTGTTTTCTGCACAAAAGCGATTCTTGCGAAGCAATGTGAACACTTCTGCTTCCCAGGCACAGAGAAGGTGCTAGCAGGGAATTCTCTGCCTGCCTTTCCCCAGTGCTCTGCAAGCTCTCCAGGACAACATAGAATCTGGGGCTCTGTGCTTTCTTTCGTTCTGAACAAGTGTTACTGTTTTCTGCACAAAAGCGATTCTGCGAAGCAATGTGAACAGGCACAGAGAAGGTGCTAGCAAGGAATTCTCTGCCTGCCTTTCCCCAGTGCTCTGCAAGCTCTCCAGGACAACATAGAATCTGGGGCTCTGTGCTTTCTTTCCTTCTGAACAAGTGTTACTGTTTTCTGCACAAAAGCGATTCTGCGAAGCAATGTGAACACTTCTGCTTCCCAGGCACAGAGAAGGTACTAGCAAGGAATTCTCTGCCTGCCTTTCCCCAGTGCTCTGCAAGCTCTCCAGGACAACAGCAAATCTGGGGCTCTGTGCTTTCTTTCGTTCTGAACAAGTGTTACTGTTTTCTGCACAAAAGCGATTCTGCGAAGCAATGTGAACAGGCACAGAGAAGGTGCTAGCAAGGAATTCTCTGCCTGCCTTTCCCCAGTGCTCTGCAAGCTCTCCAGGACAACATAAAATCTGGGGCTCTGTGCTTTCTTTCCTTCTGAACAAGTGTTAGTGTTTTCTGCACAAAAGCGATTCTGCGAAGCAATGTGAACACTTCTGCTTCCCAGGCACAGAGAAGGTGCTAGCAAGGAATTCTCTGCCTGCCTTTCCCCAGTGCTCTGCAAGCTCTCCAGGGCAACATAGAATCTGGGGCTCTGTGCTTTCTTTCCTTCTGAACAAGTGTTACTGTTTTCTGCACAAAAGCGATTCTTGCGAAGCAATGTGAACAGGCACAGAGAAGGTGCTATCAGGGAATTCTCTGCCTGCCTTTCCCCAGTGCTCTGCAAGCTCTCCAGGACAACAGCAAATCTGGGGCTCTGTGCTTTCTTTCCTTCTGAACAAGTGTTACTGTTTTCTGCACAAAAGCGATTCTGCGAAGCAATGTGAACAGGCACAGAGAAGGTGCTAGCAGGGAATTCTCTGCCTGCCTTTCCCCAGTGCTCTGCAAGCTCTCCAGGGCAACATAGAATCTGGGGCTCTGTGCTTTCTTTCCTTCTGAACAAGTGTTACTGTTTTCTGCACAAAAGCGATTCTTGCGAAGCAATGTGAACACTTCTGCTTCCCAGGCACAGAGAAGGTGCTAGCAAGGAATTCTCTGCCTGCCTTTCCCCAGTGCTCTGCAAGCTCTCCAGGGCAACATAGAATCTGGGGCTCTGTGCTTTCTTTCCTTCTGAACAAGTGTTACTGTTTTCTGCACACAAGCGATTCTTGCGAAGCAATGTGAACAGGCACAGAGAAGGTGCTATCAGGGAATTCTCTGCCTGCCTTTCCCCAGTGCTCTGCAAGCTCTCCAGGACAACATAAAATCTGGGGCTCTGTGCTTTCTTTCCTTCTGAACAAGTGTTACTGTTTTCTGCACAAAAGCGATTCTGCGAAGCAATGTGAACACTTCTGCTTCCCAGGCACAGAGAAGGTGCTAGCAGGGAATTCTCTGCCTGCCTTTCCCCAGTGCTCTGCAAGCTCTCCAGGACAACATAGAATCTGGGGCTCTGTGCTTTCTTTCGTTCTGAACAAGTGTTACTGTTTTCTGCACACAAGCGATTCTTGCGAAGCAATGTGAACACTTCTGCTTCCCAGGCACAGAGAAGGTGCTAACAAGGAATTCTCTGCCTGCCTTTCCCCAGTGCTCTGCAAGCTCTCCAGGACAACATAGAATCTGGGGCTCTGTGCTTTCTTTCCTTCTGAACAAGTGTTACTGTTTTCTGCACAAAAGCGATTCTTGCGAAGCAATGTGAACACTTCTGCTTCCCAGGCACAGAGAAGGTGCTAGCAGGGAATTCTCTGCCTGCCTTTCCCCAGTGCTCTGCAAGCTCTCCAGGACAACATAGAATCTGGGGCTCTGTGCTTTCTTTCCTTCTGAACAAGTGTTAGTGTTTTCTGCACAAAAGCGATTCTTGCGAAGCAATGTGAACACTTCTGCTTCCCAGGCACAGAGAAGGTGCTAGCAGGGAATTCTCTGCCTGCCTTTCCCCAGTGCTCTGCAAGCTCTCCAGGACAACATAGAATCTGGGGCTCTGTGCTTTCTTTCCTTCTGAACAAGTGTTACTGTTTTCTGCACAAAAGCGATTCTGCGAAGCAATGTGAACACTTCTGCTTCCCAGGCACAGAGAAGGTGCTAGCAAGGAATTCTCTGCCTGCCTTTCCCCAGTGCTCTGCAAGCTCTCCAGGACAACAGCAAATCTGGGGCTCTGTGCTTTCTTTCGTTCTGGACAAGTGTTACTGTTTTCTGCACAAAAGCGATTCTGCGAAGCAATGTGAACAGGCACAGAGAAGGTGCTAGCAAGGAATTCTCTGCCTGCCTTTCCCCAGTGCTCTGCAAGCTGTCCAGGACAACATAGAATCTGGGGCTCTGTGCTTTCTTTCGTTCTGAACAAGTGTTACTGTTTTCTGCACACAAGCGATTCTTGCGAAGCAATGTGAACACTTCTGCTTCCCAGGCAGAGAGAAGGTACTAGCAAGGAATTCTCTGCCTGCCTTTCCCCAGTGCTCTGCAAGCTCTCCAGGACAACAGCAAATCTGGGGCTCTGTGCTTTCTTTCCTTCTGAACAAGTGTTACTGTTTTCTGCACAAAAGCGATTCTGCGAAGCAATGTGAACAGGCACAGAGAAGGTGCTAGCAAGGAATTCTCTGCCTGCCTTTCCCCAGTGCTCTGCAAGCTCTCCAGGACAACATAAAATCTGGGGCTCTGTGCTTTCTTTCCTTCTGAACAAGTGTTAGTGTTTTCTGCACAAAAGCGATTCTGCGAAGCAATGTGAACACTTCTGCTTCCCAGGCACAGAGAAGGTGCTAGCAAGGAATTCTCTGCCTGCCTTTCCCCAGTGCTCTGCAAGCTCTCCAGGGCAACATAGACTCTGGGGCTCTGTGCTTTCTTTCCTTCTGAACAAGTGTTACTGTTTTCTGCACAAAAGCGATTCTTGCGAAGCAATGTGAACAGGCACAGAGAAGGTGCTATCAGGGAATTCTCTGCCTGCCTTTCCCAGTGCTCTGCAAGCTCTCCAGGACAACATAAAATCTGGGGCTCTGTGCTTTCTTTCCTTCTGAACAAGTGTTACTGTTTTCTGCACACAAGCGATTCTTGCGAAGCAATGTGAACAGGCACAGAGAAGGTGCTATCAGGGAATTCTCTGCCTGCCTTTCCCCAGTGCTCTGCAAGCTCTCCAGGACAACATAAAATCTGGGGCTCTGTGCTTTCTTTCCTTCTGAACAAGTGTTACTCTTTTCTGCACAAAAGCGATTCTTGCGAAGCAATGTGAACACTTCTGCTTCCCAGGCACAGAGAAGGTGCTAGCAGGGAATTCTCTGCCTGCCTTTCCCCAGTGCTCTGCAAGCTCTCCAGGACAACATAGAATCTGGGGCTCTGTGCTTTCTTTCGTTCTGAACAAGTGTTACTGTTTTCTGCACACAAGCGATTCTTGCGAAGCAATGTGAACACTTCTGCTTCCCAGGCACAGAGAAGGTGCTAACAAGGAATTCTCTGCCTGCCTTTCCCCAGTGCTCTGCAAGCTCTCCAGGACAACATAGAATCTGGGGCTCTGTGCTTTCTTTCCTTCTGAACAAGTGTTACTGTTTTCTGCACAAAAGCGATTCTTGCGAAGCAATGTGAACACTTCTGCTTCCCAGGCACAGAGAAGGTGCTAGCAGGGAATTCTCTGCCTGCCTTTCCCCAGTGCTCTGCAAGCTCTCCAGGACAACATAAAATCTGGGGCTCTGTGCTTTCTTTCCTTCTGAACAAGTGTTAGTGTTTTCTGCAAAAAAGCGGTTCTTGCGAAGCAATGTGAACACTTCTGCTTCCCAGGCACAGAGAAGGTGCTAGCAAGGAATTCTCTGCCTGCCTTTCCCCAGTGCTCTGCAAGCTCTCCAGGACAACATAAAATCTGGGGCTCTGTGCTTTCTTTCCTTCTGAACAAGTGTTAGTGTTTTCTGCACAAAAGCGATTCTTGCGAAGCAATGTGAACAGGCACAGAGAAGGTGCTATCAGGGAATTCTCTGCCTGCCTTTCCCCAGTGCTCTGCAAGCTCTCCAGGACAACATAAAATCTGGGGCTTTGTGCTTTCTTTCCTTCTGAACAAGTGTTACTGTTTTCTGCACAAAAGCGATTCTTGCGAAGCAATGTGAACACTTCTGCTTCCCAGGCACAGAGAAGGTGCTAGCAGGGAATTCTCTGCCTGCCTTTCCCCAGTGCTCTGCAAGCTCTCCAGGACAACATAGAATCTGGGGCTCTGTGCTTTCTTTCGTTCTGAACAAGTGTTACTGTTTTCTGCACAAAAGCGATTCTGCGAAGCAATGTGAACAGGCACAGAGAAGGTGCTAGCAAGGAATTCTCTGCCTGCCTTTCCCCAGTGCTCTGCAAGCTCTCCAGGACAACATAAAATCTGGGGCTCTGTGCTTTCTTTCCTTCTGAACAAGTGTTACTGTTTTCTGCACAAAAGCGATTCTGCGAAGCAATGTGAACACTTCTGCTTCCCAGGCACAGAGAAGGTACTAGCAAGGAATTCTCTGCCTGCCTTTCCCCAGTGCTCTGCAAGCTCTCCAGGACAACAGCAAATCTGGGGCTCTGTGCTTTCTTTCGTTCTGAACAAGTGTTACTGTTTTCTGCACAAAAGCGATTCTGCGAAGCAATGTGAACAGGCACAGAGAAGGTGCTAGCAAGGAATTCTCTGCCTGCCTTTCCCCAGTGCTCTGCAAGCTCTCCAGGACAACATAAAATCTGGGGCTCTGTGCTTTCTTTCCTTCTGAACAAGTGTTAGTGTTTTCTGCACAAAAGCGATTCTGCGAAGCAATGTGAACACTTCTGCTTCCCAGGCACAGAGAAGGTGCTAGCAAGGAATTCTCTGCCTGCCTTTCCCCAGTGCTCTGCAAGCTCTCCAGGGCAACATAGAATCTGGGGCTCTGTGCTTTCTTTCCTTCTGAACAAGTGTTACTGTTTTCTGCACAAAAGCGATTCTTGCGAAGCAATGTGAACAGGCACAGAGAAGGTGCTATCAGGGAATTCTCTGCCTGCCTTTCCCCAGTGCTCTGCAAGCTCTCCAGGACAACAGCAAATCTGGGGCTCTGTGCTTTCTTTCCTTCTGAACAAGTGTTACTGTTTTCTGCACAAAAGCGATTCTGCGAAGCAATGTGAACAGGCACAGAGAAGGTGCTAGCAGGGAATTCTCTGCCTGCCTTTCCCCAGTGCTCTGCAAGCTCTCCAGGGCAACATAGAATCTGGGGCTCTGTGCTTTCTTTCCTTCTGAAGAAGTGTTACTGTTTTCTGCACAAAAGCGATTCTTGCGAAGCAATGTGAACACTTCTGCTTCCCAGGCACAGAGAAGGTGCTAGCAAGGAATTCTCTGCCTGCCTTTCCCCAGTGCTCTGCAAGCTCTCCAGGGCAACATAGAATCTGGGGCTCTGTGCTTTCTTTCCTTCTGAACAAGTGTTACTGTTTTCTGCACACAAGCGATTCTTGCGAAGCAATGTGAACAGGCACAGAGAAGGTGCTATCAGGGAATTCTCTGCCTGCCTTTCCCCAGTGCTCTGCAAGCTCTCCAGGACAACATAAAATCTGGGGCTCTGTGCTTTCTTTCCTTCTGAACAAGTGTTACTGTTTTCTGCACAAAAGCGATTCTGCGAAGCAATGTGAACACTTCTGCTTCCCAGGCACAGAGAAGGTGCTAGCAGGGAATTCTCTGCCTGCCTTTCCCCAGTGCTCTGCAAGCTGTCCAGGACAACATAGAATCTGGGGCTCTGTGCTTTCTTTCGTTCTGAACAAGTGTTACTGTTTTCTGCACACAAGCGATTCTTGCGAAGCAATGTGAACACTTCTGCTTCCCAGGCACAGAGAAGGTGCTAACAAGGAATTCTCTGCCTGCCTTTCCCCAGTGCTCTGCAAGCTCTCCAGGACAACATAGAATCTGGGGCTCTGTGCTTTCTTTCCTTCTGAACAAGTGTTACTGTTTTCTGCACAAAAGCGATTCTTGCGAAGCAATGTGAACACTTCTGCTTCCCAGGCACAGAGAAGGTGCTAGCAGGGAATTCTCTGCCTGCCTTTCCCCAGTGCTCTGCAAGCTCTCCAGGACAACATAGAATCTGGGGCTCTGTGCTTTCTTTCCTTCTGAACAAGTGTTAGTGTTTTCTGCACAAAAGCGATTCTTGCGAAGCAATGTGAACACTTCTGCTTCCCAGGCACAAAGAAGGTGCTAGCAGGGAATTCTCTGCCTGCCTTTCCCCAGTGCTCTGCAAGCTCTCCAGGACAACATAGAATCTGGGGCTCTGTGCTTTCTTTCGTTCTGAACAAGTGTTACTGTTTTCTGCACAAAAGCGATTCTGCGAAGCAATGTGAACACTTCTGCTTCCCAGGCACAGAGAAGGTGCTAGCAAGGAATTCTCTGCCTGCCTTTCCCCAGTGCTCTGCAAGCTCTCCAGGACAACAGCAAATCTGGGGCTCTGTGCTTTCTTTCGTTCTGAACAAGTGTTACTGTTTTCTGCACAAAAGCGATTCTGCGAAGCAATGTGAACAGGCACAGAGAAGGTGCTAGCAAGGAATTCTCTGCCTGCCTTTCCCCAGTGCTCTGCAAGCTCTCCAGGACAACATAAAATCTGGGGCTCTGTGCTTTCTTTCCTTCTGAACAAGTGTTACTGTTTTCTGCACAAAAGCGATTCTGCGAAGCAATGTGAACACTTCTGCTTCCCAGGCAGAGAGAAGGTACTAGCAAGGAATTCTCTGCCTGCCTTTCCCCAGTGCTCTGCAAGCTCTCCAGGACAACAGCAAATCTGGGGCTCTGTGCTTTCTTTCCTTCTGAACAAGTGTTACTGTTTTCTGCACAAAAGCGATTCTGCGAAGCAATGTGAACAGGCACAGAGAAGGTGCTAGCAAGGAATTCTCTGCCTGCCTTTCCCCAGTGCTCTGCAAGCTCTCCAGGACAACATAAAATCTGGGGCTCTGTGCTTTCTTTCCTTCTGAACAAGTGTTAGTGTTTTCTGCACAAAAGCGATTCTGCGAAGCAATGTGAACACTTCTGCTTCCCAGGCACAGAGAAGGTGCTAGCAAGGAATTCTCTGCCTGCCTTTCCCCAGTGCTCTGCAAGCTCTCCAGGGCAACATAGACTCTGGGGCTCTGTGCTTTCTTTCCTTCTGAACAAGTGTTACTGTTTTCTGCACAAAAGCGATTCTTGCGAAGCAATGTGAACAGGCACAGAGAAGGTGCTATCAGGGAATTCTCTGCCTGCCTTTCCCCAGTGCTCTGCAAGCTCTCCAGGACAACATAAAATCTGGGGCTCTGTGCTTTCTTTCCTTCTGAACAAGTGTTACTGTTTTCTGCACACAAGCGATTCTTGCGAAGCAATGTGAACAGGCACAGAGAAGGTGCTAGCAGGGAATTCTCTGCCTGCCTTTCCCCAGTGCTCTGCAAGCTCTCCAGGACAACATAAAATCTGGGGCTCTGTGCTTTCTTTCCTTCTGAACAAGTGTTACTCTTTTCTGCACAAAAGCGATTCTTGCGAAGCAATGTGAACACTTCTGCTTCCCAGGCACAGAGAAGGTGCTAGCAGGGAATTCTCTGCCTGCCTTTCCCCAGTGCTCTGCAAGCTCTCCAGGACAACATAGAATCTGGGGCTCTGTGCTTTCTTTCGTTCTGAACAAGTGTTACTGTTTTCTGCACACATGCGATTCTTGCGAAGCAATGTGAACACTTCTGCTTCCCAGGCACAGAGAAGGTGCTAACAAGGAATTCTCTGCCTGCCTTTCCCCAGTGCTCTGCAAGCTCTCCAGGACAACATAGAATCTGGGGCTCTGTGCTTTCTTTCCTTCTGAACAAGTGTTACTGTTTTCTGCACAAAAGCGATTCTTGCGAAGCAATGTGAACACTTCTGCTTCCCAGGCACAGAGAAGGTGCTAGCAGGGAATTCTCTGCCTGCCTTTCCCCAGTGCTCTGCAAGCTCTCCAGGACAACATAAAATCTGGGGCTCTGTGCTTTCTTTCCTTCTGAACAAGTGTTAGTGTTTTCTGCACAAAAGCGGTTCTTGCGAAGCAATGTGAACACTTCTGCTTCCCAGGCACAGAGAAGGTGCTAGCAAGGAATTCTCTGCCTGCCTTTCCCCAGTGCTCTGCAAGCTCTCCAGGACAACATAAAATCTGGGGCTCTGTGCTTTCTTTCCTTCTGAACAAGTGTTAGTGTTTTCTGCACAAAAGCGATTCTTGCGAAGCAATGTGAACAGGCACAGAGAAGGTGCTATCAGGGAATTCTCTGCCTGCCTTTCCCCAGTGCTCTGCAAGCTCTCCAGGACAACATAAAATCTGGGGCTTTGTGCTTTCTTTCCTTCTGAACAAGTGTTAGTGTTTTCTGCACAAAAGCGATTCTTGCGAAGCAATGTGAACACTTCTGCTTCCCAGGCACAGAGAAGGTGCTAGCAGGGAATTCTCTGCCTGCCTTTCCCCAGTGCTCTGCAAGCTCTCCAGGACAACATAGAATCTGGGGCTCTGTGCTTTCTTTCGTTCTGAACAAGTGTTACTGTTTTCTGCACAAAAGCGATTCTGCGAAGCAATGTGAACAGGCACAGAGAAGGTGCTAGCAAGGAATTCTCTGCCTGCCTTTCCCCAGTGCTCTGCAAGCTCTCCAGGACAACATAAAATCTGGGGCTCTGTGCTTTCTTTCCTTCTGAACAAGTGTTAGTGTTTTCTGCACAAAAGCGATTCTGCGAAGCAATGTGAACACTTCTGCTTCCCAGGCACAGAGAAGGTGCTAGCAAGGAATTCTCTGCCTGCCTTTCCCCAGTGCTCTGCAAGCTCTCCAGGGCAACATAGAATCTGGGGCTCTGTGCTTTCTTTCCTTCTGAACAAGTGTTACTGTTTTCTGCACAAAAGCGATTCTTGCGAAGCAATGTGAACAGGCACAGAGAAGGTGCTATCAGGGAATTCTCTGCCTGCCTTTCCCCAGTGCTCTGCAAGCTCTCCAGGACAACAGCAAATCTGGGGCTCTGTGCTTTCTTTCCTTCTGAACAAGTGTTACTGTTTTCTGCACAAAAGCGATTCTTGCGAAGCAATGTGAACAGGCACAGAGAAGGTGCTATCAGGGAATTCTCTGCCTGCCTTTCCCCAGTGCTCTGCAAGCTCTCCAGGACAACATAAAATCTGGGGCTCTGTGCTTTCTTTCGTTCTGAACAAGTGTTACTGTTTTCTGCACAAAAGCGATTCTGCGAAGCAATGTGAACACTTCTGCTTCCCAGGCACAGAGAAGGTGCTAGCAGGGAATTCTCTGCCTGCCTTTCCCCAGTGCTCTGCAAGCTGTCCAGGACAACATAGAATCTGGGGCTCTGTGCTTTCTTTCGTTCTGAACAAGTGTTACTGTTTTCTGCACACAAGCGATTCTTGCGAAGCAATGTGAACACTTCTGCTTCCCAGGCACAGAGAAGGTGCTAACAAGGAATTCTCTGCCTGCCTTTCCCCAGTGCTCTGCAAGCTCTCCAGGACAACATAGAATCTGGGGCTCTGTGCTTTCTTTCCTTCTGAACAAGTGTTACTGTTTTCTGCACAAAAGCGATTCTTGCAAAGCAATGTGAACACTTCTGCTTCCCAGGCACAGAGAAGGTGCTAGCAGGGAATTCTCTGCCTGCCTTTCCCCAGTGCTCTGCAAGCTCTCCAGGACAACATAGAATCTGGGGCTCTGTGCTTTCTTTCCTTCTGAACAAGTGTTAGTGTTTTCTGCACACAAGCGATTCTTGCGAAGCAATGTGAACACTTCTGCTTCCCAGGCACAGAGAAGGTGCTATCAGGGAATTCTCTGCCTGCCTTTCCCCAGTGCTCTGCAAGCTCTCCAGGACAACAGCAAATCTGGGGCTCTGTGCTTTCTTTCGTTCTGAATAAGTGTTACCGTTTTCTGCACAAAAGCGATTCTGCGAAGCAATGTGAACAGGCACAGAGAAGGTGCTAGCAAGGAATTCTCTGCCTGCCTTTCCCCAGTGCTCTGCAAGCTCTCCAGGACAACATAAAATCTGGGGCTCTGTGCTTTCTTTCCTTCTGAACAAGTGTTAGTGTTTTCTGCACAAAAGCGATTCTGCGAAGCAATGTGAACACTTCTGCTTCCCAGGCACAGAGAAGGTGCTAGCAAGGAATTCTCTGCCTGCCTTTCCCCAGTGCTCTGCAAGCTCTCCAGGACAACATAAAATCTGGGGCTCTGTGCTTTCTTTCATTCTGAACAAGTGTTACTGTTTTCTGCACAAAAGCGATTCTGCGAAGCAATGTGAACAGGCACAGAGAAGGTGCTAGCAGGGAATTCTCTGCCTGCCTTTCCCCAGTGCTCTGCAAGCTCTCCAGGACAACATAAAATCTGGGGCTCTGTGCTTTCTTTCGTTCTGAACAAGTGTTACTGTTTTCTGCACAAAAGCGATTCTGCGAAGCAATGTGAACACTTCTGCTTCCCAGGCACAGAGAAGGTGCTAGCAGGGAATTCTCTGCCTGCCTTTCCCCAGTGCTCTGCAAGCTCTCCAGGACAACATAAAATCTGGGGCTCTGTGCTTTCTTTCGTTCTGAACAAGTGTTACTGTTTTCTGCACAAAAGCTATTCTGCGAAGCAATGTGAACAGGCACAGAGAAGGTGCTAGCAAGGAATTCTCTGCCTGCCTTTCCCCAGTGCTCTGCAAGCTCTCCAGGACAACATAAAATCTGGGGCTCTGTGCTTTCTTTCCTTCTGTACAAGTGTTACTGTTTTCTGCACAAAAGCGATTCTTGCGAAGCAATGTGAACACTTCTGCTTCCCAGGCACAGAGAAGGTGCTAGCAGGGAATTCTCTGCCTGCCTTTCCCCAGTGCTCTGCAAGCTCTCCAGGACAACATAGAATCTGGGGCTCTGTGCTTTCTTTCCTTCTGAACAAGTGTTACTGTTTTCTGCACAAAAGCGATTCTTGCGAAGCAATGTGAACACTTCTGCTTCCCAGGCACAGAGAAGGTGCTATCAGGGAATTCTCTGCCTGCCTTTCCCCAGTGCTCTGCAAGCTCTCCAGGACAACAGCAAATCTGGGGCTCTGTGCTTTCTTTCGTTCTGAATAAGTGTTACCGTTTTCTGCACAAAAGCGATTCTGCGAAGCAATGTGAACAGGCACAGAGAAGGTGCTAGCAAGGAATTCTCTGCCTGCCTTTCCCCAGTGCTCTGCAAGCTCTCCAGGACAACATAAAATCTGGGGCTCTGTGCTTTCTTTCCTTCTGAACAAGTGTTAGTGTTTTCTGCACAAAAGCGATTCTGCGAAGCAATGTGAACACTTCTGCTTCCCAGGCACAGAGAAGGTGCTAGCAAGGAATTCTCTGCCTGCCTTTCCCCAGTGCTCTGCAAGCTCTCCAGGACAACATAAAATCTGGGGCTCTGTGATTTCTTTCGTTCTGAACAAGTGTTACTGTTTTCTGCACAAAAGCGATTCTGCGAAGCAATGTGAACACTTCTGCTTCCCAGGCACAGAGAAGGTGCTAGCAGGGAATTCTCTGCCTGCCTTTCCCCAGTGCTCTGCAAGCTCTCCAGGACAACATAAAATCTGGGGCTTTGTGCTTTCTTTCGTTCTGAACAAGTGTTACTGTTTTCTGCACAAAAGCGATTCTGCGAAGCAATGTGAACAGGCACAGAGAAGGTGCTAGCAAGGAATTCTCTGCCTGCCTTTCCCCAGTGCTCTGCAAGCTCTCCAGGACAACATAAAATCTGGGGCTCTGTGCTTTCTTTCCTTCTGTACAAGTGTTACTGTTTTCTGAACAAAAGCGATTCTTGCGAAGCAATGTGAACACTTCTGCTTCCCAGGCACAGAGAAGGTGCTAGCAAGGAATTCTCTGCCTGCCTTTCCCCAGTGCTCTGCAAGCTCTCCAGGACAACATAAAATCTGGGGCTCTGTGCTTTCTTTCGTTCTGAACAAGTGTTACTGTTTTCTGAACAAATGTGATTCTGCGAAGCAATGTGAACAGGCACAGATAAGGTGCTAGCAGGGAATTCTCTGCCTGCCTTTCCCCAGTGCTCTGCAAGCTCTCCAGGACAACATAAAATCTGGGGCTCTGTGCTTTCTTTCCTTCTGAACAATTGTTAGTGTTTTCTGCACAAAAGCGGTTCTTGCGAAGCAATGTGAACACTTCTGCTTCCCAGGCACAGAGAAGGTGCTAGCAGGGAATTCTCTGCCTGCCTTTCCCCAGTGCTCTGCAAGCTCTCCAGGACAACATAGAATCTGGGGCTCTGTGCTTTCTTTCCTTCTGAACAAGTGTTACTGTTTTCTGCACAAAAGCGATTCTGCGAAGCAATGTGAACAGGCACAGAGAAGGTGCTAGCAAGGAATTCTCTGCCTGCCTTTCCCCAGTGCTCTGCAAGCTCTCCAGGACAACAGCAAATCTGGGGCTCTGTGCTTTCTTTCGTTCTGAATAAGTGTTACCGTTTTCTGCACAAAAGCGATTCTGCGAAGCAATGTGAACAGGCACAGAGAAGGTGCTAGCAAGGAATTCTCTGCCTGCCTTTCCCCAGTGCTCTGCAAGCTCTCCAGGACAACATAAAATCTGGGGCTCTGTGCTTTCTTTCCTTCTGAACAAGTGTTAGTGTTTTCTGCACAAAAGCGATTCTGCGAAGCAATGTGAACACTTCTGCTTCCCAGGCACAGAGAAGGTGCTAGCAAGGAATTCTCTGCCTGCCTTTCCCCAGTGCTCTGCAAGCTCTCCAGGACAACATAAAATCTGGGGCTCTGTGCTTTCTTTCCTTCTGAACAAGTGTTACTGTTTTCTGCACAAAAGCGATTCTTGCGAAGCAATGTGAACAGGCACAGAGAAGGTGCTAGCAGGGAATTCTCTGCCTGCCTTTCCCCAGTGCTCTGCAAGCTCTCCAGGACAACATAAAATCTGGGGCTCTGTGCTTTCTTTCCTTCTGAACAAGTGTTACTGTTTTCTGCACAAAAGCGATTCTGCGAAGCAATGTGAACACTTCTGCTTCCCAGGCACAGAGAAGGTGCTAGCAGGGAATTCTCTGCCTGCCTTTCCCCAGTGCTCTGCAAGCTCTCCAGGACAACATAAAATCTGGGGCTCTGTGCTTTCTTTCGTTCTGAACAAGTGTTACTGTTTTCTGCACAAAAGCGATTCTGCGAAGCAATGTGAACAGGCACAGAGAAGGTGCTATCAGGGAATTCTCTGCCTGCCTTTCCCCAGTGCTCTGCAAGCTCTCCAGGACAACATAAAATCTGGGGCTCTGTGCTTTCTTTCCTTCTGAACAAGTGTTACTGTTTTCTGCACAAAAGCGATTCTTGCGAAGCAATGTGAACACTTCTGCTTCCCAGGCACAGAGAAGGTGCTAGCAAGGAATTCTCTGCCTGCCTTTCCCCAGTGCTCTGCAAGCTCTCCAGGGCAACATAGAATCTGGGGCTCTGTGCTTTCTTTCCTTCTGAACAAGTGTTACTGTTTTCTGCACAAAAGCGATTCTTGCGAAGCAATGTGAACAGGCACAGAGAAGGTGCTATCAGGGAATTCTCTGCCTGCCTTTCCCCAGTGCTCTGCAAGCTCTCCAGGACAACATAAAATCTGGGGCTCTGTGCTTTCTTTCCTTCTGAACAAGTGTTACTGTTTTCTGCACAAAAGCGATTCTGCGAAGCAATGTGAACACTTCTGCTTCCCAGGCACAGAGAAGGTGCTAGCAGGGAATTCTCTGCCTGCCTTTCCCCAGTGCTCTGCAAGCTGTCCAGGACAACATAGAATCTGGGGCTCTGTGCTTTCTTTCGTTCTGAACAAGTGTTACTGTTTTCTGCACACAAGCGATTCTTGCGAAGCAATGTGAACACTTCTGCTTCCCAGGCACAGAGAAGGTGCTAGCAGGGAATTCTCTGCCTGCCTTTCCCCAGTGCTCTGCAAGCTCTCCAGGACAACAGCAAATCTGGGGCTCTGTGCTTTCTTTCGTTCTGAATAAGTGTTACCGTTTTCTGCACAAAAGCGATTCTGCGAAGCAATGTGAACAGGCACAGAGAAGGTGCTAGCAAGGAATTCTCTGCCTGCCTTTCCCCAGTGCTCTGCAAGCTCTCCAGGACAACATAAAATCTGGGGCTCTGTGCTTTCTTTCCTTCTGAACAAGTGTTAGTGTTTTCTGCACAAAAGCGATTCTTGCGAAGCAATGTGAACACTTCTGCTTCCCAGGCACAGAGAAGGTGCTAGCAGGGAATTCTCTGCCTGCCTTTCCCCAGTGCTCTGCAAGCTGTCCAGGACAACATAGAATCTGGGGCTCTGTGCTTTCTTTCGTTCTGAACAAGTGTTACTGTTTTCTGCACACAAGCGATTCCTCCGAAGCAATGTGAACACTTCTGCTTCCCAGGCACAGAGAAGGTGCTAACAAGGAATTCTCTGCCTGCCTTTCCCCAGTGCTCTGCAAGCTCTCCAGGACAACATAGAATCTGGGGCTCTGTGCTTTCTTTCCTTCTGAACAAGTGTTACTGTTTTCTGCACACAAGCGATTCTTGCGAAGCAATGTGAACACTTCTGCTTCCCAGGCACAGAGAAGGTGCTAGCAGGGAATTCTCTGCCTGCCTTTCCCCAGTGCTCTGCAAGCTCTCCAGGACAACATAGAATCTGGGGCTCTGTGCTTTCTTTCCTTCTGAACAAGTGTTAGTGTTTTCTGCACAAAAGCGATTCTTGCGAAGCAATGTGAACACTTCTGCTTCCCAGGCACAGAGAAGGTGCTATCAGGGAATTCTCTGCCTGCCTTTCCCCAGTGCTCTGCAAGCTCTCCACGACAACAGCAAATCTGGGGCTCTGTGCTTTCTTTCGTTCTGAATAAGTGTTACCGTTTTCTGCACAAAAGCGATTCTGCGAAGCAATGTGAACAGGCACAGAGAAGGTGCTAGCAGGGAATTCTCTGCCTGCCTTTCCCCAGTGCTCTGCAAGCTCTCCAGGACAACATAAAATCTGGGGCTCTGTGCTTTCTTTCGTTCTGAACAAGTGTTACTGTTTTCTGCACAAAAGCGATTCTGCGAAGCAATGTGAACACTTCTGCTTCCCAGGCACAGAGAAGGTGCTAGCAGGGAATTCTCTGCCTGCCTTTCCCCAGTGCTCTGCAAGCTCTCCAGGACAACATAAAATCTGGGGCTCTGTGCTTTCTTTCCTTCTGAACAAGTGTTACTGTTTTCTGCACAAAAGCGATTCTGCGAAGCAATGTGAACAGGCACAGAGAAGGTGCTAGCAGGGAATTCTCTGCCTGCCTTTCCCCAGTGCTCTGCAAGCTCTCCAGGACAACATAAAATCTGGGGCTCTGTGCTTTCTTTCGTTCTGAACAAGTGTTACTGTTTTCTGCACAAAAGCGATTCTGCGAAGCAATGTGAACACTTCTGCTTCCCAGGCACAGAGAAGGTGCTAGCAGGGAATTCTCTGCCTGCCTTTCCCCAGTGCTCTGCAAGCTCTCCAGGACAACATAAAATCTGGGGCTCTGTGCTTTCTTTCCTTCTGAACAAGTGTTACTGTTTTCTGCACAAAAGCGATTCTGCGAAGCAATGTGAACACTTCTGCTTCCCAGGCACAGAGAAGGTGCTAGCAGGGAATTCTCTGCCTGCCTTTCCCCAGTGCTCTGCAAGCTGTCCAGGACAACATAGAATCTGGGGCTCTGTGCTTTCTTTCGTTCTGAACAAGTGTTACTGTTTTCTGCACACAAGCGATTCTTGCGAAGCAATGTGAACACTTCTGCTTCCCAGGCACAGAGAAGGTGCTAGCAGGGAATTCTCTGCCTGCCTTTCCCCAGTGCTCTGCAAGCTCTCCAGGACAACAGCAAATCTGGGGCTCTGTGCTTTCTTTCGTTCTGAATAAGTGTTACCGTTTTCTGCACAAAAGCGATTCTGCGAAGCAATGTGAACAGGCACAGAGAAGGTGCTAGCAAGGAATTCTCTGCCTGCCTTTCCCCAGTGCTCTGCAAGCTCTCCAGGACAACATAGAATCTGGGGCTCTGTGCTTTCTTTCCTTCTGAACAAGTGTTACTGTTTTCTGCACACAAGCGATTCTTGCGAAGCAATGTGAACACTTCTGCTTCCCAGGCACAGAGAAGGTGCTAGCAGGGAATTCTCTGCCTGCCTTTCCCCAGTGCTCTGCAAGCTCTCCAGGACAACATAGAATCTGGGGCTCTGTGCTTTCTTTCCTTCTGAACAAGTGTTAGTGTTTTCTGCACAAAAGCTATTCTTGCGAAGCAATGTGAACACTTCTGCTTCCCAGGCACAGAGAAGATGCTATCAGGGAATTCTCTGCCTGCCTTTCCCCAGTGCTCTGCAAGCTCTCCAGGACAACAGCAAATCTGGGGCTCTGTGCTTTCTTTCGTTCTGAATAAGTGTTACCGTTTTCTGCACAAAAGCGATTCTGCGAAGCAATGTGAACAGGCACAGAGAAGGTGCTAGCAAGGAATTCTCTGCCTGCCTTTCCCCAGTGCTCTGCAAGCTCTCCAGGACAACATAAAATCTGGGGCTCTGTGCTTTCTTTCCTTCTGAACAAGTGTTACTGTTTTCTGCACAAAAGCGATTCTGCGAAGCAATGTGAACAGGCACAGAGAAGGTGCTAGCAGGGAATTCTCTGCCTGCCTTTCCCCAGTGCTCTGCAAGCTCTCCAGGACAACATAAAATCTGGGGCTCTGTGCTTTCTTTCGTTCTGAACAAGTGTTACTGTTTTCTGCACAAAAGCGATTCTGCGAAGCAATGTGAACACTTCTGCTTCCCAGGCACAGAGAAGGTGCTAGCAGGGAATTCTCTGCCTGCCTTTCCCCAGTGCTCTGCAAGCTCTCCAGGACAACATAGAATCTGGGGCTCTGTGCTTTCTTTCGTTCTGAACAAGTGTTACTGTTTTCTGCACAAAAGCGATTCTGCGAAGCAATGTGAACAGGCACAGAGAAGGTGCTAGCAAGGAATTCTCTGCCTGCCTTTCCCCAGTGCTCTGCAAGCTCTCCAGGACAACATAAAATCTGGGGCTCTGTGCTTTCTTTCCTTCTGAACAAGTGTTACTGTTTTCTGCACAAAAGCGATTCTGCGAAGCAATGTGAACACTTCTGCTTCCCAGGCACAGAGAAGGTACTAGCAAGGAATTCTCTGCCTGCCTTTCCCCAGTGCTCTGCAAGCTCTCCAGGACAACATAAAATCTGGGGCTCTGTGCTTTCTTTCGTTCTGAACAAGTGTTACTGTTTTCTGAACAAAAGTGATTCTGCGAAGCAATGTGAACAGGCACAGAGAAGGTGCTAGCAGGGAATTCTCTGCCTGCCTTTCCCCAGTGCTCTGCAAGCTCTCCAGGACAACATAAAATCTGGGGCTCTGTGCTTTCTTTCCTTCTGAACAAGTGTTAGTGTTTTCTGCACAAAAGCTGTTCTTGCGAAGCAATGTGAACACTTCTGCTTCCCAGGCACAGAGAAGGTGCTAGCAAGGAATTCTCTGCCTGCCTTTCCCCAGTGCTCTGCAAGCTCTCCAGGACAACATAAAATCTGGGGCTCTGTGCTTTCTTTCCTTCTGAACAAGTGTTAGTGTTTTCTGCACAAAAGCGATTCTTGCGAAGCAATGTGAACAGGCACAGAGAAGGTGCTATCAGGGAATTCTCTGCCTGCCTTTCCCCAGTGCTCTGCAAGCTCTCCAGGACAACATAAAATCTGGGGCTCTGTGCTTTCTTTCCTTCTGAACAAGTGTTACTGTTTTCTGCACAAAAGCGATTCTTGCGAAGCAATGTGAACACTTCTGCTTCCCAGGCACAGAGAAGGTGCTAGCAGGGAATTCTCTGCCTGCCTTTCACCAGTGCTCTGCAAGCTCTCCAGGACAACATAGAATCTGGGGCTCTGTGCTTTCTTTCGTTCTGAACAAGTGTTACTGTTTTCTGCACAAAAGCGATTCTGCGAAGCAATGTGAACAGGCACAGAGAAGGTGCTAGCAAGGAATTCTCTGCCTGCCTTTCCCCAGTGCTCTGCAAGCTCTCCAGGACAACATAAAATCTGGGGCTCTGTGCTTTCTTTCCTTCTGAACAAGTGTTACTGTTTTCTGCACAAAAGCGATTCTGCGAAGCAATGTGAACACTTCTGCTTCCCAGGCAGAGAGAAGGTACTAGCAAGGAATTCTCTGCCTGCCTTTCCCCAGTGCTCTGCAAGCTCTCCAGGACAACATAAAATCTGGGGCTCTGTGCTTTCTTTCGTTCTGAACAAGTGTTACTGTTTTCTGCACAAAAGCGATTCTGCGAAGCAATGTGAACAGGCACAGAGAAGGTGCTAGCAAGGAATTCTCTGCCTGCCTTTCCCCAGTGCTCTGCAAGCTCTCCAGGACAACATAAAATCTGGGGCTCTGTGCTTTCTTTCCTTCTGAACAAGTGTTAGTGTTTTCTGCACAAAAGCGATTCTGCGAAGCAATGTGAACACTTCTGCTTCCCAGGCACAGAGAAGGTGCTAGCAAGGAATTCTCTGCCTGCCTTTCCCCAGTGCTCTGCAAGCTCTCCAGGGCAACATAGAATCTGGGGCTCTGTGCTTTCTTTCCTTCTGAACAAGTGTTACTGTTTTCTGCACAAAAGCGATTCTTGCGAAGCAATGTGAACAGGCACAGAGAAGGTGCTATCAGGGAATTCTCTGCCTGCCTTTCCCCAGTGCTCTGCAAGCTCTCCAGGACAACATAAAATCTGGGGCTCTGTGCTTTCTTTCCTTCTGAACAAGTGTTACTCTTTTCTGCACAAAAGCGATTCTGCGAAGCAATGTGAACACTTCTGCTTCCCAGGCACAGAGAAGGTGCTAGCAGGGAATTCTCTGCCTGCCTTTCCCCAGTGCTCTGCAAGCTGTCCAGGACAACATAGAATCTGGGGCTCTGTGCTTTCTTTCCTTCTGAACAAGTGTTACTGTTTTCTGCACACAAGCGATTCTTGCGAAGCAATGTGAACACTTCTGCTTCCCAGGCACAGAGAAGGTGCTAACAAGGAATTCTCTGCCTGCCTTTCCCCAGTGCTCTGCAAGCTCTCCAGGACAACATAGAATCTGGGGCTCTGTGCTTTCTTTCCTTCTGAACAAGTGTTAGTGTTTTCTGCACAAAAGCGATTCTTGCGAAGCAATGTGAACACTTCTGCTTCCCAGGCACAGAGAAGGTGCTAGCAGGGAATTCTCTGCCTGCCTTTCCCCAGTGCTCTGCAAGCTCTCCAGGACAACATAAAATCTGGGGCTCTGTGCTTTCTTTCCTTCTGAACAAGTGTTAGTGTTTTCTGCACAAAAGCGGTTCTTGCGAAGCAATGTGAACACTTCTGCTTCCCAGGCACAGAGAAGGTGCTAGCAAGGAATTCTCTGCCTGCCTTTCCCCAGTGCTCTGCAAGCTCTCCAGGACAACATAAAATCTGGGGCTCTGTGCTTTCTTTCCTTCTGAACAAGTGTTACTGTTTTCTGCACAAAAGCGATTCTTGCGAAGCAATGTGAACACTTCTGCTTCCCAGGCACAGAGAAGGTGCTAGCAGGGAATTCTCTGCCTGCCTTTCACCAGTGCTCTGCAAGCTCTCCAGGACAACATAGAATCTGGGGCTCTGTGCTTTCTTTCGTTCTGAACAAGTGTTACTGTTCTCTGCACAAAAGCGATTCTGCGAAGCAATGTGAACAGGCACAGAGAAGGTGCTAGCAAGGAATTCTCTGCCTGCCTTTCCCCAGTGCTCTGCAAGCTCTCCAGGACAACATAAAATCTGGGGCTCTGTGCTTTCTTTCCTTCTGAACAAGTGTTACTGTTTTCTGCACAAAAGCGATTCTGCGAAGCAATGTGAACACTTCTGCTTCCCAGGCAGAGAGAAGGTACTAGCAAGGAATTCTCTGCCTGCCTTTCCCCAGTGCTCTGCAAGCTCTCCAGGACAACATAAAATCTGGGGCTCTGTGCTTTCTTTCGTTCTGAACAAGTGTTACTGTTTTCTGCACAAAAGCGATTCTGCGAAGCAATGTGAACAGGCACAGAGAAGGTGCTAGCAAGGAATTCTCTGCCTGCCTTTCCCCAGTGCTCTGCAAGCTCTCCAGGACAACATAAAATCTGGGGCTCTGTGCTTTCTTTCCTTCTGAACAAGTGTTAGTGTTTTCTGCACAAAAGCGATTCTGCGAAGCAATGTGAACACTTCTGCTTCCCAGGCACAGAGAAGGTGCTAGCAAGGAATTCTCTGCCTGCCTTTCCCCAGTGCTCTGCAAGCTCTCCAGGGCAACATAGAATCTGGGGCTCTGTGCTTTCTTTCCTTCTGAACAAGTGTTACTGTTTTCTGCACAAAAGCGATTCTTGCGAAGCAATGTGAACAGGCACAGAGAAGGTGCTATCAGGGAATTCTCTGCCTGCCTTTCCCCAGTGCTCTGCAAGCTCTCCAGGACAACATAAAATCTGGGGCTCTGTGCTTTCTTTCCTTCTGAACAAGTGTTACTCTTTTCTGCACAAAAGCGATTCCGCGAAGCAATGTGAACACTTCTGCTTCCCAGGCACAGAGAAGGTGCTAGCAGGGAATTCTCTGCCTGCCTTTCCCCAGTGCTCTGCAAGCTGTCCAGGACAACATAGAATCTGGGGCTCTGTGCTTTCTTTCCTTCTGAACAAGTGTTACTGTTTTCTGCACACAAGCGATTCTTGCGAAGCAATGTGAACACTTCTGCTTCCCAGGCACAGAGAAGGTGCTAACAAGGAATTCTCTGCCTGCCTTTCCCCAGTGCTCTGCAAGCTCTCCAGGACAACATAGAATCTGGGGCTCTGTGCTTTCTTTCCTTCTGAACAAGTGTTACTGTTTTCTGCACAAAAGCGATTCTTGCGAAGCAATGTGAACACTTCTGCTTCCCAGGCACAGAGAAGGTGCTAGCAGGGAATTCTCTGCCTGCCTTTCCCCAGTGCTCTGCAAGCTCTCCAGGACAACATAAAATCTGGGGCTCTGTGCTTTCTTTCCTTCTGAACAAGTGTTAGTGTTTTCTGCACAAAAGCGGTTCTTGCGAAGCAATGTGAACACTTCTGCTTCCCAGGCACAGAGAAGGTGCTAGCAAGGAATTCTCTGCCTGCCTTTCCCCAGTGCTCTGCAAGCTCTCCAGGACAACATAAAATCTGGGGCTCTGTGCTTTCTTTCCTTCTGAACAAGTGTTAGTGTTTTCTGCACAAAAGCGATTCTTGCGAAGCAATGTGAACAGGCACAGAGAAGGTGCTATCAGGGAATTCTCTGCCTGCCTTTCCCCAGTGCTCTGCAAGCTCTCCAGGACAACATAAAATCTGGGGCTCTGTGCTTTCTTTCCTTCTGAACAAGTGTTAGTGTTTTCTGCACAAAAGCGATTCTTGCGAAGCAATGTGAACACTTCTGCTTCCCAGGCACAGAGAAGGTGCTAGCAGGGAATTCTCTGCCTGCCTTTCCCCAGTGCTCTGCAAGCTCTCCAGGACAACATAGAATCTGGGGCTCTGTGCTTTCTTTCGTTCTGAACAAGTGTTACTGTTTTCTGCACAAAAGCGATTCTGCGAAGCAATGTGAACAGGCACAGAGAAGGTGCTAGCAAGGAATTCTCTGCCTGCCTTTCCCCAGTGCTCTGCAAGCTCTCCAGGACAACATAAAATCTGGGGCTCTGTGCTTTCTTTCCTTCTGAACAAGTGTTACTGTTTTCTGCACAAAAGCGATTCTGCGAAGCAATGTGAACACTTCTGCTTCCCAGGCACAGAGAAGGTACTAGCAAGGAATTCTCTGCCTGCCTTTCCCCAGTGCTCTGCAAGCTCTCCAGGACAACATAGAATCTGGGGCTCTGTGCTTTCTTTCGTTCTGAACAAGTGTTACTGTTTTCTGCACAAAAGCGATTCTGCGAAGCAATGTGAACAGGCACAGAGAAGGTGCTAGCAAGGAATTCTCTGCCTGCCTTTCCCCAGTGCTCTGCAAGCTCTCCAGGACAACATAAAATCTGGGGCTCTGTGCTTTCTTTCCTTCTGAACAAGTGTTACTGTTTTCTGCACAAAAGCGATTCTGCGAAGCAATGTGAACACTTCTGCTTCCCAGGCACAGAGAAGGTGCTAGCAAGGAATTCTCTGCCTGCCTTTCCCCAGTGCTCTGCAAGCTCTCCAGGGCAACATAGAATCTGGGGCTCTGTGCTTTCTTTCCTTCTGAACAAGTGTTAGTGTTTTCTGCACAAAAGCGATTCTTGCGAAGCAATGTGAACAGGCACAGAGAAGGTGCTATCAGGGAATTCTCTGCCTGCCTTTCCCCAGTGCTCTGCAAGCTCTCCAGGACAACATAAAATCTGGGGCTCTGTGCTTTCTTTCCTTCTGAACAAGTGTTACTGTTTTCTGCACAAAAGCGATTCTTGCGAAGCAATGTGAACAGGCACAGAGAAGGTGCTATCAGGGAATTCTCTGCCTGCCTTTCCCCAGTGCTCTGCAAGCTCTCCAGGACAACATAAAATCTGGGGCTCTGTGCTTTCTTTCCTTCTGAACAAGTGTTACTGTTTTCTGCACAAAAGCGATTCTGCGAAGCAATGTGAACACTTCTGCTTCCCAGGCACAGAGAAGGTGCTAGCAGGGAATTCTCTGCCTGCCTTTCCCCAGTGCTCTGCAAGCTCTCCAGGACAACATAAAATCTGGGGCTCTGTGCTTTCTTTCGTTCTGAACAAGTGTTACTGTTTTCTGAACAAAAGTGATTCTGCGAAGCAATGTGAACAGGCACAGAGAAGGTGCTAGCAGGGAATTCTCTGCCTGCCTTTCCCCAGTGCTCTGCAAGCTCTCCAGGACAACATAAAATCTGGGGCTCTGTGCTTTCTTTCCT
The DNA here is from genome assembly GCF_031877795.1 of Strix aluco. Taxonomy (NCBI): domain Eukaryota; kingdom Metazoa; phylum Chordata; class Aves; order Strigiformes; family Strigidae; genus Strix; species Strix aluco. The sequence goes on along the minus strand of NW_027436609.1, from coordinate 428,155 downwards.
TCTGAACAAGTGTTAGTGTTTTCTGCACAAAAGCTGTTCTTGCGAAGCAATGTGAACACTTCTGCTTCCCAGGCACAGAGAAGGTGCTAGCAAGGAATTCTCTGCCTGCCTTTCCCCAGTGCTCTGCAAGCTCTCCAGGACAACATAAAATCTGGGGCTCTGTGCTTTCTTTCCTTCTGAACAAGTGTTAGTGTTTTCTGCACAAAAGCGATTCTTGCGAAGCAATGTGAACAGGCACAGAGAAGGTGCTATCAGGGAATTCTCTGCCTGCCTTTCCCCAGTGCTCTGCAAGCTCTCCAGGACAACATAAAATCTGGGGCTCTGTGCTTTCTTTCCTTCTGAACAAGTGTTACTGTTTTCTGCACAAAAGCGATTCTTGCGAAGCAATGTGAACACTTCTGCTTCCCAGGCACAGAGAAGGTGCTAGCAGGGAATTCTCTGCCTGCCTTTCACCAGTGCTCTGCAAGCTCTCCAGGACAACATAGAATCTGGGGCTCTGTGCTTTCTTTCGTTCTGAACAAGTGTTACTGTTCTCTGCACAAAAGCGATTCTGCGAAGCAATGTGAACAGGCACAGAGAAGGTGCTAGCAAGGAATTCTCTGCCTGCCTTTCCCCAGTGCTCTGCAAGCTCTCCAGGACAACATAAAATCTGGGGCTCTGTGCTTTCTTTCCTTCTGAACAAGTGTTACTGTTTTCTGCACAAAAGCGATTCTGCGAAGCAATGTGAACACTTCTGCTTCCCAGGCACAGAGAAGGTACTAGCAAGGAATTCTCTGCCTGCCTTTCCCCAGTGCTCTGCAAGCTCTCCAGGACAACATAGAATCTGGGGCTCTGTGCTTTCTTTCGTTCTGAACAAGTGTTACTGTTTTCTGCACAAAAGCGATTCTGCGAAGCAATGTGAACAGGCACAGAGAAGGTGCTAGCAAGGAATTCTCTGCCTGCCTTTCCCCAGTGCTCTGCAAGCTCTCCAGGACAACATAAAATCTGGGGCTCTGTGCTTTCTTTCCTTCTGAACAAGTGTTACTGTTTTCTGCACAAAAGCGATTCTGCGAAGCAATGTGAACACTTCTGCTTCCCAGGCACAGAGAAGGTGCTAGCAAGGAATTCTCTGCCTGCCTTTCCCCAGTGCTCTGCAAGCTCTCCAGGGCAACATAGAATCTGGGGCTCTGTGCTTTCTTTCCTTCTGAACAAGTGTTAGTGTTTTCTGCACAAAAGCGATTCTTGCGAAGCAATGTGAACAGGCACAGAGAAGGTGCTATCAGGGAATTCTCTGCCTGCCTTTCCCCAGTGCTCTGCAAGCTCTCCAGGACAACATAAAATCTGGGGCTCTGTGCTTTCTTTCCTTCTGAACAAGTGTTACTGTTTTCTGCACAAAAGCGATTCTTGCGAAGCAATGTGAACAGGCACAGAGAAGGTGCTATCAGGGAATTCTCTGCCTGCCTTTCCCCAGTGCTCTGCAAGCTCTCCAGGACAACATAAAATCTGGGGCTCTGTGCTTTCTTTCCTTCTGAACAAGTGTTACTGTTTTCTGCACAAAAGCGATTCTGCGAAGCAATGTGAACACTTCTGCTTCCCAGGCACAGAGAAGGTGCTAGCAGGGAATTCTCTGCCTGCCTTTCCCCAGTGCTCTGCAAGCTCTCCAGGACAACATAAAATCTGGGGCTCTGTGCTTTCTTTCGTTCTGAACAAGTGTTACTGTTTTCTGCACAAAAGCGATTCTGCGAAGCAATGTGAACAGGCACAGAGAAGGTGCTAGCAAGGAATTCTCTGCCTGCCTTTCCCCAGTGCTCTGCAAGCTCTCCAGGACAACATAAAATCTGGGGCTCTGTGCTTTCTTTCCTTCTGAACAAGTGTTAGTGTTTTCTGCACAAAAGCGATTCTGCGAAGCAATGTGAACACTTCTGCTTCCCAGGCACAGAGAAGGTGCTAGCAAGGAATTCTCTGCCTGCCTTTCCCCAGTGCTCTGCAAGCTCTCCAGGGCAACATAGAATCTGGGGCTCTGTGCTTTCTTTCCTTCTGAACAAGTGTTACTGTTTTCTGCACAAAAGCGATTCTTGCGAAGCAATGTGAACAGGCACAGAGAAGGTGCTATCAGGGAATTCTCTGCCTGCCTTTCCCCAGTGCTCTGCAAGCTCTCCAGGACAACATAAAATCTGGGGCTCTGTGCTTTCTTTCCTTCTGAACAAGTGTTACTCTTTTCTGCACAAAAGCGATTCTGCGAAGCAATGTGAACACTTCTGCTTCCCAGGCACAGAGAAGGTGCTAGCAGGGAATTCTCTGCCTGCCTTTCCCCAGTGCTCTGCAAGCTGTCCAGGACAACATAGAATCTGGGGCTCTGTGCTTTCTTTCCTTCTGAACAAGTGTTACTGTTTTCTGCACACAAGCGATTCTTGCGAAGCAATGTGAACACTTCTGCTTCCCAGGCACAGAGAAGGTGCTAACAAGGAATTCTCTGCCTGCCTTTCCCCAGTGCTCTGCAAGCTCTCCAGGACAACATAGAATCTGGGGCTCTGTGCTTTCTTTCCTTCTGAACAAGTGTTAGTGTTTTCTGCACAAAAGCGATTCTTGCGAAGCAATGTGAACACTTCTGCTTCCCAGGCACAGAGAAGGTGCTAGCAGGGAATTCTCTGCCTGCCTTTCCCCAGTGCTCTGCAAGCTCTCCAGGACAACATAAAATCTGGGGCTCTGTGCTTTCTTTCCTTCTGAACAAGTGTTAGTGTTTTCTGCACAAAAGCGGTTCTTGCGAAGCAATGTGAACACTTCTGCTTCCCAGGCACAGAGAAGGTGCTAGCAAGGAATTCTCTGCCTGCCTTTCCCCAGTGCTCTGCAAGCTCTCCAGGACAACATAAAATCTGGGGCTCTGTGCTTTCTTTCCTTCTGAACAAGTGTTACTGTTTTCTGCACAAAAGCGATTCTTGCGAAGCAATGTGAACACTTCTGCTTCCCAGGCACAGAGAAGGTGCTAGCAGGGAATTCTCTGCCTGCCTTTCACCAGTGCTCTGCAAGCTCTCCAGGACAACATAGAATCTGGGGCTCTGTGCTTTCTTTCGTTCTGAACAAGTGTTACTGTTCTCTGCACAAAAGCGATTCTGCGAAGCAATGTGAACAGGCACAGAGAAGGTGCTAGCAAGGAATTCTCTGCCTGCCTTTCCCCAGTGCTCTGCAAGCTCTCCAGGACAACATAAAATCTGGGGCTCTGTGCTTTCTTTCCTTCTGAACAAGTGTTACTGTTTTCTGCACAAAAGCGATTCTGCGAAGCAATGTGAACACTTCTGCTTCCCAGGCAGAGAGAAGGTACTAGCAAGGAATTCTCTGCCTGCCTTTCCCCAGTGCTCTGCAAGCTCTCCAGGACAACATAAAATCTGGGGCTCTGTGCTTTCTTTCGTTCTGAACAAGTGTTACTGTTTTCTGCACAAAAGCGATTCTGCGAAGCAATGTGAACAGGCACAGAGAAGGTGCTAGCAAGGAATTCTCTGCCTGCCTTTCCCCAGTGCTCTGCAAGCTCTCCAGGACAACATAAAATCTGGGGCTCTGTGCTTTCTTTCCTTCTGAACAAGTGTTAGTGTTTTCTGCACAAAAGCGATTCTGCGAAGCAATGTGAACACTTCTGCTTCCCAGGCACAGAGAAGGTGCTAGCAAGGAATTCTCTGCCTGCCTTTCCCCAGTGCTATGCAAGCTCTCCAGGGCAACATAGAATCTGGGGCTCTGTGCTTTCTTTCCTTCTGAACAAGTGTTACTGTTTTCTGCACAAAAGCGATTCTTGCGAAGCAATGTGAACAGGCACAGAGAAGGTGCTATCAGGGAATTCTCTGCCTGCCTTTCCCCAGTGCTCTGCAAGCTCTCCAGGACAACATAAAATCTGGGGCTCTGTGCTTTCTTTCCTTCTGAACAAGTGTTACTCTTTTCTGCACAAAAGCGATTCCGCGAAGCAATGTGAACACTTCTGCTTCCCAGGCACAGAGAAGGTGCTAGCAGGGAATTCTCTGCCTGCCTTTCCCCAGTGCTCTGCAAGCTGTCCAGGACAACATAGAATCTGGGGCTCTGTGCTTTCTTTCCTTCTGAACAAGTGTTACTGTTTTCTGCACACAAGCGATTCTTGCGAAGCAATGTGAACACTTCTGCTTCCCAGGCACAGAGAAGGTGCTAACAAGGAATTCTCTGCCTGCCTTTCCCCAGTGCTCTGCAAGCTCTCCAGGACAACATAGAATCTGGGGCTCTGTGCTTTCTTTCCTTCTGAACAAGTGTTACTGTTTTCTGCACAAAAGCGATTCTTGCGAAGCAATGTGAACACTTCTGCTTCCCAGGCACAGAGAAGGTGCTAGCAGGGAATTCTCTGCCTGCCTTTCCCCAGTGCTCTGCAAGCTCTCCAGGACAACATAAAATCTGGGGCTCTGTGCTTTCTTTCCTTCTGAACAAGTGTTAGTGTTTTCTGCACAAAAGCGGTTCTTGCGAAGCAATGTGAACACTTCTGCTTCCCAGGCACAGAGAAGGTGCTAGCAAGGAATTCTCTGCCTGCCTTTCCCCAGTGCTCTGCAAGCTCTCCAGGACAACATAAAATCTGGGGCTCTGTGCTTTCTTTCCTTCTGAACAAGTGTTAGTGTTTTCTGCACAAAAGCGATTCTTGCGAAGCAATGTGAACAGGCACAGAGAAGGTGCTATCAGGGAATTCTCTGCCTGCCTTTCCCCAGTGCTCTGCAAGCTCTCCAGGACAACATAAAATCTGGGGCTCTGTGCTTTCTTTCCTTCTGAACAAGTGTTAGTGTTTTCTGCACAAAAGCGATTCTTGCGAAGCAATGTGAACACTTCTGCTTCCCAGGCACAGAGAAGGTGCTAGCAGGGAATTCTCTGCCTGCCTTTCCCCAGTGCTCTGCAAGCTCTCCAGGACAACATAGAATCTGGGGCTCTGTGCTTTCTTTCGTTCTGAACAAGTGTTACTGTTTTCTGCACAAAAGCGATTCTGCGAAGCAATGTGAACAGGCACAGAGAAGGTGCTAGCAAGGAATTCTCTGCCTGCCTTTCCCCAGTGCTCTGCAAGCTCTCCAGGACAACATAAAATCTGGGGCTCTGTGCTTTCTTTCCTTCTGAACAAGTGTTACTGTTTTCTGCACAAAAGCGATTCTGCGAAGCAATGTGAACACTTCTGCTTCCCAGGCACAGAGAAGGTACTAGCAAGGAATTCTCTGCCTGCCTTTCCCCAGTGCTCTGCAAGCTCTCCAGGACAACATAGAATCTGGGGCTCTGTGCTTTCTTTCGTTCTGAACAAGTGTTACTGTTTTCTGCACAAAAGCGATTCTGCGAAGCAATGTGAACAGGCACAGAGAAGGTGCTAGCAAGGAATTCTCTGCCTGCCTTTCCCCAGTGCTCTGCAAGCTCTCCAGGACAACATAAAATCTGGGGCTCTGTGCTTTCTTTCCTTCTGAACAAGTGTTACTGTTTTCTGCACAAAAGCGATTCTGCGAAGCAATGTGAACACTTCTGCTTCCCAGGCACAGAGAAGGTGCTAGCAAGGAATTCTCTGCCTGCCTTTCCCCAGTGCTCTGCAAGCTCTCCAGGGCAACATAGAATCTGGGGCTCTGTGCTTTCTTTCCTTCTGAACAAGTGTTAGTGTTTTCTGCACAAAAGCGATTCTTGCGAAGCAATGTGAACAGGCACAGAGAAGGTGCTATCAGGGAATTCTCTGCCTGCCTTTCCCCAGTGCTCTGCAAGCTCTCCAGGACAACATAAAATCTGGGGCTCTGTGCTTTCTTTCCTTCTGAACAAGTGTTACTGTTTTCTGCACAAAAGCGATTCTTGCGAAGCAATGTGAACAGGCACAGAGAAGGTGCTATCAGGGAATTCTCTGCCTGCCTTTCCCCAGTGCTCTGCAAGCTCTCCAGGACAACATAAAATCTGGGGCTCTGTGCTTTCTTTCCTTCTGAACAAGTGTTACTGTTTTCTGCACAAAAGCGATTCTGCGAAGCAATGTGAACACTTCTGCTTCCCAGGCACAGAGAAGGTGCTAGCAGGGAATTCTCTGCCTGCCTTTCCCCAGTGCTCTGCAAGCTCTCCAGGACAACATAAAATCTGGGGCTCTGTGCTTTCTTTCGTTCTGAACAAGTGTTACTGTTTTCTGAACAAAAGTGATTCTGCGAAGCAATGTGAACAGGCACAGAGAAGGTGCTAGCAGGGAATTCTCTGCCTGCCTTTCCCCAGTGCTCTGCAAGCTCTCCAGGACAACATAAAATCTGGGGCTCTGTGCTTTCTTTCCTTCTGAACAAGTGTTAGTGTTTTCTGCACAAAAGCTGTTCTTGCGAAGCAATGTGAACACTTCTGCTTCCCAGGCACAGAGAAGGTGCTAGCAAGGAATTCTCTGCCTGCCTTTCCCCAGTGCTCTGCAAGCTCTCCAGGACAACATAAAATCTGGGGCTCTGTGCTTTCTTTCCTTCTGAACAAGTGTTAGTGTTTTCTGCACAAAAGCGATTCTTGCGAAGCAATGTGAACAGGCACAGAGAAGGTGCTATCAGGGAATTCTCTGCCTGCCTTTCCCCAGTGCTCTGCAAGCTCTCCAGGACAACATAAAATCTGGGGCTCTGTGCTTTCTTTCCTTCTGAACAAGTGTTACTGTTTTCTGCACAAAAGCGATTCTTGCGAAGCAATGTGAACACTTCTGCTTCCCAGGCACAGAGAAGGTGCTAGCAGGGAATTCTCTGCCTGCCTTTCACCAGTGCTCTGCAAGCTCTCCAGGACAACATAGAATCTGGGGCTCTGTGCTTTCTTTCGTTCTGAACAAGTGTTACTGTTCTCTGCACAAAAGCGATTCTGCGAAGCAATGTGAACAGGCACAGAGAAGGTGCTAGCAAGGAATTCTCTGCCTGCCTTTCCCCAGTGCTCTGCAAGCTCTCCAGGACAACATAAAATCTGGGGCTCTGTGCTTTCTTTCCTTCTGAACAAGTGTTACTGTTTTCTGCACAAAAGCGATTCTGCGAAGCAATGTGAACACTTCTGCTTCCCAGGCACAGAGAAGGTACTAGCAAGGAATTCTCTGCCTGCCTTTCCCCAGTGCTCTGCAAGCTCTCCAGGACAACATAGAATCTGGGGCTCTGTGCTTTCTTTCGTTCTGAACAAGTGTTACTGTTTTCTGCACAAAAGCGATTCTGCGAAGCAATGTGAACAGGCACAGAGAAGGTGCTAGCAAGGAATTCTCTGCCTGCCTTTCCCCAGTGCTCTGCAAGCTCTCCAGGACAACATAAAATCTGGGGCTCTGTGCTTTCTTTCCTTCTGAACAAGTGTTACTGTTTTCTGCACAAAAGCGATTCTGCGAAGCAATGTGAACACTTCTGCTTCCCAGGCACAGAGAAGGTGCTAGCAAGGAATTCTCTGCCTGCCTTTCCCCAGTGCTCTGCAAGCTCTCCAGGGCAACATAGAATCTGGGGCTCTGTGCTTTCTTTCCTTCTGAACAAGTGTTAGTGTTTTCTGCACAAAAGCGATTCTTGCGAAGCAATGTGAACAGGCACAGAGAAGGTGCTATCAGGGAATTCTCTGCCTGCCTTTCCCCAGTGCTCTGCAAGCTCTCCAGGACAACATAAAATCTGGGGCTCTGTGCTTTCTTTCCTTCTGAACAAGTGTTACTGTTTTCTGCACAAAAGCGATTCTTGCGAAGCAATGTGAACAGGCACAGAGAAGGTGCTATCAGGGAATTCTCTGCCTGCCTTTCCCCAGTGCTCTGCAAGCTCTCCAGGACAACATAAAATCTGGGGCTCTGTGCTTTCTTTCCTTCTGAACAAGTGTTACTGTTTTCTGCACAAAAGCGATTCTGCGAAGCAATGTGAACACTTCTGCTTCCCAGGCACAGAGAAGGTGCTAGCAGGGAATTCTCTGCCTGCCTTTCCCCAGTGCTCTGCAAGCTCTCCAGGACAACATAAAATCTGGGGCTCTGTGCTTTCTTTCGTTCTGAACAAGTGTTACTGTTTTCTGAACAAAAGTGATTCTGCGAAGCAATGTGAACAGGCACAGAGAAGGTGCTAGCAGGGAATTCTCTGCCTGCCTTTCCCCAGTGCTCTGCAAGCTCTCCAGGACAACATAAAATCTGGGGCTCTGTGCTTTCTTTCCTTCTGAACAAGTGTTAGTGTTTTCTGCACAAAAGCTGTTCTTGCGAAGCAATGTGAACACTTCTGCTTCCCAGGCACAGAGAAGGTGCTAGCAAGGAATTCTCTGCCTGCCTTTCCCCAGTGCTCTGCAAGCTCTCCAGGACAACATAAAATCTGGGGCTCTGTGCTTTCTTTCCTTCTGAACAAGTGTTAGTGTTTTCTGCACAAAAGCGATTCTTGCGAAGCAATGTGAACAGGCACAGAGAAGGTGCTATCAGGGAATTCTCTGCCTGCCTTTCCCCAGTGCTCTGCAAGCTCTCCAGGACAACATAAAATCTGGGGCTCTGTGCTTTCTTTCCTTCTGAACAAGTGTTACTGTTTTCTGCACAAAAGCGATTCTTGCGAAGCAATGTGAACACTTCTGCTTCCCAGGCACAGAGAAGGTGCTAGCAGGGAATTCTCTGCCTGCCTTTCACCAGTGCTCTGCAAGCTCTCCAGGACAACATAGAATCTGGGGCTCTGTGCTTTCTTTCGTTCTGAACAAGTGTTACTGTTCTCTGCACAAAAGCGATTCTGCGAAGCAATGTGAACAGGCACAGAGAAGGTGCTAGCAAGGAATTCTCTGCCTGCCTTTCCCCAGTGCTCTGCAAGCTCTCCAGGACAACATAAAATCTGGGGCTCTGTGCTTTCTTTCCTTCTGAACAAGTGTTACTGTTTTCTGCACAAAAGCGATTCTGCGAAGCAATGTGAACACTTCTGCTTCCCAGGCAGAGAGAAGGTACTAGCAAGGAATTCTCTGCCTGCCTTTCCCCAGTGCTCTGCAAGCTCTCCAGGACAACATAAAATCTGGGGCTCTGTGCGTTCTTTCGTTCTGAACAAGTGTTACTGTTTTCTGCACAAAAGCGATTCTGCGAAGCAATGTGAACAGGCACAGAGAAGGTGCTAGCAAGGAATTCTCTGCCTGCCTTTCCCCAGTGCTCTGCAAGCTCTCCAGGACAACATAAAATCTGGGGCTCTGTGCTTTCTTTCCTTCTGAACAAGTGTTAGTGTTTTCTGCACAAAAGCGATTCTGCGAAGCAATGTGAACACTTCTGCTTCCCAGGCACAGAGAAGGTGCTAGCAAGGAATTCTCTGCCTGCCTTTCCCCAGTGCTCTGCAAGCTCTCCAGGGCAACATAGAATCTGGGGCTCTGTGCTTTCTTTCCTTCTGAACAAGTGTTACTGTTTTCTGCACAAAAGCGATTCTTGCGAAGCAATGTGAACAGGCACAGAGAAGGTGCTATCAGGGAATTCTCTGCCTGCCTTTCCCCAGTGCTCTGCAAGCTCTCCAGGACAACATAAAATCTGGGGCTCTGTGCTTTCTTTCCTTCTGAACAAGTGTTACTCTTTTCTGCACAAAAGCGATTCTGCGAAGCAATGTGAACACTTCTGCTTCCCAGGCACAGAGAAGGTGCTAGCAGGGAATTCTCTGCCTGCCTTTCCCCAGTGCTCTGCAAGCTGTCCAGGACAACATAGAATCTGGGGCTCTGTGCTTTCTTTCCTTCTGAACAAGTGTTACTGTTTTCTGCACACAAGCGATTCTTGCGAAGCAATGTGAACACTTCTGCTTCCCAGGCACAGAGAAGGTGCTAACAAGGAATTCTCTGCCTGCCTTTCCCCAGTGCTCTGCAAGCTCTCCAGGACAACATAGAATCTGGGGCTCTGTGCTTTCTTTCCTTCTGAACAAGTGTTACTGTTTTCTGCACAAAAGCGATTCTTGCGAAGCAATGTGAACACTTCTGCTTCCCAGGCACAGAGAAGGTGCTAGCAGGGAATTCTCTGCCTGCCTTTCCCCAGTGCTCTGCAAGCTCTCCAGGACAACATAAAATCTGGGGCTCTGTGCTTTCTTTCCTTCTGAACAAGTGTTAGTGTTTTCTGCACAAAAGCGGTTCTTGCGAAGCAATGTGAACACTTCTGCTTCCCAGGCACAGAGAAGGTGCTAGCAAGGAATTCTCTGCCTGCCTTTCCCCAGTGCTCTGCAAGCTCTCCAGGACAACATAAAATCTGGGGCTCTGTGCTTTCTTTCCTTCTGAACAAGTGTTAGTGTTTTCTGCACAAAAGCGATTCTTGCGAAGCAATGTGAACAGGCACAGAGAAGGTGCTATCAGGGAATTCTCTGCCTGCCTTTCCCCAGTGCTCTGCAAGCTCTCCAGGACAACATAAAATCTGGGGCTCTGTGCTTTCTTTCCTTCTGAACAAGTGTTAGTGTTTTCTGCACAAAAGCGATTCTTGCGAAGCAATGTGAACACTTCTGCTTCCCAGGCACAGAGAAGGTGCTAGCAGGGAATTCTCTGCCTGCCTTTCCCCAGTGCTCTGCAAGCTCTCCAGGACAACATAGAATCTGGGGCTCTGTGCTTTCTTTCGTTCTGAACAAGTGTTACTGTTTTCTGCACAAAAGCGATTCTGCGAAGCAATGTGAACAGGCACAGAGAAGGTGCTAGCAAGGAATTCTCTGCCTGCCTTTCCCCAGTGCTCTGCAAGCTCTCCAGGGCAACATAGAATCTGGGGCTCTGTGCTTTCTTTCCTTCTGAACAAGTGTTAGTGTTTTCTGCACAAAAGCGATTCTTGCGAAGCAATGTGAACAGGCACAGAGAAGGTGCTATCAGGGAATTCTCTGCCTGCCTTTCCCCAGTGCTCTGCAAGCTCTCCAGGACAACATAAAATCTGGGGCTCTGTGCTTTCTTTCCTTCTGAACAAGTGTTACTGTTTTCTGCACAAAAGCGATTCTTGCGAAGCAATGTGAACAGGCACAGAGAAGGTGCTATCAGGGAATTCTCTGCCTGCCTTTCCCCAGTGCTCTGCAAGCTCTCCAGGACAACATAAAATCTGGGGCTCTGTGCTTTCTTTCCTTCTGAACAAGTGTTACTGTTTTCTGCACAAAAGCGATTCTGCGAAGCAATGTGAACACTTCTGCTTCCCAGGCACAGAGAAGGTGCTAGCAGGGAATTCTCTGCCTGCCTTTCCCCAGTGCTCTGCAAGCTCTCCAGGACAACATAAAATCTGGGGCTCTGTGCTTTCTTTCGTTCTGAACAAGTGTTACTGTTTTCTGAACAAAAGTGATTCTGCGAAGCAATGTGAACAGGCACAGAGAAGGTGCTAGCAGGGAATTCTCTGCCTGCCTTTCCCCAGTGCTCTGCAAGCTCTCCAGGACAACATAAAATCTGGGGCTCTGTGCTTTCTTTCCTTCTGAACAAGTGTTAGTGTTTTCTGCACAAAAGCTGTTCTTGCGAAGCAATGTGAACACTTCTGCTTCCCAGGCACAGAGAAGGTGCTAGCAAGGAATTCTCTGCCTGCCTTTCCCCAGTGCTCTGCAAGCTCTCCAGGACAACATAAAATCTGGGGCTCTGTGCTTTCTTTCCTTCTGAACAAGTGTTAGTGTTTTCTGCACAAAAGCGATTCTTGCGAAGCAATGTGAACAGGCACAGAGAAGGTGCTATCAGGGAATTCTCTGCCTGCCTTTCCCCAGTGCTCTGCAAGCTCTCCAGGACAACATAAAATCTGGGGCTCTGTGCTTTCTTTCCTTCTGAACAAGTGTTACTGTTTTCTGCACAAAAGCGATTCTTGCGAAGCAATGTGAACACTTCTGCTTCCCAGGCACAGAGAAGGTGCTAGCAGGGAATTCTCTGCCTGCCTTTCACCAGTGCTCTGCAAGCTCTCCAGGACAACATAGAATCTGGGGCTCTGTGCTTTCTTTCGTTCTGAACAAGTGTTATTGTTCTCTGCACAAAAGCGATTCTGCGAAGCAATGTGAACAGGCACAGAGAAGGTGCTAGCAAGGAATTCTCTGCCTGCCTTTCCCCAGTGCTCTGCAAGCTCTCCAGGGCAACATAGAATCTGGGGCTCTGTGCTTTCTTTCCTTCTGAACAAGTGTTACTGTTTTCTGCACAAAAGCGATTCTTGCGAAGCAATGTGAACAGGCACAGAGAAGGTGCTATCAGGGAATTCTCTGCCTGCCTTTCCCCAGTGCTCTGCAAGCTCTCCAGGACAACATAAAATCTGGGGCTCTGTGCTTTCTTTCCTTCTGAACAAGTGTTACTCTTTTCTGCACAAAAGCGATTCTGCGAAGCAATGTGAACACTTCTGCTTCCCAGGCACAGAGAAGGTGCTAGCAGGGAATTCTCTGCCTGCCTTTCCCCAGTGCTCTGCAAGCTGTCCAGGACAACATAGAATCTGGGGCTCTGTGCTTTCTTTCCTTCTGAACAAGTGTTACTGTTTTCTGCACACAAGCGATTCTTGCGAAGCAATGTGAACACTTCTGCTTCCCAGGCACAGAGAAGGTGCTAACAAGGAATTCTCTGCCTGCCTTTCCCCAGTGCTCTGCAAGCTCTCCAGGACAACATAGAATCTGGGGCTCTGTGCTTTCTTTCCTTCTGAACAAGTGTTACTGTTTTCTGCACAAAAGCGATTCTTGCGAAGCAATGTGAACACTTCTGCTTCCCAGGCACAGAGAAGGTGCTAGCAGGGAATTCTCTGCCTGCCTTTCCCCAGTGCTCTGCAAGCTCTCCAGGACAACATAAAATCTGGGGCTCTGTGCTTTCTTTCCTTCTGAACAAGTGTTAGTGTTTTCTGCACAAAAGCGGTTCTTGCGAAGCAATGTGAACACTTCTGCTTCCCAGGCACAGAGAAGGTGCTAGCAAGGAATTCTCTGCCTGCCTTTCCCCAGTGCTCTGCAAGCTCTCCAGGACAACATAAAATCTGGGGCTCTGTGCTTTCTTTCCTTCTGAACAAATGTTAGTGTTTTCTGCACAAAAGCGATTCTTGCGAAGCAATGTGAACAGGCACAGAGAAGGTGCTATCAGGGAATTCTCTGCCTGCCTTTCCCCAGTGCTCTGCAAGCTCTCCAGGACAACATAAAATCTGGGGCTCTGTGCTTTCTTTCCTTCTGAACAAGTGTTAGTGTTTTCTGCACAAAAGCGATTCTTGCGAAGCAATGTGAACACTTCTGCTTCCCAGGCACAGAGAAGGTGCTAGCAGGGAATTCTCTGCCTGCCTTTCCCCAGTGCTCTGCAAGCTCTCCAGGACAACATAGAATCTGGGGCTCTGTGCTTTCTTTCGTTCTGAACAAGTGTTACTGTTTTCTGCACAAAAGCGATTCTGCGAAGCAATGTGAACAGGCACAGAGAAGGTGCTAGCAGGGAATTCTCTGCCTGCCTTTCCCCAGTGCTCTGCAAGCTCTCCAGGACAACATAAAATCTGGGGCTCTGTGCTTTCTTTCCTTCTGAACAAGTGTTACTGTTTTCTGCACAAAAGCGATTCTGCGAAGCAATGTGAACACTTCTGCTTCCCAGGCACAGAGAAGGTACTAGCAAGGAATTCTCTGCCTGCCTTTCCCCAGTGCTCTGCAAGCTCTCCAGGACAACATAGAATCTGGGGCTCTGTGCTTTCTTTCGTTCTGAACAAGTGTTACTGTTTTCTGCACAAAAGCGATTCTGCGAAGCAATGTGAACAGGCACAGAGAAGGTGCTAGCAAGGAATTCTCTGCCTGCCTTTCCCCAGTGCTCTGCAAGCTCTCCAGGACAACATAAAATCTGGGGCTCTGTGCTTTCTTTCCTTCTGAACAAGTGTTACTGTTTTCTGCACAAAAGCGATTCTGCGAAGCAATGTGAACACTTCTGCTTCCCAGGCACAGAGAAGGTGCTAGCAAGGAATTCTCTGCCTGCCTTTCCCCAGTGCTCTGCAAGCTCTCCAGGGCAACATAGAATCTGGGGCTCTGTGCTTTCTTTCCTTCTGAACAAGTGTTACTGTTTTCTGCACAAAAGCGATTCTTGCGAAGCAATGTGAACAGGCACAGAGAAGGTGCTATCAGGGAATTCTCTGCCTGCCTTTCCCCAGTGCTCTGCAAGCTCTCCAGGACAACATAAAATCTGGGGCTCTGTGCTTTCTTTCCTTCTGAACAAGTGTTACTGTTTTCTGCACAAAAGCGATTCTTGCGAAGCAATGTGAACAGGCACAGAGAAGGTGCTATCAGGGAATTCTCTGCCTGCCTTTCCCCAGTGCTCTGCAAGCTCTCCAGGACAACATAAAATCTGGGGCTCTGTGCTTTCTTTCCTTCTGAACAAGTGTTACTGTTTTCTGCACAAAAGCGATTCTGCGAAGCAATGTGAACACTTCTGCTTCCCAGGCACAGAGAAGGTGCTAGCAGGGAATTCTCTGCCTGCCTTTCCCCAGTGCTCTGCAAGCTGTCCAGGACAACATAGAATCTGGGGCTCTGTGCTTTCTTTCGTTCTGAACAAGTGTTACTGTTTTCTGCACACAAGCGATTCTTGCGAAGCAATGTGAACAATTCTGCTTCCCAGGCACAGAGAAGGTGCTAGCAGGGAATTCTCTGCCTGCCTTTCCCCAGTGCTCTGCAAGCTCTCCAGGACAACATAAAATCTGGGGCTCTGTGCTTTCTTTCCTTCTGAACAAGTGTTACTGTTTTCTGCACAAAAGCGATTCTGCGAAGCAATGTGAACACTTCTGCTTCCCAGGCACAGAGAAGGTACTAGCAAGGAATTCTCTGCCTGCCTTTCCCCAGTGCTCTGCAAGCTCTCCAGGACAACAGCAAATCTGGGGCTCTGTGCTTTCTTTCGTTCTGAACAAGTGTTACTGTTTTCTGCACAAAAGCGATTCTGCGAAGCAATGTGAACAGGCACAGAGAAGGTGCTAGCAAGGAATTCTCTGCCTGCCTTTCCCCAGTGCTCTGCAAGCTCTCCAGGACAACATAAAATCTGGGGCTCTGTGCTTTCTTTCCTTCTGAACAAGTGTTACTGTTTTCTGCACAAAAGCGATTCTGCGAAGCAATGTGAACACTTCTGCTTCCCAGGCACAGAGAAGGTGCTAACAAGGAATTCTCTGCCTGCCTTTCCCCAGTGCTCTGCAAGCTCTCCAGGACAACATAGAATCTGGGGCTCTGTGCTTTCTTTCCTTCTGAACAAGTGTTACTGTTTTCTGCACAAAAGCGATTCTTGCGAAGCAATGTGAACACTTCTGCTTCCCAGGCACAGAGAAGGTGCTAGCAGGGAATTCTCTGCCTGCCTTTCCCCAGTGCTCTGCAAGCTCTCCAGGACAACATAAAATCTGGGGCTCTGTGCTTTCTTTCCTTCTGAACAAGTGTTAGTGTTTTCTGCACAAAAGCGGTTCTTGCGAAGCAATGTGAACACTTCTGCTTCCCAGGCACAGAGAAGGTGCTAGCAAGGAATTCTCTGCCTGCCTTTCCCCAGTGCTCTGCAAGCTCTCCAGGACAACATAAAATCTGGGGCTCTGTGCTTTCTTTCCTTCTGAACAAGTGTTAGTGTTTTCTGCACAAAAGCGATTCTTGCGAAGCAATGTGAACAGGCACAGAGAAGGTGCTATCAGGGAATTCTCTGCCTGCCTTTCCCCAGTGCTCTGCAAGCTCTCCAGGACAACATAAAATCTGGGGCTCTGTGCTTTCTTTCCTTCTGAACAAGTGTTAGTGTTTTCTGCACAAAAGCGATTCTTGCGAAGCAATGTGAACACTTCTGCTTCCCAGGCACAGAGAAGGTGCTAGCAGGGAATTCTCTGCCTGCCTTTCCCCAGTGCTCTGCAAGCTCTCCAGGACAACATAGAATCTGGGGCTCTGTGCTTTCTTTCGTTCTGAACAAGTGTTACTGTTTTCTGCACAAAAGCGATTCTGCGAAGCAATGTGAACAGGCACAGAGAAGGTGCTAGCAAGGAATTCTCTGCCTGCCTTTCCCCAGTGCTCTGCAAGCTCTCCAGGACAACATAAAATCTGGGGCTCTGTGCTTTCTTTCCTTCTGAACAAGTGTTACTGTTTTCTGCACAAAAGCGATTCTGCGAAGCAATGTGAACACTTCTGCTTCCCAGGCACAGAGAAGGTACTAGCAAGGAATTCTCTGCCTGCCTTTCCCCAGTGCTCTGCAAGCTCTCCAGGACAACATAGAATCTGGGGCTCTGTGCTTTCTTTCGTTCTGAACAAGTGTTACTGTTTTCTGCACAAAAGCGATTCTGCGAAGCAATGTGAACAGGCACAGAGAAGGTGCTAGCAAGGAATTCTCTGCCTGCCTTTCCCCAGTGCTCTGCAAGCTCTCCAGGACAACATAAAATCTGGGGCTCTGTGCTTTCTTTCCTTCTGAACAAGTGTTACTGTTTTCTGCACAAAAGCGATTCTGCGAAGCAATGTGAACACTTCTGCTTCCCAGGCACAGAGAAGGTGCTAGCAAGGAATTCTCTGCCTGCCTTTCCCCAGTGCTCTGCAAGCTCTCCAGGGCAACATAGAATCTGGGGCTCTGTGCTTTCTTTCCTTCTGAACAAGTGTTAGTGTTTTCTGCACAAAAGCGATTCTTGCGAAGCAATGTGAACAGGCACAGAGAAGGTGCTATCAGGGAATTCTCTGCCTGCCTTTCCCCAGTGCTCTGCAAGCTCTCCAGGACAACATAAAATCTGGGGCTCTGTGCTTTCTTTCCTTCTGAACAAGTGTTACTGTTTTCTGCACAAAAGCGATTCTGCGAAGCAATGTGAACACTTCTGCTTCCCAGGCACAGAGAAGGTGCTAGCAGGGAATTCTCTGCCTGCCTTTCCCCAGTGCTCTGCAAGCTCTCCAGGACAACATAAAATCTGGGGCTCTGTGCTTTCTTTCGTTCTGAACAAGTGTTACTGTTTTCTGAACAAAAGTGATTCTGCGAAGCAATGTGAACAGGCACAGAGAAGGTGCTAGCAGGGAATTCTCTGCCTGCCTTTCCCCAGTGCTCTGCAAGCTCTCCAGGACAACATAAAATCTGGGGCTCTGTGCTTTCTTTCCTTCTGAACAAGTGTTAGTGTTTTCTGCACAAAAGCTGTTCTTGCGAAGCAATGTGAACACTTCTGCTTCCCAGGCACAGAGAAGGTGCTAGCAAGGAATTCTCTGCCTGCCTTTCCCCAGTGCTCTGCAAGCTCTCCAGGACAACATAAAATCTGGGGCTCTGTGCTTTCTTTCCTTCTGAACAAGTGTTAGTGTTTTCTGCACAAAAGCGATTCTTGCGAAGCAATGTGAACAGGCACAGAGAAGGTGCTATCAGGGAATTCTCTGCCTGCCTTTCCCCAGTGCTCTGCAAGCTCTCCAGGACAACATAAAATCTGGGGCTCTGTGCTTTCTTTCCTTCTGAACAAGTGTTACTGTTTTCTGCACAAAAGCGATTCTTGCGAAGCAATGTGAACACTTCTGCTTCCCAGGCACAGAGAAGGTGCTAGCAGGGAATTCTCTGCCTGCCTTTCACCAGTGCTCTGCAAGCTCTCCAGGACAACATAGAATCTGGGGCTCTGTGCTTTCTTTCGTTCTGAACAAGTGTTACTGTTCTCTGCACAAAAGCGATTCTGCGAAGCAATGTGAACAGGCACAGAGAAGGTGCTAGCAAGGAATTCTCTGCCTGCCTTTCCCCAGTGCTCTGCAAGCTCTCCAGGACAACATAAAATCTGGGGCTCTGTGCTTTCTTTCCTTCTGAACAAGTGTTACTGTTTTCTGCACAAAAGCGATTCTGCGAAGCAATGTGAACACTTCTGCTTCCCAGGCAGAGAGAAGGTACTAGCAAGGAATTCTCTGCCTGCCTTTCCCCAGTGCTCTGCAAGCTCTCCAGGGCAACATAGAATCTGGGGCTCTGTGCTTTCTTTCCTTCTGAACAAGTGTTACTGTTTTCTGCACAAAAGCGATTCTTGCGAAGCAATGTGAACAGGCACAGAGAAGGTGCTATCAGGGAATTCTCTGCCTGCCTTTCCCCAGTGCTCTGCAAGCTCTCCAGGACAACATAAAATCTGGGGCTCTGTGCTTTCTTTCCTTCTGAACAAGTGTTACTCTTTTCTGCACAAAAGCGATTCTGCGAAGCAATGTGAACACTTCTGCTTCCCAGGCACAGAGAAGGTGCTAGCAGGGAATTCTCTGCCTGCCTTTCCCCAGTGCTCTGCAAGCTGTCCAGGACAACATAGAATCTGGGGCTCTGTGCTTTCTTTCCTTCTGAACAAGTGTTACTGTTTTCTGCACACAAGCGATTCTTGCGAAGCAATGTGAACACTTCTGCTTCCCAGGCACAGAGAAGGTGCTAACAAGGAATTCTCTGCCTGCCTTTCCCCAGTGCTCTGCAAGCTCTCCAGGACAACATAGAATCTGGGGCTCTGTGCTTTCTTTCCTTCTGAACAAGTGTTACTGTTTTCTGCACAAAAGCGATTCTTGCGAAGCAATGTGAACACTTCTGCTTCCCAGGCACAGAGAAGGTGCTAGCAGGGAATTCTCTGCCTGCCTTTCCCCAGTGCTCTGCAAGCTCTCCAGGACAACATAAAATCTGGGGCTCTGTGCTTTCTTTCCTTCTGAACAAGTGTTAGTGTTTTCTGCACAAAAGCGGTTCTTGCGAAGCAATGTGAACACTTCTGCTTCCCAGGCACAGAGAAGGTGCTAGCAAGGAATTCTCTGCCTGCCTTTCCCCAGTGCTCTGCAAGCTCTCCAGGACAACATAAAATCTGGGGCTCTGTGCTTTCTTTCCTTCTGAACAAGTGTTACTGTTTTCTGCACAAAAGCGATTCTTGCGAAGCAATGTGAACAGGCACAGAGAAGGTGCTATCAGGGAATTCTCTGCCTGCCTTTCCCCAGTGCTCTGCAAGCTCTCCAGGACAACATAAAATCTGGGGCTCTGTGCTTTCTTTCCTTCTGAACAAGTGTTAGTGTTTTCTGCACAAAAGCGATTCTTGCGAAGCAATGTGAACACTTCTGCTTCCCAGGCACAGAGAAGGTACTAGCAAGGAATTCTCTGCCTGCCTTTCCCCAGTGCTCTGCAAGCTCTCCAGGACAACATAGAATCTGGGGCTCTGTGCTTTCTTTCGTTCTGAACAAGTGTTACTGTTTTCTGCACAAAAGCGATTCTGCGAAGCAATGTGAACAGGCACAGAGAAGGTGCTAGCAAGGAATTCTCTGCCTGCCTTTCCCCAGTGCTCTGCAAGCTCTCCAGGACAACATAAAATCTGGGGCTCTGTGCTTTCTTTCCTTCTGAACAAGTGTTACTGTTTTCTGCACAAAAGCGATTCTGCGAAGCAATGTGAACACTTCTGCTTCCCAGGCACAGAGAAGGTGCTAGCAAGGAATTCTCTGCCTGCCTTTCCCCAGTGCTCTGCAAGCTCTCCAGGGCAACATAGAATCTGGGGCTCTGTGCTTTCTTTCCTTCTGAACAAGTGTTACTGTTTTCTGCACAAAAGCGATTCTTGCGAAGCAATGTGAACAGGCACAGAGAAGGTGCTATCAGGGAATTCTCTGCCTGCCTTTCCCCAGTGCTCTGCAAGCTCTCCAGGACAACATAAAATCTGGGGCTCTGTGCTTTCTTTCCTTCTGAACAAGTGTTACTGTTTTCTGCACAAAAGCGATTCTTGCGAAGCAATGTGAACAGGCACAGAGAAGGTGCTATCAGGGAATTCTCTGCCTGCCTTTCCCCAGTGCTCTGCAAGCTCTCCAGGACAACATAAAATCTGGGGCTCTGTGCTTTCTTTCCTTCTGAACAAGTGTTACTGTTTTCTGCACAAAAGCGATTCTGCGAAGCAATGTGAACACTTCTGCTTCCCAGGCACAGAGAAGGTGCTAGCAGGGAATTCTCTGCCTGCCTTTCCCCAGTGCTCTGCAAGCTGTCCAGGACAACATAGAATCTGGGGCTCTGTGCTTTCTTTCGTTCTGAACAAGTGTTACTGTTTTCTGCACACAAGCGATTCTTGCGAAGCAATGTGAACACTTCTGCTTCCCAGGCACAGAGAAGGTGCTAGCAGGGAATTCTCTGCCTGCCTTTCCCCAGTGCTCTGCAAGCTCTCCAGGACAACATAAAATCTGGGGCTCTGTGCTTTCTTTCCTTCTGAACAAGTGTTACTGTTTTCTGCACAAAAGCGATTCTGCGAAGCAATGTGAACACTTCTGCTTCCCAGGCACAGAGAAGGTACTAGCAAGGAATTCTCTGCCTGCCTTTCCCCAGTGCTCTGCAAGCTCTCCAGGACAACAGCAAATCTGGGGCTCTGTGCTTTCTTTCGTTCTGAACAAGTGTTACTGTTTTCTGCACAAAAGCGATTCTGCGAAGCAATGTGAACAGGCACAGAGAAGGTGCTAGCAAGGAATTCTCTGCCTGCCTTTCCCCAGTGCTCTGCAAGCTCTCCAGGACAACATAAAATCTGGGGCTCTGTGCTTTCTTTCCTTCTGAACAAGTGTTACTGTTTTCTGCACAAAAGCGATTCTGCGAAGCAATGTGAACACTTCTGCTTCCCAGGCACAGAGAAGGTGCTAACAAGGAATTCTCTGCCTGCCTTTCCCCAGTGCTCTGCAAGCTCTCCAGGACAACATAGAATCTGGGGCTCTGTGCTTTCTTTCCTTCTGAACAAGTGTTACTGTTTTCTGCACAAAAGCGATTCTTGCGAAGCAATGTGAACACTTCTGCTTCCCAGGCACAGAGAAGGTGCTAGCAGGGAATTCTCTGCCTGCCTTTCCCCAGTGCTCTGCAAGCTCTCCAGGACAACATAAAATCTGGGGCTCTGTGCTTTCTTTCCTTCTGAACAAGTGTTAGTGTTTTCTGCACAAAAGCGGTTCTTGCGAAGCAATGTGAACACTTCTGCTTCCCAGGCACAGAGAAGGTGCTAGCAAGGAATTCTCTGCCTGCCTTTCCCCAGTGCTCTGCAAGCTCTCCAGGACAACATAAAATCTGGGGCTCTGTGCTTTCTTTCCTTCTGAACAAGTGTTAGTGTTTTCTGCACAAAAGCGATTCTTGCGAAGCAATGTGAACAGGCACAGAGAAGGTGCTATCAGGGAATTCTCTGCCTGCCTTTCCCCAGTGCTCTGCAAGCTCTCCAGGACAACATAAAATCTGGGGCTCTGTGCTTTCTTTCCTTCTGAACAAGTGTTAGTGTTTTCTGCACAAAAGCGATTCTTGCGAAGCAATGTGAACACTTCTGCTTCCCAGGCACAGAGAAGGTGCTAGCAGGGAATTCTCTGCCTGCCTTTCCCCAGTGCTCTGCAAGCTCTCCAGGACAACATAGAATCTGGGGCTCTGTGCTTTCTTTCGTTCTGAACAAGTGTTACTGTTTTCTGCACAAAAGCGATTCTGCGAAGCAATGTGAACAGGCACAGAGAAGGTGCTAGCAAGGAATTCTCTGCCTGCCTTTCCCCAGTGCTCTGCAAGCTCTCCAGGACAACATAAAATCTGGGGCTCTGTGCTTTCTTTCCTTCTGAACAAGTGTTACTGTTTTCTGCACAAAAGCGATTCTGCGAAGCAATGTGAACACTTCTGCTTCCCAGGCACAGAGAAGGTACTAGCAAGGAATTCTCTGCCTGCCTTTCCCCAGTGCTCTGCAAGCTCTCCAGGACAACATAGAATCTGGGGCTCTGTGCTTTCTTTCGTTCTGAACAAGTGTTACTGTTTTCTGCACAAAAGCGATTCTGCGAAGCAATGTGAACAGGCACAGAGAAGGTGCTAGCAAGGAATTCTCTGCCTGCCTTTCCCCAGTGCTCTGCAAGCTCTCCAGGACAACATAAAATCTGGGGCTCTGTGCTTTCTTTCCTTCTGAACAAGTGTTACTGTTTTCTGCACAAAAGCGATTCTGCGAAGCAATGTGAACACTTCTGCTTCCCAGGCACAGAGAAGGTGCTAGCAAGGAATTCTCTGCCTGCCTTTCCCCAGTGCTCTGCAAGCTCTCCAGGGCAACATAGAATCTGGGGCTCTGTGCTTTCTTTCCTTCTGAACAAGTGTTAGTGTTTTCTGCACAAAAGCGATTCTTGCGAAGCAATGTGAACAGGCACAGAGAAGGTGCTATCAGGGAATTCTCTGCCTGCCTTTCCCCAGTGCTCTGCAAGCTCTCCAGGACAACATAAAATCTGGGGCTCTGTGCTTTCTTTCCTTCTGAACAAGTGTTACTGTTTTCTGCACAAAAGCGATTCTTGCGAAGCAATGTGAACAGGCACAGAGAAGGTGCTATCAGGGAATTCTCTGCCTGCCTTTCCCCAGTGCTCTGCAAGCTCTCCAGGACAACATAAAATCTGGGGCTCTGTGCTTTCTTTCCTTCTGAACAAGTGTTACTGTTTTCTGCACAAAAGCGATTCTGCGAAGCAATGTGAACAGGCACAGAGAAGGTGCTAGCAAGGAATTCTCTGCCTGCCTTTCCCCAGTGCTCTGCAAGCTCTCCAGGACAACATAAAATCTGGGGCTCTGTGCTTTCTTTCCTTCTGAACAAGTGTTACTGTTTTCTGCACAAAAGCGATTCTGCGAAGCAATGTGAACACTTCTGCTTCCCAGGCACAGAGAAGGTACTAGCAAGGAATTCTCTGCCTGCCTTTCCCCAGTGCTCTGCAAGCTCTCCAGGACAACATAGAATCTGGGGCTCTGTGCTTTCTTTCGTTCTGAACAAGTGTTACTGTTTTCTGCACAAAAGCGATTCTGCGAAGCAATGTGAACAGGCACAGAGAAGGTGCTAGCAAGGAATTCTCTGCCTGCCTTTCCCCAGTGCTCTGCAAGCTCTCCAGGACAACATAAAATCTGGGGCTCTGTGCTTTCTTTCCTTCTGAACAAGTGTTACTGTTTTCTGCACAAAAGCGATTCTGCGAAGCAATGTGAACACTTCTGCTTCCCAGGCACAGAGAAGGTGCTAGCAAGGAATTCTCTGCCTGCCTTTCCCCAGTGCTCTGCAAGCTCTCCAGGGCAACATAGAATCTGGGGCTCTGTGCTTTCTTTCCTTCTGAACAAGTGTTAGTGTTTTCTGCACAAAAGCGATTCTTGCGAAGCAATGTGAACAGGCACAGAGAAGGTGCTATCAGGGAATTCTCTGCCTGCCTTTCCCCAGTGCTCTGCAAGCTCTCCAGGACAACATAAAATCTGGGGCTCTGTGCTTTCTTTCCTTCTGAACAAGTGTTACTGTTTTCTGCACAAAAGCGATTCTTGCGAAGCAATGTGAACAGGCACAGAGAAGGTGCTATCAGGGAATTCTCTGCCTGCCTTTCCCCAGTGCTCTGCAAGCTCTCCAGGACAACATAAAATCTGGGGCTCTGTGCTTTCTTTCCTTCTGAACAAGTGTTACTGTTTTCTGCACAAAAGCGATTCTGCGAAGCAATGTGAACACTTCTGCTTCCCAGGCACAGAGAAGGTGCTAGCAGGGAATTCTCTGCCTGCCTTTCCCCAGTGCTCTGCAAGCTGTCCAGGACAACATAGAATCTGGGGCTCTGTGCTTTCTTTCGTTCTGAACAAGTGTTACTGTTTTCTGCACACAAGCGATTCTTGCGAAGCAATGTGAACACTTCTGCTTCCCAGGCACAGAGAAGGTGCTAGCAGGGAATTCTCTGCCTGCCTTTCCCCAGTGCTCTGCAAGCTCTCCAGGACAACATAGAATCTGGGGCTCTGTGCTTTCTTTCCTTCTGAACAAGTGTTACTGTTTTCTGCACAAAAGCGATTCTGCGAAGCAATGTGAACACTTCTGCTTCCCAGGCACAGAGAAGGTACTAGCAAGGAATTCTCTGCCTGCCTTTCCCCAGTGCTCTGCAAGCTCTCCAGGACAACATAGAATCTGGGGCTCTCTGCTTTCTTTCGTTCTGAACAAGTGTTACTGTTTTCTGCACAAAAGCGATTCTGCGAAGCAATGTGAACAGGCACAGAGAAGGTGCTAGCAAGGAATTCTCTGCCTGCCTTTCCCCAGTGCTCTGCAAGCTCTCCAGGACAACATAAAATCTGGGGCTCTGTGCTTTCTTTCCTTCTGAACAAGTGTTACTGTTTTCTGCACAAAAGCGATTCTGCGAAGCAATGTGAACACTTCTGCTTCCCAGGCACAGAGAAGGTGCTAGCAAGGAATTCTCTGCCTGCCTTTCCCCAGTGCTCTGCAAGCTCTCCAGGACAACATAGAATCTGGGGCTCTGTGCTTTCTTTCCTTCTGAACAAGTGTTACTGTTTTCTGCACAAAAGCGATTCTTGCGAAGCAATGTGAACAGGCACAGAGAAGGTGCTATCAGGGAATTCTCTGCCTGCCTTTCCCCAGTGCTCTGCAAGCTCTCCAGGACAACATAAAATCTGGGGCTCTGTGCTTTCTTTCCTTCTGAACAAGTGTTACTGTTTTCTGCACAAAAGCGATTCTTGCGAAGCAATGTGAACAGGCACAGAGAAGGTGCTATCAGGGAATTCTCTGCCTGCCTTTCCCCAGTGCTCTGCAAGCTCTCCAGGACAACATAAAATCTGGGGCTCTGTGCTTTCTTTCCTTCTGAACAAGTGTTACTGTTTTCTGCACAAAAGCGATTCTGCGAAGCAATGTGAACACTTCTGCTTCCCAGGCACAGAGAAGGTGCTAGCAGGGAATTCTCTGCCTGCCTTTCCCCAGTGCTCTGCAAGCTGTCCAGGACAACATAGAATCTGGGGCTCTGTGCTTTCTTTCGTTCTGAACAAGTGTTACTGTTTTCTGCACACAAGCGATTCTTGCGAAGCAATGTGAACACTTCTGCTTCCCAGGCACAGAGAAGGTGCTAACAAGGAATTCTCTGCCTGCCTTTCCCCAGTGCTCTGCAAGCTCTCCAGGACAACATAGAATCTGGGGCTCTGTGCTTTCTTTCCTTCTGAACAAGTGTTACTGTTTTCTGCACAAAAGCGATTCTTGCGAAGCAATGTGAACACTTCTGCTTCCCAGGCACAGAGAAGGTGCTAGCAGGGAATTCTCTGCCTGCCTTTCCCCAGTGCTCTGCAAGCTCTCCAGGACAACATAGAATCTGGGGCTCTGTGCTTTCTTTCCTTCTGAACAAGTGTTAGTGTTTTCTGCACAAAAGCGATTCTTGCGAAGCAATGTGAACACTTCTGCTTCCCAGGCACAGAGAAGGTGCTATCAGGGAATTCTCTGCCTGCCTTTCCCCAGTGCTCTGCAAGCTCTCCAGGACAACAGCAAATCTGGGGCTCTGTGCTTTCTTTCGTTCTGAATAAGTGTTACCGTTTTCTGCACAAAAGCGATTCTGCGAAGCAATGTGAACAGGCACAGAGAAGGTGCTAGCAAGGAATTCTCTGCCTGCCTTTCCCCAGTGCTCTGCAAGCTCTCCAGGACAACATAAAATCTGGGGCTCTGTGCTTTCTTTCCTTCTGAACAAGTGTTAGTGTTTTCTGCACAAAAGCGATTCTGCGAAGCAATGTGAACACTTCTGCTTCCCAGGCACAGAGAAGGTGCTAGCAAGGAATTCTCTGCCTGCCTTTCCCCAGTGCTCTGCAAGCTCTCCAGGACAACATAAAATCTGGGGCTCTGTGCTTTCTTTCATTCTGAACAAGTGTTACTGTTTTCTGCACAAAAGCGATTCTGCGAAGCAATGTGAACAGGCACAGAGAAGGTGCTAGCAGGGAATTCTCTGCCTGCCTTTCCCCAGTGCTCTGCAAGCTCTCCAGGACAACATAAAATCTGGGGCTCTGTGCTTTCTTTCGTTCTGAACAAGTGTTACTGTTTTCTGCACAAAAGCGATTCTGCGAAGCAATGTGAACACTTCTGCTTCCCAGGCACAGAGAAGGTGCTAGCAGGGAATTCTCTGCCTGCCTTTCCCCAGTGCTCTGCAAGCTCTCCAGGACAACATAAAATCTGGGGCTCTGTGCTTTCTTTCGTTCTGAACAAGTGTTACTGTTTTCTGCACAAAAGCGATTCTGCGAAGCAATGTGAACAGGCACAGAGAAGGTGCTAGCAAGGAATTCTCTGCCTGCCTTTCCCCAGTGCTCTGCAAGCTCTCCAGGACAACATAAAATCTGGGGCTCTGTGCTTTCTTTCCTTCTGTACAAGTGTTACTGTTTTCTGAACAAAAGCGATTCTTGCGAAGCAATGTGAACACTTCTGCTTCCCAGGCACAGAGAAGGTACTAGCAAGGAATTCTCTGCCTGCCTTTCCCCAGTGCTCTGCAAGCTCTCCAGGACAACATAAAATCTGGGGCTCTGTGCTTTCTTTCGTTCTGAACAAGTGTTACTGTTTTCTGAACAAATGTGATTCTGCGAAGCAATGTGAACAGGCACAGAGAAGGTGCTAGCAGGGAATTCTCTGCCTGCCTTTCCCCAGTGCTCTGCAAGCTCTCCAGGACAACATAAAATCTGGGGCTCTGTGCTTTCTTTCCTTCTGAACAAGTGTTAGTGTTTTCTGCACAAAAGCGGTTCTTGCGAAGCAATGTGAACACTTCTGCTTCCCAGGCACAGAGAAGGTGCTAGCAGGGAATTCTCTCCCTGCCTTTCCCCAGTGCTCTGCAAGCTCTCCAGGACAACATAAAATCTGGGGCTCTGTGCTTTCTTTCCTTCTGAACAAGTGTTAGTGTTTTCTGCACAAAAGCGATTCTTGCGAAGCAATGTGAACAGGCACAGAGAAGGTGCTATCAGGGAATTCTCTGCCTGCCTTTCCCCAGTGCTCTGCAAGCTCTCCAGGACAACATAAAATCTGGGGCTCTGTGCTTTCTTTCCTTCTGAACAAGTGTTAGTGTTTTCTGCACAAAAGCGATTCTTGCGAAGCAATGTGAACACTTCTGCTTCCCAGGCACAGAGAAGGTGCTAGCAGGGAATTCTCTGCCTGCCTTTCCCCAGTGCTCTGCAAGCTCTCCAGGACAACATAGAATCTGGGGCTCTGTGCTTTCTTTCGTTCTGAACAAGTGTTACTGTTTTCTGCACAAAAGCGATTCTGCGAAGCAATGTGAACAGGCACAGAGAAGGTGCTAGCAAGGAATTCTCTGCCTGCCTTTCCCCAGTGCTCTGCAAGCTCTCCAGGACAACATAAAATCTGGGGCTCTGTGCTTTCTTTCGTTCTGAATAAGTGTTACCGTTTTCTGCACAAAAGCGATTCTGCGAAGCAATGTGAACAGGCACAGAGAAGGTGCTAGCAAGGAATTCTCTGCCTGCCTTTCCCCAGTGCTCTGCAAGCTCTCCAGGACAACATAAAATCTGGGGCTCTGTGCTTTCTTTCCTTCTGAACAAGTGTTAGTGTTTTCTGCACAAAAGCGATTCTGCGAAGCAATGTGAACACTTCTGCTTCCCAGGCACAGAGAAGGTGCTAGCAGGGAATTCTCTGCCTGCCTTTCCCCAGTGCTCTGCAAGCTCTCCAGGACAACATAAAATCTGGGGCTCTGTGCTTTCTTTCCTTCTGAACAAGTGTTACTGTTTTCTGCACAAAAGCGATTCTTGCGAAGCAATGTGAACAGGCACAGAGAAGGTGCTAGCAGGGAATTCTCTGCCTGCCTTTCCCCAGTGCTCTGCAAGCTCTCCAGGACAACATAAAATCTGGGGCTCTGTGCTTTCTTTCGTTCTGAACAAGTGTTACTGTTTTCTGCACAAAAGCGATTCTGCGAAGCAATGTGAACACTTCTGCTTCCCAGGCACAGAGAAGGTGCTAGCAGGGAATTCTCTGCCTGCCTTTCCCCAGTGCTCTGCAAGCTCTCCAGGACAACATAAAATCTGGGGCTCTGTGCTTTCTTTCGTTCTGAACAAGTGTTACTGTTTTCTGCACAAAAGCGATTCTGCGAAGCAATGTGAACAGGCACAGAGAAGGTGCTAGCAAGGAATTCTCTGCCTGCCTTTCCCCAGTGCTCTGCAAGCTCTCCAGGACAACATAAAATCTGGGGCTCTGTGCTTTCTTTCCTTCTGTACAAGTGTTACTGTTTTCTGAACAAAAGCGATTCTTGCGAAGCAATGTGAACACTTCTGCTTCCCAGGCACAGAGAAGGTACTAGCAAGGAATTCTCTGCCTGCCTTTCCCCAGTGCTCTGCAAGCTCTCCAGGACAACATAAAATCTGGGGCTCTGTGCTTTCTTTCGTTCTGAACAAGTGTTACTGTTTTCTGAACAAATGTGATTCTGCGAAGCAATGTGAACAGGCACAGAGAAGGTGCTAGCAGGGAATTCTCTGCCTGCCTTTCCCCAGTGCTCTGCAAGCTCTCCAGGACAACATAAAATCTGGGGCTCTGTGCTTTCTTTCCTTCTGAACAAGTGTTAGTGTTTTCTGCACAAAAGCGGTTCTTGCGAAGCAATGTGAACACTTCTGCTTCCCAGGCACAGAGAAGGTGCTATCAGGGAATTCTCTGCCTGCCTTTCCCCAGTGCTCTGCAAGCTCTCCAGGACAACATAAAATCTGGGGCTCTGTGCTTTCTTTCCTTCTGAACAAGTGTTAGCGTTTTCTGCACAAAAGCGATTCTTGCGAAGCAATGTGAACAGGCACAGAGAAGGTGCTATCAGGGAATTCTCTGCCTGCCTTTCCCCAGTGCTCTGCAAGCTCTCCAGGACAACATAAAATCTGGGGCTCTGTGCTTTCTTTCCTTCTGAACAAGTGTTAGTGTTTTCTGCACAAAAGCGATTCTTGCGAAGCAATGTGAACACTTCTGCTTCCCAGGCACAGAGAAGGTGCTAGCAGGGAATTCTCTGCCTGCCTTTCCCCAGTGCTCTGCAAGCTCTCCAGGACAACATAGAATCTGGGGCTCTGTGCTTTCTTTCGTTCTAAACAAGTGTTACTGTTTTCTGCACAAAAGCGATTCTGCGAAGCAATGTGAACAGGCACAGAGAAGGTGCTAGCAAGGAATTCTCTGCCTGCCTTTCCCCAGTGCTCTGCAAGCTCTCCAGGACAACATAAAATCTGGGGCTCTGTGCTTTCTTTCCTTCTGAACAAGTGTTACTGTTTTCTGCACAAAAGCGATTCTGCGAAGCAATGTGAACACTTCTGCTTCCCAGGCACAGAGAAGGTGCTAGCAAGGAATTCTCTGCCTGCCTTTCCCCAGTGCTCTGCAAGCTCTCCAGGACAACATAAAATCTGGGGCTCTGTGCTTTCTTTCCTTCTGAACAAGTGTTACTGTTTTCTGCACAAAAGCGATTCTGCGAAGCAATGTGAACACTTCTGCTTCCCAGGCACAGAGAAGGTGCTAGCAAGGAATTCTCTGCCTGCCTTTCCCCAGTGCTCTGCAAGCTGTCCAGGACAACATAAAATCTGGGGCTCTGTGCTTTCTTTCCTTCTGTACAAGTGTTACTGTTTTGTGAACAAAAGCGATTCTTGCGAAGCAATGTGAACACTTCTGCTTCCCAGGCACAGAGAAGGTGCTATCAGGGAATTCTCTGCCTGCCTTTCCCCAGTGCTCTGCAAGCTCTGCAGGACAACATAGAATCTGGGGCTCTGTGCTTTCTTTCCTTCTGTACAAGTGTTACTGTTTTCTGCACAAAAGCGATTCTTGCGAAGCAATGTGAACACTTCTGCTTCCCAGGCACAGAGAAGGTGCTAGCAGGGAATTCTCTGCCTGCCTTTCCCCAGTGCTCTGCAAGCTCTCCAGGACAACATAGAATCTGGGGCTCTGTGCTTTCTTTCGTTCTGAACAAGTGTTACTGTTTTCTGCACAAAAGCGATTCTTGCGAAGCAATGTGAACACTTCTGCTTCCCAGGCACAGAGAAGGTGCTAGCAAGGAATTCTCTGCCTGCCTTTCCCCAGTGCTCTGCAAGCTCTCCAGGACAACATAGAATCTGGGGCTCTGTGCTTTCTTTCCTTCTGAACAAGTGTTAGTGTTTTCTGCACACAAGCGATTCTTGCGAAGCAATGTGAACAGGCACAGAGAAGGTGCTATCAGGGAATTCTCTGCCTGCCTTTCCCCAGTGCTCTGCAAGCTCTCCAGGACAACATAAAATCTGGGGCTCTGTGCTTTCTTTCCTTCTGAACAAGTGTTACTGTTTTCTGCACAAAAGCGATTCTTGCGAAGCAATGTGAACACTTCTGCTTCCCAGGCACAGAGAAGGTACTAGCAAGGAATTCTCTGCCTGCCTTTCCCCAGTGCTCTGCAAGCTCTCCAGGACAACAGCAAATCTGGGGCTCTGTGCTTTCTTTCCTTCTGAACAAGTGTTACTGTTTTCTGCACAAAAGCAATTCTTGCGAAGCAATGTGAACAGGCACAGAGAAGGTGCTATCAGGGAATTCTCTGCCTGCCTTTCCCCAGTGCTCTGCAAGCTCTCCAGGACAACATAAAATCTGGGGCTCTGTGCTTTCTTTCCTTCTGAACAAGTGTTACTGTTTTCTGCACAAAAGCGATTCTTGCGAAGCAATGTGAACAGGCACAGAGAAGGTGCTATCAGGGAATTCTCTGCCTGCCTTTCCCCAGTGCTCTGCAAGCTCTCCAGGACAACATAAAATCTGGGGCTCTGTGCTTTCTTTCCTTCTGAACAAGTGTTACTGTTTTCTGCACAAAAGCGATTCTGCGAAGCAATGTGAACACTTCTGCTTCCCAGGCACAGAGAAGGTGCTAGCAGGGAAATCTCTGCCTGCCTTTCCCCAGTGCTCTGCAAGCTGTCCAGGACAACATAGAATCTGGGGCTCTGTGCTTTCTTTCCTTATGAACAAGTGTTACTGTTTTCTGCACACAAGCGATTCTTGCGAAGCAATGTGAACACTTCTGCTTCCCAGGCACAGAGAAGGTGCTAACAAGGAATTCTCTGCCTGCCTTTCCCCAGTGCTCTGCAAGCTCTCCAGGACAACATAGAATCTGGGGCTCTGTGCTTTCTTTCCTTCTGAACAAGTGTTACTGTTTTCTGCACAAAAGCGATTCTTGCGAAGCAATGTGAACACTTCTGCTTCCCAGGCACAGAGAAGGTGCTAGCAGGGAATTCTCTGCCTGCCTTTCCCCAGTGCTCTGCAAGCTCTCCAGGACAACATAGAATCTGGGGCTCTGTGCTTTCTTTCCTTCTGAACAAGTGTTAGTGTTTTCTGCACAAAAGCGATTCTTGCGAAGCAATGTGAACACTTCTGCTTCCCAGGCACAGAGAAGGTGCTATCAGGGAATTCTCTGCCTGCCTTTCCCCAGTGCTCTGCAAGCTCTCCAGGACAACAGCAAATCTGGGGCTCTGTGCTTTCTTTCGTTCTGAATAAGTGTTACCGTTTTCTGCACAAAAACGATTCTGCGAAGCAATGTGAACAGGCACAGAGAAGGTGCTAGCAAGGAATTCTCTGCCTGCCTTTCCCCAGTGCTCTGCAAGCTCTCCAGGACAACATAAAATCTGGGGCTCTGTGCTTTCTTTCATTCTGAACAAGTGTTACTGTTTTCTGCACAAAAGCGATTCTGCGAAGCAATGTGAACAGGCACAGAGAAGGTGCTAGCAGGGAATTCTCTGCCTGCCTTTCCCCAGTGCTCTGCAAGCTCTCCAGGACAACATAAAATCTGGGGCTCTGTGCTTTCTTTCGTTCTGAACAAGTGTTACAGTTTTCTGCACAAAAGCGATTCTGCGAAGCAATGTGAACACTTCTGCTTCCCAGGCACAGAGAAGGTGCTAGCAGGGAATTCTCTGCCTGCCTTTCCCCAGTGCTCTGCAAGCTCTCCAGGACAACATAAAATCTGGGGCTCTGTGCTTTCTTTCCTTCTGAACAAGTGTTACTGTTTTCTGCACAAAAGCGATTCTGCGAAGCAATGTGAACAGGCACAGAGAAGGTGCTAGCAAGGAATTCTCTGCCTGCCTTTCCCCAGTGCTCTGCAAGCTCTCCAGGACAACATAAAATCTGGGGCTCTGTGCTTTCTTTCCTTCTGAACAAGTGTTACTGTTTTCTGCACAAAAGCGATTCTGCGAAGCAATGTGAACACTTCTGCTTCCCAGGCACAGAGAAGGTGCTAGCAGGGAATTCTCTGCCTGCCTTTCCCCAGTGCTCTGCAAGCTCTCCAGGACAACATAAAATCTGGGGCTCTGTGCTTTCTTTCCTTCTGAACAAGTGTTACTGTTTTCTGCACAAAAGCGATTCTGCGAAGCAATGTGAACAGGCACAGAGAAGGTGCTAGCAAGGAATTCTCTGCCTGCCTTTCCCCAGTGCTCTGCAAGCTCTCCAGGACAACATAAAATCTGGGGCTCTGTGCTTTCTTTCCTTCTGAACAAGTGTTACTGTTTTCTGCACAAAAGCGATTCTGCGAAGCAATGTGAACACTTCTGCTTCCCAGGCACAGAGAAGGTGCTAGCAAGGAATTCTCTGCCTGCCTTTCCCCAGTGCTCTGCAAGCTCTCCAGGGCAACATAGAATCTGGGGCTCTGTGCTTTCTTTCCTTCTGAACAAGTGTTACTGTTTTCTGCACAAAAGCGATTCTTGCGAAGCAATGTGAACAGGCACAGAGAAGGTGCTATCAGGGAATTCTCTGCCTGCCTTTCCCCAGTGCTCTGCAAGCTCTCCAGGACAACATAAAATCTGGGGCTCTGTGCTTTCTTTCGTTCTGAACAAGTGTTACAGTTTTCTGCACAAAAGCGATTCTGCGAAGCAATGTGAACACTTCTGCTTCCCAGGCACAGAGAAGGTGCTAGCAGGGAATTCTCTGCCTGCCTTTCCCCAGTGCTCTGCAAGCTCTCCAGGACAACATAAAATCTGGGGCTCTGTGCTTTCTTTCCTTCTGAACAAGTGTTACTGTTTTCTGCACAAAAGCGATTCTGCGAAGCAATGTGAACAGGCACAGAGAAGGTGCTAGCAAGGAATTCTCTGCCTGCCTTTCCCCAGTGCTCTGCAAGCTCTCCAGGACAACATAAAATCTGGGGCTCTGTGCTTTCTTTCCTTCTGAACAAGTGTTACTGTTTTCTGCACAAAAGCGATTCTGCGAAGCAATGTGAACACTTCTGCTTCCCAGGCACAGAGAAGGTGCTAGCAGGGAATTCTCTGCCTGCCTTTCCCCAGTGCTCTGCAAGCTCTCCAGGACAACATAAAATCTGGGGCTCTGTGCTTTCTTTCCTTCTGAACAAGTGTTACTGTTTTCTGCACAAAAGCGATTCTGCGAAGCAATGTGAACAGGCACAGAGAAGGTGCTAGCAAGGAATTCTCTGCCTGCCTTTCCCCAGTGCTCTGCAAGCTCTCCAGGACAACATAAAATCTGGGGCTCTGTGCTTTCTTTCCTTCTGAACAAGTGTTACTGTTTTCTGCACAAAAGCGATTCTGCGAAGCAATGTGAACACTTCTGCTTCCCAGGCACAGAGAAGGTGCTAGCAAGGAATTCTCTGCCTGCCTTTCCCCAGTGCTCTGCAAGCTCTCCAGGGCAACATAGAATCTGGGGCTCTGTGCTTTCTTTCCTTCTGAACAAGTGTTACTGTTTTCTGCACAAAAGCGATTCTTGCGAAGCAATGTGAACAGGCACAGAGAAGGTGCTATCAGGGAATTCTCTGCCTGCCTTTCCCCAGTGCTCTGCAAGCTCTCCAGGACAACATAAAATCTGGGGCTCTGTGCTTTCTTTCCTTCTGAACAAGTGTTACTGTTTTCTGCACAAAAGCGATTCTTGCGAAGCAATGTGAACAGGCACAGAGAAGGTGCTATCAGGGAATTCTCTGCCTGCCTTTCCCCAGTGCTCTGCAAGCTCTCCAGGACAACAAAAAATCTGGGGCTCTGTGCTTTCTTTCCTTCTGAACAAGTGTTACTGTTTTCTGCACAAAAGCGATTCTGCGAAGCAATGTGAACACTTCTGCTTCCCAGGCACAGAGAAGGTGCTAGCAGGGAATTCTCTGCCTGCCTTTCCCCAGTGCTCTGCAAGCTCTCCAGGACAACATAGAATCTGGGGCTCTGTGCTTTCTTTCGTTCTGAACAAGTGTTACTGTTTTCTGCACACAAGCGATTCTTGCGAAGCAATGTGAACACTTCTGCTTCCCAGGCACAGAGAAGGTGCTAACAAGGAATTCTCTGCCTGCCTTTCCCCAGTGCTCTGCAAGCTCTCCAGGACAACATAGAATCTGGGGCTCTGTGCTTTCTTTCCTTCTGAACAAGTGTTACTGTTTTCTGCACAAAAGCGATTCTTGCGAAGCAATGTGAACAGGCACAGAGAAGGTGCTATCAGGGAATTCTCTGCCTGCCTTTCCCCAGTGCTCTGCAAGCTCTCCAGGACAACATAAAATCTGGGGCTCTGTGCTTTCTTTCCTTCTGAACAAGTGTTAGTGTTTTCTGCACAAAAGCGATTCTTGTGAAGCAATGTGAACACTTCTGCTTCCCAGGCACAGAGAAGGTGCTAGCAGGGAATTCTCTGCCTGCCTTTCCCCAGTGCTCTGCAAGCTCTCCAGGACAACATAGAATCTGGGGCTCTGTGCTTTCTTTCGTTCTGAACAAGTGTTACTGTTTTCTGCACAAAAGCGATTCTGCGAAGCAATGTGAACAGGCACAGAGAAGGTGCTAGCAAGGAATTCTCTGCCTGCCTTTCCCCAGTGCTCTGCAAGCTCTCCAGGACAACATAAAATCTGGGGCTCTGTGCTTTCTTTCCTTCTGAACAAGTGTTACTGTTTTCTGCACAAAAGCGATTCTGCGAAGCAATGTGAACACTTCTGCTTCCCAGGCACAGAGAAGGTACTAGCAAGGAATTCTCTGCCTGCCTTTCCCCAGTGCTCTGCAAGCTCTCCAGGACAACAGCAAATCTGGGGCTCTGTGCTTTCTTTCCTTCTGAACAAGTGTTACTGTTTTCTGCACAAAAGCGATTCTGCGAAGCAATGTGAACAGGCACAGAGAAGGTGCTAGCAAGGAATTCTCTGCCTGCCTTTCCCCAGTGCTCTGCAAGCTCTCCAGGACAACATAAAATCTGGGGCTCTGTGCTTTCTTTCCTTCTGAACAAGTGTTACTGTTTTCTGCACAAAAGCGATTCTGCGAAGCAATGTGAACACTTCTGCTTCCCAGGCACAGAGAAGGTGCTAGCAAGGAATTCTCTGCCTGCCTTTCCCCAGTGCTCTGCAAGCTCTCCAGGGCAACATAGAATCTGGGGCTCTGTGCTTTCTTTCCTTCTGAACAAGTGTTACTGTTTTCTGCACAAAAGCGATTCTTGCGAAGCAATGTGAACAGGCACAGAGAAGGTGCTATCAGGGAATTCTCTGCCTGCCTTTCCCCAGTGCTCTGCAAGCTCTCCAGGACAACATAAAATCTGGGGCTCTGTGCTTTCTTTCCTTCTGAACAAGTGTTACTGTTTTCTGCACAAAAGCGATTCTGCAAAGCAATGTGAACAGGCACAGAGAAGGTGCTATCAGGGAATTCTCTGCCTGCCTTTCCCCAGTGCTCTGCAAGCTCTCCAGGACAACATAAAATCTGGGGCTCTGTGCTTTCTTTCCTTCTGAACAAGTGTTACTGTTTTCTGCACAAAAGCGATTCTGCGAAGCAATGTGAACACTTCTGCTTCCCAGGCACAGAGAAGGTGCTAGCAGGGAATTCTCTGCCTGCCTTTCCCCAGTGCTCTGCAAGCTGTCCAGGACAACATAGAATCTGGGGCTCTGTGCTTTCTTTCGTTCTGAACAAGTGTTACTGTTTTCTGCACACAAGCGATTCTTGCGAAGCAATGTGAACACTTCTGCTTCCCAGGCACAGAGAAGGTGCTAACAAGGAATTCTCTGCCTGCCTTTCCCCAGTGCTCTGCAAGCTCTCCAGGACAACATAGAATCTGGGGCTCTGTGCTTTCTTTCCTTCTGAACAAGTGTTACTGTTTTCTGCACAAAAGCGATTCTTGCGAAGCAATGTGAACACTTCTGCTTCCCAGGCACAGAGAAGGTGCTAGCAGGGAATTCTCTGCCTGCCTTTCCCCAGTGCTCTGCAAGCTCTCCAGGACAACATAGAATCTGGGGCTCTGTGCTTTCTTTCCTTCTGAACAAGTGTTAGTGTTTTCTGCACAAAAGCGATTCTTGCGAAGCAATGTGAACACTTCTGCTTCCCAGGCACAGAGAAGGTGCTATCAGGGAATTCTCTGCCTGCCTTTCCCCAGTGCTCTGCAAGCTCTCCAGGACAACATAGAATCTGGGGCTCTGTGCTTTCTTTCGTTCTGAACAAGTGTTACTGTTTTCTGCACAAAAGCGATTCTGCGAAGCAATGTGAACAGGCACAGAGAAGGTGCTAGCAAGGAATTCTCTGCCTGCCTTTCCCCAGTGCTCTGCAAGCTCTCCAGGACAACATAAAATCTGGGGCTCTGTGCTTTCTTTCCTTCTGAACAAGTGTTAGTGTTTTCTGCACAAAAGCGATTCTGCGAAGCAATGTGAACACTTCTGCTTCCCAGGCACAGAGAAGGTGCTAGCAAGGAATTCTCTGCCTGCCTTTCCCCAGTGCTCTGCAAGCTCTCCAGGACAACATAAAATCTGGGGCTCTGTGCTTTCTTTCATTCTGAACAAGTGTTACTGTTTTCTGCACAAAAGCGATTCTGCGAAGCAATGTGAACAGGCACAGAGAAGGTGCTAGCAGGGAATTCTCTGCCTGCCTTTCCCCAGTGCTCTGCAAGCTCTCCAGGACAACATAAAATCTGGGGCTCTGTGCTTTCTTTCGTTCTGAACAAGTGTTACTGTTTTCTGCACAAAAGCGATTCTGCGAAGCAATGTGAACACTTCTGCTTCCCAGGCACAGAGAAGGTGCTAGCAGGGAATTCTCTGCCTGCCTTTCCCCAGTGCTCTGCAAGCTCTCCAGGACAACATAAAATCTGGGGCTCTGTGCTTTCTTTCGTTCTGAACAAGTGTTACTGTTTTCTGCACAAAAGCGATTCTGCGAAGCAATGTGAACAGGCACAGAGAAGGTGCTAGCAAGGAATTCTCTGCCTGCCTTTCCCCAGTGCTCTGCAAGCTCTCCAGGACAACATAAAATCTGGGGCTCTGTGCTTTCTTTCCTTCTGTACAAGTGTTACTGTTTTCTGAACAAAAGCGATTCTTGCGAAGCAATGTGAACACTTCTGCTTCCCAGGCACAGAGAAGGTACTAGCAAGGAATTCTCTGCCTGCCTTTCCCCAGTGCTCTGCAAGCTCTCCAGGGCAACATAAAATCTGGGGCTCTGTGCTTTCTTTCGTTCTGAACAAGTGTTACTGTTTTCTGAACAAATGTGATTCTGCGAAGCAATGTGAACAGGCACAGAGAAGGTGCTAGCAGGGAATTCTCTGCCTGCCTTTCCCCAGTGCTCTGCAAGCTCTCCAGGACAACATAAAATCTGGGGCTCTGTGCTTCTTTCCTTCTGAACAAGTGTTAGTGTTTTCTGCACAAAAGCGGTTCTTGCGAAGCAATGTGAACACTTCTGCTTCCCAGGCACAGAGAAGGTGCTAGCAGGGAATTCTCTGCCTGCCTTTCCCCAGTGCTCTGCAAGCTCTCCAGGACAACATAAAATCTGGGGCTCTGTGCTTTCTTTCCTTCTGAACAAGTGTTAGTGTTTTCTGCACAAAAGCGATTCTTGCGAAGCAATGTGAACAGGCACAGAGAAGGTGCTAGCAAGGAATTCTCTGCCTGCCTTTCCCCAGTGCTCTGCAAGCTCTCCAGGACAACATAAAATCTGGGGCTCTGTGCTTTCTTTCGTTCTGAACAAGTGTTACTGTTTTCTGCACAAAAGCGATTCTGCGAAGCAATGTGAACACTTCTGCTTCCCAGGCACAGAGAAGGTGCTAGCAAGGAATTCTCTGCCTGCCTTTCCCCAGTGCTCTGCAAGCTCTCCAGGACAACATAAAATCTGGGGCTCTGTGCTTTCTTTCGTTCTGAACAAGTGTTACTGTTTTCTGCACAAAAGCGATTCTTGCGAAGCAATGTGAACAGGCACAGAGAAGGTGCTAGCAGGGAATTCTCTGCCTGCCTTTCCCCAGTGCTCTGCAAGCTCTCCAGGACAACATAAAATCTGGGGCTCTGTGCTTTCTTTCGTTCTGAACAAGTGTTAGTGTTTTCTGCAGAAAAGCGATTCTGCGAAGCAATGTGAACACTTCTGCTTCCCAGGCACAGAGAAGGTGCTAGCAGGGAATTCTCTGCCTGCCTTTCCCCAGTGCTCTGCAAGCTCTCCAGGACAACATAAAATCTGGGGCTCTGTGCTTTCTTTCCTTCTGAACAAGTGTTACTGTTTTCTGCACAAAAGCGATTCTTGCGAAGCAATGTGAACAGGCACAGAGAAGGTGCTATCAGGGAATTCTCTGCCTGCCTTTCCCCAGTGCTCTGCAAGCTCTCCAGGACAACATAAAATCTGGGGCTCTGTGCTTTCTTTCCTTCTGAACAAGTGTTACTGTTTTCTGCACAAAAGCGATTCTGCGAAGCAATGTGAACACTTCTGCTTCCCAGGCACAGAGAAGGTGCTAGCAGGGAATTCTCTGCCTGCCTTTCCCCAGTGCTCTGCAAGCTGTCCAGGACAACATAGAATCTGGGGCTCTGTGCTTTCTTTCCTTCTGAACAAGTGTTACTGTTTTCTGCACACAAGCGATTCTTGCGAAGCAATGTGAACACTTCTGCTTCCCAGGCACAGAGAAGGTGCTAACAAGGAATTCTCTGCCTGCCTTTCCCCAGTGCTCTGCAAGCTCTCCAGGACAACATAGAATCTGGGGCTCTGTGCTTTCTTTCCTTCTGAACAAGTGTTACTGTTTTCTGCACAAAAGCGATTCTTGCGAAGCAATGTGAACACTTCTGCTTCCCAGGCACAGAGAAGGTGCTAGCAGGGAATTCTCTGCCTGCCTTTCCCCAGTGCTCTGCAAGCTCTCCAGGACAACATAGAATCTGGGGCTCTGTGCTTTCTTTCCTTCTGAACAAGTGTTAGTGTTTTCTGCACAAAAGCGATTCTTGCGAAGCAATGTGAACACTTCTGCTTCCCAGGCACAGAGAAGGTGCTATCAGGGAATTCTCTGCCTGCCTTTCCCCAGTGCTCTGCAAGCTCTCCAGGACAACATAGAATCTGGGGCTCTGTGCTTTCTTTCGTTCTGAACAAGTGTTACTGTTTTCTGCACAAAAGCGATTCTGCGAAGCAATGTGAACAGGCACAGAGAAGGTGCTAGCAAGGAATTCTCTGCCTGCCTTTCCCCAGTGCTCTGCAAGCTCTCCAGGACAACATAAAATCTGGGGCTCTGTGCTTTCTTTCCTTCTGAACAAGTGTTAGTGTTTTCTGCACAAAAGCGATTCTGCGAAGCAATGTGAACACTTCTGCTTCCCAGGCACAGAGAAGGTGCTAGCAAGGAATTCTCTGCCTGCCTTTCCCCAGTGCTCTGCAAGCTCTCCAGGACAACATAAAATCTGGGGCTCTGTGCTTTCTTTCATTCTGAACAAGTGTTACTGTTTTCTGCACAAAAGCGATTCTGCGAAGCAATGTGAACAGGCACAGAGAAGGTGCTAGCAGGGAATTCTCTGCCTGCCTTTCCCCAGTGCTCTGCAAGCTCTCCAGGACAACATAAAATCTGGGGCTCTGTGCTTTCTTTCGTTCTGAACAAGTGTTACTGTTTTCTGCACAAAAGCGATTCTGCGAAGCAATGTGAACACTTCTGCTTCCCAGGCACAGAGAAGGTGCTAGCAGGGAATTCTCTGCCTGCCTTTCCCCAGTGCTCTGCAAGCTCTCCAGGACAACATAAAATCTGGGGCTCTGTGCTTTCTTTCGTTC
Organism: Strix aluco; assembly: GCF_031877795.1. Taxonomy (NCBI): domain Eukaryota; kingdom Metazoa; phylum Chordata; class Aves; order Strigiformes; family Strigidae; genus Strix; species Strix aluco. The sequence continues at coordinate 388,837 of NW_027436609.1, read as the reverse complement.
TGAACAAGTGTTACTGTTTTCTGCACAAAAGCGATTCTGCGAAGCAATGTGAACAGGCACAGAGAAGGTGCTAGCAAGGAATTCTCTGCCTGCCTTTCCCCAGTGCTCTGCAAGCTCTCCAGGACAACATAAAATCTGGGGCTCTGTGCTTTCTTTCCTTCTGTACAAGTGTTACTGTTTTCTGAACAAAAGCGATTCTTGCGAAGCAATGTGAACACTTCTGCTTCCCAGGCACAGAGAAGGTACTAGCAAGGAATTCTCTGCCTGCCTTTCCCCAGTGCTCTGCAAGCTCTCCAGGGCAACATAAAATCTGGGGCTCTGTGCTTTCTTTCGTTCTGAACAAGTGTTACTGTTTTCTGAACAAATGTGATTCTGCGAAGCAATGTGAACAGGCACAGAGAAGGTGCTAGCAGGGAATTCTCTGCCTGCCTTTCCCCAGTGCTCTGCAAGCTCTCCAGGACAACATAAAATCTGGGGCTCTGTGCTTTCTTTCCTTCTGAACAAGTGTTAGTGTTTTCTGCACAAAAGCGGTTCTTGCGAAGCAATGTGAACACTTCTGCTTCCCAGGCACAGAGAAGGTGCTAGCAGGGAATTCTCTGCCTGCCTTTCCCCAGTGCTCTGCAAGCTCTCCAGGACAACATAAAATCTGGGGCTCTGTGCTTTCTTTCCTTCTGAACAAGTGTTAGTGTTTTCTGCACAAAAGCGATTCTTGCGAAGCAATGTGAACAGGCACAGAGAAGGTGCTAGCAAGGAATTCTCTGCCTGCCTTTCCCCAGTGCTCTGCAAGCTCTCCAGGACAACATAAAATCTGGGGCTCTGTGCTTTCTTTCCTTCTGAACAAGTGTTAGTGTTTTCTGCACAAAAGCGATTCTGCGAAGCAATGTGAACACTTCTGCTTCCCAGGCACAGAGAAGGTGCTAGCAAGGAATTCTCTGCCTGCCTTTCCCCAGTGCTCTGCAAGCTCTCCAGGACAACATAAAATCTGGGGCTCTGTGCTTTCTTTCCTTCTGAACAAGTGTTACTGTTTTCTGCACAAAAGCGATTCTTGCGAAGCAATGTGAACAGGCACAGAGAAGGTGCTAGCAGGGAATTCTCTGCCTGCCTTTCCCCAGTGCTCTGCAAGCTCTCCAGGACAACATAAAATCTGGGGCTCTGTGCTTTCTTTCGTTCTGAACAAGTGTTACTGTTTTCTGCAGAAAAGCGATTCTGCGAAGCAATGTGAACACTTCTGCTTCCCAGGCACAGAGAAGGTGCTAGCAGGGAATTCTCTGCCTGCCTTTCCCCAGTGCTCTGCAAGCTCTCCAGGACAACATAAAATCTGGGGCTCTGTGCTTTCTTTCGTTCTGAACAAGTGTTACTGTTTTCTGCACAAAAGCGATTCTGCGAAGCAATGTGAACAGGCACAGAGAAGGTGCTAGCAAGGAATTCTCTGCCTGCCTTTCCCCAGTGCTCTGCAAGCTCTCCAGGACAACATAAAATCTGGGGCTCTGTGCTTTCTTTCCTTCTGTACAAGTGTTACTGTTTTCTGAACAAAAGCGATTCTTGCGAAGCAATGTGAACACTTCTGCTTCCCAGGCACAGAGAAGGTACTAGCAAGGAATTCTCTGCCTGCCTTTCCCCAGTGCTCTGCAAGCTCTCCAGGACAACATAAAATCTGGGGCTCTGTGCTTTCTTTCGTTCTGAACAAGTGTTACTGTTTTCTGAACAAATGTGATTCTGCGAAGCAATGTGAACAGGCACAGAGAAGGTGCTAGCAGGGAATTCTCTGCCTGCCTTTCCCCAGTGCTCTGCAAGCTCTCCAGGACAACATAAAATCTGGGGCTCTGTGCTTTCTTTCCTTCTGAACAAGTGTTAGTGTTTTCTGCACAAAAGCGGTTCTTGCGAAGCAATGTGAACACTTCTGCTTCCCAGGCACAGAGAAGGTGCTAGCAGGGAATTCTCTGCCTGCCTTTCCCCAGTGCTCTGCAAGCTCTCCAGGACAACATAGAATCTGGGGCTCTGTGCTTTCTTTCGTTCTGAACAAGTGTTACTGTTTTCTGCACAAAAGCGATTCTGCGAAGCAATGTGAACAGGCACAGAGAAGGTGCTAGCAAGGAATTCTCTGCCTGCCTTTCCCCAGTGCTCTGCAAGCTCTCCAGGACAACATAAAATCTGGGGCTCTGTGCTTTCTTTCCTTCTGAACAAGTGTTACTGTTTTCTGCACAAAAGCGATTCTGCGAAGCAATGTGAACACTTCTGCTTCCCAGGCACAGAGAAGGTGCTAGCAAGGAATTCTCTGCCTGCCTTTCCCCAGTGCTCTGCAAGCTCTCCAGGACAACATAAAATCTGGGGCTCTGTGCTTTCTTTCCTTCTGAACAAGTGTTACTGTTTTCTGCACAAAAGCGATTCTGCGAAGCAATGTGAACACTTCTGCTTCCCAGGCACAGAGAAGGTGCTAGCAAGGAATTCTCTGCCTGCCTTTCCCCAGTGCTCTGCAAGCTCTCCAGGACAACATAAAATCTGGGGCTCTGTGCTTTCTTTCCTTCTGTACAAGTGTTACTGTTTTCTGAACAAAAGCGATTCTTGCGAAGCAATGTGAACACTTCTGCTTCCCAGGCACAGAGAAGGTGCTATCAGGGAATTCTCTGCCTGCCTTTCCCCAGTGCTCTGCAAGCTCTGCAGGACAACATAGAATCTGGGGCTCTCTGCTTTCTTTCGTTCTGAACAAGTGTTACTGTTTTCTGCACAAAAGCGATTCTTGCGAAGCAATGTGAACACTTCTGCTTCCCAGGCACAGAGAAGGTGCTAGCAGGGAATTCTCTGCCTGCCTTTCCCCAGTGCTCTGCAAGCTCTCCAGGACAACATAGAATCTGGGGCTCTGTGCTTTCTTTCGTTCTGAACAAGTGTTACTGTTTTCTGCACAAAAGCGATTCTTGCGAAGCAATGTGAACACTTCTGCTTCCCAGGCACAGAGAAGGTGCTAGCAAGGAATTCTCTGCCTGCCTTTCCCCAGTGCTCTGCAAGCTCTCCAGGGCAGCATAGAATCTGGGGCTCTGTGCTTTCTTTCCTTCTGAACAAGTGTTAGTGTTTTCTGCACAAAAGCGATTCTGCGAAGCAATGTGAACAGGCACAGAGAAGGTGCTATCAGGGAATTCTCTGCCTGCCTTTCCCCAGTGCTCTGCAAGCTCTCCAGGACAACATAAAATCTGGGGCTCTGTGCTTTCTTTCCTTCTGAACAAGTGTTACTGTTTTCTGCACAAAAGCGATTCTGCGAAGCAATGTGAACACTTCTGCTTCCCAGGCACAGAGAAGGTACTAGCAAGGAATTCTCTGCCTGCCTTTCCCCAGTGCTCTGCAAGCTCTCCAGGACAACATAAAATCTGGGGCTCTGTGCTTTCTTTCCTTCTGAACAAGTGTTACTGTTTTCTGCACAAAAGCAATTCTTGCGAAGCAATGTGAACAGGCACAGAGAAGGTGCTATCAGGGAATTCTCTGCCTGCCTTTCCCCAGTGCTCTGCAAGCTCTCCAGGACAACATAAAATCTGGGGCTCTGTGCTTTCTTTCCTTCTGAACAAGTGTTACTGTTTTCTGCACAAAAGCGATTCTTGCGAAGCAATGTGAACAGGCACAGAGAAGGTGCTATCAGGGAATTCTCTGCCTGCCTTTCCCCAGTGCTCTGCAAGCTCTCCAGGACAACATAGAATCTGGGGCTCTGTGCTTTCTTTCCTTCTGAACAAGTGTTACTGTTTTCTGCACAAAAGCGATTCTGCGAAGCAATGTGAACACTTCTGCTTCCCAGGCACAGAGAAGGTGCTAGCAGGGAAATCTCTGCCTGCCTTTCCCCAGTGCTCTGCAAGCTGTCCAGGACAACATAGAATCTGGGGCTCTGTGCTTTCTTTCCTTCTGAACAAGTGTTACTGTTTTCTGCACACAAGCGATTCTTGCGAAGCAATGTGAACACTTCTGCTTCCCAGGCACAGAGAAGGTGCTAACAAGGAATTCTCTGCCTGCCTTTCCCCAGTGCTCTGCAAGCTCTCCAGGACAACATAGAATCTGGGGCTCTGTGCTTTCTTTCCTTCTGAACAAGTGTTACTGTTTTCTGCACAAAAGCGATTCTTGCGAAGCAATGTGAACACTTCTGCTTCCCAGGCACAGAGAAGGTGCTAGCAGGGAATTCTCTGCCTGCCTTTCCCCAGTGCTCTGCAAGCTCTCCAGGACAACATAGAATCTGGGGCTCTGTGCTTTCTTTCCTTCTGAACAAGTGTTAGTGTTTTCTGCACAAAAGCGATTCTTGCGAAGCAATGTGAACACTTCTGCTTCCCAGGCACAGAGAAGGTGCTATCAGGGAATTCTCTGCCTGCCTTTCCCCAGTGCTCTGCAAGCTCTCCAGGACAACAGCAAATCTGGGGCTCTGTGCTTTCTTTCCTTCTGAATAAGTGTTACCGTTTTCTGCACAAAAGCGATTCTGCGAAGCAATGTGAACAGGCACAGAGAAGGTGCTAGCAAGGAATTCTCTGCCTGCCTTTCCCCAGTGCTCTGCAAGCTCTCCAGGACAACATAAAATCTGGGGCTCTGTGCTTTCTTTCCTTCTGAACAAGTGTTACTGTTTTCTGCACAAAAGCGATTCTGCGAAGCAATGTGAACAGGCACAGAGAAGGTGCTAGCAAGGAATTCTCTGCCTGCCTTTCCCCAGTGCTCTGCAAGCTCTCCAGGACAACATAAAATCTGGGGCTCTGTGCTTTCTTTCCTTCTGAACAAGTGTTACTGTTTTCTGCACAAAAGCGATTCTGCGAAGCAATGTGAACACTTCTGCTTCCCAGGCACAGAGAAGGTACTAGCAAGGAATTCTCTGCCTGCCTTTCCCCAGTGCTCTGCAAGCTCTCCAGGACAACATAAAATCTGGGGCTCTGTGCTTTCTTTCGTTCTGAACAAGTGTTACTGTTTTCTGAACAAAAGTGATTCTGCGAAGCAATGTGAACAGGCACAGAGAAGGTGCTAGCAGGGAATTCTCTGCCTGCCTTTCCCCAGTGCTCTGCAAGCTCTCCAGGACAACATAAAATCTGGGGCTCTGTGCTTTCTTTCCTTCTGAACAAGTGTTAGTGTTTTCTGCACAAAAGCGGTTCTTGCGAAGCAATGTGAACACTTCTGCTTCCCAGGCACAGAGAAGGTGCTAGCAGGGAATTCTCTGCCTGCCTTTCCCCAGTGCTCTGCAAGCTCTCCAGGACAACATAAAATCTGGGGCTCTGTGCTTTCTTTCCTTCTGAACAAGTGTTACTGTTTTCTGCACAAAAGCGATTCTGCGAAGCAATGTGAACAGGCACAGAGAAGGTGCTAGCAAGGAATTCTCTGCCTGCCTTTCCCCAGTGCTCTGCAAGCTCTCCAGGACAACATAAAATCTGGGGCTCTGTGCTTTCTTTCCTTCTGAACAAGTGTTACTGTTTTCTGCACAAAAGCGATTCTGCGAAGCAATGTGAACACTTCTGCTTCCCAGGCACAGAGAAGGTACTAGCAAGGAATTCTCTGCCTGCCTTTCCCCAGTGCTCTGCAAGCTCTCCAGGACAACATAAAATCTGGGGCTCTGTGCTTTCTTTCGTTCTGAACAAGTGTTACTGTTTTCTGAACAAAAGTGATTCTGCGAAGCAATGTGAACAGGCACAGAGAAGGTGCTAGCAGGGAATTCTCTGCCTGCCTTTCCCCAGTGCTCTGCAAGCTCTCCAGGACAACATAAAATCTGGGGCTCTGTGCTTTCTTTCCTTCTGAACAAGTGTTAGTGTTTTCTGCACAAAAGCGGTTCTTGCGAAGCAATGTGAACACTTCTGCTTCCCAAGCACAGAGAAGGTGCTAGCAGGGAATTCTCTGCCTGCCTTTCCCCAGTGCTCTGCAAGCTCTCCAGGACAACATAAAATCTGGGGCTCTGTGCTTTCTTTCCTTCTGAACAAGTGTTAGTGTTTTCTGCACAAAAGCGATTCTTGCGAAGCAATGTGAACAGGCACAGAGAAGGTGCTATCAGGGAATTCTCTGCCTGCCTTTCCCCAGTGCTCTGCAAGCTCTCCAGGACAACATAAAATCTGGGGCTCTGTGCTTTCTTTCCTTCTGAACAAGTGTTAGTGTTTTCTGCACAAAAGCGATTCTTGAGAAGCAATGTGAACACTTCTGCTTCCCAGGCACAGAGAAGGTGCTAGCAGGGAATTCTCTGCCTGCCTTTCCCCAGTGCTCTGCAAGCTCTCCAGGACAACATAGAATCTGGGGCTCTGTGCTTTCTTTCGTTCTGAACAAGTGTTACTGTTTTCTGCACAAAAGCGATTCTGCGAAGCAATGTGAACAGGCACAGAGAAGGTGCTAGCAAGGAATTCTCTGCCTGCCTTTCCCCAGTGCTCTGCAAGCTCTCCAGGACAACATAAAATCTGGGGCTCTGTGCTTTCTTTCCTTCTGAAGAAGTGTTACTGTTTTCTGCACAAAAGCGATTCTGCGAAGCAATGTGAACACTTCTGCTTCCCAGTCACAGAGAAGGTACTAGCAAGGAATTCTCTGCCTGCCTTTCCCCAGTGCTCTGCAAGCTCTCCAGGACAACATAGAATCTGGGGCTCTGTGCTTTCTTTCGTTCTGAACAAGTGTTACTGTTTTCTGCACAAAAGCGATTCTGCGAAGCAATGTGAACAGGCACAGAGAAGGTGCTAGCAAGGAATTCTCTGCCTGCCTTTCCCCAGTGCTCTGCAAGCTCTCCAGGACAACATAAAATCTGGGGCTCTGTGCTTTCTTTCCTTCTGAAGAAGTGTTACTGTTTTCTGCACAAAAGCGATTCTGCGAAGCAATGTGAACACTTCTGCTTCCCAGGCACAGAGAAGGTACTAGCAAGGAATTCTCTGCCTGCCTTTCCCCAGTGCTCTGCAAGCTCTCCAGGACAACAGCAAATCTGGGGCTCTGTGCTTTCTTTCGTTCTGAACAAGTGTTACTGTTTTCTGCACAAAAGCGATTCTGCGAAGCAATGTGAACAGGCACAGAGAAGGTGCTAGCAAGGAATTCTCTGCCTGCCTTTCCCCAGTGCTCTGCAAGCTCTCCAGGACAACATAAAATCTGGGGCTCTGTGCTTTCTTTCCTTCTGAACAAGTGTTACTGTTTTCTGCACAAAAGCGATTCTGCGAAGCAATGTGAACACTTCTGCTTCCCAGGCACAGAGAAGGTGCTAGCAAGGAATTCTCTGCCTGCCTTTCCCCAGTGCTCTGCAAGCTCTCCAGGACAACATAAAATCTGGGGCTCTGTGCTTTCTTTCCTTCTGTACAAGTGTTACTGTTTTCTGAACAAAAGCGATTCTTGCGAAGCAATGTGAACACTTCTGCTTCCCAGGCACAGAGAAGGTGCTAGCAGGGAATTCTCTGCCTGCCTTTCCCCAGTGCTCTGCAAGCTCTCCAGGACAACATAGAATCTGGGGCTCTCTGCTTTCTTTCGTTCTGAACAAGTGTTACTGTTTTCTGCACAAAAGCGATTCTTGCGAAGCAATGTGAACACTTCTGCTTCCCAGGCACAGAGAAGGTGCTAGCAGGGAATTCTCTGCCTGCCTTTCCCCAGTGCTCTGCAAGCTCTCCAGGACAACATAGAATCTGGGGCTCTGTGCTTTCTTTCGTTCTGAACAAGTGTTACTGTTTTCTGCACAAAAGCGATTCTTGCGAAGCAATGTGAACACTTCTGCTTCCCAGGCACAGAGAAGGTGCTAGCAAGGAATTCTCTGCCTGCCTTTCCCCAGTGCTCTGCAAGCTCTCCAGGGCAACATAGAATCTGGGGCTCTGTGCTTTCTTTCCTTCTGAACAAGTGTTACTGTTTTCTGCACAAAAGCGATTCTTGCGAAGCAATGTGAACAGGCACAGAGAAGGTGCTATCAGGGAATTTTCTGCCTGCCTTTCCCCAGTGCTCTGCAAGCTCTCCAGGACAACATAAAATCTGGGGCTCTGTGCTTTCTTTCCTTCTGAACAAGTGTTAGTGTTTTCTGCACAAAAGCGATTCTGCGAAGCAATGTGAACACTTCTGCTTCCCAGGCACAGAGAAGGTGCTAGCAAGGAATTCTCTGCCTGCCTTTCCCCAGTGCTCTGCAAGCTCTCCAGGGCAACATAGAATCTGGGGCTCTGTGCTTTCTTTCCTTCTGAACAAGTGTTACTGTTTTCTGCACAAAAGCGATTCTTGCGAAGCAATGTGAACAGGCACAGAGAAGGTGCTATCAGGGAATTCTCTGCCTGCCTTTCCCCAGTGCTCTGCAAGCTCTCCAGGACAACATAAAATCTGGGGCTCTGTGCTTTCTTTCCTTCTGAACAAGTGTTACTGTTTTCTGCACAAAAGCGATTCTGCGAAGCAATGTGAACACTTCTGCTTCCCAGGCACAGAGAAGGTGCTAGCAGGGAATTCTCTGCCTGCCTTTCCCCAGTGCTCTGCAAGCTCTCCAGGACAACATAAAATCTGGGGCTCTGTGCTTTCTTTCCTTCTGAACAAGTGTTATTGTTTTCTGCACAAAAGCGATTCTGCGAAGCAATGTGAACAGGCACAGAGAAGGTGCTAGCAAGGAATTCTCTGCCTGCCTTTCCCCAGTGCTCTGCAAGCTCTCCAGGACAACATAGAATCTGGGGCTCTGTGCTTTCTTTCCTTCTGAACAAGTGTTACTGTTTTCTGCACAAAAGCGATTCTTGCGAAGCAATGTGAACACTTCTGCTTCCCAGGCACAGAGAAGGTGCTATCAGGGAATTCTCTGCCTGCCTTTCCCCAGTGCTCTGCAAGCTCTCCAGGACAACAGCAAATCTGGGGCTCTGTGCTTTCTTTCGTTCTGAATAAGTGTTACCGTTTTCTGCACAAAAGCGATTCTGCGAAGCAATGTGAACAGGCACAGAGAAGGTGCTAGCAAGGAATTCTCTGCCTGCCTTTCCCCAGTGCTCTGCAAGCTCTCCAGGACAACATAATATCTGGGGCTCTGTGCTTTCTTTCCTTCTGAACAAGTGTTACTGTTTTCTGCACAAAAGCGATTCTGCGAAGCAATGTGAACACTTCTGCTTCCCAGGCACAGAGAAGGTGCTAACAAGGAATTCTCTGCCTGCCTTTCCCCAGTGCTCTGCAAGCTCTCCAGGACAACATAAAATCTGGGGCTCTGTGCTTTCTTTCGTTCTGAACAAGTGTTACCGTTTTCTGCACAAAAGCGATTCTGCGAAGCAATGTGAACAGGCACAGAGAAGGTGCTAGCAAGGAATTCTCTGCCTGCCTTTCCCCAGTGCTCTGCAAGCTCTCCAGGACAACATAAAATCTGGGGCTCTGTGCTTTCTTTCGTTCTGAACAAGTGTTACTGTTTTCTGCACAAAAGCGATTCTGCGAAGCAATGTGAACACTTCTGCTTCCCAGGCACAGAGAAGGTGCTAGCAGGGAATTCTCTGCCTGCCTTTCCCCAGTGCTCTGCAAGCTCTCCAGGACAACATAAAATCTGGGGCTCTGTGCTTTCTTTCGTTCTGAACAAGTGTTACTGTTTTCTGCACAAAAGCGATTCTGCGAAGCAATGTGAACAGGCACAGAGAAGGTGCTAGCAAGGAATTCTCTGCCTGCCTTTCCCCAGTGCTCTGCAAGCTCTCCAGGACAACATAAAATCTGGGGCTCTGTGCTTTCTTTCCTTCTGAACAAGTGTTACTGTTTTCTGCACAAAAGCGATTCTGCGAAGCAATGTGAACACTTCTGCTTCCCAGGCACAGAGAAGGTGCTAGCAAGGAATTCTCTGCCTGCCTTTCCCCAGTGCTCTGCAAGCTCTCCAGGACAACATAAAATCTGGGGCTCTGTGCTTTCTTTCGTTCTGAACAAGTGTTACTGTTTTCTGAACAAAAGTGATTCTGCGAAGCAATGTGAACAGGCACAGAGAAGGTGCTAGCAAGGAATTCTCTGCCTGCCTTTCCCCAGTGCTCTGCAAGCTCTCCAGGACAACATAAAATCTGGGGCTCTGTGCTTTCTTTCCTTCTGAACAAGTGTTAGTGTTTTCTGCACAAAAGCGGTTCTTGCGAAGCAATGTGAACACTTCTGCTTCCCAGGCACAGAGAAGGTGCTAGCAGGGAATTCTCTGCCTGCCTTTCCCCAGTGCTCTGCAAGCTCTCCAGGACAACATAAAATCTGGGGCTCTGTGCTTTCTTTCCTTCTGAACAAGTGTTACTGTTTTCTGCACAAAAGCGATTCTTGCGAAGCAATGTGAACAGGCACAGAGAAGGTGCTATCAGGGAATTCTCTGCCTGCCTTTCCCCAGTGCTCTGCAAGCTCTCCAGGACAACATAAAATCTGGGGCTCTGTGCTTTCTTTCCTTCTGAACAAGTGTTACTGTTTTCTGCACAAAAGCGATTCTTGCGAAGCAATGTGAACACTTCTGCTTCCCAGGCACAGAGAAGGTGCTAGCAGGGAATTCTCTGCCTGCCTTTCCCCAGTGCTCTGCAAGCTCTCCAGGACAACATAAAATCTGGGGCTCTGTGCTTTCTTTCCTTCTGAACAAGTGTTAGTGTTTTCTGCACAAAAGCGGTTCTTGCGAAGCAATGTGAACACTTCTGCTTCCCAGGCACAGAGAAGGTGCTAGCAGGGAATTCTCTGCCTGCCTTTCCCCAGTGCTCTGCAAGCTCTCCAGGACAACATAAAATCTGGGGCTCTGTGCTTTCTTTCCTTCTGAACAAGTGTTAGTGTTTTCTGCACAAAAGCGATTCTTGCGAAGCAATGTGAACAGGCACAGAGAAGGTGCTATCAGGGAATTCTCTGCCTGCCTTTCCCCAGTGCTCTGCAAGCTCTCCAGGACAACATAAAATCTGGGGCTCTGTGCTTTCTTTCCTTCTGAACAAGTGTTAGTGTTTTCTGCACAAAAGCGATTCTTGAGAAGCAATGTGAACACTTCTGCTTCCCAGGCACAGAGAAGGTGCTAGCAGGGAATTCTCTGCCTGCCTTTCCCCAGTGCTCTGCAAGCTCTCCAGGACAACATAGAATCTGGGGCTCTGTGCTTTCTTTCGTTCTGAACAAGTGTTACTGTTTTCTGCACAAAAGCGATTCTGCGAAGCAATGTGAACAGGCACAGAGAAGGTGCTAGCAAGGAATTCTCTGCCTGCCTTTCCCCAGTGCTCTGCAAGCTCTCCAGGACAACATAAAATCTGGGGCTCTGTGCTTTCTTTCCTTCTGAAGAAGTGTTACTGTTTTCTGCACAAAAGCGATTCTGCGAAGCAATGTGAACACTTCTGCTTCCCAGTCACAGAGAAGGTACTAGCAAGGAATTCTCTGCCTGCCTTTCCCCAGTGCTCTGCAAGCTCTCCAGGACAACATAGAATCTGGGGCTCTGTGCTTTCTTTCGTTCTGAACAAGTGTTACTGTTTTCTGCACAAAAGCGATTCTGCGAAGCAATGTGAACAGGCACAGAGAAGGTGCTAGCAAGGAATTCTCTGCCTGCCTTTCCCCAGTGCTCTGCAAGCTCTCCAGGACAACATAAAATCTGGGGCTCTGTGCTTTCTTTCCTTCTGAAGAAGTGTTACTGTTTTCTGCACAAAAGCGATTCTGCGAAGCAATGTGAACACTTCTGCTTCCCAGGCACAGAGAAGGTACTAGCAAGGAATTCTCTGCCTGCCTTTCCCCAGTGCTCTGCAAGCTCTCCAGGACAACAGCAAATCTGGGGCTCTGTGCTTTCTTTCGTTCTGAACAAGTGTTACTGTTTTCTGCACAAAAGCGATTCTGCGAAGCAATGTGAACAGGCACAGAGAAGGTGCTAGCAAGGAATTCTCTGCCTGCCTTTCCCCAGTGCTCTGCAAGCTCTCCAGGACAACATAAAATCTGGGGCTCTGTGCTTTCTTTCCTTCTGAACAAGTGTTACTGTTTTCTGCACAAAAGCGATTCTGCGAAGCAATGTGAACACTTCTGCTTCCCAGGCACAGAGAAGGTGCTAGCAAGGAATTCTCTGCCTGCCTTTCCCCAGTGCTCTGCAAGCTCTCCAGGACAACATAAAATCTGGGGCTCTGTGCTTTCTTTCCTTCTGTACAAGTGTTACTGTTTTCTGAACAAAAGCGATTCTTGCGAAGCAATGTGAACACTTCTGCTTCCCAGGCACAGAGAAGGTGCTATCAGGGAATTCTCTGCCTGCCTTTCCCCAGTGCTCTGCAAGCTCTCCAGGACAACATAGAATCTGGGGCTCTCTGCTTTCTTTCGTTCTGAACAAGTGTTACTGTTTTCTGCACAAAAGCGATTCTTGCGAAGCAATGTGAACACTTCTGCTTCCCAGGCACAGAGAAGGTGCTAGCAGGGAATTCTCTGCCTGCCTTTCCCCAGTGCTCTGCAAGCTCTCCAGGACAACATAGAATCTGGGGCTCTGTGCTTTCTTTCGTTCTGAACAAGTGTTACTGTTTTCTGCACAAAAGCGATTCTTGCGAAGCAATGTGAACACTTCTGCTTCCCAGGCACAGAGAAGGTGCTAGCAAGGAATTCTCTGCCTGCCTTTCCCCAGTGCTCTGCAAGCTCTCCAGGGCAACATAGAATCTGGGGCTCTGTGCTTTCTTTCCTTCTGAACAAGTGTTACTGTTTTCTGCACAAAAGCGATTCTTGCGAAGCAATGTGAACAGGCACAGAGAAGGTGCTATCAGGGAATTTTCTGCCTGCCTTTCCCCAGTGCTCTGCAAGCTCTCCAGGACAACATAAAATCTGGGGCTCTGTGCTTTCTTTCCTTCTGAACAAGTGTTAGTGTTTTCTGCACAAAAGCGATTCTGCGAAGCAATGTGAACACTTCTGCTTCCCAGGCACAGAGAAGGTGCTAGCAAGGAATTCTCTGCCTGCCTTTCCCCAGTGCTCTGCAAGCTCTCCAGGGCAACATAGAATCTGGGGCTCTGTGCTTTCTTTCCTTCTGAACAAGTGTTACTGTTTTCTGCACAAAAGCGATTCTTGCGAAGCAATGTGAACAGGCACAGAGAAGGTGCTATCAGGGAATTCTCTGCCTGCCTTTCCCCAGTGCTCTGCAAGCTCTCCAGGACAACATAAAATCTGGGGCTCTGTGCTTTCTTTCCTTCTGAACAAGTGTTACTGTTTTCTGCACAAAAGCGATTCTGCGAAGCAATGTGAACACTTCTGCTTCCCAGGCACAGAGAAGGTGCTAGCAGGGAATTCTCTGCCTGCCTTTCCCCAGTGCTCTGCAAGCTCTCCAGGACAACAGCAAATCTGGGGCTCTGTGCTTTCTTTCGTTCTGAATAAGTGTTACCGTTTTCTGCACAAAAGCGATTCTGCGAAGCAATGTGAACAGGCACAGAGAAGGTGCTAGCAAGGAATTCTCTGCCTGCCTTTCCCCAGTGCTCTGCAAGCTCTCCAGGACAACATAATATCTGGGGCTCTGTGCTTTCTTTCCTTCTGAACAAGTGTTAGTGTTTTCTGCACAAAAGCGATTCTGCGAAGCAATGTGAACACTTCTGCTTCCCAGGCACAGAGAAGGTGCTAGCAAGGAATTCTCTGCCTGCCTTTCCCCAGTGCTCTGCAAGCTCTCCAGGACAACATAAAATCTGGGGCTCTGTGCTTTCTTTCGTTCTGAACAAGTGTTACCGTTTTCTGCACAAAAGCGATTCTGCGAAGCAATGTGAACAGGCACAGAGAAGGTGCTAGCAAGGAATTCTCTGCCTGCCTTTCCCCAGTGCTCTGCAAGCTCTCCAGGACAACATAAAATCTGGGGCTCTGTGCTTTCTTTCGTTCTGAACAAGTGTTACTGTTTTCTGCACAAAAGCGATTCTGCGAAGCAATGTGAACACTTCTGCTTCCCAGGCACAGAGAAGGTGCTAGCAGGGAATTCTCTGCCTGCCTTTCCCCAGTGCTCTGCAAGCTCTCCAGGACAACATAAAATCTGGGGCTCTGTGCTTTCTTTCGTTCTGAACAAGTGTTACTGTTTTCTGCACAAAAGCGATTCTGCGAAGCAATGTGAACAGGCACAGAGAAGGTGCTAGCAAGGAATTCTCTGCCTGCCTTTCCCCAGTGCTCTGCAAGCTCTCCAGGACAACATAAAATCTGGGGCTCTGTGCTTTCTTTCCTTCTGAACAAGTGTTACTGTTTTCTGCACAAAAGCGATTCTGCGAAGCAATGTGAACACTTCTGCTTCCCAGGCACAGAGAAGGTGCTAGCAAGGAATTCTCTGCCTGCCTTTCCCCAGTGCTCTGCAAGCTCTCCAGGACAACATAAAATCTGGGGCTCTGTGCTTTCTTTCGTTCTGAACAAGTGTTACTGTTTTCTGAACAAAAGTGATTCTGCGAAGCAATGTGAACAGGCACAGAGAAGGTGCTAGCAAGGAATTCTCTGCCTGCCTTTCCCCAGTGCTCTGCAAGCTCTCCAGGACAACATAAAATCTGGGGCTCTGTGCTTTCTTTCCTTCTGAACAAGTGTTAGTGTTTTCTGCACAAAAGCGGTTCTTGCGAAGCAATGTGAACACTTCTGCTTCCCAGGCACAGAGAAGGTGCTAGCAGGGAATTCTCTGCCTGCCTTTCCCCAGTGCTCTGCAAGCTCTCCAGGACAACATAAAATCTGGGGCTCTGTGCTTTCTTTCCTTCTGAACAAGTGTTACTGTTTTCTGCACAAAAGCGATTCTTGCGAAGCAATGTGAACAGGCACAGAGAAGGTGCTATCAGGGAATTCTCTGCCTGCCTTTCCCCAGTGCTCTGCAAGCTCTCCAGGACAACATAAAATCTGGGGCTCTGTGCTTTCTTTCCTTCTGAACAAGTGTTACTGTTTTCTGCACAAAAGCGATTCTGCGAAGCAATGTGAACACTTCTGCTTCCCAGGCACAGAGAAGGTGCTAGCAGGGAATTCTCTGCCTGCCTTTCCCCAGTGCTCTGCAAGCTCTCCAGGACAACAGCAAATCTGGGGCTCTGTGCTTTCTTTCCTTCTGAACAAGTGTTATTGTTTTCTGCACAAAAGCGATTCTGCGAAGCAATGTGAACAGGCACAGAGAAGGTGCTAGCAAGGAATTCTCTGCCTGCCTTTCCCCAGTGCTCTGCAAGCTCTCCAGGACAACATAGAATCTGGGGCTCTGTGCTTTCTTTCCTTCTGAACAAGTGTTACTGTTTTCTGCACAAAAGCGATTCTTGCGAAGCAATGTGAACACTTCTGCTTCCCAGGCACAGAGAAGGTGCTATCAGGGAATTCTCTGCCTGCCTTTCCCCAGTGCTCTGCAAGCTCTCCAGGACAACAGCAAATCTGGGGCTCTGTGCTTTCTTTCGTTCTGAATAAGTGTTACCGTTTTCTGCACAAAAGCGATTCTGCGAAGCAATGTGAACAGGCACAGAGAAGGTGCTAGCAAGGAATTCTCTGCCTGCCTTTCCCCAGTGCTCTGCAAGCTCTCCAGGACAACATAATATCTGGGGCTCTGTGCTTTCTTTCCTTCTGAACAAGTGTTAGTGTTTTCTGCACAAAAGCGATTCTGCGAAGCAATGTGAACAGGCACAGAGAAGGTGCTAGCAAGGAATTCTCTGCCTGCCTTTCCCCAGTGCTCTGCAAGCTCTCCAGGACAACATAAAATCTGGGGCTCTGTGCTTTCTTTCGTTCTGAACAAGTGTTACTGTTTTCTGCACAAAAGCGATTCTGCGAAGCAATGTGAACACTTCTGCTTCCCAGGCACAGAGAAGGTGCTAGCAGGGAATTCTCTGCCTGCCTTTCCCCAGTGCTCTGCAAGCTCTCCAGGACAACATAAAATCTGGGGCTCTGTGCTTTCTTTCGTTCTGAACAAGTGTTACTGTTTTCTGCACAAAAGCGATTCTGCGAAGCAATGTGAACAGGCACAGAGAAGGTGCTAGCAAGGAATTCTCTGCCTGCCTTTCCCCAGTGCTCTGCAAGCTCTCCAGGACAACATAAAATCTGGGGCTCTGTGCTTTCTTTCCTTCTGAACAAGTGTTACTGTTTTCTGCACAAAAGCGATTCTGCGAAGCAATGTGAACACTTCTGCTTCCCAGGCACAGAGAAGGTGCTAGCAGGGAATTCTCTGCCTGCCTTTCCCCAGTGCTCTGCAAGCTGTCCAGGACAACATAGAATCTGGGGCTCTGTGCTTTCTTTCGTTCTGAACAAGTGTTACTGTTTTCTGCACAAAAGCGATTCTTGCGAAGCAATGTGAACACTTCTGCTTCCCAGGCACAGAGAAGGTGCTAACAAGGAATTCTCTGCCTGCCTTTCCCCAGTGCTCTGCAAGCTCTCCAGGACAACATAGAATCTGTGGCTCTGTGCTTTCTTTCCTTCTGAACAAGTGTTAGTGTTTTCTGCACAAAAGCGATTCTTGCGAAGCAATGTGAACACTTCTGCTTCCCAGGCACAGAGAAGGTGCTATCAGGGAATTCTCTGCCTGCCTTTCCCCAGTGCTCTGCAAGCTCTCCAGGACAACAGCGAATCTGGGACTCTGTGCTTTCTTTCGTTCTGAATAAGTGTTACTGTTTTCTGCACAAAAGCGATTCTGCGAAGCAATGTGAACAGGCACAGAGAAGGTGCTAGCAAGGAATTCTCTGCCTGCCTTTCCCCAGTGCTCTGCAAGCTCTCCAGGACAACATAAAATCTGGGGCTCTGTGCTTTCTTTCCTTCTGAACAAGTGTTAGTGTTTTCTGCACAAAAGCGATTCTGTGAAGCAATGTGAACACTTCTGCTTCCCAGGCACAGAGAAGGTGCTAGCAAGGAATTCTCTGCCTGCCTTTCCCCAGTGCTCTGCAAGCTCTCCAGGGCAACATAGAATCTGGGGCTCTGTGCTTTCTTTCCTTCTGAACAAGTGTTACTGTTTTCTGCACAAAAGCGATTCTTGCGAAGCAATGTGAACAGGCACAGAGAAGGTGCTATCAGGGAATTCTCTGCCTGCCTTTCCCCAGTGCTCTGCAAGCTCTCCAGGACAACATAAAATCTGGGGCTCTGTGCTTTCTTTCCTTCTGTACAAGTGTTACTGTTTTCTGAACAAAAGCGATTCTTGCGAAGCAATGTGAACACTTCTGCTTCCCAGGCACAGAGAAGGTGCTATCAGGGAATTCTCTGCCTGCCTTTCCCTAGTGCTCTGCAAGCTCTCCAGGACAACATAGAATCTGGGGCTCTCTGCTTTCTTTCGTTCTGAACAAGTGTTACTGTTTTCTGCACAAAAGCGATTCTTGCGAAGCAATGTGAACACTTCTGCTTCCCAGGCACAGAGAAGGTGCTAGCAGGGAATTCTCTGCCTGCCTTTCCCCAGTGCTCTGCAAGCTCTCCAGGACAACATAGAATCTGGGGCTCTGTGCTTTCTTTCGTTCTGAACAAGTGTTACTGTTTTCTGCACACAAGCGATTCTTGCGAAGCAATGTGAACACTTCTGCTTCCCAGGCACAGAGAAGGTGCTAGCAAGGAATTCTCTGCCTGCCTTTCCCCAGTGCTCTGCAAGCTCTCCAGGGCAACATAGAATCTGGGGCTCTGTGCTTTCTTTCCTTCTGAACAAGTGTTACTGTTTTCTGCACAAAAGCGATTCTTGCGAAGCAATGTGAACAGGCACAGAGAAGGTGCTATCAGGGAATTCTCTGCCTGCCTTTCCCCAGTGCTCTGCAAGCTCTCCAGGACAACATAAAATCTGGGGCTCTGTGCTTTCTTTCCTTCTGAACAAGTGTTAGTGTTTTCTGCACAAAAGCGATTCTGCGAAGCAATGTGAACACTTCTGCTTCCCAGGCACAGAGAAGGTGCTAGCAAGGAATTCTCTGCCTGCCTTTCCCCAGTGCTCTGCAAGCTCTCCAGGACAACATAAAATCTGGGGCTCTGTGCTTTCTTTCCTTCTGAACAAGTGTTACTGTTTTCTGCACAAAAGCGATTCTTGCGAAGCAATGTGAACAGGCACAGAGAAGGTGCTATCAGGGAATTCTCTGCCTGCCTTTCCCCAGTGCTCTGCAAGCTCTCCAGGACAACATAAAATCTGGGGCTCTGTGCTTTCTTTCCTTCTGTACAAGTGTTACTGTTTTCTGAACAAAAGCGATTCTTGCGAAGCAATGTGAACACTTCTGCTTCCCAGGCACAGAGAAGGTGCTATCAGGGAATTCTCTGCCTGCCTTTCCCTAGTGCTCTGCAAGCTCTCCAGGACAACATAGAATCTGGGGCTCTCTGCTTTCTTTCGTTCTGAACAAGTGTTACTGTTTTCTGCACAAAAGCGATTCTTGCGAAACAATGTGAACACTTCTGCTTCCCAGGCACAGAGAAGGTGCTAGCAGGGAATTCTCTGCCTGCCTTTCCCCAGTGCTCTGCAAGCTCTCCAGGACAACATAGAATCTGGGGCTCTGTGCTTTCTTTCGTTCTGAACAAGTGTTACTGTTTTCTGCACACAAGCGATTCTTGCGAAGCAATGTGAACACTTCTGCTTCCCAGGCACAGAGAAGGTGCTAGCAAGGAATTCTCTGCCTGCCTTTCCCCAGTGCTCTGCAAGCTCTCCAGGGCAACATAGAATCTGGGGCTCTGTGCTTTCTTTCCTTCTGAACAAGTGTTACTGTTTTCTGCACAAAAGCGATTCTTGCGAAGCAATGTGAACAGGCACAGAGAAGGTGCTATCAGGGAATTCTCTGCCTGCCTTTCCCCAGTGCTCTGCAAGCTCTCCAGGACAACATAAAATCTGGGGCTCTGTGCTTTCTTTCCTTCTGAACAAGTGTTAGTGTTTTCTGCACAAAAGCGATTCTGCGAAGCAATGTGAACACTTCTGCTTCCCAGGCACAGAGAAGGTGCTAGCAAGGAATTCTCTGCCTGCCTTTCCCCAGTGCTCTGCAAGCTCTCCAGGACAACATAAAATCTGGGGCTCTGTGCTTTCTTTCCTTCTGAACAAGTGTTACTGTTTTCTGCACAAAAGCGATTCTTGCGAAGCAATGTGAACAGGCACAGAGAAGGTGCTATCAGGGAATTCTCTGCCTGCCTTTCCCCAGTGCTCTGCAAGCTCTCCAGGACAACATAAAATCTGGGGCTCTGTGCTTTCTTTCCTTCTGAACAAGTGTTAGTGTTTTCTGCACAAAAGCGATTCTGCGAAGCAATGTGAACACTTCTGCTTCCCAGGCACAGAGAAGGTGCTATCAGGGAATTCTCTGCCTGCCTTTCCCCAGTGCTCTGCAAGCTGTCCAGGACAACATAGAATCTGGGGCTCTGTGCTTTCTTTCGTTCTGAACAAGTGTTACTGTTTTCTGCACACAAGCGATTCTTGCGAAGCAATGTGAACACTTCTGCTTCCCAGGCACAGAGAAGGTGCTAACAAGGAATTCTCTGCCTGCCTTTCCCCAGTGCTCTGCAAGCTCTCCAGGACAACATAGAATCTGGGGCTCTGTGCTTTCTTTCCTTCTGAACAAGTGTTACTGTTTTCTGCACAAAAGCGATTCTTGCGAAGCAATGTGAACACTTCTGCTTCCCAGGCACAGAGAAGGTGCTATCAGGGAATTCTCTGCCTGCCTTTCCCCAGTGCTCTGCAAGCTCTCCAGGACAACATAGAATCTGGGGCTCTGTGCTTTCTTTCCTTCTGAACAAGTGTTAGTGTTTTCTGCACACAAGCGATTCTTGCGAAGCAATGTGAACACTTCTGCTTCCCAGGCACAGAGAAGGTGCTATCAGGGAATTCTCTGCCTGCCTTTCCCCAGTGCTCTGCAAGCTCTCCAGGACAACAGCAAATCTGGGGCTCTGTGCTTTCTTTCGTTCTGAATAAGTGTTACCGTTTTCTGCACAAAAGCGATTCTGCGAAGCAATGTGAACAGGCACAGAGAAGGTGCTAGCAAGGAATTCTCTGCCTGCCTTTCCCCAGTGCTCTGCAAGCTCTCCAGGACAACATAAAATCTGGGGCTCTGTGCTTTCTTTCCTTCTGAACAAGTGTTAGTGTTTTCTGCACAAAAGCGATTCTGCGAAGCAATGTGAACACTTCTGCTTCCCAGGCACAGAGAAGGTGCTAGCAAGGAATTCTCTGCCTGCCTTTCCCCAGTGCTCTGCAAGCTCTCCAGGACAACATAAAATCTGGGGCTCTGTGCTTTCTTTCATTCTGAACAAGTGTTACTGTTTTCTGCACAAAAGCGATTCTTGCGAAGCAATGTGAACAGGCACAGAGAAGGTGCTAGCAGGGAATTCTCTGCCTGCCTTTCCCCAGTGCTCTGCAAGCTCTCCAGGACAACATAAAATCTGGGGCTCTGTGCTTTCTTTCGTTCTGAACAAGTGTTACTGTTTTCTGCACAAAAGCGATTCTGCGAAGCAATGTGAACACTTCTGCTTCCCAGGCACAGAGAAGTTGCTAGCAGGGAATTCTCTGCCTGCCTTTCCCCACTGCTCTGCAAGCTCTCCAGGACAACATAAAATCTGGGGCTCTGTGCTTTCTTTCCTTCTGAACAAGTGTTACTGTTTTCTGCACAAAAGCGATTCTGCGGAGCAATGTGAACAGGCACAGAGAAGGTGCTAGCAAGGAATTCTCTGCCTGCCTTTCCCCAGTGCTCTGCAAGCTCTCCAGGACAACATAAAATCTGGGGCTCTGTGCTTTCTTTCCTTCTGAACAAGTGTTACTGTTTTCTGCACAAAAGCGATTCTGCGAAGCAATGTGAACACTTCTGCTTCCCAGGCACAGAGAAGGTGCTAGCAGGGAATTCTCTGCCTGCCTTTCCCCAGTGCTCTGCAAGCTCTCCAGGACAACATAAAATCTGGGGCTCTGTGCTTTCTTTCCTTCTGAACAAGTGTTAGTGTTTTCTGCACAAAAGCGGTTCTTGCGAAGCAATGTGAACACTTCTGCTTCCCAGGCACAGAGAAGGTGCTAGCAGGGAATTCTCTGCCTGCCTTTCCCCAGTGCTCTGCAAGCTCTCCAGGACAACATAAAATCTGGGGCTCTGTGCTTTCTTTCCTTCTGAACAAGTGTTAGTGTTTTCTGCACAAAAGCGATTCTTGCGAAGCAATGTGAACAGGCACAGAGAAGGTGCTATCAGGGAATTCTCTGCCTGCCTTTCCCCAGTGCTCTGCAAGCTCTCCAGGACAACATAAAATCTGGGGCTCTGTGCTTTCTTTCCTTCTGAACAAGTGTTAGTGTTTTCTGCACAAAAGCGATTCTTGCGAAGCAATGTGAACACTTCTTCTTCCCAGGCACAGAGAAGGTGCTAGCAGGGAATTCTCTGCCTGCCTTTCCCCAGTGCTCTGCAAGCTCTCCAGGACAACATAAAATCTGGGGCTCTGTGCTTTCTTTCCTTCTGAACAAGTGTTACTGTTTTCTGCACAAAAGCGATTCTGCGAAGCAATGTGAACACTTCTGCTTCCCAGGCACAGAGAAGGTGCTAGCAAGGAATTCTCTGCCTGCCTTTCCCCAGTGCTCTGCAAGCTCTCCAGGACAACATAAAATCTGGGGCTCTGTGCTTTCTTTCCTTCTGAACAAGTGTTACTGTTTTCTGCACAAAAGCGATTCTGCGAAGCAATGTGAACACTTCTGCTTCCCAGGCACAGAGAAGGTGCTAGCAAGGAATTCTCTGCCTGCCTTTCCCCAGTGCTCTGCAAGCTCTCCAGGGCAACATAGAATCTGGGGCTCTGTGCTTTCTTTCCTTCTGAACAAGTGTTACTGTTTTCTGCACAAAAGCGATTCTTGCGAAGCAATGTGAACAGGCACAGAGAAGGTGCTATCAGGGAATTCTCTGCCTGCCTTTCCCCAGTGCTCTGCAAGCTCTCCAGGACAACATAAAATCTGGGGCTCTGTGCTTTCTTTCCTTCTGAACAAGTGTTACTGTTTTCTGCACAAAAGCAATTCTTGCGAAGCAATGTGAACAGGCACAGAGAAGGTGCTATCAGGGAATTCTCTGCCTGCCTTTCCCCAGTGCTCTGCAAGCTCTCCAGGACAACATAAAATCTGGGGCTCTGTGCTTTCTTTCCTTCTGAACAAGTGTTACTGTTTTCTGCACAAAAGCGATTCTGCGAAGCAATGTGAACACTTCTGCTTCCCAGGCACAGAGAAGGTGCTAGCAGGGAATTCTCTGCCTGCCTTTCCCCAGTGCTCTGCAAGCTCTCCAGGACAACATAGAATCTGGGGCTCTGTGCTTTCTTTCGTTCTGAACAAGTGTTACTGTTTTCTACACACAAGAGATTCTTGCGAAGCAATGTGAACACTTCTGCTTCCCAGGCACAGAGAAGGTGCTAACAAGGAATTCTCTGCCTGCCTTTCCCCAGTGCTCTGCAAGCTCTCCAGGACAACAGCAAATCTGGGGCTCTGTGCTTTCTTTCGTTCTGAACAAGTGTTACTGTTTTCTGCACAAAAGCGATTCTGCGAAGCAATGTGAACAGGCACAGAGAAGGTGCTAGCAAGGAATTCTCTGCCTGCCTTTCCCCAGTGCTCTGCAAGCTCTCCAGGACAACATAAAATCTGGGGCTCTGTGCTTTCTTTCCTTCTGAACAAGTGTTACTGTTTTCTGCACAAAAGCGATTCTGCGAAGCAATGTGAACACTTCTGCTTCCCAGGCACAGAGAAGGTGCTAGCAAGGAATTCTCTGCCTGCCTTTCCCCAGTGCTCTGCAAGCTCTCCAGGACAACATAAAATCTGGGGCTCTGTGCTTTCTTTCCTTCTGAACAAGTGTTACTGTTTTCTGCACAAAAGCGATTCTTGCGAAGCAATGTGAACAGGCACAGAGAAGGTGCTATCAGGGAATTCTCTGCCTGCCTTTCCCCAGTGCTCTGCAAGCTCTCCAGGACAACATAAAATCTGGGGCTCTGTGCTTTCTTTCCTTCTGAACAAGTGTTACTGTTTTCTGCACAAAAGCGATTCTGCGAAGCAATGTGAACACTTCTGCTTCCCAGGCACAGAGAAGGTGCTAGCAAGGAATTCTCTGCCTGCCTTTCCCCAGTGCTCTGCAAGCTCTCCAGGACAACATAGAATCTGGGGCTCTGTGCTTTCTTTCCTTCTGAACAAGTGTTACTGTTTTCTGCACAAAAGCGATTCTTGCGAAGCAATGTGAACAGGCACAGAGAAGGTGCTATCAGGGAATTCTCTGCCTGCCTTTCCCCAGTGCTCTGCAAGCTCTCCACGACAACATAAAATCTGGGACTCTGTGCTTTCTTTCCTTCTGAACAAGTGTTACTGTTTTCTGCACAAAAGCGATTCTTGCGAAGCAATGTGAACAGGCACAGAGAAGGTGCTATCAGGGAATTCTCTGCCTGCCTTTCCCCAGTGCTCTGCAAGCTCTCCAGGACAACATAAAATCTGGGGCTCTGTGCTTTCTTTCCTTCTGAACAAGTGTTACTGTTTTCTGCACAAAAGCGATTCTGCGAAGCAATGTGAACACTTCTGCTTCCCAGGCACAGAGAAGGTGCTAGCAGGGAATTCTCTGCCTGCCTTTCCCCAGTGCTCTGCAAGCTCTCCAGGACAACATAGAATCTGGGGCTCTGTGCTTTCTTTCGTTCTGAACAAGTGTTACTGTTTTCTGCACACAAGCGATTCTTGCGAAGCAATGTGAACACTTCTGCTTCCCAGGCACAGAGAAGGTGCTAACAAGGAATTCTCTGCCTGCCTTTCCCCAGTGCTCTGCAAGCTCTCCAGGACAACATAGAATCTGGGGCTCTGTGCTTTCTTTCCTTCTGAACAAGTGTTACTGTTTTCTGCACAAAAGCGATTCTTGCGAAGCAATGTGAACACTTCTGCTTCCCAGGCACAGAGAAGGTGCTAGCAGGGAATTCTCTGCCTGCCTTTCCCCAGTGCTCTGCAAGCTCTCCAGGACAACATAGAATCTGGGGCTCTGTGCTTTCTTTCCTTCTGAACAAGTGTTAGTGTTTTCTGCACAAAAGCGATTCTTGCGAAGCAATGTGAACACTTCTGCTTCCCAGGCACAGAGAAGGTGCTATCAGGGAATTCTCTGCCTGCCTTTCCCCAGTGCTCTGCAAGCTCTCCAGGACAACAGCAAATCTGGGGCTCTGTGCTTTCTTTCGTTCTGAATAAGTGTTACCGTTTTCTGCACAAAAGCGATTCTGCGAAGCAATGTGAACAGGCACAGAGAAGGTGCTAGCAAGGAATTCTCTGCCTGCCTTTCCCCAGTGCTCTGCAAGCTCTCCAGGACAACATAAAATCTGGGGCTCTGTGCTTTCTTTCCTTCTGAACAAGTGTTAGTGTTTTCTGCACAAAAGCGATTCTGCGAAGCAATGTGAACACTTCTGCTTCCCAGGCACAGAGAAGGTGCTAGCAAGGAATTCTCTGCCTGCCTTTCCCCAGTGCTCTGCAAGCTCTCCAGGACAACATAAAATCTGGGGCTCTGTGCTTTCTTTCATTCTGAACAAGTGTTACTGTTTTCTGCACAAAAGCGATTCTGCGAAGCAATGTGAACAGGCACAGAGAAGGTGCTAGCAGGGAATTCTCTGCCTGCCTTTCCCCAGTGCTCTGCAAGCTCTCCAGGACAACATAAAATCTGGGGCTCTGTGCTTTCTTTCGTTCTGAACAAGTGTTACTGTTTTCTGCACAAAAGCGATTCTGCGAAGCAATGTGAACACTTCTGCTTCCCAGGCACAGAGAAGGTGCTAGCAGGGAATTCTCTGCCTGCCTTTCCCCAGTGCTCTGCAAGCTCTCCAGGACAACATAAAATCTGGGGCTCTGTGCTTTCTTTCCTTCTGAACAAGTGTTACTGTTTTCTGCACAAAAGCGATTCTGCGAAGCAATGTGAACAGGCACAGAGAAGGTGCTAGCAAGGAATTCTCTGCCTGCCTTTCCCCAGTGCTCTGCAAGCTCTCCAGGACAACATAAAATCTGGGGCTCTGTGCTTTCTTTCCTTCTGAACAAGTGTTACTGTTTTCTGCACAAAAGCGATTCTGCGAAGCAATGTGAACACTTCTGCTTCCCAGGCACAGAGAAGGTACTAGCAAGGAATTCTCTGCCTGCCTTTCCCCAGTGCTCTGCAAGCTCTCCAGGACAACATAAAATCTGGGGCTCTGTGCTTTCTTTCGTTCTGAACAAGTGTTACTGTTTTCTGAACAAAAGTGATTCTGCGAAGCAATGTGAACAGGCACAGAGAAGGTGCTAGCAAGGAATTCTCTGCCTGCCTTTCCCCAGTGCTCTGCAAGCTCTCCAGGACAACATAAAATCTGGGGCTCTGTGCTTTCTTTCCTTCTGAACAAGTGTTAGTGTTTTCTGCACAAAAGCGGTTCTTGCGAAGCAATGTGAACACTTCTGCTTCCCAGGCACAGAGAAGGTGCTAGCAGGGAATTCTCTGCCTGCCTTTCCCCAGTGCTCTGCAAGCTCTCCAGGACAACATAAAATCTGGGGCTCTGTGCTTTCTTTCCTTCTGAACAAGTGTTACTGTTTTCTGCACAAAAGCGATTCTTGCGAAGCAATGTGAACAGGCACAGAGAAGGTGCTATCAGGGAATTCTCTGCCTGCCTTTCCCCAGTGCTCTGCAAGCTCTCCAGGACAACATAAAATCTGGGGCTCTGTGCTTTCTTTCCTTCTGAACAAGTGTTACTGTTTTCTGCACAAAAGCGATTCTGCGAAGCAATGTGAACACTTCTGCTTCCCAGGCACAGAGAAGGTGCTAGCAGGGAATTCTCTGCCTGCCTTTCCCCAGTGCTCTGCAAGCTGTCCAGGACAACATAGAATCTGGGGCTCTGTGCTTTCTTTCGTTCTGAACAAGTGTTACTGTTTTCTGCACACAAGCGATTCTTGCGAAGCAATGTGAACACTTCTGCTTCCCAGGCACAGAGAAGGTGCTAACAAGGAATTCTCTGCCTGCCTTTCCCCAGTGCTCTGCAAGCTCTCCAGGACAACATAGAATCTGGGGCTCTGTGCTTTCTTTCCTTCTGAACAAGTGTTACTGTTTTCTGCACAAAAGCGATTCTTGCGAAGCAATGTGAACACTTCTGCTTCCCAGGCACAGAGAAGGTGCTAGCAGGGAATTCTCTGCCTGCCTTTCCCCAGTGCTCTGCAAGCTCTCCAGGACAACATAGAATCTGGGGCTCTGTGCTTTCTTTCCTTCTGAACAAGTGTTAGTGTTTTCTGCACAAAAGCGATTCTTGCGAAGCAATGTGAACACTTCAGCTTCCCAGGCACAGAGAAGGTGCTATCAGGGAATTCTCTGCCTGCCTTTCCCCAGTGCTCTGCAAGCTCTCCAGGACAACAGCGAATCTGGGGCTCTGTGCTTTCTTTCGTTCTGAATAAGTGTTACTGTTTTCTGCACAAAAGCGATTCTGCGAAGCAATGTGAACAGGCACAGAGAAGGTGCTAGCAGGGAATTCTCTGCCTGCCTTTCCCCAGTGCTCTGCAAGCTCTCCAGGACAACATAAAATCTGGGGCTCTGTGCTTTCTTTCCTTCTGAACAAGTGTTACTGTTTTCTGCACAAAAGCGATTCTGCGAAGCAATGTGAACACTTCTGCTTCCCAGGCACAGAGAAGGTGCTAGCAGGGAATTCTCTGCCTGCCTTTCCCCAGTGCTCTGCAAGCTCTCCAGGACAACATAGAATCTGGGGCTCTGTGCTTTCTTTCGTTCTGAACAAGTGTTATTGTTTTCTACACACAAGCGATTCTTGCGAAGCAATGTGAACACTTCTGCTTCCCAGGCACAGAGAAGGTGCTAACAAGGAATTCTCTGCCTGCCTTTCCCCAGTGCTCTGCAAGCTCTCCAGGACAACAGCAAATCTGGGGCTCTGTGCTTTCTTTCGTTCTGAACAAGTGTTACTGTTTTCTGCACAAAAGCGATTCTGCGAAGCAATGTGAACAGGCACAGAGAAGGTGCTAGCAAGGAATTCTCTGCCTGCCTTTCCCCAGTGCTCTGCAAGCTCTCCAGGACAACATAAAATCTGGGGCTCTGTGCTTTCTTTCCTTCTGAACAAGTGTTACTGTTTTCTGCACAAAAGCGATTCTGCGAAGCAATGTGAACACTTCTGCTTCCCAGGCACAGAGAAGGTGCTATCAGGGAATTCTCTGCCTGCCTTTCCCCAGTGCTCTGCAAGCTCTCCAGGACAACATAAAATCTGGGGCTCTGTGCTTTCTTTCCTTCTGAACAAGTGTTACTGTTTTCTGCACAAAAGCGATTCTTGCGAAGCAATGTGAACAGGCACAGAGAAGGTGCTATCAGGGAATTCTCTGCCTGCCTTTCCCCAGTGCTCTGCAAGCTCTCCAGGACAACATAAAATCTGGGGCTCTGTGCTTTCTTTCGTTCTGAACAAGTGTTACTGTTTTCTGAACAAAAGTGATTCTGCGAAGCAATGTGAACAGGCACAGAGAAGGTGCTAGCAAGGAATTCTCTGCCTGCCTTTCCCCAGTGCTCTGCAAGCTCTCCAGGACAACATAAAATCTGGGGCTCTGTGCTTTCTTTCCTTCTGAACAAGTGTTAGTGTTTTCTGCACAAAAGCGGTTCTTGCGAAGCAATGTGAACACTTCTGCTTCCCAGGCACAGAGAAGGTGCTAGCAGGGAATTCTCTGCCTGCCTTTCCCCAGTGCTCTGCAAGCTCTCCAGGACAACATAAAATCTGGGGCTCTGTGCTTTCTTTCCTTCTGAACAAGTGTTACTGTTTTCTGCACAAAAGCGATTCTTGCGAAGCAATGTGAACAGGCACAGAGAAGGTGCTATCAGGGAATTCTCTGCCTGCCTTTCCCCAGTGCTCTGCAAGCTCTCCAGGACAACATAAAATCTGGGGCTCTGTGCTTTCTTTCCTTCTGAACAAGTGTTACTGTTTTCTGCACAAAAGCGATTCTGCGAAGCAATGTGAACACTTCTGCTTCCCAGGCACAGAGAAGGTGCTAGCAGGGAATTCTCTGCCTGCCTTTCCCCAGTGCTCTGCAAGCTGTCCAGGACAACATAGAATCTGGGGCTCTGTGCTTTCTTTCCTTCTGAACAAGTGTTACTGTTTTCTGCACACAAGCGATTCTTGCGAAGCAATGTGAACACTTCTGCTTCCCAGGCACAGAGAAGGTGCTAACAAGGAATTCTCTGCCTGCCTTTCCCCAGTGCTCTGCAAGCTCTCCAGGACAACATAGAATCTGGGGCTCTGTGCTTTCTTTCCTTCTGAACAAGTGTTACTGTTTTCTGCACAAAAGCGATTCTTGCGAAGCAATGTGAACACTTCTGCTTCCCAGGCACAGAGAAGGTGCTAGCAGGGAATTCTCTGCCTGCCTTTCCCCAGTGCTCTGCAAGCTCTCCAGGACAACATAGAATCTGGGGCTCTGTGCTTTCTTTCCTTCTGAACAAGTGTTACTGTTTTCTGCACAAAAGCGATTCTTGCGAAGCAATGTGAACACTTCTGCTTCCCAGGCACAGAGAAGGTGCTATCAGGGAATTCTCTGCCTGCCTTTCCCCAGTGCTCTGCAAGCTCTCCAGGACAACAGCGAATCTGGGGCTCTGTGCTTTCTTTCGTTCTGAATAAGTGTTAATGTTTTCTGCACAAAAGCGATTCTGCGAAGCAATGTGAACAGGCACAGAGAAGGTGCTAGCAGGGAATTCTCTGCCTGCCTTTCCCCAGTGCTCTGCAAGCTCTCCAGGACAACATAAAATCTGGGGCTCTGTGCTTTCTTTCCTTCTGAACAAGTGTTACTGTTTTCTGCACAAAAGCGATTCTGCGAAGCAATGTGAACACTTCTGCTTCCCAGGCACAGAGAAGGTGCTAGCAGGGAATTCTCTGCCTGCCTTTCCCCAGTGCTCTGCAAGCTCTCCAGGACAACATAGAATCTGGGGCTCTGTGCTTTCTTTCGTTCTGAACAAGTGTTACTGTTTTCTACACACAAGCGATTCTT
This sequence comes from Strix aluco, assembly GCF_031877795.1. Taxonomy (NCBI): domain Eukaryota; kingdom Metazoa; phylum Chordata; class Aves; order Strigiformes; family Strigidae; genus Strix; species Strix aluco. The sequence goes on along the minus strand of NW_027436609.1, from coordinate 360,210 downwards.
GCGAAGCAATGTGAACACTTCTGCTTCCCAGGCACAGAGAAGGTGCTAACAAGGAATTCTCTGCCTGCCTTTCCCCAGTGCTCTGCAAGCTCTCCAGGACAACAGCAAATCTGGGGCTCTGTGCTTTCTTTCGTTCTGAACAAGTGTTACTGTTTTCTGCACAAAAGCGATTCTGCGAAGCAATGTGAACAGGCACAGAGAAGGTGCTAGCAAGGAATTCTCTGCCTGCCTTTCCCCAGTGCTCTGCAAGCTCTCCAGGACAACATAAAATCTGGGGCTCTGTGCTTTCTTTCCTTCTGAACAAGTGTTACTGTTTTCTGCACAAAAGCGATTCTGCGAAGCAATGTGAACACTTCTGCTTCCCAGGCACAGAGAAGGTGCTAGCAAGGAATTCTCTGCCTGCCTTTCCCCAGTGCTCTGCAAGCTCTCCAGGAGAACATAAAATCTGGGGCTCTGTGCTTTCTTTCCTTCTGAACAAGTGTTACTGTTTTCTGCACAAAAGCGATTCTTGCGAAGCAAAGTGAACAGGCACAGAGAAGGTGCTATCAGGGAATTCTCTGCCTGCCTTTCCCCAGTGCTCTGCAAGCTCTCCAGGACAACATAAAATCTGGGGCTCTGTGCTTTCTTTCCTTCTGAACAAGTGTTACTGTTTTCTGCACAAAAGCGATTCTGCGAAGCAATGTGAACACTTCTGCTTCCCAGGCACAGAGAAGGTGCTAGCAAGGAATTCTCTGCCTGCCTTTCCCCAGTGCTCTGCAAGCTCTCCAGGGCAACATAGAATCTGGGGCTCTGTGCTTTCTTTCCTTCTGAACAAGTGTTACTGTTTTCTGCACAAAAGCGATTCTTGCGAAGCAATGTGAACAGGCACAGAGAAGGTGCTAGCAGGGAATTCTCTGCCTGCCTTTCCCCAGTGCTCTGCAAGCTCTCCAGGACAACATAAAATCTGGGACTCTGTGCTTTCTTTCCTTCTGAACAAGTGTTACTGTTTTCTGCACAAAAGCGATTCTTGCGAAGCAATGTGAACAGGCACAGAGAAGGTGCTATCAGGGAATTCTCTGCCTGCCTTTCCCCAGTGCTCTGCAAGCTCTCCAGGACAACATAAAATCTGGGGCTCTGTGCTTTCTTTCCTTCTGAACAAGTGTTACTGTTTTCTGCACAAAAGCGATTCTGCGAAGCAATGTGAACACTTCTGCTTCCCAGGCACAGAGAAGGTGCTAGCAGGGAATTCTCTGCCTGCCTTTCCCCAGTGCTCTGCAAGCTCTCCAGGACAACATAGAATCTGGGGCTCTGTGCTTTCTTTCGTTCTGAACAAGTGTTACTGTTTTCTGCACACAAGCGATTCTTGCGAAGCAATGTGAACACTTCTGCTTCCCAGGCACAGAGAAGGTGCTAACAAGGAATTCTCTGCCTGCCTTTCCCCAGTGCTCTGCAAGCTCTCCAGGACAACATAGAATCTGGGGCTCTGTGCTTTCTTTCCTTCTGAACAAGTGTTACTGTTTTCTGCACAAAAGCGATTCTTGCGAAGCAATGTGAACACTTCTGCTTCCCAGGCACAGAGAAGGTGCTAGCAGGGAATTCTCTGCCTGCCTTTCCCCAGTGCTCTGCAAGCTCTCCAGGACAACATAGAATCTGGGGCTCTGTGCTTTCTTTCCTTCTGAACAAGTGTTACTGTTTTCTGCACAAAAGCGATTCTTGCGAAGCAATGTGAACACTTCTGCTTCCCAGGCACAGAGAAGGTGCTATCAGGGAATTCTCTGCCTGCCTTTCCCCAGTGCTCTGCAAGCTCTCCAGGACAACATAAAATCTGGGGCTCTGTGCTTTCTTTCGTTCTGAATAAGTGTTACCGTTTTCTGCACAAAAGCGATTCTGCGAAGCAATGTGAACAGGCACAGAGAAGGTGCTAGCAAGGAATTCTCTGCCTGCCTTTCCCCAGTGCTCTGCAAGCTCTCCAGGACAACATAAAATCTGGGGCTCTGTGCTTTCTTTCCTTCTGAACAAGTGTTAGTGTTTTCTGCACAAAAGCGATTCTGCGAAGCAATGTGAACACTTCTGCTTCCCAGGCACAGAGAAGGTGCTAGCAAGGAATTCTCTGCCTGCCTTTCCCCAGTGCTCTGCAAGCTCTCCAGGACAACATAGAATCTGGGGCTCTGTGCTTTCTTTCATTCTGAACAAGTGTTACTGTTTTCTGCACAAAAGCGATTCTGCGAAGCAATGTGAACAGGCACAGAGAAGGTGCTAGCAGGGAATTCTCTGCCTGCCTTTCCCCAGTGCTCTGCAAGCTCTCCAGGACAACATAAAATCTGGGGCTCTGTGCTTTCTTTCGTTCTGAACAAGTGTTACTGTTTTCTGCACAAAAGCGATTCTGCGAAGCAATGTGAACACTTCTGCTTCCCAGGCACAGAGAAGGTGCTAGCAGGGAATTCTCTGCCTGCCTTTCCCCAGTGCTCTGCAAGCTCTCCAGGACAACATAAAATCTGGGGCTCTGTGCTTTCTTTCGTTCTGAACAAGTGTTACTGTTTTCTGCACAAAAGCGATTCTGCGAAGCAATGTGAACAGGCACAGAGAAGGTGCTAGCAAGGAATTCTCTGCCTGCCTTTCCCCAGTGCTCTGCAAGCTCTCCAGGACAACATAAAATCTGGGGCTCTGTGCTTTCTTTCCTTCTGAACAAGTGTTACTGTTTTCTGCACAAAAGCGATTCTGCGAAGCAATGTGAACACTTCTGCTTCCCAGGCACAGAGAAGGTACTAGCAAGGAATTCTCTGCCTGCCTTTCCCCAGTGCTCTGCAAGCTCTCCAGGACAACATAAAATCTGGGGCTCTGTGCTTTCTTTCGTTCTGAACAAGTGTTACTGTTTTCTGAACAAAAGTGATTCTGCGAAGCAATGTGAACAGGCACAGAGAAGGTGCTAGCAAGGAATTCTCTGCCTGCCTTTCCCCAGTGCTCTGCAAGCTCTCCAGGACAACATAAAATCTGGGGCTCTGTGCTTTCTTTCCTTCTGAACAAGTGTTAGTGTTTTCTGCACAAAAGCGGTTCTTGCGAAGCAATGTGAACACTTCTGCTTCCCAGGCACAGAGAAGGTGCTAGCAGGGAATTCTCTGCCTGCCTTTCCCCAGTGCTCTGCAAGCTCTCCAGGACAACATAAAATCTGGGGCTCTGTGCTTTCTTTCCTTCTGAACAAGTGTTACTGTTTTCTGCACAAAAGCGATTCTTGCGAAGCAATGTGAACAGGCACAGAGAAGGTGCTATCAGGGAATTCTCTGCCTGCCTTTCCCCAGTGCTCTGCAAGCTCTCCAGGACAACATAAAATCTGGGGCTCTGTGCTTTCTTTCCTTCTGAACAAGTGTTACTGTTTTCTGCACAAAAGCGATTCTGCGAAGCAATGTGAACACTTCTGCTTCCCAGGCACAGAGAAGGTGCTAGCAGGGAATTCTCTGCCTGCCTTTCCCCAGTGCTCTGCAAGCTGTCCAGGACAACATAGAATCTGGGGCTCTGTGCTTTCTTTCGTTCTGAACAAGTGTTACTGTTTTCTGCACACAAGCGATTCTTGCGAAGCAATGTGAACACTTCTGCTTCCCAGGCACAGAGAAGGTGCTAACAAGGAATTCTCTGCCTGCCTTTCCCCAGTGCTCTGCAAGCTCTCCAGGACAACATAGAATCTGGGGCTCTGTGCTTTCTTTCCTTCTGAACAAGTGTTACTGTTTTCTGCACAAAAGCGATTCTTGCGAAGCAATGTGAACACTTCTGCTTCCCAGGCACAGAGAAGGTGCTAGCAGGGAATTCTCTGCCTGCCTTTCCCCAGTGCTCTGCAAGCTCTCCAGGACAACATAGAATCTGGGGCTCTGTGCTTTCTTTCCTTCTGAACAAGTGTTAGTGTTTTCTGCACAAAAGCGATTCTTGCGAAGCAATGTGAACACTTCTGCTTCCCAGGCACAGAGAAGGTGCTATCAGGGAATTCTCTGCCTGCCTTTCCCCAGTGCTCTGCAAGCTCTCCAGGACAACAGCGAATCTGGGGCTCTGTGCTTTCTTTCGTTCTGAATAAGTGTTACTGTTTTCTGCACAAAAGCGATTCTGCGAAGCAATGTGAACAGGCACAGAGAAGGTGCTAGCAAGGAATTCTCTGCCTGCCTTTCCCCAGTGCTCTGCAAGCTCTCCAGGACAACATAAAATCTGGGGCTCTGTGCTTTCTTTCCTTCTGAACAAGTGTTACTGTTTTCTGCACAAAAGCGATTCTGCGAAGCAATGTGAACACTTCTGCTTCCCAGGCACAGAGAAGGTGCTAGCAGGGAATTCTCTGCCTGCCTTTCCCCAGTGCTCTGCAAGCTCTCCAGGACAACATAAAATCTGGGGCTCTGTGCTTTCTTTCCTTCTGAACAAGTGTTACTGTTTTCTGCACAAAAGCGATTCTTGCGAAGCAATGTGAACAGGCACAGAGAAGGTGCTATCAGGGAATTCTCTGCCTGCCTTTCCCCAGTGCTCTGCAAGCTCTCCAGGACAACATAAAATCTGGGGCTCTGTGCTTTCTTTCCTTCTGAACAAGTGTTACTGTTTTCTGCACAAAAGCGATTCTGCGAAGCAATGTGAACACTTCTGCTTCCCAGGCACAGAGAAGGTGCTAGCAGGGAATTCTCTGCCTGCCTTTCCCCAGTGCTCTGCAAGCTGTCCAGGACAACATAGAATCTGGGGCTCTGTGCTTTCTTTCGTTCTGAACAAGTGTTACTGTTTTCTGCACACAAGCGATTCTTGCGAAGCAATGTGAACACTTCTGCTTCCCAGGCACAGAGAAGGTGCTAACAAGGAATTCTCTGCCTGCCTTTCCCCAGTGCTCTGCAAGCTCTCCAGGACAACATAGAATCTGGGGCTCTGTGCTTTCTTTCCTTCTGAACAAGTGTTACTGTTTTCTGCACAAAAGCGATTCTGCGAAGCAATGTGAACACTTCTGCTTCCCAGGCACAGAGAAGGTGCTAGCAGGGAATTCTCTGCCTGCCTTTCCCCAGTGCTCTGCAAGCTCTCCAGGACAACAGCGAATCTGGGGCTCTGTGCTTTCTTTCGTTCTGAATAAGTGTTACTGTTTTCTGCACAAAAGCGATTCTGCGAAGCAATGTGAACAGGCACAGAGAAGGAGCTAGCAAGGAATTCTCTGCCTGCCTTTCCCCAGTGCTCTGCAAGCTCTCCAGGACAACATAAAATCTGGGGCTCTGTGCTTTCTTTCCTTCTGAACAAGTGTTACTGTTTTCTGCACAAAAGCGATTCTTGCGAAGCAATGTGAACAGGCACAGAGAAGGTGCTATCAGGGAATTCTCTGCCTGCCTTTCCCCAGTGCTCTGCAAGCTCTCCAGGACAACATAAAATCTGGGGCTCTGTGCTTTCTTTCCTTCTGAACAAGTGTTACTGTTTTCTGCACAAAAGCGATTCTGCGAAGCAATGTGAACACTTCTGCTTCCCAGGCACAGAGAAGGTGCTAGCAGGGAATTCTCTGCCTGCCTTTCCCCAGTGCTCTGCAAGCTCTCCAGGACAACATAGAATCTGGGGCTCTGTGCTTTCTTTCGTTCTGAACAAGTGTTACTGTTTTCTACACACAAGCGATTCTTGCGAAGCAATGTGAACACTTCTGCTTCCCAGGCACAGAGAAGGTGCTAGCAAGGAATTCTCTGCCTGCCTTTCCCCAGTGCTCTGCAAGCTCTCCAGGACAACATAAAATCTGGGGCTCTGTGCTTTCTTTCCTTCTGAACAAGTGTTAGTGTTTTCTGCACAAAAGCGATTCTGCGAAGCAATGTGAACAGGCACAGAGAAGGTGCTAGCAAGGAATTCTCTGCCTGCCTTTCCCCAGTGCTCTGCAAGCTCTCCAGGACAACATAAAATCTGGGGCTCTGTGCTTTCTTTCCTTCTGAACAAGTGTTACTGTTTTCTGCACAAAAGCGATTCTGCGAAGCAATGTGAACACTTCTGCTTCCCAGGCACAGAGAAGGTGCTAGCAAGGAATTCTCTGCCTGCCTTTCCCCAGTGCTCTGCAAGCTCTCCAGGAGAACATAAAATCTGGGGCTCTGTGCTTTCTTTCCTTCTGAACAAGTGTTACTGTTTTCTGCACAAAAGCGATTCTTGCGAAGCAATGTGAACAGGCACAGAGAAGGTGCTATCAGGGAATTCTCTGCCTGCCTTTCCCCAGTGCTCTGCAAGCTCTCCAGGACAACATAAAATCTGGGGCTCTGTGCTTTCTTTCCTTCTGAACAAGTGTTACTGTTTTCTGCACAAAAGCGATTCTGCGAAGCAATGTGAACACTTCTGCTTCCCAGGCACAGAGAAGGTGCTAGCAAGGAATTCTCTGCCTGCCTTTCCCCAGTGCTCTGCAAGCTCTCCAGGGCAACATAGAATCTGGGGCTCTGTGCTTTCTTTCCTTCTGAACAAGTGTTACTGTTTTCTGCACAAAAGCGATTCTTGCGAAGCAATGTGAACAGGCACAGAGAAGGTGCTATCAGGGAATTCTCTGCCTGCCTTTCCCCAGTGCTCTGCAAGCTCTCCAGGACAACATAAAATCTGGGACTCTGTGCTTTCTTTCCTTCTGAACAAGTGTTACTGTTTTCTGCACAAAAGCGATTCTTGCGAAGCAATGTGAACAGGCACAGAGAAGGTGCTATCAGGGAATTCTCTGCCTGCCTTTCCCCAGTGCTCTGCAAGCTCTCCAGGACAACATAAAATCTGGGGCTCTGTGCTTTCTTTCCTTCTGAACAAGTGTTACTGTTTTCTGCACAAAAGCGATTCTGCGAAGCAATGTGAACACTTCTGCTTCCCAGGCACAGAGAAGGTGCTAGCAGGGAATTCTCTGCCTGCCTTTCCCCAGTGCTCTGCAAGCTCTCCAGGACAACATAGAATCTGGGGCTCTGTGCTTTCTTTCGTTCTGAACAAGTGTTACTGTTTTCTGCACACAAGCGATTCTTGCGAAGCAATGTGAACACTTCTGCTTCCCAGGCACAGAGAAGGTGCTAGCAGGGAATTCTCTGCCTGCCTTTCCCCAGTGCTCTGCAAGCTCTCCAGGACAACAGCAAATCTGGGGCTCTGTGCTTTCTTTCGTTCTGAATAAGTGTTACCGTTTTCTGCACAAAAGCGATTCTGCGAAGCAATGTGAACAGGCACAGAGAAGGTGCTAGCAAGGAATTCTCTGCCTGCCTTTCCCCAGTGCTCTGCAAGCTCTCCAGGACAACATAAAATCTGGGGCTCTGTGCTTTCTTTCCTTCTGAACAAGTGTTAGTGTTTTCTGCACAAAAGCGATTCTGCGAAGCAATGTGAACACTTCTGCTTCCCAGGCACAGAGAAGGTGCTAGCAAGGAATTCTCTGCCTGCCTTTCCCCAGTGCTCTGCAAGCTCTCCAGGACAACATAGAATCTGGGGCTCTGTGCTTTCTTTCATTCTGAACAAGTGTTACTGTTTTCTGCACAAAAGCGATTCTGCGAAGCAATGTGAACAGGCACAGAGAAGGTGCTAGCAGGGAATTCTCTGCCTGCCTTTCCCCAGTGCTCTGCAAGCTCTCCAGGACAACATAAAATCTGGGGCTCTGTGCTTTCTTTCGTTCTGAACAAGTGTTACTGTTTTCTGCACAAAAGCGATTCTGCGAAGCAATGTGAACACTTCTGCTTCCCAGGCACAGAGAAGGTGCTAGCAGGGAATTCTCTGCCTGCCTTTCCCCAGTGCTCTGCAAGCTCTCCAGGACAACATAAAATCTGGGGCTCTGTGCTTTCTTTCGTTCTGAACAAGTGTTACTGTTTTCTGCACAAAAGCGATTCTGCGAAGCAATGTGAACAGGCACAGAGAAGGTGCTAGCAAGGAATTCTCTGCCTGCCTTTCCCCAGTGCTCTGCAAGCTCTCCAGGACAACATAAAATCTGGGGCTCTGTGCTTTCTTTCCTTCTGAACAAGTGTTAGTGTTTTCTGCACAAAAGCGGTTCTTGCGAAGCAATGTGAACACTTCTGCTTCCCAGGCACAGAGAAGGTGCTAGCAGGGAATTCTCTGCCTGCCTTTCCCCAGTGCTCTGCAAGCTCTCCAGGACAACATAAAATCTGGGGCTCTGTGCTTTCTTTCCTTCTGAACAAGTGTTACTGTTTTCTGCACAAAAGCGATTCTTGCGAAGCAATGTGAACAGGCACAGAGAAGGTGCTATCAGGGAATTCTCTGCCTGCCTTTCCCCAGTGCTCTGCAAGCTCTCCAGGACAACATAAAATCTGGGGCTCTGTGCTTTCTTTCGTTCTGAACAAGTGTTACTGTTTTCTGCACACAAGCGATTCTTGCGAAGCAATGTGAACACTTCTGCTTCCCAGGCACAGAGAAGGTGCTAACAAGGAATTCTCTGCCTGCCTTTCCCCAGTGCTCTGCAAGCTCTCCAGGACAACATAGAATCTGGGGCTCTGTGCTTTCTTTCCTTCTGAACAAGTGTTACTGTTTTCTGCACAAAAGCGATTCTTGCGAAGCAATGTGAACACTTCTGCTTCCCAGGCACAGAGAAGGTGCTAGCAGGGAATTCTCTGCCTGCCTTTCCCCAGTGCTCTGCAAGCTCTCCAGGACAACATAGAATCTGGGGCTCTGTGCTTTCTTTCCTTCTGAACAAGTGTTAGTGTTTTCTGCACAAAAGCGATTCTTGCGAAGCAATGTGAACACTTCTGCTTCCCAGGCACAGAGAAGGTGCTATCAGGGAATTCTCTGCCTGCCTTTCCCCAGTGCTCTGCAAGCTCTCCAGGACAACAGCGAATCTGGGGCTCTGTGCTTTCTTTCGTTCTGAATAAGTGTTACTGTTTTCTGCACAAAAGCGATTCTGCGAAGCAATGTGAACAGGCACAGAGAAGGTGCTAGCAAGGAATTCTCTGCCTGCCTTTCCCCAGTGCTCTGCAAGCTCTCCAGGACAACATAAAATCTGGGGCTCTGTGCTTTCTTTCCTTCTGAACAAGTGTTACTGTTTTCTGCACAAAAGCGATTCTGCGAAGCAATGTGAACACTTCTGCTTCCCAGGCACAGAGAAGGTGCTAGCAAGGAATTCTCTGCCTGCCTTTCCCCAGTGCTCTGCAAGCTCTCCAGGGCAACATAGAATCTGGGGCTCTGTGCTTTCTTTCCTTCTGAACAAGTGTTACTGTTTTCTGCACAAAAGCGATTCTTGCGAAGCAATGTGAACAGGCACAGAGAAGGTGCTATCAGGGAATTCTCTGCCTGCCTTTCCCCAGTGCTCTGCAAGCTCTCCAGGACAACATAAAATCTGGGGCTCTGTGCTTTCTTTCCTTCTGAACAAGTGTTACTGTTTTCTGCACAAAAGCGATTCTTGCGAAGCAATGTGAACAGGCACAGAGAAGGTGCTATCAGGGAATTCTCTGCCTGCCTTTCCCCAGTGCTCTGCAAGCTCTCCAGGACAACATAAAATCTGGGGCTCTGTGCTTTCTTTCCTTCTGAACAAGTGTTACTGTTTTCTGCACAAAAGCGATTCTGCGAAGCAATGTGAACACTTCTGCTTCCCAGGCACAGAGAAGGTGCTAACAAGGAATTCTCTGCCTGCCTTTCCCCAGTGCTCTGCAAGCTCTCCAGGACAACATAGAATCTGGGGCTCTGTGCTTTCTTTCCTTCTGAACAAGTGTTACTGTTTTCTGCACAAAAGCGATTCTGCGAAGCAATGTGAACACTTCTGCTTCCCAGGCACAGAGAAGGTGCTAGCAAGGAATTCTCTGCCTGCCTTTCCCCAGTGCTCTGCAAGCTCTCCAGGACAACAGCAAATCTGGGGCTCTGTGCTTTCTTTCGTTCTGAACAAGTGTTACTGTTTTCTGCACAAAAGCGATTCTTGCGAAGCAATGTGAACACTTCTGCTTCCCAGGCACAGAGAAGGTGCTAGCAGGGAATTCTCTGCCTGCCTTTCCCCAGTGCTCTGCAAGCTCTCCAGGACAACATAGAATCTGGGGCTCTGTGCTTTCTTTCCTTCTGAACAAGTGTTACTGTTTTCTGCACAAAAGCGATTCTTGCGAAGCAATGTGAACACTTCTGCTTCCCAGGCACAGAGAAGGTGCTAGCAAGGAATTCTCTGCCTGCCTTTCCCCAGTGCTCTGCAAGATCTCCAGGGCAACATAGAATCTGGGGCTCTGTGCTTTCTTTCCTTCTGAACAAGTGTTACTGTTTTCTGCACACAAGCGATTCTTGCGAAGCAATGTGAACACTTCTGCTTCCCAGGCACAGAGAAGGTGCTAGCAGGGAATTCTCTGCCTGCCTTTCCCCAGTGCTCTGCAAGCTCTCCAGGACAACAGCAAATCTGGGGCTCTGTGCTTTCTTTCGTTCTGAATAAGTGTTACCGTTTTCTGCACAAAAGCGATTCTGCGAAGCAATGTGAACAGGCACAGAGAAGGTGCTAGCAAGGAATTCTCTGCCTGCCTTTCCCCAGTGCTCTGCAAGCTCTCCAGGACAACATAAAATCTGGGGCTCTGTGCTTTCTTTCCTTCTGAACAAGTGTTAGTGTTTTCTGCACAAAAGCGATTCTGCGAAGCAATGTGAACACTTCTGCTTCCCAGGCACAGAGAAGGTGCTAGCAAGGAATTCTCTGCCTGCCTTTCCCCAGTGCTCTGCAAGCTCTCCAGGACAACATAGAATCTGGGGCTCTGTGCTTTCTTTCATTCTGAACAAGTGTTACTGTTTTCTGCACAAAAGCGATTCTGCGAAGCAATGTGAACAGGCACAGAGAAGGTGCTAGCAGGGAATTCTCTGCCTGCCTTTCCCCAGTGCTCTGCAAGCTCTCCAGGACAACATAAAATCTGGGGCTCTGTGCTTTCTTTCGTTCTGAACAAGTGTTACTGTTTTCTGCACAAAAGCGATTCTGCGAAGCAATGTGAACACTTCTGCTTCCCAGGCACAGAGAAGGTGCTAGCAGGGAATTCTCTGCCTGCCTTTCCCCAGTGCTCTGCAAGCTCTCCAGGACAACATAAAATCTGGGGCTCTGTGCTTTCTTTCCTTCTGAACAAGTGTTACTGTTTTCTGCACAAAAGCGATTCTGCGAAGCAATGTGAACAGGCACAGAGAAGGTGCTAGCAAGGAATTCTCTGCCTGCCTTTCCCCAGTGCTCTGCAAGCTCTCCAGGACAACATAAAATCTGGGGCTCTGTGCTTTCTTTCCTTCTGAACAAGTGTTACTGTTTTCTGCACAAAAGCGATTCTGCGAAGCAATGTGAACACTTCTGCTTCCCAGGCACAGAGAAGGTACTAGCAAGGAATTCTCTGCCTGCCTTTCCCCAGTGCTCTGCAAGCTCTCCAGGACAACATAAAATCTGGGGCTCTGTGCTTTCTTTCGTTCTGAACAAGTGTTACTGTTTTCTGAACAAAAGTGATTCTGCGAAGCAATGTGAACAGGCACAGAGAAGGTGCTAGCAAGGAATTCTCTGCCTGCCTTTCCCCAGTGCTCTGCAAGCTCTCCAGGACAACATAAAATCTGGGGCTCTGTGCTTTCTTTCCTTCTGAACAAGTGTTAGTGTTTTCTGCACAAAAGCGGTTCTTGCGAAGCAATGTGAACACTTCTGCTTCCCAGGCACAGAGAAGGTGCTAGCAGGGAATTCTCTGCCTGCCTTTCCCCAGTGCTCTGCAAGCTCTCCAGGACAACATAAAATCTGGGGCTCTGTGCTTTCTTTCCTTCTGAACAAGTGTTACTGTTTTCTGCACAAAAGCGATTCTTGCGAAGCAATGTGAACAGGCACAGAGAAGGTGCTATCAGGGAATTCTCTGCCTGCCTTTCCCCAGTGCTCTGCAAGCTCTCCAGGACAACATAAAATCTGGGGCTCTGTGCTTTCTTTCCTTCTGAACAAGTGTTACTGTTTTCTGCACAAAAGCGATTCTGCGAAGCAATGTGAACACTTCTGCTTCCCAGGCACAGAGAAGGTGCTAGCAGGGAATTCTCTGCCTGCCTTTCCCCAGTGCTCTGCAAGCTGTCCAGGACAACATAGAATCTGGGGCTCTGTGCTTTCTTTCCTTCTGAACAAGTGTTACTGTTTTCTGCACACAAGCGATTCTTGCGAAGCAATGTGAACACTTCTGCTTCCCAGGCACAGAGAAGGTGCTAACAAGGAATTCTCTGCCTGCCTTTCCCCAGTGCTCTGCAAGCTCTCCAGGACAACATAGAATCTGGGGCTCTGTGCTTTCTTTCCTTCTGAACAAGTGTTACTGTTTTCTGCACAAAAGCGATTCTTGCGAAGCAATGTGAACACTTCTGCTTCCCAGGCACAGAGAAGGTGCTAGCAGGGAATTCTCTGCCTGCCTTTCCCCAGTGCTCTGCAAGCTCTCCAGGACAACATAGAATCTGGGGCTCTGTGCTTTCTTTCCTTCTGAACAAGTGTTAGTGTTTTCTGCACAAAAGCGATTCTTGCGAAGCAATGTGAACACTTCTGCTTCCCAGGCACAGAGAAGGTGCTATCAGGGAATTCTCTGCCTGCCTTTCCCCAGTGCTCTGCAAGCTCTCCAGGACAACAGCGAATCTGGGGCTCTGTGCTTTCTTTCGTTCTGAATAAGTGTTACTGTTTTCTGCACAAAAGCGATTCTGCGAAGCAATGTGAACAGGCACAGAGAAGGTGCTAGCAAGGAATTCTCTGCCTGCCTTTCCCCAGTGCTCTGCAAGCTCTCCAGGACAACATAAAATCTGGGGCTCTGTGCTTTCTTTCCTTCTGAACAAGTGTTACTGTTTTCTGCACAAAAGCGATTCTGCGAAGCAATGTGAACACTTCTGCTTCCCAGGCACAGAGAAGGTGCTAGCAAGGAATTCTCTGCCTGCCTTTCCCCAGTGCTCTGCAAGCTCTCCAGGGCAACATAGAATCTGGGGCTCTGTGCTTTCTTTCCTTCTGAACAAGTGTTACTGTTTTCTGCACAAAAGCGATTCTTGCGAAGCAATGTGAACAGGCACAGAGAAGGTGCTATCAGGGAATTCTCTGCCTGCCTTTCCCCAGTGCTCTGCAAGCTCTCCAGGACAACATAAAATCTGGGGCTCTGTGCTTTCTTTCCTTCTGAACAAGTGTTACTGTTTTCTGCACAAAAGCGATTCTTGCGAAGCAATGTGAACAGGCACAGAGAAGGTGCTATCAGGGAATTCTCTGCCTGCCTTTCCCCAGTGCTCTGCAAGCTCTCCAGGACAACATAAAATCTGGGGCTCTGTGCTTTCTTTCCTTCTGAACAAGTGTTACTGTTTTCTGCACAAAAGCGATTCTGCGAAGCAATGTGAACACTTCTGCTTCCCAGGCACAGAGAAGGTGCTAACAAGGAATTCTCTGCCTGCCTTTCCCCAGTGCTCTGCAAGCTCTCCAGGACAACATAGAATCTGGGGCTCTGTGCTTTCTTTCCTTCTGAACAAGTGTTACTGTTTTCTGCACAAAAGCGATTCTGCGAAGCAATGTGAACACTTCTGCTTCCCAGGCACAGAGAAGGTGCTAGCAAGGAATTCTCTGCCTGCCTTTCCCCAGTGCTCTGCAAGCTCTCCAGGACAACAGCAAATCTGGGGCTCTGTGCTTTCTTTCCTTCTGAACAAGTGTTACTGTTTTCTGCACAAAAGCGATTCTTGCGAAGCAATGTGAACAGGCACAGAGAAGGTGCTAGCAGGGAATTCTCTGCCTGCCTTTCCCCAGTGCTCTGCAAGCTCTCCAGGACAACATAAAATCTGGGGCTCTGTGCTTTCTTTCCTTCTGAACAAGTGTTACTGTTTTCTGCACAAAAGCGATTCTTGCGAAGCAATGTGAACAGGCACAGAGAAGGTGCTATCAGGGAATTCTCTGCCTGCCTTTCCCCAGTGCTCTGCAAGCTCTCCAGGACAACATAAAATCTGGGGCTCTGTGCTTTCTTTCCTTCTGAACAAGTGTTACTGTTTTCTGCACAAAAGCGATTCTGCGAAGCAATGTGAACACTTCTGCTTCCCAGGCACAGAGAAGGTGCTAGCAGGGAATTCTCTGCCTGCCTTTCCCCAGTGCTCTGCAAGCTGTCCAGGACAACATAGAATCTGGGGCTCTGTGCTTTCTTTCGTTCTGAACAAGTGTTACTGTTTTCTGCACACAAGCGATTCTTGCGAAGCAATGTGAACACTTCTGCTTCCCAGGCACAGAGAAGGTGCTAACAAGGAATTCTCTGCCTGCCTTTCCCCAGTGCTCTGCAAGCTCTCCAGGACAACATAGAATCTGGGGCTCTGTGCTTTCTTTCCTTCTGAACAAGTGTTACTGTTTTCTGCACAAAAGCGATTCTTGCGAAGCAATGTGAACACTTCTGCTTCCCAGGCACAGAGAAGGTGCTAGCAGGGAATTCTCTGCCTGCCTTTCCCCAGTGCTCTGCAAGCTCTCCAGGACAACATAGAATCTGGGGCTCTGTGCTTTCTTTCCTTCTGAACAAGTGTTAGTGTTTTCTGCACAAAAGCGATTCTTGCGAAGCAATGTGAACACTTCTGCTTCCCAGGCACAGAGAAGGTGCTATCAGGGAATTCTCTGCCTGCCTTTCCCCAGTGCTCTGCAAGCTCTCCAGGACAACAGCAAATCTGGGGCTCTGTGCTTTCTTTCGTTCTGAATAAGTGTTACCGTTTTCTGCACAAAAGCGATTCTGCGAAGCAATGTGAACAGGCACAGAGAAGGTGCTAGCAAGGAATTCTCTGCCTGCCTTTCCCCAGTGCTCTGCAAGCTCTCCAGGACAACATAAAATCTGGGGCTCTGTGCTTTCTTTCCTTCTGAACAAGTGTTAGTGTTTTCTGCACAAAAGCGATTCTGCGAAGCAATGTGAACACTTCTGCTTCCCAGGCACAGAGAAGGTGCTAGCAAGGAATTCTCTGCCTGCCTTTCCCCAGTGCTCTGCAAGCTCTCCAGGACAACATAAAATCTGGGGCTCTGTGCTTTCTTTCATTCTGAACAAGTGTTACTGTTTTCTGCACAAAAGCGATTCTGCGAAGCAATGTGAACAGGCACAGAGAAGGTGCTAGCAGGGAATTCTCTGCCTGCCTTTCCCCAGTGCTCTGCAAGCTCTCCAGGACAACATAAAATCTGGGGCTCTGTGCTTTCTTTCGTTCTGAACAAGTGTTACTGTTTTCTGCACAAAAGCGATTCTGCGAAGCAATGTGAACACTTCTGCTTCCCAGGCACAGAGAAGGTGCTAGCAGGGAATTCTCTGCCTGCCTTTCCCCAGTGCTCTGCAAGCTCTCCAGGACAACATAAAATCTGGGGCTCTGTGCTTTCTTTCCTTCTGAACAAGTGTTACTGTTTTCTGCACAAAAGCGATTCTGCGAAGCAATGTGAACAGGCACAGAGAAGGTGCTAGCAAGGAATTCTCTGCCTGCCTTTCCCCAGTGCTCTGCAAGCTCTCCAGGACAACATAAAATCTGGGGCTCTGTGCTTTCTTTCGTTCTGAACAAGTGTTACTGTTTTCTGAACAAAAGTGATTATGCGAAGCAATGTGAACAGGCACAGAGAAGGTGCTATCAGGGAATTCTCTGCCTGCCTTTCCCCAGTGCTCTGCAAGCTCTCCAGGACAACATAAAATCTGGGGCTCTGTGCTTTCTTTCCTTCTGAACAAGTGTTAGTGTTTTCTGCACAAAAGCGGTTCTTGCGAAGCAATGTGAACACTTCTGCTTCCCAGGCACAGAGAAGGTGCTATCAGGGAATTCTCTGCCTGCCTTTCCCCAGTGCTCTGCAAGCTCTCCAGGACAACAGCGAATCTGGGGCTCTGTGCTTTCTTTCGTTCTGAATAAGTGTTACTGTTTTCTGCACAAAAGCGATTCTGCGAAGCAATGTGAACAGGCACAGAGAAGGTGCTAGCAAGGAATTCTCTGCCTGCCTTTCCCCAGTGCTCTGCAAGCTCTCCAGGACAACATAAAATCTGGGGCTCTGTGCTTTCTTTCCTTCTGAACAAGTGTTACTGTTTTCTGCACAAAAGCGATTCTGCGAAGCAATGTGAACACTTCTGCTTCCCAGGCACAGAGAAGGTGCTAGCAAGGAATTCTCTGCCTGCCTTTCCCCAGTGCTCTGCAAGCTCTCCAGGGCAACATAGAATCTGGGGCTCTGTGCTTTCTTTCCTTCTGAACAAGTGTTACTGTTTTCTGCACAAAAGCGATTCTTGCGAAGCAATGTGAACAGGCACAGAGAAGGTGCTATCAGGGAATTCTCTGCCTGCCTTTCCCCAGTGCTCTGCAAGCTCTCCAGGACAACATAAAATCTGGGGCTCTGTGCTTTCTTTCCTTCTGAACAAGTGTTACTGTTTTCTGCACAAAAGCGATTCTTGCGAAGCAATGTGAACAGGCACAGAGAAGGTGCTATCAGGGAATTCTCTGCCTGCCTTTCCCCAGTGCTCTGCAAGCTCTCCAGGACAACATAAAATCTGGGGCTCTGTGCTTTCTTTCCTTCTGAACAAGTGTTACTGTTTTCTGCACAAAAGCGATTCTGCGAAGCAATGTGAACACTTCTGCTTCCCAGGCACAGAGAAGGTGCTAACAAGGAATTCTCTGCCTGCCTTTCCCCAGTGCTCTGCAAGCTCTCCAGGACAACATAGAATCTGGGGCTCTGTGCTTTCTTTCCTTCTGAACAAGTGTTACTGTTTTCTGCACAAAAGCGATTCTGCGAAGCAATGTGAACACTTCTGCTTCCCAGGCACAGAGAAGGTGCTAGCAAGGAATTCTCTGCCTGCCTTTCCCCAGTGCTCTGCAAGCTCTCCAGGACAACAGCAAATCTGGGGCTCTGTGCTTTCTTTCCTTCTGAACAAGTGTTACTGTTTTCTGCACAAAAGCGATTCTTGCGAAGCAATGTGAACAGGCACAGAGAAGGTGCTAGCAGGGAATTCTCTGCCTGCCTTTCCCCAGTGCTCTGCAAGCTCTCCAGGACAACATAAAATCTGGGGCTCTGTGCTTTCTTTCCTTCTGAACAAGTGTTACTGTTTTCTGCACAAAAGCGATTCTTGCGAAGCAATGTGAACAGGCACAGAGAAGGTGCTATCAGGGAATTCTCTGCCTGCCTTTCCCCAGTGCTCTGCAAGCTCTCCAGGACAACATAAAATCTAGGGCTCTGTGCTTTCTTTCCTTCTGAACAAGTGTTACTGTTTTCTGCACAAAAGCGATTCTGCGAAGCAATGTGAACACTTCTGCTTCCCAGGCACAGAGAAGGTGCTAGCAGGGAATTCTCTGCCTGCCTTTCCCCAGTGCTCTGCAAGCTGTCCAGGACAACATAGAATCTGGGGCTCTGTGCTTTCTTTCGTTCTGAACAAGTGTTACTGTTTTCTGCACACAAGCGATTCTTGCGAAGCAATGTGAACACTTCTGCTTCCCAGGCACAGAGAAGGTGCTAACAAGGAATTCTCTGCCTGCCTTTCCCCAGTGCTCTGCAAGCTCTCCAGGACAACATAGAATCTGGGGCTCTGTGCTTTCTTTCCTTCTGAACAAGTGTTACTGTTTTCTGCACAAAAGCGATTCTTGCGAAGCAATGTGAACACTTCTGCTTCCCAGGCACAGAGAAGGTGCTAGCAGGGAATTCTCTGCCTGCCTTTCCCCAGTGCTCTGCAAGCTCTCCAGGACAACATAGAATCTGGGGCTCTGTGCTTTCTTTCCTTCTGAACAAGTGTTAGTGTTTTCTGCACAAAAGCGATTCTTGCGAAGCAATGTGAACACTTCTGCTTCCCAGGCACAGAGAAGGTGCTATCAGGGAATTCTCTGCCTGCCTTTCCCCAGTGCTCTGCAAGCTCTCCAGGACAACAGCAAATCTGGGGCTCTGTGCTTTCTTTCGTTCTGAATAAGTGTTACCGTTTTCTGCACAAAAGCGATTCTGCGAAGCAATGTGAACAGGCACAGAGAAGGTGCTAGCAAGGAATTCTCTGCCTGCCTTTCCCCAGTGCTCTGCAAGCTCTCCAGGACAACATAAAATCTGGGGCTCTGTGCTTTCTTTCCTTCTGAACAAGTGTTAGTGTTTTCTGCACAAAAGCGATTCTGCGAAGCAATGTGAACACTTCTGCTTCCCAGGCACAGAGAAGGTGCTAGCAAGGAATTCTCTGCCTGCCTTTCCCCAGTGCTCTGCAAGCTCTCCAGGACAACATAAAATCTGGGGCTCTGTGCTTTCTTTCATTCTGAACAAGTGTTACTGTTTTCTGCACAAAAGCGATTCTGCGAAGCAATGTGAACAGGCACAGAGAAGGTGCTAGCAGGGAATTCTCTGCCTGCCTTTCCCCAGTGCTCTGCAAGCTCTCCAGGACAACATAAAATCTGGGGCTCTGTGCTTTCTTTCGTTCTGAACAAGTGTTACTGTTTTCTGCACAAAAGCGATTCTGCGAAGCAATGTGAACACTTCTGCTTCCCAGGCACAGAGAAGGTGCTAGCAGGGAATTCTCTGCCTGCCTTTCCCCAGTGCTCTGCAAGCTCTCCAGGACAACATAAAATCTGGGGCTCTGTGCTTTCTTTCCTTCTGAACAAGTGTTAGTGTTTTCTGCACAAAAGCGATTCTGCGAAGCAATGTGAACAGGCACAGAGAAGGTGCTAGCAAGGAATTCTCTGCCTGCCTTTCCCCAGTGCTCTGCAAGCTCTCCAGGACAACATAAAATCTGGGGCTCTGTGCTTTCTTTCGTTCTGAACAAGTGTTACTGTTTTCTGAACAAAAGTGATTATGCGAAGCAATGTGAACAGGCACAGAGAAGGTGCTATCAGGGAATTCTCTGCCTGCCTTTCCCCAGTGCTCTGCAAGCTCTCCAGGACAACATAAAATCTGGGGCTCTGTGCTTTCTTTCCTTCTGAACAAGTGTTAGTGTTTTCTGCACAAAAGCGGTTCTTGCGAAGCAATGTGAACACTTCTGCTTCCCAGGCACAGAGAAGGTGCTAGCAGGGAATTCTCTGCCTGCCTTTCCCCAGTGCTCTGCAAGCTCTCCAGGACAACATAAAATCTGGGGCTCTGTGCTTTCTTTCCTTCTGAACAAGTGTTAGTGTTTTCTGCACAAAAGCGATTCTTGCGAAGCAATGTGAACAGGCACAGAGAAGGTGCTATCAGGGAATTCTCTGCCTGCCTTTCCCCAGTGCTCTGCAAGCTCTCCAGGACAACATAAAATCTGGGGCTCTGTGCTTTCTTTCCTTCTGAACAAGTGTTAGTGTTTTCTGCACAAAAGCGATTCTTGCGAAGCAATGTGAACACTTCTGCTTCCCAGGCACAGAGAAGGTGCTAGCAGGGAATTCTCTGCCTGCCTTTCCCCAGTGCTCTGCAAGCTCTCCAGGGCAACATAGAATCTGGGGCTCTGTGCTTTCTTTCGTTCTGAACAAGTGTTACTGTTTTCTGCACAAAAGCGATTCTTGCGAAGCAATGTGAACACTTCTGCTTCCCAGGCACAGAGAAGGTGCTATCAGGGAATTCTCTGCCTGCCTTTCCCCAGTGCTCTGCAAGCTCTCCAGGACAACATAGAATCTGGGGCTCTCTGCTTTCTTTCGTTCTGAACAAGTGTTACTGTTTTCTGCACAAAAGCGATTCTTGCGAAGCAATGTGAACACTTCTGCTTCCCAGGCACAGAGAAGGTGCTAGCAGGGAATTCTCTGCCTGCCTTTCCCCAGTGCTCTGCAAGCTCTCCAGGACAACATAGAATCTGGGGCTCTGTGCTTTCTTTCGTTCTGAACAAGTGTTACTGTTTTCTGCACAAAAGCGATTCTTGCGAAGCAATGTGAACACTTCTGCTTCCCAGGCACAGAGAAGGTGCTAGCAAGCAATTCTCTGCCTGCCTTTCCCCAGTGCTCTGCAAGCTCTCCAGGGCAACATAGAATCTGGGGCTCTGTGCTTTCTTTCCTTCTGAACAAGTGTTACTGTTTTCTGCACAAAAGCGATTCTTGCGAAGCAATGTGAACAGGCACAGAGAAGGTGCTAGCAAGGAATTCTCTGCCTGCCTTTCCCCAGTGCTCTGCAAGCTCTCCAGGACAACATAAAATCTGGGGCTCTGTGCTTTCTTTCCTTCTGAACAAGTGTTACTGTTTTCTGCACAAAAGCGATTCTGCGAAGCAATGTGAACACTTCTGCTTCCCAGGCACAGAGAAGGTACTAGCAAGGAATTCTCTGCCTGCCTTTCCCCAGTGCTCTGCAAGCTCTCCAGGACAACAGCAAATCTGGGGCTCTGTGCTTTCTTTCGTTCTGAACAAGTGTTACTGTTTTCTGCACAAAAGCGATTCTGCGAAGCAATGTGAACAGGCACAGAGAAGGTGCTAGCAAGGAATTCTCTGCCTGCCTTTCCCCAGTGCTCTGCAAGCTCTCCAGGACAACATAAAATCTGGGGCTCTGTGCTTTCTTTCCTTCTGAACAAGTGTTAGTGTTTTCTGCACAAAAGCGATTCTGCGAAGCAATGTGAACACTTCTGCTTCCCAGGCACAGAGAAGGTGCTAGCAAGGAATTCTCTGCCTGCCTTTCCCCAGTGCTCTGCAAGCTCTCCAGGACAACATAAAATCTGGGGCTCTGTGCTTTCTTTCCTTCTGAACAAGTGTTACTGTTTTCTGCACAAAAGCGATTCTGCGAAGCAATGTGAACAGGCACAGAGAAGGTGCTAGCAGGGAATTCTCTGCCTGCCTTTCCCCAGTGCTCTGCAAGCTCTCCAGGACAACATAAAATCTGGGGCTCTGTGCTTTCTTTCGTTCTGAACAAGTGTTACTGTTTTCTGCACAAAAGCGATTCTGCGAAGCAATGTGAACACTTCTGCTTCCCAGGCACAGAGAAGGTGCTAGCAGGGAATTCTCTGCCTGCCTTTCCCCAGTGCTCTGCAAGCTCTCCAGGACAACATAAAATCTGGGGCTCTGTGCTTTCTTTCCTTCTGAACAAGTGTTACTGTTTTCTGCACAAAAGCGATTCTGCGAAGCAATGTGAACAGGCACAGAGAAGGTGCTAGCAAGGAATTTTCTGCCTGCCTTTCCCCAGTGCTCTGCAAGCTCTCCAGGACAACATAAAATCTGGGGCTCTGTGCTTTCTTTCGTTCTGAACAAGTGTTACTGTTTTCTGCACAAAAGCGATTCTGCGAAGCAATGTGAACAGGCACAGAGAAGGTGCTATCAGGGAATTCTCTGCCTGCCTTTCCCCAGTGCTCTGCAAGCTCTCCAGGACAACATAAAATCTGGGGCTCTGTGCTTTCTTTCCTTCTGAACAAGTGTTACTGTTTTCTGCACAAAAGCGGTTCTTGCGAAGCAATGTGAACACTTCTGCTTCCCAGGCACAGAGAAGGTGCTAGCAGGGAATTCTCTGCCTGCCTTTCCCCAGTGCTCTGCAAGCTCTCCAGGACAACATAAAATCTGGGGCTCTGTGCTTTCTTTCCTTCTGAACAAGTGTTAGTGTTTTCTGCACAAAAGCGATTCTGCGAAGCAATGTGAACAGGCACAGAGAAGGTGCTATCAGGGAATTCTCTGCCTGCCTTTCCCCAGTGCTCTGCAAGCTCTCCAGGACAACATAAAATCTGGGGCTCTGTGCTTTCTTTCCTTCTGAACAAGTGTTAGTGTTTTCTGCACAAAAGCGATTCTTGCGAAGCAATGTGAACACTTCTGCTTCCCAGGCACAGAGAAGGTGCTAGCAGGGAATTCTCTGCCTGCCTTTCCCCAGTGCTCTGCAAGCTCTCCAGGACAACATAGAATCTGGGGCTCTGTGCTTTCTTTCGTTCTGAACAAGTGTTACTGTTTTCTGCACAAAAGCGATTCTGCGAAGCAATGTGAACAGGCACAGAGAAGGTGCTAGCAAGGAATTCTCTGCCTGCCTTTCCCCAGTGCTCTGCAAGCTCTCCAGGACAACATAAAATCTGGGGCTCTGTGCTTTCTTTCCTTCTGAACAAGTGTTACTGTTTTCTGCACAAAAGCGATTCTGCGAAGCAATGTGAACACTTCTGCTTCCCAGGCACAGAGAAGGTGCTAGCAAGGAATTCTCTGCCTGCCTTTCCCCAGTGCTCTGCAAGCTCTCCAGGACAACATAAAATCTGGGGCTCTGTGCTTTCTTTCCTTCTGTACAAGTGTTACTGTTTTCTGAACAAAAGCGATTCTTGCGAAGCAATGTGAACACTTCTGCTTCCCAGGCACAGAGAAGGTGCTATCAGGGAATTCTCTGCCTGCCTTTCCCCAGTGCTCTGCAAGCTCTCCAGGACAACATAGAATCTGGGGCTCTCTGCTTTCTTTCGTTCTGAACAAGTGTTACTGTTTTCTGCACAAAAGCGATTCTTGCAAAGCAATGTGAACACTTCTGCTTCCCAGGCACAGAGAAGGTGCTAGCAGGGAATTCTCTGCCTGCCTTTCCCCAGTGCTCTGCAAGCTCTCCAGGACAACATAGAATCTGGGGCTCTGTGCTTTCTTTCGTTCTGAACAAGTGTTACTGTTTTCTGCACAAAAGCGATTCTTGCGAAGCAATGTGAACACTTCTGCTTCCCAGGCACAGAGAAGGTGCTAGCAAGGAATTCTCTGCCTGCCTTTCCCCAGTGCTCTGCAAGCTCTCCAGGGCAACATAGAATCTGGGGCTCTGTGCTTTCTTTCCTTCTGAACAAGTGTTACTGTTTTCTGCACAAAAGCGATTCTTGCGAAGCAATGTGAACAGGCACAGAGAAGGTGCTAGCAAGGAATTCTCTGCCTGCCTTTCCCCAGTGCTCTGCAAGCTCTCCAGGACAACATAAAATCTGGGGCTCTGTGCTTTCTTGCCTTCTGAACAAGTGTTACTGTTTTCTGCACAAAAGCGATTCTGCGAAGCAATGTGAACACTTCTGCTTCCCAGGCACAGAGAAGGTACTAGCAAGGAATTCTCTGCCTGCCTTTCCCCAGTGCTCTGCAAGCTCTCCAGGACAACAGCAAATCTGGGGCTCTGTGCTTTCTTTCGTTCTGAACAAGTGTTACTGTTTTCTGCACAAAAGCGATTCTGCGAAGCAATGTGAACAGGCACAGAGAAGGTGCTAGCAAGGAATTCTCTGCCTGCCTTTCCCCAGTGCTCTGCAAGCTCTCCAGGACAACATAAAATCTGGGGCTCTGTGCTTTCTTTCCTTCTGAACAAGTGTTAGTGTTTTCTGCACAAAAGCGATTCTGCGAAGCAATGTGAACACTTCTGCTTCCCAGGCACAGAGAAGGTGCTAGCAAGGAATTCTCTGCCTGCCTTTCCCCAGTGCTCTGCAAGCTCTCCAGGACAACATAAAATCTGGGGCTCTGTGCTTTCTTTCCTTCTGAACAAGTGTTACTGTTTTCTGCACAAAAGCGATTCTGCGAAGCAATGTGAACAGGCACAGAGAAGGTGCTAGCAGGGAATTCTCTGCCTGTCTTTCCCCAGTGCTCTGCAAGCTCTCCAGGACAACATAAAATCTGGGGCTCTGTGCTTTCTTTCCTTCTGAACAAGTGTTACTGTTTTCTGCACAAAAGCGATTCTGCGAAGCAATGTGAACACTTCTGCTTCCCAGGCACAGAGAAGGTACTAGCAAGGAATTCTCTGCCTGCCTTTCCCCAGTGCTCTGCAAGCTCTCCAGGACAACATAAAATCTGGGGCTCTGTGCTTTCTGTCGTTCTGAACAAGTGTTACTGTTTTCTGAACAAAAGTGATTCTGCGAAGCAATGTGAACAGGCACAGAGAAGGTGCTATCAGGGAATTCTCTGCCTGCCTTTCCCCAGTGCTCTGCAAGCTCTCCAGGACAACATAAAATCTGGGGCTCTGTGCTTTCTTTCCTTCTGAACAAGTGTTACTGTTTTCTGCACAAAAGCGATTCTTGCGAAGCAATGTGAACAGGCACAGAGAAGGTGCTATCAGGGAATTCTCTGCCTGCCTTTCCCCAGTGCTCTGCAAGCTCTCCAGGACAACATAAAATCTGGGACTCTGTGCTTTCTTTCCTTCTGAACAAGTGTTAGTGTTTTCTGCACAAAAGCGATTCTTGCGAAGCAATGTGAACACTTCTGCTTCCCAGGCACAGAGAAGGTGCTAGCAGGGAATTCTCTGCCTGCCTTTCCCCAGTGCTCTGCAAGCTCTCCAGGACAACATAGAATCTGGGGCTCTGTGCTTTCTTTCGTTCTGAACAAGTGTTACTGTTTTCTGCACAAAAGCGATTCTGCGAAGCAATGTGAACAGGCACAGAGAAGGTGCTAGCAAGGAATTCTCTGCCTGCCTTTCCCCAGTGCTCTGCAAGCTCTCCAGGACAACATAAAATCTGGGGCTCTGTGCTTTCTTTCCTTCTGAACAAGTGTTACTGTTTTCTGCACAAAAGCGATTCTGCGAAGCAATGTGAACACTTCTGCTTCCCAGGCACAGAGAAGGTGCTATCAGGGAATTCTCTGCCTGCCTTTCCCCAGTGCTCTGCAAGCTCTCCAGGACAACATAGAATCTGGGGCTCTCTGCTTTCTTTCGTTCTGAACAAGTGTTACTGTTTTCTGCACAAAAGCGATTCTTGCGAAGCAATGTGAACACTTCTGCTTCCCAGGCACAGAGAAGGTGCTAGCAGGGAATTCTCTGCCTGCCTTTCCCCAGTGCTCTGCAAGCTCTCCAGGACAACATAGAATCTGGGGCTCTGTGCTTTCTTTCGTTCTGAACAAGTGTTACTGTTTTCTGCACAAAAGCGATTCTTGCGAAGCAATGTGAACACTTCTGCTTCCCAGGCACAGAGAAGGTGCTAGCAAGGAATTCTCTGCCTGCCTTTCCCCAGTGCTCTGCAAGCTCTCCAGGGCAACATAGAATCTGGGGCTCTGTGCTTTCTTTCCTTCTGAACAAGTGTTACTGTTTTCTGCACAAAAGCGATTCTTGCGAAGCAATGTGAACAGGCACAGAGAAGGTGCTAGCAAGGAATTCTCTGCCTGCCTTTCCCCAGTGCTCTGCAAGCTCTCCAGGACAACATAAAATCTGGGGCTCTGTGCTTTCTTTCCTTCTGAACAAGTGTTACTGTTTTCTGCACAAAAGCGATTCTGCGAAGCAATGTGAACACTTCTGCTTCCCAGGCACAGAGAAGGTACTAGCAAGGAATTCTCTGCCTGCCTTTCCCCAGTGCTCTGCAAGCTCTCCAGGACAACAGCAAATCTGGGGCTCTGTGCTTTCTTTCGTTCTGAACAAGTGTTAGTGTTTTCTGCACAAAAGCGATTCTGCGAAGCAATGTGAACAGGCACAGAGAAGGTGCTAGCAAGGAATTCTCTGCCTGCCTTTCCCCAGTGCTCTGCAAGCTCTCCAGGACAACATAAAATCTGGGGCTCTGTGCTTTCTTTCCTTCTGAACAAGTGTTACTGTTTTCTGCACAAAAGCGATTCTGCGAAGCAATGTGAACACTTCTGCTTCCCAGGCACAGAGAAGGTGCTAGCAAGGAATTCTCTGCCTGCCTTTCCCCAGTGCTCTGCAAGCTCTCCAGGACAACATAAAATCTGGGGCTCTGTGCTTTCTTTCCTTCTGTACAAGTGTTACTGTTTTCTGAACAAAAGCGATTCTTGCGAAGCAATGTGAACACTTCTGCTTCCCAGGCACAGAGAAGGTGCTAGCAGGGAATTCTCTGCCTGCCTTTCCCCAGTGCTCTGCAAGCTCTCCAGGACAACATAGAATCTGGGGCTCTCTGCTTTCTTTCGTTCTGAACAAGTGTTACTGTTTTCTGCACAAAAGCGATTCTTGCGAAGCAATGTGAACACTTCTGCTTCCCAGGCACAGAGAAGGTGCTAGCAGGGAATTCTCTGCCTGCCTTTCCCCAGTGCTCTGCAAGCTCTCCAGGGCAACATAGAATCTGGGGCTCTGTGCTTTCTTTCCTTCTGAACAAGTGTTACTGTTTTCTGCACAAAAGCGATTCTTGCGAAGCAATGTGAACAGGCACAGAGAAGGTGCTATCAGGGAATTCTCTGCCTGCCTTTCCCCAGTGCTCTGCAAGCTCTCCAGGACAACATAAAATCTGGGGCTCTGTGCTTTCTTTCCTTCTGAACAAGTGTTACTGTTTTCTGCACAAAAGCGATTCTGCGAAGCAATGTGAACACTTCTGCTTCCCAGGCACAGAGAAGGTGCTAGCAGGGAATTCTCTGCCTGCCTTTCCCCAGTGCTCTGCAAGCTGTCCAGGACAACATAGAATCTGGGGCTCTGTGCTTTCTTTCGTTCTGAACAAGTGTTAGTGTTTTCTGCACAAAAGCGATTCTTGCGAAGCAATGTGAACACTTCTGCTTCCCAGGCACAGAGAAGGTGCTAGCAAGGAATTCTCTGCCTGCCTTTCCCCAGTGCTCTGCAAGCTCTCCAGGGCAACATAGAATCTGGGGCTCTGTGCTTTCTTTCCTTCTGAACAAGTGTTACTGTTTTCTGCACAAAAGCGATTCTTGCGAAGCAATGTGAACAGGCACAGAGAAGGTGCTAGCAAGGAATTCTCTGCCTGCCTTTCCCCAGTGCTCTGCAAGCTCTCCAGGACAACATAAAATCTGGGGCTCTGTGCTTTCTTTCCTTCTGAACAAGTGTTACTGTTTTCTGCACAAAAGCGATTCTGCGAAGCAATGTGAACACTTCTGCTTCCCAGGCACAGAGAAGGTACTAGCAAGGAATTCTCTGCCTGCCTTTCCCCAGTGCTCTGCAAGCTCTCCAGGACAACAGCAAATCTGGGGCTCTGTGCTTTCTTTCGTTC
Organism: Strix aluco; assembly: GCF_031877795.1. Taxonomy (NCBI): domain Eukaryota; kingdom Metazoa; phylum Chordata; class Aves; order Strigiformes; family Strigidae; genus Strix; species Strix aluco. The sequence goes on along the minus strand of NW_027436609.1, from coordinate 333,703 downwards.
TGAACAAGTGTTACTGTTTTCTGCACAAAAGCGATTCTGCGAAGCAATGTGAACAGGCACAGAGAAGGTGCTAGCAAGGAATTCTCTGCCTGCCTTTCCCCAGTGCTCTGCAAGCTCTCCAGGACAACATAAAATCTGGGGCTCTGTGCTTTCTTTCCTTCTGAACAAGTGTTACTGTTTTCTGCACAAAAGCGATTCTGCGAAGCAATGTGAACACTTCTGCTTCCCAGGCACAGAGAAGGTGCTAGCAAGGAATTCTCTGCCTGCCTTTCCCCAGTGCTCTGCAAGCTCTCCAGGACAACATAAAATCTGGGGCTCTGTGCTTTCTTTCCTTCTGTACAAGTGTTACTGTTTTCTGAACAAAAGCGATTCTTGCGAAGCAATGTGAACACTTCTGCTTCCCAGGCACAGAGAAGGTGCTATCAGGGAATTCTCTGCCTGCCTTTCCCCAGTGCTCTGCAAGCTCTCCAGGACAACATAGAATCTGGGGCTCTCTGCTTTCTTTCGTTCTGAACAAGTGTTACTGTTTTCTGCACAAAAGCGATTCTTGCGAAGCAATGTGAACACTTCTGCTTCCCAGGCACAGAGAAGGTGCTAGCAGGGAATTCTCTGCCTGCCTTTCCCCAGTGCTCTGCAAGCTCTCCAGGGCAACATAGAATCTGGGGCTCTGTGCTTTCTTTCCTTCTGAACAAGTGTTACTGTTTTCTGCACAAAAGCGATTCTTGCGAAGCAATGTGAACAGGCACAGAGAAGGTGCTATCAGGGAATTCTCTGCCTGCCTTTCCCCAGTGCTCTGCAAGCTCTCCAGGACAACATAAAATCTGGGGCTCTGTGCTTTCTTTCCTTCTGAACAAGTGTTACTGTTTTCTGCACAAAAGCGATTCTGCGAAGCAATGTGAACACTTCTGCTTCCCAGGCACAGAGAAGGTGCTAGCAGGGAATTCTCTGCCTGCCTTTCCCCAGTGCTCTGCAAGCTGTCCAGGACAACATAGAATCTGGGGCTCTGTGCTTTCTTTCGTTCTGAACAAGTGTTACTGTTTTCTGCACACAAGCGATTCTTGCGAAGCAATGTGAACACTTCTGCTTCCCAGGCACAGAGAAGGTGCTAACAAGGAATTCTCTGCCTGCCTTTCCCCAGTGCTCTGCAAGCTCTCCAGGACAACATAGAATCTGGGGCTCTGTGCTTTCTTTCCTTCTGAACAAGTGTTACTGTTTTCTGCACAAAAGCGATTCTTGCGAAGCAATGTGAACACTTCTGCTTCCCAGGCACAGAGAAGGTGCTAGCAGGGAATTCTCTGCCTGCCTTTCCCCAGTGCTCTGCAAGCTCTCCAGGACAACATAGAATCTGGGGCTCTGTGCTTTCTTTCCTTCTGAACAAGTGTTAGTGTTTCTGCACAAAAGCGATTCTTGCGAAGCAATGTGAACACTTCTGCTTCCCAGGCACAGAGAAGGTGCTAACAAGGAATTCTCTGCCTGCCTTTCCCCAGTGCTCTGCAAGCTCTCCAGGACAACATAAAATCTGGGGCTCTGTGCTTTCTTTCCTTCTGAACAAGTGTTACTGTTTTCTGCACAAAAGCGATTCTGCGAAGCAATGTGAACACTTCTGCTTCCCAGGCACAGAGAAGGTGCTAGCAAGGAATTCTCTGCCTGCCTTTCCCCAGTGCTCTGCAAGCTCTCCAGGACAACATAAAATCTGGGGCTCTGTGCTTTCTTTCGTTCTGAATAAGTGTTACCGTTTTCTGCACAAAAGCGATTCTGCGAAGCAATGTGAACAGGCACAGAGAAGGTGCTAGCAAGGAATTCTCTGCCTGCCTTTCCCCAGTGCTCTGCAAGCTCTCCAGGACAACATAAAATCTGGGGCTCTCTGCTTTCTTTCCTTCTGAACAAGTGTTAGTGTTTTCTGCACAAAAGCGATTCTGCGAAGCAATGTGAACACTTCTGCTTCCCAGGCACAGAGAAGGTGCTAGCAAGGAATTCTCTGCCTGCCTTTCCCCAGTGCTCTGCAAGCTCTCCAGGACAACATAAAATCTGGGGCTCTGTGCTTTCTTTCATTCTGAACAAGTGTTACTGTTTTCTGCACAAAAGCGATTCTGCGAAGCAATGTGAACAGGCACAGAGAAGGTGATAGCAGGGAATTCTCTGCCTGTCTTTCCCCAGTGCTCTGCAAGCTCTCCAGGACAACATAAAATCTGGGGCTCTGTGCTTTCTTTCGTTCTGAACAAGTGTTACTGTTTTCTGCACAAAAGCGATTCTGCGAAGCAATGTGAACACTTCTGCTTCCCAGGCACAGAGAAGGTGCTAGCAGGGAATTCTCTGCCTGCCTTTCCCCAGTGCTCTGCAAGCTCTCCAGGACAACATAAAATCTGGGGCTCTGTGCTTTCTTTCCTTCTGAACAAGTGTTACTGTTTTCTGCACAAAAGCGATTCTGCGAAGCAATGTGAACAGGCACAGAGAAGGTGCTAGCAAGGAATTCTCTGCCTGCCTTTCCCCAGTGCTCTGCAAGCTCTCCAGGACAACATAAAATCTGGGGCTCTGTGCTTTCTTGCCTTCTGAACAAGTGTTACTGTTTTCTGCACAAAAGCGATTCTGCGAAGCAATGTGAACACTTCTGCTTCCCAGGCACAGAGAAGGTACTAGCAAGGAATTCTCTGCCTGCCTTTCCCCAGTGCTCTGCAAGCTCTCCAGGACAACATAAAATCTGGGGCTCTGTGCTTTCTTTCGTTCTGAACAAGTGTTACTGTTTTCTGAACAAAAGTGATTCTTGCGAAGCAATGTGAACAGGCACAGAGAAGGTGCTAGCAAGGAATTCTCTGCCTGCCTTTCCCCAGTGCTCTGCAAGCTCTCCAGGACAACATAAAATCTGGGGCTCTGTGCTTTCTTTCCTTCTGAACAAGTGTTAGTGTTTTCTGCACAAAAGCGGTTCTTGCGAAGCAATGTGAACACTTCTGCTTCCCAGGCACAGAGAAGGTGCTAGCAGGGAATTCTCTGCCTGCCTTTCCCCAGTGCTCTGCAAGCTCTCCAGGACAACATAAAATCTGGGGCTCTGTGCTTTCTTTCCTTCTGAACAAGTGTTACTGTTTTCTGCACAAAAGCGATTCTGCGAAGCAATGTGAACACTTCTGCTTCCCAGGCACAGAGAAGGTGCTAGCAGGGAATTCTCTGCCTGCCTTTCCCCAGTGCTCTGCAAGCTGTCCAGGACAACATAGAATCTGGGGCTCTGTGCTTTCTTTCCTTCTGAACAAGTGTTACTGTTTTCTGCACACAAGCGATTCTTGCGAAGCAATGTGAACACTTCTGCTTCCCAGGCACAGAGAAGGTGCTAACAAGGAATTCTCTGCCTGCCTTTCCCCAGTGCTCTGCAAGCTCTCCAGGACAACATAGAATCTGGGGCTCTGTGCTTTCTTTCCTTCTGAACAAGTGTTACAGTTTTCTGCACAAAAGCGATTCTTGCGAAGCAATGTGAACACTTCTGCTTCCCAGGCACAGAGAAGGTGCTAGCAGGGAATTCTCTGCCTGCCTTTCCCCAGTGCTCTGCAAGCTCTCCAGGACAACATAGAATCTGGGGCTCTGTGCTTTCTTTCCTTCTGAACAAGTGTTACTGTTTTCTGCACAAAAGCGATTCTTGCGAAGCAATGTGAACACTTCTGCTTCCCAGGCACAGAGAAGGTGCTATCAGGGAATTCTCTGCCTGCCTTTCCCCAGTGCTCTGCAAGCTCTCCAGGACAACAGCGAATCTGGGGCTCTGTGCTTTCTTTCGTTCTGAATAAGTGTTACTGTTTTCTGCACAAAAGCGATTCTGCGAAGCAATGTGAACAGGCACAGAGAAGGTGCTAGCAAGGAATTCTCTGCCTGCCTTTCCCCAGTGCTCTGCAAGCTCTCCAGGACAACATAAAATCTGGGGCTCTGTGCTTTCTTTCCTTCTGAACAAGTGTTCGTGTTTTCTGCACAAAAGCGATTCTGCGAAGCAATGTGAACACTTCTGCTTCCCAGGCACAGAGAAGGTGCTAGCAAGGAATTCTCTGCCTGCCTTTCCCCAGTGCTCTGCAAGCTCTCCAGGGCAACATAGAATCTGGGGCTCTGTGCTTTCTTTCCTTCTGAACAAGTGTTACTGTTTTCTGCACAAAAGCGATTCTTGCGAAGCAATGTGAACAGGCACAGAGAAGGTGCTATCAGGGAATTCTCTGCCTGCCTTTCCCCAGTGCTCTGCAAGCTCTCCAGGACAACATAAAATCTGGGGCTCTGTGCTTTCTTTCCTTCTGAACAAGTGTTACTGTTTTCTGCACAAAAGCGATTCTGCGAAGCAATGTGAACACTTCTGCTTCCCAGGCACAGAGAAGGTGCTAGCAAGGAATTCTCTGCCTGCCTTTCCCCAGTGCTCTGCAAGCTCTCCAGGACAACATAAAATCTGGGGCTCTGTGCTTTCTTTCCTTCTGTACAAGTGTTACTGTTTTCTGAACAAAAGCGATTCTTGCGAAGCAATGTGAACACTTCTGCTTCCCAGGCACAGAGAAGGTGCTAGCAGGGAATTCTCTGCCTGCCTTTCCCCAGTGCTCTGCAAGCTCTCCAGGACAACATAGAATCTGGGGCTCTCTGCTTTCTTTCGTTCTGAACAAGTGTTGCTGTTTTCTGCACAAAAGCGATTCTTGCGAAGCAATGTGAACACTTCTGCTTCCCAGGCACAGAGAAGGTGCTAGCAGGGAATTCTCTGCCTGCCTTTCCCCAGTGCTCTGCAAGCTCTCCAGGACAACATAGAATCTGGGGCTCTGTGCTTTCTTTCCTTCTGAACAAGTGTTACTGTTTTCTGCACAAAAGCGATTCTTGCGAAGCAATGTGAACACTTCTGCTTCCCAGGCACAGAGAAGGTGCTAGCAAGGAATTCTCTGCCTGCCTTTCCCCAGTGCTCTGCAAGCTCTCCAGGGCAACATAGAATCTGGGGCTCTGTGCTTTCTTTCCTTCTGAACAAGTGTTACTGTTTTCTGCACAAAAGCGATTCTTGCGAAGCAATGTGAACAGGCACAGAGAAGGTGCTATCAGGGAATTCTCTGCCTGCCTTTCCCCAGTGCTCTGCAAGCTCTCCAGGACAACATAAAATCTGGGGCTCTGTGCTTTCTTTCCTTCTGAACAAGTGTTAGTGTTTTCTGCACAAAAGCGGTTCTTGCGAAGCAATGTGAACACTTCTGCTTCCCAGGCACAGAGAAGGTGCTAGCAGGGAATTCTCTGCCTGCCTTTCCCCAGTGCTCTGCAAGCTCTCCAGGACAACATAAAATCTGGGGCTCTGTGCTTTCTTTCCTTCTGAACAAGTGTTACTGTTTTCTGCACAAAAGCGATTCTTGCGAAGCAATGTGAACAGGCACAGAGAAGGTGCTATCAGGGAATTCTCTGCCTGCCTTTCCCCAGTGCTCTGCAAGCTCTCCAGGACAACATAAAATCTGGGGCTCTGTGCTTTCTTTCCTTCTGAACAAGTGTTACTGTTTTCTGCACAAAAGCGATTCTGCGAAGCAATGTGAACACTTCTGCTTCCCAGGCACAGAGAAGGTGCTAGCAGGGAATTCTCTGCCTGCCTTTCCCCAGTGCTCTGCAAACTGTCCAGGACAACATAGAATCTGGGGCTCTGTGCTTTCTTTCGTTCTGAACAAGTGTTACTGTTTTCTGCACACAAGCGATTCTTGCGAAGCAATGTGAACACTTCTGCTTCCCAGGCACAGAGAAGGTGCTAACAAGGAATTCTCTGCCTGCCTTTCCCCAGTGCTCTGCAAGCTCTCCAGGACAACATAGAATCTGGGGCTCTGTGCTTTCTTTCCTTCTGAACAAGTGTTACTGTTTTCTGCACAAAAGCGATTCTTGCGAAGCAATGTGAACACTTCTGCTTCCCAGGCACAGAGAAGGTGCTAGCAGGGAATTCTCTGCCTGCCTTTCCCCAGTGCTCTGCAAGCTCTCCAGGACAACATAGAATCTGGGGCTCTGTGCTTTCTTTCCTTCTGAACAAGTGTTAGTGTTTTCTGCACAAAAGCGATTCTTGCGAAGCAATGTGAACAGTTCTGCTTCCCAGGCACAGAGAAGGTGCTATCAGGGAATTCTCTGCCTGCCTTTCCCCAGTGCTCTGCAAGCTCTCCAGGACAACAGCGAATCTGGGGCTCTGTGCTTTCTTTCGTTCTGAATAAGTGTTACTGTTTTCTGCACAAAAGCGATTCTGCGAAGCAATGTGAACAGGCACAGAGAAGGTGCTAGCAAGGAATTCTCTGCCTGCCTTTCCCCAGTGCTCTGCAAGCTCTCCAGGACAACATAAAATCTGGGGCTCTGTGCTTTCTTTCCTTCTGAACAAGTGTTAGTGTTTTCTGCACAAAAGCGATTCTGCGAAGCAATGTGAACAGGCACAGAGAAGGTGCTAGCAAGGAATTCTCTGCCTGCCTTTCCCCAGTGCTCTGCAAGCTCTCCAGGGCAACATAGAATCTGGGGCTCTGTGCTTTCTTTCCTTCTGAACAAGTGTTACTGTTTTCTGCACAAAAGCGATTCTTGCGAAGCAATGTGAACAGGCACAGAGAAGGTGCTATCAGGGAATTCTCTGCCTGCCTTTCCCCAGTGCTCTGCAAGCTCTCCAGGACAACATAAAATCTGGGGCTCTGTGCTTTCTTTCCTTCTGAACAAGTGTTACTGTTTTCTGCACAAAAGCGATTCTGCGAAGCAATGTGAACACTTCTGCTTCCCAGGCACAGAGAAGGTGCTAGCAAGGAATTCTCTGCCTGCCTTTCCCCAGTGCTCTGCAAGCTCTCCAGGACAACATAAAATCTGGGGCTCTGTGCTTTCTTTCCTTCTGTACAAGTGTTACTGTTTTCTGCACACAAGCGATTCTTGCGAAGCAATGTGAACACTTCTGCTTCCCAGGCACAGAGAAGGTGCTAGCAGGGAATTCTCTGCCTGCCTTTCCCCAGTGCTCTGCAAGCTCTCCAGGACAACATAGAATCTGGGGCTCTCTGCTTTCTTTCGTTCTGAACAAGTGTTGCTGTTTTCTGCACAAAAGCGATTCTTGCGAAGCAATGTGAACACTTCTGCTTCCCAGGCACAGAGAAGGTGCTAGCAGGGAATTCTCTGCCTGCCTTTCCCCAGTGCTCTGCAAGCTCTCCAGGACAACATAGAATCTGGGGCTCTGTGCTTTCTTTCCTTCTGAACAAGTGTTACTGTTTTCTGCACAAAAGCGATTCTTGCGAAGCAATGTGAACACTTCTGCTTCCCAGGCACAGAGAAGGTGCTAGCAAGGAATTCTCTGCCTGCCTTTCCCCAGTGCTCTGCAAGCTATCCAGGGCAACATAGAATCTGGGGCTCTGTGCTTTCTTTCCTTCTGAACAAGTGTTACTGTTTTCTGCACAAAAGTGATTCTTGCGAAGCAATGTGAACAGGCACAGAGAAGGTGCTATCAGGGAATTCTCTGCCTGCCTTTCCCCAGTGCTCTGCAAGCTCTCCAGGACAACATAAAATCTGGGGCTCTGTGCTTTCTTTCCTTCTGAACAAGTGTTAGTGTTTTCTGCACAAAAGCGATTCTGCGAAGCAATGTGAACACTTCTGCTTCCCAGGCACAGAGAAGGTGCTAGCAGGGAATTCTCTGCCTGCCTTTCCCCAGTGCTCTGCAAGCTCTCCAGGACAACATAGAATCTGGGGCTCTGTGCTTTCTTTCGTTCTGAACAAGTGTTACTGTTTTCTGCACACAAGCGATTCTTGCGAAGCAATGTGAACACTTCTGCTTCCCAGGCACAGAGAAGGTGCTAACAAGGAATTCTCTGCCTGCCTTTCCCCAGTGCTCTGCAAGCTCTCCAGGACAACATAGAATCTGGGGCTCTGTGCTTTCTTTCCTTCTGAACAAGTGTTACTGTTTTCTGCACAAAAGCGATTCTTGCGAAGCAATGTGAACACTTCTGCTTCCCAGGCACAGAGAAGGTCCTAGCAGGGAATTCTCTGCCTGCCTTTCCCCAGTGCTCTGCAAGCTCTCCAGGACAACATAGAATCTGGGACTCTGTGCTTTCTTTCCTTCTGAACAAGTGTTAGTGTTTTCTGCACAAAAGCGATTCTTGCGAAGCAATGTGAACACTTCTGCTTCCCAGGCACAGAGAAGGTGCTATCAGGGAATTCTCTGCCTGCCTTTCCCCAGTGCTCTGCAAGCTCTCCAGGACAACAGCAAATCTGGGGCTCTGTGCTTTCTTTCGTTCTGAATAAGTGTTACCGTTTTCTGCACAAAAGCGATTCTGCGAAGCAATGTGAACAGGAACAGAGAAGGTGCTAGCAAGGAATTCTCTGCCTGCCTTTCCCCAGTGCTCTGCAAGCTCTCCAGGACAACATAGAATCTGGGGCTCTGTGCTTTCTTTCGTTCTGAACAAGTGTTACTGTTTTCTGCACAAAAGCGATTCTGCGAAGCAATGTGAACACTTCTGCTTCCCAGGCACAGAGAAGGTGCTAGCAAGGAATTCTCTGCCTGCCTTTCCCCAGTGCTCTGCAAGCTCTCCAGGACAACATAAAATCTGGGGCTCTGTGCTTTCTTTCATTCTGAACAAGTGTTACTGTTTTCTGCACAAAAGCGATTCTGCGAAGCAATGTGAACAGGCACAGAGAAGGTGCTAGCAGGGAATTCTCTGCCTGCCTTTCCCCAGTGCTCTGCAAGCTCTCCAGGACAACATAAAATCTGGGGCTCTGTGCTTTCTTTCCTTCTGAACAAGTGTTACTGTTTTCTGCACAAAAGCGATTCTGCGAAGCAATGTGAACACTTCTGCTTCCCAGGCACAGAGAAGGTGCTAGCAAGGAATTCTCTGCCTGCCTTTCCCCAGTGCTCTGCAAGCTGTCCAGGACAACATAAAATCTGGGGCTCTGTGCTTTCTTTCCTTCTGTACAAGTGTTACTGTTTTCTGAACAAAAGCGATTCTTGCGAAGCAATGTGAACACTTCTGCTTCCCAGGCACAGAGAAGGTGCTAGCAGGGAATTCTCTGCCTGCCTTTCCCCAGTGCTCTGCAAGCTCTCCAGGACAACATAGAATCTGGGGCTCTCTGCTTTCTTTCGTTCTGAACAAGTGTTACTGTTTTCTGCACAAAAGCGATTCTTGCGAAGCAATGTGAACACTTCTGCTTCCCAGGCACAGAGAAGGTGCTAGCAGGGAATTCTCTGCCTGCCTTTCCCCAGTGCTCTGCAAGCTCTCCAGGACAACATAGAATCTGGGGCTCTGTGCTTTCTTTCCTTCTGAACAAGTGTTACTGTTTTCTGCACAAAAGCGATTCTGCGAAGCAATGTGAACACTTCTGCTTCCCAGGCACAGAGAAGGTGCTAGCAAGGAATTCTCTGCCTGCCTTTCCCCAGTGCTCTGCAAGCTCTCCAGGGCAACATAGAATCTGGGGCTCTGTGCTTTCTTTCCTTCTGAACAAGTGTTAGTGTTTTCTGCACACAAGCGATTCTTGCGAAGCAATGTGAACAGGCACAGAGAAGGTGCTATCAGGGAATTCTCTGCCTGCCTTTCCCCAGTGCTCTGCAAGCTCTCCAGGACAACATAAAATCTGGGGCTCTGTGCTTTCTTTCCTTCTGAACAAGTGTTACTGTTTTCTGCACAAAAGCGATTCTGCGAAGCAATGTGAACACTTCTGCTTCCCAGGCACAGAGAAGGTGCTAGCAAGGAATTCTCTGCCTGCCTTTCCCCAGTGCTCTGCAAGCTCTCCAGGGCAACATAGAATCTGGGGCTCTGTGCTTTCTTTCCTTCTGAACAAGTGTTACTGTTTTCTGCACAAAAGCAATTCTTGCGAAGCAATGTGAACAGGCACAGAGAAGGTGCTATCAGGGAATTCTCTGCCTGCCTTTCCCCAGTGCTCTGCAAGCTCTCCAGGACAACATAAAATCTGGGGCTCTGTGCTTTCTTTCCTTCTGAACAAGTGTTACTGTTTTCTGCACAAAAGCGATTCTTGCGAAGCAATGTGAACAGGCACAGAGAAGGTGCTATCAGGGAATTCTCTGCCTGCCTTTCCCCAGTGCTCTGCAAGCTCTCCAGGACAACATAAAATCTGGGGCTCTGTGCTTTCTTTCGTTCTGAACAAGTGTTACTGTTTTCTGCACAAAAGCGATTCTGCGAAGCAATGTGAACACTTCTGCTTCCCAGGCACAGAGAAGGTGCTAGCAGGGAATTCTCTGCCTGCCTTTCCCCAGTGCTCTGCAAGCTGTCCAGGACAACATAGAATCTGGGGCTCTGTGCTTTCTTTCGTTCTGAACAAGTGTTACTGTTTTCTGCACACAAGCGATTCTTGCGAAGCAATGTGAACACTTCTGCTTCCCAGGCACAGAGAAGGTGCTAACAAGGAATTCTCTGCCTGCCTTTCCCCAGTGCTCTGCAAGCTCTCCAGGACAACATAGAATCTGGGGCTCTGTGCTTTCTTTCGTTCTGAACAAGTGTTACTGTTTTCTGCACAAAAGCGATTCTTGCGAAGCAATGTGAACACTTCTGCTTCCCAGGCACAGAGAAGGTGCTAGCAGGGAATTCTCTGCCTGCCTTTCCCCAGTGCTCTGCAAGCTCTCCAGGACAACAGCAAATCTGGGGCTCTGTGCTTTCTTTCGTTCTGAATAAGTGTTACCGTTTTCTGCACAAAAGCGATTCTGCGAAGCAATGTGAACAGGCACAGAGAAGGTGCTAGCAAGGAATTCTCTGCCTGCCTTTCCCCAGTGCTCTGCAAGCTCTCCAGGACAACATAAAATCTGGGGCTCTGTGCTTTCTTTCCTTCTGAACAAGTGTTAGTGTTTTCTGCACAAAAGCGATTCTGCGAAGCAATGTGAACACTTCTGCTTCCCAGGCACAGAGAAGGTGCTAGCAAGGAATTCTCTGCCTGCCTTTCCCCAGTGCTCTGCAAGCTCTCCAGGACAACATAAAATCTGGGGCTCTGTGCTTTCTTTCGTTCTGAACAAGTGTTACTGTTTTCTGCACAAAAGCGATTCTGCGAAGCAATGTGAACAGGCACAGAGAAGGTGCTAGCAGGGAATTCTCTGCCTGCCTTTCCCCAGTGCTCTGCAAGCTCTCCAGGACAACATAAAATCTGGGGCTCTGTGCTTTCTTTCGTTCTGAACAAGTGTTACTGTTTTCTGCACAAAAGCGATTCTGCGAAGCAATGTGAACACTTCTGCTTCCCAGGCACAGAGAAGGTGCTAGCAGGGAATTCTCTGCCTGCCTTTCCCCAGTGCTCTGCAAGCTCTCCAGGACAACATAAAATCTGGGGCTCTGTGCTTTCTTTCCTTCTGAACAAGTGTTACTGTTTTCTGCACAAAAGCGATTCTTGCGAAGCAATGTGAACAGGCACAGAGAAGGTGCTATCAGGGAATTCTCTGCCTGCCTTTCCCCAGTGCTCTGCAAGCTCTCCAGGACAACATAAAATCTGGGGCTCTGTGCTTTCTTTCCTTCTGAACAAGTGTTAGTGTTTTCTGCACAAAAGCGATTCTTGCGAAGCAATGTGAACACTTCTGCTTCCCAGGCACAGAGAAGGTGCTATCAGGGAATTCTCTGCCTGCCTTTCCCCAGTGCTCTGCAAGCTCTCCAGGACAACATAGAATCTGGGGCTCTGTGCTTTCTTTCGTTCTGAATAAGTGTTACTGTTTTCTGCACAAAAGCGATTCTGCGAAGCAATGTGAACAGGCACAGAGAAGGTGCTAACAAGGAATTCTCTGCCTGCCTTTCCCCAGTGCTCTGCAAGCTCTCCAGGACAACATAAAATCTGGGGCTCTGTGCTTTCTTTCCTTCTGAACAAGTGTTACTGTTTTCTGCACAAAAGCGATTCTGCGAAGCAATGTGAACACTTCTGCTTCCCAGGCACAGAGAAGGTACTAGCAAGGAATTCTCTGCCTGCCTTTCCCCAGTGCTCTGCAAGCTCTCCAGGACAACATAAAATCTGGGGCTCTGTGCTTTCTTTCGTTCTGAACAAGTGTTACTGTTTTCTGAACAAAAGTGATTCTGCGAAGCAATGTGAACAGGCACAGAGAAGGTGCTAGCAAGGAATTCTCTGCCTGCCTTTCCCCAGTGCTCTGCAAGCTCTCCAGGACAACATAAAATCTGGGGCTCTGTGCTTTCTTTCCTTCTGAACAAGTGTTAGTGTTTTCTGCACAAAAGCGGTTCTTGCGAAGCAATGTGAACACTTCTGCTTCCCAGGCACAGAGAAGGTGCTAGCAAGGAATTCTCTGCCTGCCTTTCCCCAGTGCTCTGCAAGCTCTCCAGGACAACATAAAATCTGGGGCTCTGTGCTTTCTTTCCTTCTGAACAAGTGTTACTGTTTTCTGCACAAAAGCGATTCTTGCGAAGCAATGTGAACAGGCACAGAGAAGGTGCTATCAGGGAATTCTCTGCCTGCCTTTCCCTAGTGCTCTGCAAGCTCTCCAGGATAACATAAAATCTGGGGCTCTGTGCTTTCTTTCCTTCTGAACAAGTGTTACTGTTTTCTGCACAAAAGCGATTCTGCGAAGCAATGTGAACACTTCTGCTTCCCAGGCACAGAGAAGGTGCTAGCAGGGAATTCTCTGCCTGCCTTTCCCCAGTGCTCTGCAAGCTCTCCAGGACAACATAGAATCTGGGGCTCTGTGCTTTCTTTCGTTCTGAACAAGTGTTACTGTTTTCTGCACAAAAGCGATTCTTGCGAAGCAATGTGAACACTTCTGCTTCCCAGGCACAGAGAAGGTGCTAGCAAGGAATTCTCTGCCTGCCTTTCCCCAGTGCTCTGGAAGCTCTCCAGGGCAACATAGAATCTGGGGCTCTGTGCTTTCTTTCCTTCTGAACAAGTGTTACTGTTTTCTGCACAAAAGCGATTCTTGCGAAGCAATGTGAACAGGCACAGAGAAGGTGCTATCAGGGAATTCTCTGCCTGCCTTTCCCCAGTGCTCTGCAAGCTCTCCAGGACAACATAAAATCTGGGGCTCTGTGCTTTCTTTCCTTCTGAACAAGTGTTACTGTTTTCTGCACAAAAGCGATTCTGCGAAGCAATGTGAACACTTCTGCTTCCCAGGCACAGAGAAGGTGCTAGCAAGGAATTCTCTGCCTGCCTTTCCCCAGTGCTCTGCAAGCTCTCCAGGGCAACATAGAATCTGGGGCTCTGTGCTTTCTTTCCTTCTGAACAAGTGTTACTGTTTTCTGCACAAAAGCAATTCTTGCGAAGCAATGTGAACAGGCACAGAGAAGGTGCTATCAGGGAATTCTCTGCCTGCCTTTCCCCAGTGCTCTGCAAGCTCTCCAGGACAACATAAAATCTGGGGCTCTGTGCTTTCTTTCCTTCTGAACAAGTGTTACTGTTTTCTGCACAAAAGCGATTCTTGCGAAGCAATGTGAACAGGCACAGAGAAGGTGCTATCAGGGAATTCTCTGCCTGCCTTTCCCCAGTGCTCTGCAAGCTCTCCAGGACAACATAAAATCTGGGGCTCTGTGCTTTCTTTCGTTCTGAACAAGTGTTACTGTTTTCTGCACAAAAGCGATTCTGCGAAGCAATGTGAACACTTCTGCTTCCCAGGCACAGAGAAGGTGCTAGCAGGGAATTCTCTGCCTGCCTTTCCCCAGTGCTCTGCAAGCTGTCCAGGACAACATAGAATCTGGGGCTCTGTGCTTTCTTTCGTTCTGAACAAGTGTTACTGTTTTCTGCACACAAGCGATTCTTGCGAAGCAATGTGAACACTTCTGCTTCCCAGGCACAGAGAAGGTGCTAACAAGGAATTCTCTGCCTGCCTTTCCCCAGTGCTCTGCAAGCTCTTCAGGACAACATAGAATCTGGGGCTCTGTGCTTTCTTTCCTTCTGAACAAGTGTTACTGTTTTCTGCACAAAAGCGATTCTTGCGAAGCAATGTGAACACTTCTGCTTCCCAGGCACAGAGAAGGTGCTAGCAGGGAATTCTCTGCCTGCCTTTCCCCAGTGCTCTGCAAGCTCTCCAGGACAACATAGAATCTGGGGCTCTGTGCTTTCTTTCCTTCTGAACAAGTATTAGTGTTTTCTGCACAAAAGCGATTCTTGCGAAGCAATGTGAACACTTCTGCTTCCCAGGCACAGAGAAGGTGCTATCAGGGAATTCTCTGCCTGCCTTTCCCCAGTGCTCTGCAAGCTCTCCAGGACAACAGCAAATCTGGGGCTCTGTGCTTTCTTTCGTTCTGAATAAGTGTTACCGTTTTCTGCACAAAAGCGATTCTGCGAAGCAATGTGAACAGGCACAGAGAAGGTGCTAGCAAGGAATTCTCTGCCTGCCTTTCCCCAGTGCTCTGCAAGCTCTCCAGGACAACATAAAATCTGGGGCTCTGTGCTTTCTTTCCTTCTGAACAAGTATTAGTGTTTTCTGCACAAAAGCGATTCTGCGAAGCAATGTGAACACTTCTGCTTCCCAGGCACAGAGAAGGTGCTAGCAAGGAATTCTCTGCCTGCCTTTCCCCAGTGCTCTGCAAGCTCTCCAGGACAACATAAAATCTGGGGCTCTGTGCTTTCTTTCGTTCTGAACAAGTGTTACTGTTTTCTGCACAAAAGCGATTCTGCGAAGCAATGTGAACAGGCACAGAGAAGGTGCTAGCAGGGAATTCTCTGCCTGCCTTTCCCCAGTGCTCTGCAAGCTCTCCAGGACAACATAAAATCTGGGGCTCTGTGCTTTCTTTCGTTCTGAACAAGTGTTACTGTTTTCTGCACAAAAGCGATTCTGCGAAGCAATGTGAACACTTCTGCTTCCCAGGCACAGAGAAGGTGCTAGCAGGGAATTCTCTGCCTGCCTTTCCCCAGTGCTCTGCAAGCTCTCCAGGACAACATAAAATCTGGGGCTCTGTGCTTTCTTTCCTTCTGAACAAGTGTTACTGTTTTCTGCACAAAAGCGATTCTTGCGAAGCAATGTGAACAGGCACAGAGAAGGTGCTATCAGGGAATTCTCTGCCTGCCTTTCCCCAGTGCTCTGCAAGCTCTCCAGGACAACATAAAATCTGGGGCTCTGTGCTTTCTTTCGTTCTGAACAAGTGTTACTGTTTTCTGCACAAAAGCGATTCTGCGAAGCAATGTGAACACTTCTGCTTCCCAGGCACAGAGAAGGTACTAGCAAGGAATTCTCTGCCTGCCTTTCCCCAGTGCTCTGCAAGCTCTCCAGGACAACAGCAAATCTGGGGCTCTGTGCTTTCTTTCGTTCTGAACAAGTGTTACTGTTTTCTGCACAAAAGCGATTCTGCGAAGCAATGTGAACAGGCACAGAGAAGGTGCTAGCAAGGAATTCTCTGCCTGCCTTTCCCCAGTGCTCTGCAAGCTCTCCAGGACAACATAAAATCTGGGGCTCTGTGCTTTCTTTCCTTCTGAACAAGTGTTACTGTTTTCTGCACAAAAGCGATTCTGCGAAGCAATGTGAACACTTCTGCTTCCCAGGCACAGAGAAGGTGCTAGCAAGGAATTCTCTGCCTGCCTTTCCCCAGTGCTCTGCAAGCTCTCCAGGACAACATAAAATCTGGGGCTCTGTGCTTTCTTTCGTTCTGAACAAGTGTTACTGTTTTCTGAACAAAAGCGATTCTTGCGAAGCAATGTGAACACTTCTGCTTCCCAGGCACAGAGAAGGTGCTAGCAGGGAATTCTCTGCCTGCCTTTCCCCAGTGCTCTGCAAGCTCTCCAGGACAACATAGAATCTGGGGCTCTGTGCTTTCTTTCCTTCTGAACAAGTGTTACTGTTTTCTGCACAAAAGCGATTCTTGCGAAGCAATGTGAACACTTCTGCTTCCCAGGCACAGAGAAGGTGCTAGCAAGGAATTCTCTGCCTGCCTTTCCCCAGTGCTCTGCAAGCTCTCCAGGGCAACATAGAATCTGGGGCTCTGTGCTTTCTTTCCTTCTGAACAAGTGTTACTGTTTTCTGCACAAAAGCGATTCTTGCGAAGCAATGTGAACAGGCACAGAGAAGGTGCTATCAGGGAATTCTCTGCCTGCCTTTCCCCAGTGCTCTGCAAGCTCTCCAGGACAACATAAAATCTGGGGCTCTGTGCTTTCTTTCCTTCTGAACAAGTGTTACTGTTTTCTGCACAAAAGCGATTCTGCGAAGCAATGTGAACACTTCTGCTTCCCAGGCACAGAGAAGGTGCTAGCAAGGAATTCTCTGCCTGCCTTTCCCCAGTGCTCTGCAAGCTCTCCAGGGCAACATAGAATCTGGGGCTCTGTGCTTTCTTTCCTTCTGAACAAGTGTTAGTGTTTTCTGCACAAAAGCGATTCTTACGAAGCAATGTGAACAGGCACAGAGAAGGTGCTATCAGGGAATTCTCTGCCTGCCTTTCCCCAGTGCTCTGCAAGCTCTCCAGGACAACATAAAATCTGGGGCTCTGTGCTTTCTTTCCTTCTGAACAAGTGTTACTGTTTTCTGCACAAAAGCGATTCTGCGAAGCAATGTGAACACTTCTGCTTCCCAGGCACAGAGAAGGTGCTAGCAGGGAATTCTCTGCCTGCCTTTCCCCAGTGCTCTGCAAGCTCTCCAGGACAACATAGAATCTGGGGCTCTGTGCTTTCTTTCGTTCTGAACAAGTGTTACTGTTTTCTGCACACAAGCGATTCTTGCGAAGCAATGTGAACACTTCTGCTTCCCAGGCACAGAGAAGGTGCTAACAAGGAATTCTCTGCCTGCCTTTCCCCAGTGCTCTGCAAGCTCTCCAGGACAACATAGAATCTGGGGCTCTGTGCTTTCTTTCCTTCTGAACAAGTGTTACTGTTTTCTGCACAAAAGCGATTCTTGCGAAGCAATGTGAACACTTCTGCTTCCCAGGCACAGAGAAGGTGCTAGCAGGGAATTCTCTGCCTGCCTTTCCCCAGTGCTCTGCAAGCTCTCCAGGACAACATAGAATCTGGGGCTCTGTGCTTTCTTTCCTTCTGAACAAGTGTTAGTGTTTTCTGCACAAAAGCGATTCTTGCGAAGCAATGTGAACACTTCTGCTTCCCAGGCACAGAGAAGGTGCTATCAGGGAATTCTCTGCCTGCCTTTCCCCAGTGCTCTGCAAGCTCTCCAGGACAACAGCAAATCTGGGGCTCTGTGCTTTCTTTCGTTCTGAATAAGTGTTACCGTTTTCTGCACAAAAGCGATTCTGCGAAGCAATGTGAACAGGCACAGAGAAGGTGCTAGCAAGGAATTCTCTGCCTGCCTTTCCCCAGTGCTCTGCAAGCTCTCCAGGACAACATAAAATCTGGGGCTCTGTGCTTTCTTTCCTTCTGAACAAGTGTTAGTGTTTTCTGCACAAAAGCGATTCTGCGAAGCAATGTGAACACTTCTGCTTCCCAGGCACAGAGAAGGTGCTAGCAGGGAATTCTCTGCCTGCCTTTCCCCAGTGCTCTGCAAGCTCTCCAGGACAACATAAAATCTGGGGCTCTGTGCTTTCTTTCATTCTGAACAAGTGTTACTGTTTTCTGCACAAAAGCGATTCTGCGAAGCAATGTGAACAGGCACAGAGAAGGTGCTAGCAGGGAATTCTCTGCCTGCCTTTCCCCAGTGCTCTGCAAGCTCTCCAGGACAACATAAAATCTGGGGCTCTGTGCTTTCTTTCCTTCTGAACAAGTGTTACTGTTTTCTGCACAAAAGCGATTCTGCGAAGCAATGTGAACACTTCTGCTTCCCAGGCACAGAGAAGGTGCTAGCAGGGAATTCTCTGCCTGCCTTTCCCCAGTGCTCTGCAAGCTCTCCAGGACAACATAAAATCTGGGGCTCTGTGCTTTCTTTCGTTCTGAACAAGTGTTACTGTTTTCTGCACAAAAGCGATTCTGCGAAGCAATGTGAACAGGCACAGAGAAGGTGCTAGCAAGGAATTCTCTGCCTGCCTTTCCCCAGTGCTCTGCAAGCTCTCCAGGACAACATAAAATCTGGGGCTCTGTGCTTTCTTTCCTTCTGAACAAGTGTTACTGTTTTCTGCACAAAAGCGATTCTGCGAAGCAATGTGAACACTTCTGCTTCCCAGGCACAGAGAAGGTACTAGCAAGGAATTCTCTGCCTGCCTTTCCCCAGTGCTCTGCAAGCTCTCCAGGACAACATAAAATCTGGGGCTCTGTGCTTTCTTTCGTTCTGAACAAGTGTTACTGTTTTCTGAACAAAAGTGATTCTGCGAAGCAATGTGAATAGGCACAGAGAAGGTGCTAGCAAGGAATTCTCTGCCTGCCTTTCCCCAGTGCTCTGCAAGCTCTCCAGGACAACATAAAATCTGGGGCTCTGTGCTTTCTTTCCTTCTGAACAAGTGTTAGTGTTTTCTGCACAAAAGCGGTTCTTGCGAAGCAATGTGAACACTTCTGCTTCCCAGGCACAGAGAAGGTGCTAGCAGGGAATTCTCTGCCTGCCTTTCCCCAGTGCTCTGCAAGCTCTCCAGGACAACATAAAATCTGGGGCTCTGTGCTTTCTTTCCTTCTGAACAAGTGTTACTGTTTTCTGCACAAAAGCGATTCTGCGAAGCAATGTGAACACTTCTGCTTCCCAGGCACAGAGAAGGTGCTAGCAGGGAATTCTCTGCCTGCCTTTCCCCAGTGCTCTGCAAGCTCTCCAGGACAACATAGAATCTGGGGCTCTGTGCTTTCTTTCGTTCTGAACAAGTGTTACTGTTTTCTGCACACAAGCGATTCTTGCGAAGCAATGTGAACACTTCTGCTTCCCAGGCACAGAGAAGGTGCTAACAAGGAATTCTCTGCCTGCCTTTCCCCAGTGCTCTGCAAGCTCTCCAGGACAACATAGAATCTGGGGCTCTGTGCTTTCTTTCCTTCTGAACAAGTGTTACTGTTTTCTGCACAAAAGCGATTCTTGCGAAGCAATGTGAACACTTCTGCTTCCCAGGCACAGAGAAGGTGCTAGCAGGGAATTCTCTGCCTGCCTTTCCCCAGTGCTCTGCAAGCTCTCCAGGACAACATAGAATCTGGGGCTCTGTGCTTTCTTTCCTTCTGAACAAGTGTTAGTGTTTTCTGCACAAAAGCGATTCTTGCGAAGCAATGTGAACACTTCTGCTTCCCAGGCACAGAGAAGGTGCTAGCAGGGAATTCTCTGCCTGCCTTTCCCCAGTGCTCTGCAAGTTCTCCAGGACAACAGCAAATCTGGGGCTCTGTGCTTTCTTTCGTTCTGAATAAGTGTTACCGTTTTCTGCACAAAAGCGATTCTGCGAAGCAATGTGAACAGGCACAGAGAAGGTGCTAGCAAGGAATTCTCTGCCTGCCTTTCCCCAGTGCTCTGCAAGCTCTCCAGGACAACATAAAATCTGGGGCTCTGTGCTTTCTTTCCTTCTGAACAAGTGTTAGTGTTTTCTGCACAAAAGCGATTCTGCGAAGCAATGTGAACACTTCTGCTTCCCAGGCACAGAGAAGGTACTAGCAAGGAATTCTCTGCCTGCCTTTCCCCAGTGCTCTGCAAGCTCTCCAGGACAACATAAAATCTGGGGCTCTGTGCTTTCTTTCGTTCTGAACAAGTGTTACTGTATTCTGAACAAAAGCGATTCTTGCGAAGCAATGTGAACAGGCACAGAGAAGGTGCTATCAGGGAATTCTCTGCCTGCCTTTCCCCAGTGCTCTGCAAGCTCTCCAGGACAACATAAAATCTGGGGCTCTGTGCTTTCTTTCCTTCTGAACAAGTGTTAGTGTTTTCTGCACAAAAGCGGTTCTTGCGAAGCAATGTGAACACTTCTGCTTCCCAGGCACAGAGAAGGTGCTAGCAGGGAATTCTCTGCCTGCCTTTCCCCAGTGCTCTGCAAGCTCTCCAGGACAACATAAAATCTGGGGCTCTGTGCTTTCTTTCCTTCTGAACAAGTGTTAGTGTTTTCTGCACAAAAGCGATTCTTGCGAAGCAATGTGAACAGGCACAGAGAAGGTGCTATCAGGGAATTCTCTGCCTGCCTTTCCCCAGTGCTCTGCAAGCTCTCCAGGACAACATAAAATCTGGGGCTCTGTGCTTTCTTTCCTTCTGAACAAGTGTTAGTGTTTTCTGCACAAAAGCGATTCTTGCGAAGCAATGTGAACACTTCTGCTTCCCAGGCACAGAGAAGGTGCTAGCAGGGAATTCTCTGCCTGCCTTTCCCCAGTGCTCTGCAAGCTCTCCAGGACAACATAGAATCTGGGGCTCTGTGCTTTCTTTCGTTCTGAACAAGTGTTACTGTTTTCTGCACAAAAGCGATTCTGCGAAGCAATGTGAACAGGCACAGAGAAGGTGCTAGCAAGGAATTCTCTGCCTGCCTTTCCCCAGTGCTCTGCAAGCTCTCCAGGACAACATAAAATCTGGGGCTCTGTGCTTTCTTTCCTTCTGAACAAGTGTTACTGTTTTCTGCACAAAAGCGATTCTGCGAAGCAATGTGAACACTTCTGCTTCCCAGGAACAGAGAAGGTACTAGCAAGGAATTCTCTGCCTGCCTTTCCCCAGTGCTCTGCAAGCTCTCCAGGACAACAGCAAATCTGGGGCTCTGTGCTTTCTTTCGTTCTGAACAAGTGTTACTGTTTTCTGCACAAAAGCGATTCTGCGAAGCAATGTGAACAGGCACAGAGAAGGTACTAGCAAGGAATTCTCTGCCTGCCTTTCCCCAGTGCTCTGCAAGCTCTCCAGGACAACATAAAATCTGGGGCTCTGTGCTTTCTTTCGTTCTGAACAAGTGTTACTGTTTTCTGCACAAAAGCGATTCTGCGAAGCAATGTGAACACTTCTGCTTCCCAGGCACAGAGAAGGTGCTAGCAGGGAATTCTCTGCCTGCCTTTCCCCAGTGCTCTGCAAGCTCTCCAGGACAACATAAAATCTGGGGCTCTGTGCTTTCTTTCCTTCTGAACAAGTGTTACTGTTTTCTGCACAAAAGCGATTCTTGCGAAGCAATGTGAACAGGCACAGAGAAGGTGCTATCAGGGAATTCTCTGACTGCCTTTCCCCAGTGCTCTGCAAGCTCTCCAGGACAACATAAAATCTGGGGCTCTGTGCTTTCTTTCGTTCTGAACAAGTGTTACTGTTTTCTGCACAAAAGCGATTCTGCGAAGCAATGTGAACACTTCTGCTTCCCAGGCACAGAGAAGGTGCTAGCAAGGAATTCTCTGCCTGCCTTTCCCCAGTGCTCTGCAAGCTGTCCAGGACAACATAGAATCTGGGGCTCTGTGCTTTCTTTCGTTCTGAACAAGTGTTACTGTTTTCTGCACACAAGCGATTCTTGCGAAGCAATGTGAACACTTCTGCTTCCCAGGCACAGAGAAGGTGCTAACAAGGAATTCTCTGCCTGCCTTTCCCCAGTGCTCTGCAAGCTCTCCAGGACAACATAGAATCTGGGGCTCTGTGCTTTCTTTCCTTCTGAACAAGTGTTACTGTTTTCTGCACAAAAGCGATTCTTGCGAAGCAATGTGAACACTTCTGCTTCCCAGGCACAGAGAAGGTGCTAGCAGGGAATTCTCTGCCTGCCTTTCCCCAGTGCTCTGCAAGCTCTCCAGGACAACATAGAATCTGGGGCTCTGTGCTTTCTTTCCTTCTGAACAAGTGTTACTGTTTTCTGCACAAAAGCGATTCTTGCGAAGCAATGTGAACACTTCTGCTTCCCAGGCACAGAGAAGGTGCTATCAGGGAATTCTCTGCCTGCCTTTCCCCAGTGCTCTGCAAGCTCTCCAGGACAACATAAAATCTGGGGCTCTGTGCTTTCTTTCCTTCTGAACAAGTGTTACTGTTTTCTGCACAAAAGCGATTCTGCGAAGCAATGTGAACAGGCACAGAGAAGGTGCTAGCAGGGAATTCTCTGCCTGCCTTTCCCCAGTGCTCTGCAAGCTCTCCAGGACAACATAAAATCTGGGGCTCTGTGCTTTCTTTCGTTCTGAACAAGTGTTACTGTTTTCTGCACAAAAGCGATTCTGCGAAGCAATGTGAACACTTCTGCTTCCCAGGCACAGAGAAGGTGCTAGCAGGGAATTCTCTGCCTGCCTTTCCCCAGTGCTCTGCAAGCTCTCCAGGACAACATAAAATCTGGGGCTCTGTGCTTTCTTTCCTTCTGAACAAGTGTTACTGTTTTCTGCACAAAAGCGATTCTTGCGAAGCAATGTGAACACTTCTGCTTCCCAGGCACAGAGAAGGTGCTATCAGGGAATTCTCTGCCTGCCTTTCCCCAGTGCTCTGCAAGCTCTCCAGGACAACATAGAATCTGGGGCTCTGTGCTTTCTTTCGTTCTGAATAAGTGTTACTGTTTTCTGCACAAAAGCGATTCTGCGAAGCAATGTGAACAGGCACAGAGAAGGTGCTAACAAGGAATTCTCTGCCTGCCTTTCCCCAGTGCTCTGCAAGCTCTCCAGGACAACATAAAATCTGGGGCTCTGTGCTTTCTTTCCTTCTGAACAAGTGTTACTGTTTTCTGCACAAAAGCGATTCTGCGAAGCAATGTGAACACTTCTGCTTCCCAGGCACAGAGAAGGTGCTAGCAGGGAATTCTCTGCCTGCCTTTCCCCAGTGCTCTGCAAGCTCTCCAGGACAACAGCAAATCTGGGGCTCTGTGCTTTCTTTCGTTCTGAACAAGTGTTACTGTTTTCTGCACAAAAGCGATTCTGCGAAGCAATGTGAACAGGCACAGAGAAGGTGCTAGCAAGGAATTCTCTGCCTGCCTTTCCCCAGTGCTCTGCAAGCTCTCCAGGACAACATAAAATCTGGGGCTCTGTGCTTTCTTTCCTTCTGAACAAGTGTTACTGTTTTCTGCACAAAAGCGATTCTGCGAAGCAATGTGAACACTTCTGCTTCCCAGGCACAGAGAAGGTGCTAGCAAGGAATTCTCTGCCTGCCTTTCCCCAGTGCTCTGCAAGCTCTCCAGGACAACATAAAATCTGGGGCTCTGTGCTTTCTTTCCTTCTGTACAAGTGTTACTGTTTTCTGAACAAAAGCGATTCTTGCGAAGCAATGTGAACACTTCTGCTTCCCAGGCACAGAGAAGGTGCTAGCAGGGAATTCTCTGCCTGCCTTTCCCCAGTGCTCTGCAAGCTCTCCAGGACAACATAGAATCTGGGGCTCTCTGCTTTCTTTCCTTCTGAACAAGTGTTACTGTTTTCTGCACAAAAGCGATTCTTGCGAAGCAATGTGAACACTTCTGCTTCCCAGGCACAGAGAAGGTGCTAGCAGGGAATTCTCTGCCTGCCTTTCCCCAGTGCTCTGCAAGCTCTCCAGGACAACATAGAATCTGGGGCTCTGTGCTTTCTTTCGTTCTGAACAAGTGTTACTGTTTTCTGCACACAAGCGATTCTTGCGAAGCAATGTGAACACTTCTGCTTCCCAGGCACAGAGAAGGTGCTAGCAAGGAATTCTCTGCCTGCCTTTCCCCAGTGCTCTGCAAGCTCTCCAGGGCAACATAGAATCTGGGGCTCTGTGCTTTCTTTCCTTCTGAACAAGTGTTACTGTTTTCTGCACAAAAGCGATTCTTGCGAAGCAATGTGAACAGGCACAGAGAAGGTGCTATCAGGGAATTCTCTGCCTGCCTTTCCCCAGTGCTCTGCAAGCTCTCCAGGACAACATAAAATCTGGGGCTCTGTGCTTTCTTTCCTTCTGAACAAGTGTTAGTGTTTTCTGCACAAAAGCGATTCTGCGAAGCAATGTGAACACTTCTGCTTCCCAGGCACAGAGAAGGTGCTAGCAAGGAATTCTCTGCCTGCCTTTCCCCAGTGCTCTGCAAGCTCTCCAGGGCAACATAGAATCTGGGGCTCTGTGCTTTCTTTCGTTCTGAACAAGTGTTACTGTTTTCTGCACAAAAGCGATTCTTGCGAAGCAATGTGAACAGGCACAGAGAAGGTGCTATCAGGGAATTCTCTGCCTGCCTTTCCCCAGTGCTCTGCAAGCTCTCCAGGACAACATAAAATCTGGGGCTCTGTGCTTTCTTTCCTTCTGAACAAGTGTTACTGTTTTCTGCACAAAAGCGATTCTTGCGAAGCAATGTGAACAGGCACAGAGAAGGTGCTATCAGGGAATTCTCTGCCTGCCTTTCCCCAGTGCTCTGCAAGCTCTCCAGGACAACATAAAATCTGGGGCTCTGTGCTTTCTTTCCTTCTGAACAAGTGTTACTGTTTTCTGCACAAAAGCGATTCTGCGAAGCAATGTGAACACTTCTGCTTCCCAGGCACAGAGAAGGTGCTAGCAGGGAATTCTCTGCCTGCCTTTCCCCAGTGCTCTGCAAGCTCTCCAGGACAACATAGAATCTGGGGCTCTGTGCTTTCTTTCGTTCTGAACAAGTGTTACTGTTTTCTGCACACAAGCGATTCTTGCGAAGCAATGTGAACACTTCTGCTTCCCAGGCACAGAGAAGGTGCTAGCAGGGAATTCTCTGCCTGCCTTTCCCCAGTGCTCTGCAAGCTCTCCAGGACAACATAGAATCTGGGGCTCTGTGCTTTCTTTCGTTCTGAACAAGTGTTACTGTTTTCTGAACAAAAGCGATTCTTGCGAAGCAATGTGAACACTTCTGCTTCCCAGGCACAGAGAAGGTGCTAGCAGGGAATTCTCTGCCTGCCTTTCCCCAGTGCTCTGCAAGCTCTCCAGGACAACATAAAATCTGGGGCTCTGTGCTTTCTTTCATTCTGAACAAGTGTTACTGTTTTCTGCACAAAAGCGATTCTGCGAAGCAATGTGAACAGGCACAGAGAAGGTGCTAGCAGGGAATTCTCTGCCTGCCTTTCCCCAGTGCTCTGCAAGCTCTCCAGGACAACATAAAATCTGGGGCTCTGTGCTTTCTTTCATTCTGAACAAGTGTTACTGTTTTCTGCACAAAAGCGATTCTGCGAAGCAATGTGAACACTTCTGCTTCCCAGGCACAGAGAAGGTGCTAGCAGGGAATTCTCTGCCTGCCTTTCCCCAGTGCTCTGCAAGCTCTCCAGGACAACATAAAATCTGGGGCTCTGTGCTTTCTTTCGTTCTGAACAAGTGTTACTGTTTTCTGCACAAAAGCGATTCTGCGAAGCAATGTGAACAGGCACAGAGAAGGTGCTAGCAAGGAATTCTCTGCCTGCCTTTCCCCAGTGCTCTGCAAGCTCTCCAGGACAACATAAAATCTGGGGCTCTGTGCTTTCTTTCCTTCTGAACAAGTGTTACTGTTTTCTGCACAAAAGCGATTCTGCGAAGCAATGTGAACACTTCTGCTTCCCAGGCACAGAGAAGGTACTAGCAAGGAATTCTCTGCCTGCCTTTCCCCAGTGCTCTGCAAGCTCTCCAGGACAACATAAAATCTGGGGCTCTGTGCTTTCTTTCGTTCTGAACAAGTGTTACTGTTTTCTGAACAAAAGTGATTCTGCGAAGCAATGTGAACAGGCACAGAGAAGGTGCTAGCAAGGAATTCTCTGCCTGCCTTTCCCCAGTGCTCTGCAAGCTCTCCAGGACAACATAAAATCTGGGGCTCTGTGCTTTCTTTCCTTCTGAACAAGTGTTAGTGTTTTCTGCACAAAAGCGGTTCTTGCGAAGCAATGTGAACACTTCTGCTTCCCAGGCACAGAGAAGGTGCTAGCAGGGAATTCTCTGCCTGCCTTTCCCCAGTGCTCTGCAAGCTCTCCAGGACAACATAAAATCTGGGGCTCTGTGCTTTCTTTCCTTCTGAACAAGTGTTACTGTTTTCTGCACAAAAGCGATTCTTGCGAAGCAATGTGAACAGGCACAGAGAAGGTGCTATCAGGGAATTCTCTGCCTGCCTTTCCCCAGTGCTCTGCAAGCTCTCCAGGACAACATAAAATCTGGGGCTCTGTGCTTTCTTTCCTTCTGAACAAGTGTTAGTGTTTTCTGCACAAAAGCGATTCTGCGAAGCAATGTGAACACTTCTGCTTCCCAGGCACAGAGAAGGTGCTAGCAGGGAATTCTCTGCCTGCCTTTCCCCAGTGCTCTGCAAGCTGTCCAGGACAACATAGAATCTGGGGCTCTGTGCTTTCTTTCGTTCTGAACAAGTGTTACTGTTTTCTGCACACAAGCGATTCTTGCGAAGCAATGTGAACACTTCTGCTTCCCAGGCACAGAGAAGGTGCTAACAAGGAATTCTCTGCCTGCCTTTCCCTAGTGCTCTGCAAGCTCTCCAGGACAACATAGAATCTGGGGCTCTGTGCTTTCTTTCCTTCTGAACAAGTGTTACTGTTTTCTGCACAAAAGCGATTCTTGCGAAGCAATGTGAACACTTCTGCTTCCCAGGCACAGAGAAGGTGCTAGCAGGGAATTCTCTGCCTGCCTTTCCCCAGTGCTCTGCAAGCTCTCCAGGACAACAGCAAATCTGGGGCTCTCTGCTTTCTTTCCTTCTGAACAAGTGTTACTGTTTTCTGCACAAAAGCGATTCTTGCGAAGCAATGTGAACACTTCTGCTTCCCAGGCACAGAGAAGGTGCTAGCAGGGAATTCTCTGCCTGCCTTTCCCCAGTGCTCTGCAAGCTCTCCAGGACAACATAGAATCTGGGGCTCTGTGCTTTCTTTCGTTCTGAACAAGTGTTACTGTTTTCTGCACAAAAGCGATTCTTGCGAAGCAATGTGAACACTTCTGCTTCCCAGGCACAGAGAAGGTGCTAGCAAGGAATTCTCTGCCTGCCTTTCCCCAGTGCTCTGCAAGCTCTCCAGGGCAACATAGAATCTGGGGCTCTGTGCTTTCTTTCCTTCTGAACAAGTGTTACTGTTTTCTGCACAAAAGCGATTCTTGCGAAGCAATGTGAACAGGCACAGAGAAGGTGCTATCAGGGAATTCTCTGCCTGCCTTTCCCCAGTGCTCTGCAAGCTCTCCAGGACAACATAAAATCTGGGGCTCTGTGCTTTCTTTCCTTCTGAACAAGTGTTAGTGTTTTCTGCACAAAAGCGATTCTGCGAAGCAATGTGAACACTTCTGCTTCCCAGGCACAGAGAAGGTGCTAGCAAGGAATTCTCTGCCTGCCTTTCCCCAGTGCTCTGCAAGCTCTCCAGGGCAACATAGAATCTGGGGCTCTGTGCTTTCTTTCCTTCTGAACAAGTGTTAGTGTTTTCTGCACAAAAGCGATTCTTGCGAAGCAATGTGAACAGGCACAGAGAAGGTGCTATCAGGGAATTCTCTGCCTGCCTTTCCCCAGTGCTCTGCAAGCTCTCCAGGACAACATAAAATCTGGGGCTCTGTGCTTTCTTTCCTTCTGAACAAGTGTTACTGTTTTCTGCACAAAAGCGATTCTTGCGAAGCAATGTGAACAGGCACAGAGAAGGTGCTATCAGGGAATTCTCTGCCTGCCTTTCCCCAGTGCTCTGCAAGCTCTCCAGGACAACATAAAATCTGGGGCTCTGTGCTTTCTTTCCTTCTGAACAAGTGTTACTGTTTTCTGCACAAAAGCGATTCTTGCGAAGCAATGTGAACAGGCACAGAGAAGGTGCTATCAGGGAATTCTCTGCCTGCCTTTCCCCAGTGCTCTGCAAGCTCTCCAGGACAACATAAAATCTGGGGCTCTGTGCTTTCTTTCCTTCTGAACAAGTGTTAGTGTTTTCTGCACAAAAGCGATTCTGCGAAGCAATGTGAACACTTCTGCTTCCCAGGCACAGAGAAGGTGCTAGCAGGGAATTCTCTGCCTGCCTTTCCCCAGTGCTCTGCAAGCTGTCCAGGACAACATAGAATCTGGGGCTCTGTGCTTTCTTTCGTTCTGAACAAGTGTTACTGTTTTCTGCACACAAGCGATTCTTGCGAAGCAATGTGAACACTTCTGCTTCCCAGGCACAGAGAAGGTGCTAACAAGGAATTCTCTGCCTGCCTTTCCCCAGTGCTCTGCAAGCTCTCCAGGACAACATAGAATCTGGGGCTCTGTGCTTTCTTTCCTTCTGAACAAGTGTTACTGTTTTCTGCACAAAAGCGATTCTTGCGAAGCAATGTGAACACTTCTGCTTCCCAGGCACAGAGAAGGTGCTAGCAGGGAATTCTCTGCCTGCCTTTCCCCAGTGCTCTGCAAGCTCTCCAGGACAACATAGAATCTGGGGCTCTGTGCTTTCTTTCCTTCTGAACAAGTGTTAGTGTTTTCTGCACAAAAGCGATTCTTGCGAAGCAATGTGAACACTTCTGCTTCCCAGGCACAGAGAAGGTGCTATCAGGGAATTATCTGCCTGCCTTTCCCCAGTGCTCTGCAAGCTCTCCAGGACAACAGCGAATCTGGGGCTCTGTGCTTTCTTTCGTTCTGAATAAGTGTTACTGTTTTCTGCACAAAAGCGATTCTGCGAAGCAATGTGAACAGGCACAGAGAAGGTGCTAGCAAGGAATTCTCTGCCTGCCTTTCCCCAGTGCTCTGCAAGCTCTCCAGGACAACATAAAATCTGGGGCTCTGTGCTTTCTTTCCTTCTGAACAAGTGTTAGTGTTTTCTGCACAAAAGCGATTCTGCGAAGCAATGTGAACACTTCTGCTTCCCAGGCACAGAGAAGGTGCTAGCAAGGAATTCTCTGCCTGCCTTTCCCCAGTGCTCTGCAAGCTCTCCAGGGCAACATAGAATCTGGGGCTCTGTGCTTTCTTTCGTTCTGAACAAGTGTTACTGTTTTCTGCACAAAAGCGATTCTTGCGAAGCAATGTGAACAGGCACAGAGAAGGTGCTATCAGGGAATTCTCTGCCTGCCTTTCCCCAGTGCTCTGCAAGCTCTCCAGGACAACATAAAATCTGGGGCTCTGTGCTTTCTTTCCTTCTGAACAAGTGTTACTGTTTTCTGCACAAAAGCGATTCTTGCGAAGCAATGTGAACAGGCACAGAGAAGGTGCTATCAGGGAATTCTCTGCCTGCCTTTCCCCAGTGCTCTGCAAGCTCTCCAGGACAACATAAAATCTGGGGCTCTGTGCTTTCTTTCCTTCTGAACAAGTGTTACTGTTTTCTGCACAAAAGCGATTCTGCGAAGCAATGTGAACACTTCTGCTTCCCAGGCACAGAGAAGGTGCTAGCAGGGAATTCTCTGCCTGCCTTTCCCCAGTGCTCTGCAAGCTGTCCAGGACAAGATAGAATCTGGGGCTCTGTGCTTTCTTTCGTTCTGAACAAGTGTTACTGTTTTCTGCACAGAAGCGATTCTTGCGAAGCAATGTGAACACTTCTGCTTCCCAGGCACAGAGAAGGTGCTAACAAGGAATTCTCTGCCTGCCTTTCCCCAGTGCTCTGCAAGCTCTCCAGGACAACATAGAATCTGGGGCTCTGTGCTTTCTTTCCTTCTGAACAAGTGTTACTGTTTTCTGCACAAAAGCGATTCTTGCGAAGCAATGTGAACACTTCTGCTTCCCAGGCACAGAGAAGGTGCTAGCAGGGAATTCTCTGCCTGCCTTTCCCCAGTGCTCTGCAAGCTCTCCAGGACAACATAGAATCTGGGGCTCTGTGCTTTCTTTCCTTCTGAACAAGTGTTAGTGTTTTCTGCACAAAAGCGATTCTTGCGAAGCAATGTGAACACTTCTGCTTCCCAGGCACAGAGAAGGTGCTATCAGGGAATTCTCTGCCTGCCTTTCCCCAGTGCTCTGCAAGTTCTCCAGGACAACAGCAAATCTGGGGCTCTGTGCTTTCTTTCGTTCTGAATAAGTGTTACCGTTTTCTGCACAAAAGCGATTCTGCGAAGCAATGTGAACAGGCACAGAGAAGGTGCTAGCAAGGAATTCTCTGCCTGCCTTTCCCCAGTGCTCTGCAAGCTCTCCAGGACAACATAAAATCTGGGGCTCTGTGCTTTCTTTCCTTCTGAACAAGTGTTAGTGTTTTCTGCACAAAAGCGATTCTGCGAAGCAATGTGAACACTTCTGCTTCCCAGGCACAGAGAAGGTGCTAGCAAGGAATTCTCTGCCTGCCTTTCCCCAGTGCTCTGCAAGCTCTCCAGGACAACATAAAATCTGGGGCTCTGTGCTTTCTTTCATTCTGAACAAGTGTTACTGTTTTCTGCACAAAAGCGATTCTGCGAAGCAATGTGAACAGGCACAGAGAAGGTGCTAGCAGGGAATTCTCTGCCTGCCTTTCCCCAGTGCTCTGCAAGCTCTCCAGGACAACATAAAATCTGGGGCTCTGTGCTTTCTTTCGTTCTGAACAAGTGTTACTGTTTTCTGCACAAAAGCGATTCTGCGAAGCAATGTGAACACTTCTGCTTCCCAGGCACAGAGAAGGTGCTAGCAGGGAATTCTCTGCCTGCCTTTCCCCAGTGCTCTGCAAGCTCTCCAGGACAACATAAAATCTGGGGCTCTGTGCTTTCTTTCCTTCTGAACAAGTGTTACTGTTTTCTGCACAAAAGCGATTCTGCGAAGCAATGTGAACAGGCACAGAGAAGGTGCTAGCAAGGAATTCTCTGCCTGCCTTTCCCCAGTGCTCTGCAAGCTCTCCAGGACAACATAACATCTGGGGCTCTGTGCTTTCTTTCCTTCTGAACAAGTGTTACTGTTTTCTGCACAAAAGCGATTCTGCGAAGCAATGTGAACACTTCTGCTTCCCAGGCACAGAGAAGGTACTAGCAAGGAATTCTCTGCCTGCCTTTCCCCAGTGCTCTGCAAGCTCTCCAGGACAACATAAAATCTGGGGCTCTGTGCTTTCTTTCGTTCTGAACAAGTGTTACTGTTTTCTGAACAAAAGTGATTCTGCGAAGCAATGTGAACAGGCACAGAGAAGGTGCTATCAGGGAATTCTCTGCCTGCCTTTCCCCAGTGCTCTGCAAGCTCTCCAGGACAACATAAAATCTGGGGCTCTGTGCTTTCTTTCCTTCTGAACAAGTGTTAGTGTTTTCTGCACAAAAGCGGTTCTTGCGAAGCAATGTGAACACTTCTGCTTCCCAGGCACAGAGAAGGTGCTAGCAGGGAATTCTCTGCCTGCCTTTCCCCAGTGCTCTGCAAGCTCTCCAGGACAACATAAAATCTGGGGCTCTGTGCTTTCTTTCCTTCTGAACAAGTGTTAGTGTTTTCTGCACAAAAGCGATTCTTGCGAAGCAATGTGAACAGGCACAGAGAAGGTGCTATCAGGGAATTCTCTGCCTGCCTTTCCCCAGTGCTCTGCAAGCTCTCCAGGACAACATAAAATCTGGGGCTCTGTGCTTTCTTTCCTTCTGAACAAGTGTTAGTGTTTTCTGCACAAAAGCGATTCTTGCGAAGCAATGTGAACACTTCTGCTTCCCAGGCACAGAGAAGGTGCTAGCAGGGAATTCTCTGCCTGCCTTTCCCCAGTGCTCTGCAAGCTCTCCAGGACAACATAGAATCTGGGGCTCTGTGCTTTCTTTCGTTCTGAACAAGTGTTACTGTTTTCTGCACAAAAGCGATTCTGCGAAGCAATGTGAACAGGCACAGAGAAGGTGCTAGCAAGGAATTCTCTGCCTGCCTTTCCCCAGTGCTCTGCAAGCTCTCCAGGACAACATAAAATCTGGGGCTCTGTGCTTTCTTTCCTTCTGAACAAGTGTTACTGTTTTCTGCACAAAAGCGATTCTGCGAAGCAATGTGAACACTTCTGCTTCCCAGGCACAGAGAAGGTGCTAGCAGGGAATTCTCTGCCTGCCTTTCCCCAGTGCTCTGCAAGCTGTCCAGGACAACATAGAATCTGGGGCTCTGTGCTTTCTTTCGTTCTGAACAAGTGTTACTGTTTTCTGCACAAAAGCGATTCTTGCGAAGCAATGTGAACACTTCTGCTTCCCAGGCACAGAGAAGGTGCTAGCAAGGAATTCTCTGCCTGCCTTTCCCCAGTGCTCTGCAAGCTCTCCAGGGCAACATAGAATCTGGGGCTCTGTGCTTTCTTTCCTTCTGAACAAGTGTTACTGTTTTCTGCACAAAAGCGATTCTTGCGAAGCAATGTGAACAGGCACAGAGAAGGTGCTATCAGGGAATTCTCTGCCTGCCTTTCCCCAGTGCTCTGCAAGCTCTCCAGGACAACATAAAATCTGGGGCTCTGTGCTTTCTTTCCTTCTGAACAAGTGTTACTGTTTTCTGCACAAAAGCGATTCTGCGAAGCAATGTGAACACTTCTGCTTCCCAGGCACAGAGAAGGTGCTAGCAAGGAATTCTCTGCCTGCCTTTCCCCAGTGCTCTGCAAGCTCTCCAGGGCAACATAGAATCTGGGGCTCTGTGCTTTCTTTCCTTCTGAACAAGTGTTACTGTTTTCTGCACAAAAGCGATTCTTGCGAAGCAATGTGAACAGGCACAGAGAAGGTGCTATCAGGGAATTCTCTGCCTGCCTTTCCCCAGTGCTCTGCAAGCTCTCCAGGACAACATAGAATCTGGGGCTCTGTGCTTTCTTTCCTTCTGAACAAGTGTTACTGTTTTCTGCACAAAAGCGATTCTTGCGAAGCAATGTGAACAGGCACAGAGAAGGTGCTATCAGGGAATTCTCTGCCTGCCTTTCCCCAGTGCTCTGCAAGCTCTCCAGGACAACATAAAATCTGGGGCTCTGTGCTTTCTTTCCTTCTGAACAAGTGTTACTGTTTTCTGCACAAAAGCGATTCTGCGAAGCAATGTGAACACTTCTGCTTCCCAGGCACAGAGAAGGTGCTAGCAGGGAATTCTCTGCCTGCCTTTCCCCAGTGCTCTGCAAGCTCTCCAGGACAACATAGAATCTGGGGCTCTGTGCTTTCTTTCGTTCTGAACAAGTGTTACTGTTTTCTGCACAAAAGCGATTCTTGCGAAGCAATGTGAACACTTCTGCTTCCCAGGCACAGAGAAGGTGCTAACAAGGAATTCTCTGCCTGCCTTTCCCCAGTGCTCTGCAAGCTCTCCAGGACAACATAGAATCTGGGGCTCTGTGCTTTCTTTCCTTCTGAACAAGTGTTACTGTTTTCTGCACAAAAGCGATTCTTGCGAAGCAATGTGAACACTTCTGCTTCCCAGGCACAGAGAAGGTGCTAGCAGGGAATTCTCTGCCTGCCTTTCCCCAGTGCTCTGCAAGCTCTCCAGGACAACATAGAATCTGGGGCTCTGTGCTTTCTTTCCTTCTGAACAAGTGTTAGTGTTTTCTGCACAAAAGCGATTCTTGCGAAGCAATGTGAACACTTCTGCTTCCCAGGCACAGAGAAGGTGCTATCAGGGAATTCTCTGCCTGCCTTTCCCCAGTGCTCTGCAAGCTCTCCAGGACAACAGCAAATCTGGGGCTCTGTGCTTTCTTTCGTTCTGAATAAGTGTTACCGTTTTCTGCACAAAAGCGATTCTGCGAAGCAATGTGAACAGGCACAGAGAAGGTGCTAGCAAGGAATTCTCTGCCTGCCTTTCCCCAGTGCTCTGCAAGCTCTCCAGGACAACATAAAATCTGGGGCTCTGTGCTTTCTTTCATTCTGAACAAGTGTTACTGTTTTCTGCACAAAAGCGATTCTGCGAAGCAATGTGAACAGGCACAGAGAAGGTGCTAGCAGGGAATTCTCTGCCTGCCTTTCCCCAGTGCTCTGCAAGCTCTCCAGGACAACATAAAATCTGGGGCTCTGTGCTTTCTTTCGTTCTGAACAAGTGTTACTGTTTTCTGCACAAAAGCGATTCTGCGAAGCAATGTGAACACTTCTGCTTCCCAGGCACAGAGAAGGTGCTAGCAGGGAATTCTCTGCCTGCCTTTCCCCAGTGCTCTGCAAGCTCTCCAGGACAACATAAAATCTGGGGCTCTGTGCTTTCTTTCGTTCTGAACAAGTGTTACTGTTTTCTGCACAAAAGCGATTCTGCGAAGCAATGTGAACAGGCACAGAGAAGGTGCTAGCAAGGAATTCTCTGCCTGCCTTTCCCCAGTGCTCTGCAAGCTCTCCAGGACAACATAAAATCTGGGGCTCTGTGCTTTCTTTCCTTCTGAACAAGTGTTACTGTTTTCTGCACAAAAGCGATTCTGCGAAGCAATGTGAACACTTCTGCTTCCCAGGCACAGAGAAGGTACTAGCAAGGAATTCTCTGCCTGCCTTTCCCCAGTGCTCTGCAAGCTCTCCAGGACAACATAAAATCTGGGGCTCTGTGCTTTCTTTCCTTCTGAACAAGTGTTAGTGTTTTCTGCACAAAAGCGATTCTGCGAAGCAATGTGAACACTTCTGCTTCCCAGGCACAGAGAAGGTGCTAGCAAGGAATTCTCTGCCTGCCTTTCCCCAGTGCTCTGCAAGCTCTCCAGGGCAACATAGAATCTGGGGCTCTGTGCTTTCTTTCGTTCTGAACAAGTGTTACTGTTTTCTGCACAAAAGCGATTCTTGCGAAGCAATGTGAACAGGCACAGAGAAGGTGCTATCAGGGAATTCTCTGCCTGCCTTTCCCCAGTGCTCTGCAAGCTCTCCAGGACAACATAAAATCTGGGGCTCTGTGCTTTCTTTCCTTCTGAACAAGTGTTACTGTTTTCTGCACAAAAGCGATTCTTGCGAAGCAATGTGAACAGGCACAGAGAAGGTGCTAGCAGGGAATTCTCTGCCTGCCTTTCCCCAGTGCTCTGCAAGCTCTCCAGGACAACATAAAATCTGGGGCTCTGTGCTTTCTTTCCTTCTGAACAAGTGTTACTGTTTTCTGCACACAAGCGATTCTGCGAAGCAATGTGAACACTTCTGCTTCCCAGGCACAGAGAAGGTGCTAGCAGGGAATTCTCTGCCTGCCTTTCCCCAGTGCTCTGCAAGCTCTCCAGGACAACATAGAATCTGGGGCTCTGTGCTTTCTTTCGTTCTGAACAAGTGTTACTGTTTTCTGCACACAAGCGATTCTTGCGAAGCAATGTGAACACTTCTGCTTCCCAGGCACAGAGAAGGTGCTAACAAGGAATTCTCTGCCTGCCTTTCCCCAGTGCTCTGCAAGCTCTCCAGGACAACACAGAATCTGGGGCTCTGTGCTTTCTTTCCTTCTGAACAAGTGTTACTGTTTTCTGCACAAAAGCGATTCTTGCGAAGCAATGTGAACACTTCTGCTTCCCAGGCACAGAGAAGGTGCTAGCAGGGAATTCTCTGCCTGCCTTTCCCCAGTGCTCTGCAAGCTCTCCAGGACAACATAGAATCTGGGGCTCTGTGCTTTCTTTCCTTCTGAACAAGTGTTAGTGTTTTCTGCACAAAAGCGATTCTTGCGAAGCAATGTGAACACTTCTGCTTCCCAGGCACAGAGAAGGTGCTATCAGGGAATTCTCTGCCTGCCTTTCCCCAGTGCTCTGCAAGTTCTCCAGGACAACAGCAAATCTGGGGCTCTGTGCTTTCTTTCGTTCTGAATAAGTGTTACCGTTTTCTGCACAAAAGCGATTCTGCGAAGCAATGTGAACAGGCACAGAGAAGGTGCTAGCAAGGAATTCTCTGCCTGCCTTTCCCCAGTGCTCTGCAAGCTCTCCAGGACAACATAAAATCTGGGGCTCTGTGCTTTCTTTCCTTCTGAACAAGTGTTAGTGTTTTCTGCACAAAAGCGATTCTTGCGAAGCAATGTGAACACTTCTGCTTCCCAGGCACAGAGAAGGTGCTAGCAAGGAATTCTCTGCCTGCCTTTCCCCAGTGCTCTGCAAGCTCTCCAGGACAACATAAAATCTGGGGCTCTGTGCTTTCTTTCATTCTGAACAAGTGTTACTGTTTTCTGCACAAAAGCGATTCTGCGAAGCAATGTGAACAGGCACAGAGAAGGTGCTAGCAGGGAATTCTCTGCCTGCCTTTCCCCAGTGCTCTGCAAGCTCTCCAGGACAACATAAAATCTGGGGCTCTGTGCTTTCTTTCGTTCTGAACAAGTGTTAGTGTTTTCTGCACAAAAGCGATTCTGCGAAGCAATGTGAACACTTCTGCTTCCCAGGCACAGAGAAGGTGCTAGCAGGGAATTCTCTGCCTGCCTTTCCCCAGTGCTCTGCAAGCTCTCCAGGACAACATAAAATCTGGGGCTCTGTGCTTTCTTTCCTTCTGAACAAGTGTTACTGTTTTCTGCACAAAAGCGATTCTGCGAAGCAATGTGAACAGGCACAGAGAAGGTGCTAGCAAGGAATTCTCTGCCTGCCTTTCCCCAGTGCTCTGCAAGCTCTCCAGGACAACATAAAATCTGGGGCTCTGTGCTTTCTTTCCTTCTGAACAAGTGTTACTGTTTTCTGCACAAAAGCGATTCTGCGAAGCAATGTGAACACTTCTGCTTCCCAGGCACAGAGAAGGTACTAGCAAGGAATTCTCTGCCTGCCTTTCCCCAGTGCTCTGCAAGCTCTCCAGGACAACATAAAATCTGGGGCTCTGTGCTTTCTTTCGTTCTGAACAAGTGTTACTGTTTTCTGAACAAAAGTGATTCTGCGAAGCAATGTGAACAGGCACAGAGAAGGTGCTATCAGGGAATTCTCTGCCTGCCTTTCCCCAGTGCTCTGCAAGCTCTCCAGGACAACATAAAATCTGGGGCTCTGTGCTTTCTTTCCTTCTGAACAAGTGTTAGTGTTTTCTGCACAAAAGCGGTTCTTGCGAAGCAATGTGAACACTTCTGCTTCCCAGGCACAGAGAAGGTGCTAGCAGGGAATTCTCTGCCTGCCTTTCCCCAGTGCTCTGCAAGCTCTCCCGGACAACATAAAATCTGGGGCTCTGTGCTTTCTTTCCTTCTGAACAAGTGTTAGTGTTTTCTGCACAAAAGCGATTCTTGCGAAGCAATGTGAACAGGCACAGAGAAGGTGCTATCAGGGAATTCTCTGCCTGCCTTTCCCCAGTGCTCTGCAAGCTCTCCAGGACAACATAAAATCTGGGGCTCTGTGCTTTCTTTCCTTCTGAACAAGTGTTAGTGTTTTCTGCACAAAAGCGATTCTTGCGAAGCAATGTGAACACTTCTGCTTCCCAGGCACAGAGAAGGTGCTAGCAGGGAATTCTCTGCCTGCCTTTCCCCAGTGCTCTGCAAGCTCTCCAGGACAACATAGAATCTGGGGCTCTGTGCTTTCTTTCGTTCTGAACAAGTGTTACTGTTTTCTGCACAAAAGCGATTCTGCGAAGCAATGTGAACAGGCACAGAGAAGGTGCTAGCAAGGAATTCTCTGCCTGCCTTTCCCCAGTGCTCTGCAAGCTCTCCAGGACAACATAAAATCTGGGGCTCTGTGCTTTCTTTCCTTCTGAACAAGTGTTACTGTTTTCTGCACAAAAGCGATTCTGCGAAGCAATGTGAACACTTCTGCTTCCCAGGAACAGAGAAGGTACTAGCAAGGAATTCTCTGCCTGCCTTTCCCCAGTGCTCTGCAAGCTCTCCAGGACAACATAAAATCTGGGGCTCTGTGCTTTCTTTCGTTCTGAACAAGTGTTACTGTTTTCTGCACAAAAGCGATTCTGCGAAGCAATGTGAACAGGCACAGAGAAGGTGCTAGCAAGGAATTCTCTGCCTGCCTTTCCCCAGTGCTCTGCAAGCTCTCCAGGACAACATAAAATCTGGGGCTCTGTGCTTTCTTTCCTTCTGAACAAGTGTTACTGTTTTCTGCACAAAAGCGATTCTGCGAAGCAATGTGAACACTTCTGCTTCCCAGGCACAGAGAAGGTGCTAGCAGGGAATTCTCTGCCTGCCTTTCCCCAGTGCTCTGCAAGCTCTCCAGGACAACATAGAATCTGGGGCTCTGTGCTTTCTTTCGTTCTGAACAAGTGTTACTGTTTTCTGCACAAAAGCGATTCTTGCGAAGCAATGTGAACACTTCTGCTTCCCAGGCACAGAGAAGGTGCTAGCAAGGAATTCTCTGCCTGCCTTTCCCCAGTGCTCTGCAAGCTCTCCAGGGCAACATAGAATCTGGGGCTCTGTGCTTTCTTTCCTTCTGAACAAGTGTTACTGTTTTCTGCACAAAAGCGATTCTTGCGAAGCAATGTGAACAGGCACAGAGAAGGTGCTAT
The DNA here is from genome assembly GCF_031877795.1 of Strix aluco. Lineage (NCBI taxonomy): Eukaryota > Metazoa > Chordata > Aves > Strigiformes > Strigidae > Strix > Strix aluco. The sequence continues at coordinate 296,127 of NW_027436609.1, read as the reverse complement.
CAGGGAATTCTCTGCCTGCCTTTCCCCAGTGCTCTGCAAGCTCTCCAGGACAACATAGAATCTGGGGCTCTGTGCTTTCTTTCCTTCTGAACAAGTGTTACTGTTTTCTGCACAAAAGCGATTCTTGCGAAGCAATGTGAACAGGCACAGAGAAGGTGCTATCAGGGAATTCTCTGCCTGCCTTTCCCCAGTGCTCTGCAAGCTCTCCAGGACAACATAAAATCTGGGGCTCTGTGCTTTCTTTCCTTCTGAACAAGTGTTACTGTTTTCTGCACAAAAGCGATTCTGCGAAGCAATGTGAACACTTCTGCTTCCCAGGCACAGAGAAGGTGCTAGCAGGGAATTCTCTGCCTGCCTTTCCCCAGTGCTCTGCAAGCTCTCCAGGACAACATAGAATCTGGGGCTCTGTGCTTTCTTTCGTTCTGAACAAGTGTTACTGTTTTCTGCACACAAGCGATTCTTGCGAAGCAATGTGAACACTTCTGCTTCCCAGGCACAGAGAAGGTGCTAACAAGGAATTCTCTGCCTGCCTTTCCCCAGTGCTCTGCAAGCTCTCCAGGACAACATAGAATCTGGGGCTCTGTGCTTTCTTTCCTTCTGAACAAGTGTTACTGTTTTCTGCACAAAAGCGATTCTTGCGAAGCAATGTGAACACTTCTGCTTCCCAGGCACAGAGAAGGTGCTAGCAGGGAATTCTCTGCCTGCCTTTCCCCAGTGCTCTGCAAGCTCTCCAGGACAACATAGAATCTGGGGCTCTGTGCTTTCTTTCCTTCTGAACAAGTGTTAGTGTTTTCTGCACAAAAGCGATTCTTGCGAAGCAATGTGAACACTTCTGCTTCCCAGGCACAGAGAAGGTGCTATCAGGGAATTCTCTGCCTGCCTTTCCCCAGTGCTCTGCAAGCTCTCCAGGACAACAGCAAATCTGGGGCTCTGTGCTTTCTTTCGTTCTGAATAAGTGTTACCGTTTTCTGCACAAAAGCGATTCTGCGAAGCAATGTGAACAGGCACAGAGAAGGTGCTAGCAAGGAATTCTCTGCCTGCCTTTCCCCAGTGCTCTGCAAGCTCTCCAGGACAACATAAAATCTGGGGCTCTGTGCTTTCTTTCATTCTGAACAAGTGTTACTGTTTTCTGCACAAAAGCGATTCTGCGAAGCAATGTGAACAGGCACAGAGAAGGTGCTAGCAGGGAATTCTCTGCCTGCCTTTCCCCAGTGCTCTGCAAGCTCTCCAGGACAACATAAAATCTGGGGCTCTGTGCTTTCTTTCGTTCTGAACAAGTGTTACTGTTTTCTGCACAAAAGCGATTCTGCGAAGCAATGTGAACACTTCTGCTTCCCAGGCACAGAGAAGGTGCTAGCAGGGAATTCTCTGCCTGCCTTTCCCCAGTGCTCTGCAAGCTCTCCAGGACAACATAAAATCTGGGGCTCTGTGCTTTCTTTCGTTCTGAACAAGTGTTACTGTTTTCTGCACAAAAGCGATTCTGCGAAGCAATGTGAACAGGCACAGAGAAGGTGCTAGCAAGGAATTCTCTGCCTGCCTTTCCCCAGTGCTCTGCAAGCTCTCCAGGACAACATAAAATCTGGGGCTCTGTGCTTTCTTTCCTTCTGAACAAGTGTTACTGTTTTCTGCACAAAAGCGATTCTGCGAAGCAATGTGAACACTTCTGCTTCCCAGGCACAGAGAAGGTACTAGCAAGGAATTCTCTGCCTGCCTTTCCCCAGTGCTCTGCAAGCTCTCCAGGACAACATAAAATCTGGGGCTCTGTGCTTTCTTTCCTTCTGAACAAGTGTTAGTGTTTTCTGCACAAAAGCGATTCTGCGAAGCAATGTGAACACTTCTGCTTCCCAGGCACAGAGAAGGTGCTAGCAAGGAATTCTCTGCCTGCCTTTCCCCAGTGCTCTGCAAGCTCTCCAGGGCAACATAGAATCTGGGGCTCTGTGCTTTCTTTCGTTCTGAACAAGTGTTACTGTTTTCTGCACAAAAGCGATTCTTGCGAAGCAATGTGAACAGGCACAGAGAAGGTGCTATCAGGGAATTCTCTGCCTGCCTTTCCCCAGTGCTCTGCAAGCTCTCCAGGACAACATAAAATCTGGGGCTCTGTGCTTTCTTTCCTTCTGAACAAGTGTTACTGTTTTCTGCACAAAAGCGATTCTTGCGAAGCAATGTGAACAGGCACAGAGAAGGTGCTAGCAGGGAATTCTCTGCCTGCCTTTCCCCAGTGCTCTGCAAGCTCTCCAGGACAACATAAAATCTGGGGCTCTGTGCTTTCTTTCCTTCTGAACAAGTGTTACTGTTTTCTGCACAAAAGCGATTCTGCGAAGCAATGTGAACACTTCTGCTTCCCAGGCACAGAGAAGGTGCTAGCAGGGAATTCTCTGCCTGCCTTTCCCCAGTGCTCTGCAAGCTCTCCAGGACAACATAGAATCTGGGGCTCTGTGCTTTCTTTCGTTCTGAACAAGTGTTACTGTTTTCTGCACACAAGCGATTCTTGCGAAGCAATGTGAACACTTCTGCTTCCCAGGCACAGAGAAGGTGCTAACAAGGAATTCTCTGCCTGCCTTTCCCCAGTGCTCTGCAAGCTCTCCAGGACAACATAGAATCTGGGGCTCTGTGCTTTCTTTCCTTCTGAACAAGTGTTACTGTTTTCTGCACAAAAGCGATTCTTGCGAAGCAATGTGAACACTTCTGCTTCCCAGGCACAGAGAAGGTGCTAGCAGGGAATTCTCTGCCTGCCTTTCCCCAGTGCTCTGCAAGCTCTCCAGGACAACATAGAATCTGGGGCTCTGTGCTTTCTTTCCTTCTGAACAAGTGTTAGTGTTTTCTGCACAAAAGCGATTCTTGCGAAGCAATGTGAACACTTCTGCTTCCCAGGCACAGAGAAGGTGCTATCAGGGAATTCTCTGCCTGCCTTTCCCCAGTGCTCTGCAAGTTCTCCAGGACAACAGCAAATCTGGGGCTCTGTGCTTTCTTTCGTTCTGAATAAGTGTTACCGTTTTCTGCACAAAAGCGATTCTGCGAAGCAATGTGAACAGGCACAGAGAAGGTGCTAGCAAGGAATTCTCTGCCTGCCTTTCCCCAGTGCTCTGCAAGCTCTCCAGGACAACATAAAATCTGGGGCTCTGTGCTTTCTTTCCTTCTGAACAAGTGTTAGTGTTTTCTGCACAAAAGCGATTCTTGCGAAGCAATGTGAACACTTCTGCTTCCCAGGCACAGAGAAGGTGCTAGCAAGGAATTCTCTGCCTGCCTTTCCCCAGTGCTCTGCAAGCTCTCCAGGACAACATAAAATCTGGGGCTCTGTGCTTTCTTTCATTCTGAACAAGTGTTACTGTTTTCTGCACAAAAGCGATTCTGCGAAGCAATGTGAACAGGCACAGAGAAGGTGCTAGCAGGGAATTCTCTGCCTGCCTTTCCCCAGTGCTCTGCAAGCTCTCCAGGACAACATAAAATCTGGGGCTCTGTGCTTTCTTTCGTTCTGAACAAGTGTTAGTGTTTTCTGCACAAAAGCGATTCTGCGAAGCAATGTGAACACTTCTGCTTCCCAGGCACAGAGAAGGTGCTAGCAGGGAATTCTCTGCCTGCCTTTCCCCAGTGCTCTGCAAGCTCTCCAGGACAACATAAAATCTGGGGCTCTGTGCTTTCTTTCCTTCTGAACAAGTGTTACTGTTTTCTGCACAAAAGCGATTCTGCGAAGCAATGTGAACAGGCACAGAGAAGGTGCTAGCAAGGAATTCTCTGCCTGCCTTTCCCCAGTGCTCTGCAAGCTCTCCAGGACAACATAAAATCTGGGGCTCTGTGCTTTCTTTCCTTCTGAACAAGTGTTACTGTTTTCTGCACAAAAGCGATTCTGCGAAGCAATGTGAACACTTCTGCTTCCCAGGCACAGAGAAGGTACTAGCAAGGAATTCTCTGCCTGCCTTTCCCCAGTGCTCTGCAAGCTCTCCAGGACAACATAAAATCTGGGGCTCTGTGCTTTCTTTCGTTCTGAACAAGTGTTACTGTTTTCTGAACAAAAGTGATTCTGCGAAGCAATGTGAACAGGCACAGAGAAGGTGCTATCAGGGAATTCTCTGCCTGCCTTTCCCCAGTGCTCTGCAAGCTCTCCAGGACAACATAAAATCTGGGGCTCTGTGCTTTCTTTCCTTCTGAACAAGTGTTAGTGTTTTCTGCACAAAAGCGGTTCTTGCGAAGCAATGTGAACACTTCTGCTTCCCAGGCACAGAGAAGGTGCTAGCAGGGAATTCTCTGCCTGCCTTTCCCCAGTGCTCTGCAAGCTCTCCCGGACAACATAAAATCTGGGGCTCTGTGCTTTCTTTCCTTCTGAACAAGTGTTAGTGTTTTCTGCACAAAAGCGATTCTTGCGAAGCAATGTGAACAGGCACAGAGAAGGTGCTATCAGGGAATTCTCTGCCTGCCTTTCCCCAGTGCTCTGCAAGCTCTCCAGGACAACATAAAATCTGGGGCTCTGTGCTTTCTTTCCTTCTGAACAAGTGTTAGTGTTTTCTGCACAAAAGCGATTCTTGCGAAGCAATGTGAACACTTCTGCTTCCCAGGCACAGAGAAGGTGCTAGCAGGGAATTCTCTGCCTGCCTTTCCCCAGTGCTCTGCAAGCTCTCCAGGACAACATAGAATCTGGGGCTCTGTGCTTTCTTTCGTTCTGAACAAGTGTTACTGTTTTCTGCACAAAAGCGATTCTGCGAAGCAATGTGAACAGGCACAGAGAAGGTGCTAGCAAGGAATTCTCTGCCTGCCTTTCCCCAGTGCTCTGCAAGCTCTCCAGGACAACATAAAATCTGGGGCTCTGTGCTTTCTTTCCTTCTGAACAAGTGTTACTGTTTTCTGCACAAAAGCGATTCTGCGAAGCAATGTGAACACTTCTGCTTCCCAGGAACAGAGAAGGTACTAGCAAGGAATTCTCTGCCTGCCTTTCCCCAGTGCTCTGCAAGCTCTCCAGGACAACATAAAATCTGGGGCTCTGTGCTTTCTTTCGTTCTGAACAAGTGTTACTGTTTTCTGCACAAAAGCGATTCTGCGAAGCAATGTGAACAGGCACAGAGAAGGTGCTAGCAAGGAATTCTCTGCCTGCCTTTCCCCAGTGCTCTGCAAGCTCTCCAGGACAACATAAAATCTGGGGCTCTGTGCTTTCTTTCCTTCTGAACAAGTGTTACTGTTTTCTGCACAAAAGCGATTCTGCGAAGCAATGTGAACACTTCTGCTTCCCAGGCACAGAGAAGGTGCTAGCAGGGAATTCTCTGCCTGCCTTTCCCCAGTGCTCTGCAAGCTCTCCAGGACAACATAGAATCTGGGGCTCTGTGCTTTCTTTCGTTCTGAACAAGTGTTACTGTTTTCTGCACAAAAGCGATTCTTGCGAAGCAATGTGAACACTTCTGCTTCCCAGGCACAGAGAAGGTGCTAGCAAGGAATTCTCTGCCTGCCTTTCCCCAGTGCTCTGCAAGCTCTCCAGGGCAACATAGAATCTGGGGCTCTGTGCTTTCTTTCCTTCTGAACAAGTGTTACTGTTTTCTGCACAAAAGCGATTCTTGCGAAGCAATGTGAACAGGCACAGAGAAGGTGCTATCAGGGAATTCTCTGCCTGCCTTTCCCCAGTGCTCTGCAAGCTCTCCAGGACAACATAAAATCTGGGGCTCTGTGCTTTCTTTCCTTCTGAACAAGTGTTAGTGTTTTCTGCACAAAAGCGATTCTGCGAAGCAATGTGAACACTTCTGCTTCCCAGGCACAGAGAAGGTGCTAGCAAGGAATTCTCTGCCTGCCTTTCCCCAGTGCTCTGCAAGCTCTCCAGGGCAACATAGAATCTGGGGCTCTGTGCTTTCTTTCCTTCTGAACAAGTGTTACTGTTTTCTGCACAAAAGCGATTCTTGCGAAGCAATGTGAACAGGCACAGAGAAGGTGCTATCAGGGAATTCTCTGCCTGCCTTTCCCCAGTGCTCTGCAAGCTCTCCAGGACAACATAGAATCTGGGGCTCTGTGCTTTCTTTCCTTCTGAACAAGTGTTACTGTTTTCTGCACAAAAGCGATTCTTGCGAAGCAATGTGAACAGGCACAGAGAAGGTGCTATCAGGGAATTCTCTGCCTGCCTTTCCCCAGTGCTCTGCAAGCTCTCCAGGACAACATAAAATCTGGGGCTCTGTGCTTTCTTTCCTTCTGAACAAGTGTTAGTGTTTTCTGCACAAAAGCGATTCTTGCGAAGCAATGTGAACACTTCTGCTTCCCAGGCACAGAGAAGGTGCTAGCAGGGAATTCTCTGCCTGCCTTTCCCCAGTGCTCTGCAAGCTCTCCAGGACAACATAGAATCTGGGGCTCTGTGCTTTCTTTCGTTCTGAACAAGTGTTACTGTTTTCTGCACAAAAGCGATTCTGCGAAGCAATGTGAACAGGCACAGAGAAGGTGCTAGCAAGGAATTCTCTGCCTGCCTTTCCCCAGTGCTCTGCAAGCTCTCCAGGACAACATAAAATCTGGGGCTCTGTGCTTTCTTTCCTTCTGAACAAGTGTTACTGTTTTCTGCACAAAAGCGATTCTGCGAAGCAATGTGAACACTTCTGCTTCCCAGGAACAGAGAAGGTACTAGCAAGGAATTCTCTGCCTGCCTTTCCCCAGTGCTCTGCAAGCTCTCCAGGACAACATAAAATCTGGGGCTCTGTGCTTTCTTTCGTTCTGAACAAGTGTTACTGTTTTCTGCACAAAAGCGATTCTGCGAAGCAATGTGAACAGGCACAGAGAAGGTGCTAGCAAGGAATTCTCTGCCTGCCTTTCCCCAGTGCTCTGCAAGCTCTCCAGGACAACATAAAATCTGGGGCTCTGTGCTTTCTTTCCTTCTGAACAAGTGTTACTGTTTTCTGCACAAAAGCGATTCTGCGAAGCAATGTGAACACTTCTGCTTCCCAGGCACAGAGAAGGTGCTAGCAGGGAATTCTCTGCCTGCCTTTCCCCAGTGCTCTGCAAGCTCTCCAGGACAACATAGAATCTGGGGCTCTGTGCTTTCTTTCGTTCTGAACAAGTGTTACTGTTTTCTGCACAAAAGCGATTCTTGCGAAGCAATGTGAACACTTCTGCTTCCCAGGCACAGAGAAGGTGCTAGCAAGGAATTCTCTGCCTGCCTTTCCCCAGTGCTCTGCAAGCTCTCCAGGGCAACATAGAATCTGGGGCTCTGTGCTTTCTTTCCTTCTGAACAAGTGTTACTGTTTTCTGCACAAAAGCGATTCTTGCGAAGCAATGTGAACAGGCACAGAGAAGGTGCTATCAGGGAATTCTCTGCCTGCCTTTCCCCAGTGCTCTGCAAGCTCTCCAGGACAACATAGAATCTGGGGCTCTGTGCTTTCTTTCCTTCTGAACAAGTGTTACTGTTTTCTGCACAAAAGCGATTCTTGCGAAGCAATGTGAACAGGCACAGAGAAGGTGCTATCAGGGAATTCTCTGCCTGCCTTTCCCCAGTGCTCTGCAAGCTCTCCAGGACAACATAAAATCTGGGGCTCTGTGCTTTCTTTCCTTCTGAACAAGTGTTACTGTTTTCTGCACAAAAGCGATTCTGCGAAGCAATGTGAACACTTCTGCTTCCCAGGCACAGAGAAGGTGCTAGCAGGGAATTCTCTGCCTGCCTTTCCCCAGTGCTCTGCAAGCTCTCCAGGACAACATAGAATCTGGGGCTCTGTGCTTTCTTTCGTTCTGAACAAGTGTTACTGTTTTCTGCACACAAGCGATTCTTGCGAAGCAATGTGAACACTTCTGCTTCCCAGGCACAGAGAAGGTGCTAACAAGGAATTCTCTGCCTGCCTTTCCCCAGTGCTCTGCAAGCTCTCCAGGACAACATAGAATCTGGGGCTCTGTGCTTTCTTTCCTTCTGAACAAGTGTTACTGTTTTCTGCACAAAAGCGATTCTTGCGAAGCAATGTGAACACTTCTGCTTCCCAGGCACAGAGAAGGTGCTAGCAGGGAATTCTCTGCCTGCCTTTCCCCAGTGCTCTGCAAGCTCTCCAGGACAACATAGAATCTGGGGCTCTGTGCTTTCTTTCCTTCTGAACAAGTGTTAGTGTTTTCTGCACAAAAGCGATTCTTGCGAAGCAATGTGAACACTTCTGCTTCCCAGGCACAGAGAAGGTGCTATCAGGGAATTCTCTGCCTGCCTTTCCCCAGTGCTCTGCAAGCTCTCCAGGACAACAGCAAATCTGGGGCTCTGTGCTTTCTTTCGTTCTGAATAAGTGTTACCGTTTTCTGCACAAAAGCGATTCTGCGAAGCAATGTGAACAGGCACAGAGAAGGTGCTAGCAAGGAATTCTCTGCCTGCCTTTCCCCAGTGCTCTGCAAGCTCTCCAGGACAACATAAAATCTGGGGCTCTGTGCTTTCTTTCATTCTGAACAAGTGTTACTGTTTTCTGCACAAAAGCGATTCTGCGAAGCAATGTGAACAGGCACAGAGAAGGTGCTAGCAGGGAATTCTCTGCCTGCCTTTCCCCAGTGCTCTGCAAGCTCTCCAGGACAACATAAAATCTGGGGCTCTGTGCTTTCTTTCGTTCTGAACAAGTGTTACTGTTTTCTGCACAAAAGCGATTCTGCGAAGCAATGTGAACACTTCTGCTTCCCAGGCACAGAGAAGGTGCTAGCAGGGAATTCTCTGCCTGCCTTTCCCCAGTGCTCTGCAAGCTCTCCAGGACAACATAAAATCTGGGGCTCTGTGCTTTCTTTCGTTCTGAACAAGTGTTACTGTTTTCTGCACAAAAGCGATTCTGCGAAGCAATGTGAACAGGCACAGAGAAGGTGCTAGCAAGGAATTCTCTGCCTGCCTTTCCCCAGTGCTCTGCAAGCTCTCCAGGACAACATAAAATCTGGGGCTCTGTGCTTTCTTTCCTTCTGAACAAGTGTTACTGTTTTCTGCACAAAAGCGATTCTGCGAAGCAATGTGAACACTTCTGCTTCCCAGGCACAGAGAAGGTACTAGCAAGGAATTCTCTGCCTGCCTTTCCCCAGTGCTCTGCAAGCTCTCCAGGACAACATAAAATCTGGGGCTCTGTGCTTTCTTTCCTTCTGAACAAGTGTTAGTGTTTTCTGCACAAAAGCGATTCTGCGAAGCAATGTGAACACTTCTGCTTCCCAGGCACAGAGAAGGTGCTAGCAAGGAATTCTCTGCCTGCCTTTCCCCAGTGCTCTGCAAGCTCTCCAGGGCAACATAGAATCTGGGGCTCTGTGCTTTCTTTCGTTCTGAACAAGTGTTACTGTTTTCTGCACAAAAGCGATTCTTGCGAAGCAATGTGAACAGGCACAGAGAAGGTGCTATCAGGGAATTCTCTGCCTGCCTTTCCCCAGTGCTCTGCAAGCTCTCCAGGACAACATAAAATCTGGGGCTCTGTGCTTTCTTTCCTTCTGAACAAGTGTTACTGTTTTCTGCACAAAAGCGATTCTTGCGAAGCAATGTGAACAGGCACAGAGAAGGTGCTAGCAGGGAATTCTCTGCCTGCCTTTCCCCAGTGCTCTGCAAGCTCTCCAGGACAACATAAAATCTGGGGCTCTGTGCTTTCTTTCCTTCTGAACAAGTGTTACTGTTTTCTGCACAAAAGCGATTCTGCGAAGCAATGTGAACACTTCTGCTTCCCAGGCACAGAGAAGGTGCTAGCAGGGAATTCTCTGCCTGCCTTTCCCCAGTGCTCTGCAAGCTCTCCAGGACAACATAGAATCTGGGGCTCTGTGCTTTCTTTCGTTCTGAACAAGTGTTACTGTTTTCTGCACACAAGCGATTCTTGCGAAGCAATGTGAACACTTCTGCTTCCCAGGCACAGAGAAGGTGCTAACAAGGAATTCTCTGCCTGCCTTTCCCCAGTGCTCTGCAAGCTCTCCAGGACAACATAGAATCTGGGGCTCTGTGCTTTCTTTCCTTCTGAACAAGTGTTACTGTTTTCTGCACAAAAGCGATTCTTGCGAAGCAATGTGAACACTTCTGCTTCCCAGGCACAGAGAAGGTGCTAGCAGGGAATTCTCTGCCTGCCTTTCCCCAGTGCTCTGCAAGCTCTCCAGGACAACATAGAATCTGGGGCTCTGTGCTTTCTTTCCTTCTGAACAAGTGTTAGTGTTTTCTGCACAAAAGCGATTCTTGCGAAGCAATGTGAACACTTCTGCTTCCCAGGCACAGAGAAGGTGCTATCAGGGAATTCTCTGCCTGCCTTTCCCCAGTGCTCTGCAAGTTCTCCAGGACAACAGCAAATCTGGGGCTCTGTGCTTTCTTTCGTTCTGAATAAGTGTTACCGTTTTCTGCACAAAAGCGATTCTGCGAAGCAATGTGAACAGGCACAGAGAAGGTGCTAGCAAGGAATTCTCTGCCTGCCTTTCCCCAGTGCTCTGCAAGCTCTCCAGGACAACATAAAATCTGGGGCTCTGTGCTTTCTTTCCTTCTGAACAAGTGTTAGTGTTTTCTGCACAAAAGCGATTCTTGCGAAGCAATGTGAACACTTCTGCTTCCCAGGCACAGAGAAGGTGCTAGCAAGGAATTCTCTGCCTGCCTTTCCCCAGTGCTCTGCAAGCTCTCCAGGACAACATAAAATCTGGGGCTCTGTGCTTTCTTTCATTCTGAACAAGTGTTACTGTTTTCTGCACAAAAGCGATTCTGCGAAGCAATGTGAACAGGCACAGAGAAGGTGCTAGCAGGGAATTCTCTGCCTGCCTTTCCCCAGTGCTCTGCAAGCTCTCCAGGACAACATAAAATCTGGGGCTCTGTGCTTTCTTTCGTTCTGAACAAGTGTTAGTGTTTTCTGCACAAAAGCGATTCTGCGAAGCAATGTGAACACTTCTGCTTCCCAGGCACAGAGAAGGTGCTAGCAGGGAATTCTCTGCCTGCCTTTCCCCAGTGCTCTGCAAGCTCTCCAGGACAACATAAAATCTGGGGCTCTGTGCTTTCTTTCCTTCTGAACAAGTGTTACTGTTTTCTGCACAAAAGCGATTCTGCGAAGCAATGTGAACAGGCACAGAGAAGGTGCTAGCAAGGAATTCTCTGCCTGCCTTTCCCCAGTGCTCTGCAAGCTCTCCAGGACAACATAAAATCTGGGGCTCTGTGCTTTCTTTCCTTCTGAACAAGTGTTACTGTTTTCTGCACAAAAGCGATTCTGCGAAGCAATGTGAACACTTCTGCTTCCCAGGCACAGAGAAGGTACTAGCAAGGAATTCTCTGCCTGCCTTTCCCCAGTGCTCTGCAAGCTCTCCAGGACAACATAAAATCTGGGGCTCTGTGCTTTCTTTCGTTCTGAACAAGTGTTACTGTTTTCTGAACAAAAGTGATTCTGCGAAGCAATGTGAACAGGCACAGAGAAGGTGCTATCAGGGAATTCTCTGCCTGCCTTTCCCCAGTGCTCTGCAAGCTCTCCAGGACAACATAAAATCTGGGGCTCTGTGCTTTCTTTCCTTCTGAACAAGTGTTAGTGTTTTCTGCACAAAAGCGGTTCTTGCGAAGCAATGTGAACACTTCTGCTTCCCAGGCACAGAGAAGGTGCTAGCAGGGAATTCTCTGCCTGCCTTTCCCCAGTGCTCTGCAAGCTCTCCCGGACAACATAAAATCTGGGGCTCTGTGCTTTCTTTCCTTCTGAACAAGTGTTAGTGTTTTCTGCACAAAAGCGATTCTTGCGAAGCAATGTGAACAGGCACAGAGAAGGTGCTATCAGGGAATTCTCTGCCTGCCTTTCCCCAGTGCTCTGCAAGCTCTCCAGGACAACATAAAATCTGGGGCTCTGTGCTTTCTTTCCTTCTGAACAAGTGTTAGTGTTTTCTGCACAAAAGCGATTCTTGCGAAGCAATGTGAACACTTCTGCTTCCCAGGCACAGAGAAGGTGCTAGCAGGGAATTCTCTGCCTGCCTTTCCCCAGTGCTCTGCAAGCTCTCCAGGACAACATAGAATCTGGGGCTCTGTGCTTTCTTTCGTTCTGAACAAGTGTTACTGTTTTCTGCACAAAAGCGATTCTGCGAAGCAATGTGAACAGGCACAGAGAAGGTGCTAGCAAGGAATTCTCTGCCTGCCTTTCCCCAGTGCTCTGCAAGCTCTCCAGGACAACATAAAATCTGGGGCTCTGTGCTTTCTTTCCTTCTGAACAAGTGTTACTGTTTTCTGCACAAAAGCGATTCTGCGAAGCAATGTGAACACTTCTGCTTCCCAGGAACAGAGAAGGTACTAGCAAGGAATTCTCTGCCTGCCTTTCCCCAGTGCTCTGCAAGCTCTCCAGGACAACATAAAATCTGGGGCTCTGTGCTTTCTTTCGTTCTGAACAAGTGTTACTGTTTTCTGCACAAAAGCGATTCTGCGAAGCAATGTGAACAGGCACAGAGAAGGTGCTAGCAAGGAATTCTCTGCCTGCCTTTCCCCAGTGCTCTGCAAGCTCTCCAGGACAACATAAAATCTGGGGCTCTGTGCTTTCTTTCCTTCTGAACAAGTGTTACTGTTTTCTGCACAAAAGCGATTCTGCGAAGCAATGTGAACACTTCTGCTTCCCAGGCACAGAGAAGGTGCTAGCAGGGAATTCTCTGCCTGCCTTTCCCCAGTGCTCTGCAAGCTCTCCAGGACAACATAGAATCTGGGGCTCTGTGCTTTCTTTCGTTCTGAACAAGTGTTACTGTTTTCTGCACAAAAGCGATTCTTGCGAAGCAATGTGAACACTTCTGCTTCCCAGGCACAGAGAAGGTGCTAGCAAGGAATTCTCTGCCTGCCTTTCCCCAGTGCTCTGCAAGCTCTCCAGGGCAACATAGAATCTGGGGCTCTGTGCTTTCTTTCCTTCTGAACAAGTGTTACTGTTTTCTGCACAAAAGCGATTCTTGCGAAGCAATGTGAACAGGCACAGAGAAGGTGCTATCAGGGAATTCTCTGCCTGCCTTTCCCCAGTGCTCTGCAAGCTCTCCAGGACAACATAAAATCTGGGGCTCTGTGCTTTCTTTCCTTCTGAACAAGTGTTAGTGTTTTCTGCACAAAAGCGATTCTGCGAAGCAATGTGAACACTTCTGCTTCCCAGGCACAGAGAAGGTGCTAGCAAGGAATTCTCTGCCTGCCTTTCCCCAGTGCTCTGCAAGCTCTCCAGGGCAACATAGAATCTGGGGCTCTGTGCTTTCTTTCCTTCTGAACAAGTGTTACTGTTTTCTGCACAAAAGCGATTCTTGCGAAGCAATGTGAACAGGCACAGAGAAGGTGCTATCAGGGAATTCTCTGCCTGCCTTTCCCCAGTGCTCTGCAAGCTCTCCAGGACAACATAGAATCTGGGGCTCTGTGCTTTCTTTCCTTCTGAACAAGTGTTACTGTTTTCTGCACAAAAGCGATTCTTGCGAAGCAATGTGAACAGGCACAGAGAAGGTGCTATCAGGGAATTCTCTGCCTGCCTTTCCCCAGTGCTCTGCAAGCTCTCCAGGACAACATAAAATCTGGGGCTCTGTGCTTTCTTTCCTTCTGAACAAGTGTTACTGTTTTCTGCACAAAAGCGATTCTGCGAAGCAATGTGAACACTTCTGCTTCCCAGGCACAGAGAAGGTGCTAGCAGGGAATTCTCTGCCTGCCTTTCCCCAGTGCTCTGCAAGCTCTCCAGGACAACATAGAATCTGGGGCTCTGTGCTTTCTTTCGTTCTGAACAAGTGTTACTGTTTTCTGCACACAAGCGATTCTTGCGAAGCAATGTGAACACTTCTGCTTCCCAGGCACAGAGAAGGTGCTAACAAGGAATTCTCTGCCTGCCTTTCCCCAGTGCTCTGCAAGCTCTCCAGGACAACATAGAATCTGGGGCTCTGTGCTTTCTTTCCTTCTGAACAAGTGTTACTGTTTTCTGCACAAAAGCGATTCTTGCGAAGCAATGTGAACACTTCTGCTTCCCAGGCACAGAGAAGGTGCTAGCAGGGAATTCTCTGCCTGCCTTTCCCCAGTGCTCTGCAAGCTCTCCAGGACAACATAGAATCTGGGGCTCTGTGCTTTCTTTCCTTCTGAACAAGTGTTAGTGTTTTCTGCACAAAAGCGATTCTTGCGAAGCAATGTGAACACTTCTGCTTCCCAGGCACAGAGAAGGTGCTATCAGGGAATTCTCTGCCTGCCTTTCCCCAGTGCTCTGCAAGCTCTCCAGGACAACAGCAAATCTGGGGCTCTGTGCTTTCTTTCGTTCTGAATAAGTGTTACCGTTTTCTGCACAAAAGCGATTCTGCGAAGCAATGTGAACAGGCACAGAGAAGGTGCTAGCAAGGAATTCTCTGCCTGCCTTTCCCCAGTGCTCTGCAAGCTCTCCAGGACAACATAAAATCTGGGGCTCTGTGCTTTCTTTCCTTCTGAACAAGTGTTAGTGTTTTCTGCACAAAAGCGATTCTGCGAAGCAATGTGAACACTTCTGCTTCCCAGGCACAGAGAAGGTGCTAGCAAGGAATTCTCTGCCTGCCTTTCCCCAGTGCTCTACAAGCTCTCCAGGACAACATAAAATCTGGGGCTCTGTGCTTTCTTTCATTCTGAACAAGTGTTACTGTTTTCTGCACAAAAGCGATTCTGCGAAGCAATGTGAACAGGCACAGAGAAGGTGCTAGCAGGGAATTCTCTGCCTGCCTTTCCCCAGTGCTCTGCAAGCTCTCCAGGACAACATAAAATCTGGGGCTCTGTGCTTTCTTTCCTTCTGAACAAGTGTTAGTGTTTTCTGCACAAAAGCGATTCTTGCGAAGCAATGTGAACACTTCTGCTTCCCAGGCACAGAGAAGGTGCTAGCAGGGAATTCTCTGCCTGCCTTTCCCCAGTGCTCTGCAAGCTCTCCAGGACAACATAAAATCTGGGGCTCTGTGCTTTCTTTCGTTCTGAACAAGTGTTACTGTTTTCTGCACAAAAGCGATTCTGCGAAGCAATGTGAACAGGCACAGAGAAGGTGCTAGCAAGGAATTCTCTGCCTGCCTTTCCCCAGTGCTCTGCAAGCTCTCCAGGACAACATAAAATCTGGGGCTCTGTGCTTTCTTTCCTTCTGAACAAGTGTTAGTGTTTTCTGCACAAAAGCGATTCTGCGAAGCAATGTGAACACTTCTGCTTCCCAGGCACAGAGAAGGTGCTAGCAAGGAATTCTCTGCCTGCCTTTCCCCAGTGCTCTGCAAGCTCTCCAGGACAACATAAAATCTGGGGCTCTGTGCTTTCTTTCGTTCTGAACAAGTGTTACTGTTTTCTGAACAAAAGTGATTCTGCGAAGCAATGTGAACAGGCACAGAGAAGGTGCTAGCAGGGAATTCTCTGCCTGCCTTTCCCCAGTGCTCTGCAAGCTCTCCAGGACAACATAGAATCTGGGGCTCTGTGCTTTCTTTCGTTCTGAACAAGTGTTACTGTTTTCTGCACAAAAGCGATTCTTGCGAAGCAATGTGAACACTTCTGCTTCCCAGGCACAGAGAAGGTGCTAGCAGGGAATTCTCTGCCTGCCTTTCCCCAGTGCTCTGCAAGCTCTCCAGGACAACATAGAATCTGGGGCTCTGTGCTTTCTTTCCTTCTGAACAAGTGTTACTGTTTTCTGCACAAAAGCGATTCTGCGAAGCAATGTGAACACTTCTGCTTCCCAGGCACAGAGAAGGTGCTAGCAGGGAATTCTCTGCCTGCCTTTCCCCAGTGCTCTGCAAGCTCTCCAGGACAACATAAAATCTGGGGCTCTGTGCTTTCTTTCCTTCTGAACAAGTGTTACTGTTTTCTGCACAAAAGCGATTCTTGCGAAGCAATGTGAACAGTCACAGAGAAGGTGCTATCAGGGAATTCTCTGCCTGCCTTTCCCCAGTGCTCTGCAAGCTCTCCAGGACAACATAAAATCTGGGGCTCTGTGCTTTCTTTCCTTCTGAACAAGTGTTACTGTTTTCTGCACAAAAGCGATTCTGCGAAGCAATGTGAACACTTCTGCTTCCCAGGAACAGAGAAGGTACTAGCAAGGAATTCTCTGCCTGCCTTTCCCCAGTGCTCTGCAAGCTCTCCAGGACAACATAAAATCTGGGGCTCTGTGCTTTCTTTCGTTCTGAACAAGTGTTACTGTTTTCTGCACAAAAGCGATTCTTGCGAAGCAATGTGAACACTTCTGCTTCCCAGGCACAGAGAAGGTGCTAGCAAGGAATTCTCTGCCTGCCTTTCCCCAGTGCTCTGCAAGCTCTCCAGGGCAACATAGAATCTGGGGCTCTGTGCTTTCTTTCCTTCTGAACAAGTGTTACTGTTTTCTGCACAAAAGCGATTCTTGCGAAGCAATGTGAACAGGCACAGAGAAGGTGCTATCAGGGAATTCTCTGCCTGCCTTTCCCCAGTGCTCTGCAAGCTCTCCAGGACAACATAAAATCTGGGGCTCTGTGCTTTCTTTCCTTCTGAACAAGTGTTACTGTTTTCTGCACAAAAGCGATTCTGCGAAGCAATGTGAACACTTCTGCTTCCCAGGCACAGAGAAGGTGCTAGCAGGGAATTCTCTGCCTGCCTTTCCCCAGTGCTCTGCAAGCTCTCCAGGACAACAGCAAATCTGGGGCTCTGTGCTTTCTTTCATTCTGAACAAGTGTTACTGTTTTCTGCACAAAAGCGATTCTGCGAAGCAATGTGAACAGGCACAGAGAAGGTGCTAGCAAGGAATTCTCTGCCTGCCTTTCCCCAGTGCTCTGCAAGCTCTCCAGGACAACATAGAATCTGGGGCTCTGTGCTTTCTTTCCTTCTGAACAAGTGTTAGTGTTTTCTGCACAAAAGCGATTCTGCGAAGCAATGTGAACACTTCTGCTTCCCAGGCACAGAGAAGGTGCTAGCAAGGAATTCTCTGCCTGCCTTTCCCCAGTGCTCTGCAAGCTCTCCAGGACAACATAAAATCTGGGGCTCTGTGCTTTCTTTCATTCTGAACAAGTGTTACTGTTTTCTGCACAAAAGCGATTCTGCGAAGCAATGTGAACACTTCTGCTTCCCAGGCACAGAGAAGGTGCTATCAGGGAATTCTCTGCCTGCCTTTCCCCAGTGCTCTGCAAGCTCTCCAGGACAACATAAAATCTGGGGCTCTGTGCTTTCTTTCCTTCTGAACAAGTGTTACTGTTTTCTGCACAAAAGCGATTCTGCGAAGCAATGTGAACACTTCTGCTTCCCAGGCACAGAGAAGGTGCTAGCAGGGAATTCTCTGCCTGCCTTTCCCCAGTGCCCTGCAAGCTCTCCAGGACAACATAAAATCTGGGGCTCTGTGCTTTCTTTCATTCTGAACAAGTGTTACTGTTTTCTGCACAAAAGCGATTCTGCGAAGCAATGTGAACAGGCACAGAGAAGGTGTTAACAAGGAATTCTCTGCCTGCCTTTCCCCAGTGCTCTGCAAGCTCTCCAGGACAACATTGAATCTGGGGCTCTGTGCTTTCTTTCCTTCTGAACAAGTGTTACTGTTTTCTGCACAAAAGCGATTCTTGCGAAGCAATGTGAACACTACTGCTTCCCAGGCACAGAGAAGGTGCTAGCAGGGAATTCTCTGCCTGCCTTTCCCCAGTGCTCTGCAAGCTCTCCAGGACAACATAGAATCTGGGGCTCTGTGCTTTCTTTCCTTCTGAACAAGTGTTAGTGTTTTCTGCACAAAAGCGATTCTTGCGAAGCAATGTGAACACTTCTGCTTCCCAGGCACAGAGAAGGTGCTATCAGGGAATTCTCTGCCTGCCTTTCCCCAGTGCTCTGCAAGCTCTCCAGGACAACAGCAAATCTGGGGCTCTGTGCTTTCTTTCGTTCTGAATAAGTGTTACCGTTTTCTGCACAAAAGCGATTCTGCGAAGCAATGTGAACAGGCACAGAGAAGGTGCTAGCAAGGAATTCTCTGCCTGCCTTTCCCCAGTGCTCTGCAAGCTCTCCAGGACAACATAAAATCTGGGGCTCTGTGCTTTCTTTCATTCTGAACAAGTGTTACTGTTTTCTGCACAAAAGCGATTCTGCGAAGCAATGTGAACAGGCACAGAGAAGGTGCTAGCAGGGAATTCTCTGCCTGCCTTTCCCCAGTGCTCTGCAAGCTCTCCAGGACAACATAAAATCTGGGGCTCTGTGCTTTCTTTCGTTCTGAACAAGTGTTACTGTTTTCTGCACAAAAGCGATTCTGCGAAGCAATGTGAACACTTCTGCTTCCCAGGCACAGAGAAGGTGCTAGCAGGGAATTCTCTGCCTGCCTTTCCCCAGTGCTCTGCAAGCTCTCCAGGACAACATAAAATCTGGGGCTCTGTGCTTTCTTTCGTTCTGAACAAGTGTTACTGTTTTCTGCACAAAAGCGATTCTGCGAAGCAATGTGAACAGGCACAGAGAAGGTGCTAGCAAGGAATTCTCTGCCTGCCTTTCCCCAGTGCTCTGCAAGCTCTCCAGGACAACATAAAATCTGGGGCTCTGTGCTTTCTTTCCTTCTGAACAAGTGTTACTGTTTTCTGCACAAAAGCGATTCTGCGAAGCAATGTGAACACTTCTGCTTCCCAGGCACAGAGAAGGTACTAGCAAGGAATTCTCTGCCTGCCTTTCCCCAGTGCTCTGCAAGCTCTCCAGGACAACATAAAATCTGGGGCTCTGTGCTTTCTTTCGTTCTGAACAAGTGTTACTGTTTTCTGAACAAAAGTGATTCTGCGAAGCAATGTGAACAGGCACAGAGAAGGTGCTAGCAAGGAATTCTCTGCCTGCCTTTCCCCAGTGCTCTGCAAGCTCTCCAGGACAACATAAAATCTGGGGCTCTGTGCTTTCTTTCCTTCTGAACAAGTGTTAGTGTTTTCTGCACAAAAGCGGTTCTTGCGAAGCAATGTGAACACTTCTGCTTCCCAGGCACAGAGAAGGTGCTAGCAGGGAATTCTCTGCCTGCCTTTCCCCAGTGCTCTGCAAGCTCTCCAGGACAACATAAAATCTGGGGCTCTGTGCTTTCTTTCCTTCTGAACAAGTGTTAGTGTTTTCTGCACAAAAGCGATTCTTGCGAAGCAATGTGAACAGGCACAGAGAAGGTGCTATCAGGGAATTCTCTGCCTGCCTTTCCCCAGTGCTCTGCAAGCTCTCCAGGACAACATAAAATCTGGGGCTCTGTGCTTTCTTTCCTTCTGAACAAGTGTTACTGTTTTCTGCACAAAAGCGATTCTGCGAAGCAATGTGAACACTTCTGCTTCCCAGGCACAGAGAAGGTGCTAGCAGGGAATTCTCTGCCTGCCTTTCCCCAGTGCTCTGCAAGCTGTCCAGGACAACATAGAATCTGGGGCTCTGTGCTTTCTTTCGTTCTGAACAAGTGTTACTGTTTTCTGCACACAAGCGATTCTTGCGAAGCAATGTGAACACTTCTGCTTCCCAGGCACAGAGAAGGTGCTAACAAGGAATTCTCTGCCTGCCTTTCCCCAGTGCTCTGCAAGCTCTCCAGGACAACATAGAATCTGGGGCTCTGTGCTTTCTTTCCTTCTGAACAAGTGTTACTGTTTTCTGCACAAAAGCGATTCTTGCGAAGCAATGTGAACACTTCTGCTTCCCAGGCACAGAGAAGGTGCTATCAGGGAATTCTCTGCCTGCCTTTCCCCAGTGCTCTGCAAGCTCTCCAGGACAACATAGAATCTGGGGCTCTGTGCTTTCTTTCCTTCTGAACAAGTGTTAGTGTTTTCTGCACAAAAGCGATTCTTGCGAAGCAATGTGAACACTTCTGCTTCCCAGGCACAGAGAAGGTGCTAGCAGGGAATTCTCTGCCTGCCTTTCCCCAGTGCTCTGCAAGCTCTCCAGGACAACAGCGAATCTGGGGCTCTGTGCTTTCTTTCGTTCTGAATAAGTGTTACTGTTTTCTGCACAAAAGCGATTCTGCGAAGCAATGTGAACAGGCACAGAGAAGGTGCTAGCAAGGAATTCTCTGCCTGCCTTTCCCCAGTGCTCTGCAAGCTCTCCAGGACAACATAAAATCTGGGGCTCTGTGCTTTCTTTCCTTCTGAACAAGTGTTAGTGTTTTCTGCACAAAAGCGATTCTGCGAAGCAATGTGAACACTTCTGCTTCCCAGGCACAGAGAAGGTGCTAGCAAGGAATTCTCTGCCTGCCTTTCCCCAGTGCTCTACAAGCTCTCCAGGACAACATAAAATCTGGGGCTCTGTGCTTTCTTTCATTCTGAACAAGTGTTACTGTTTTCTGCACAAAAGCGATTCTGCGAAGCAATGTGAACAGGCACAGAGAAGGTGCTAGCAGGGAATTCTCTGCCTGCCTTTCCCCAGTGCTCTGCAAGCTCTCCAGGACAACATAAAATCTGGGGCTCTGTGCTTTCTTTCCTTCTGAACAAGTGTTACTGTTTTCTGCACAAAAGCGATTCTTGCGAAGCAATGTGAACACTTCTGCTTCCCAGGCACAGAGAAGGTGCTAGCAGGGAATTCTCTGCCTGCCTTTCCCCAGTGCTCTGCAAGCTCTCCAGGACAACATAAAATCTGGGGCTCTGTGCTTTCTTTCGTTCTGAACAAGTGTTACTGTTTTCTGCACAAAAGCGATTCTGCGAAGCAATGTGAACAGGCACAGAGAAGGTGCTAGCAAGGAATTCTCTGCCTGCCTTTCCCCAGTGCTCTGCAAGCTCTCCAGGACAACATAAAATCTGGGGCTCTGTGCTTTCTTTCCTTCTGAACAAGTGTTACTGTTTTCTGCACAAAAGCGATTCTGCGAAGCAATGTGAACACTTCTGCTTCCCAGGCACAGAGAAGGTACTAGCAAGGAATTCTCTGCCTGCCTTTCCCCAGTGCTCTGCAAGCTCTCCAGGACAACATAAAATCTGGGGCTCTGTGCTTTCTTTCGTTCTGAACAAGTGTTACTGTTTTCTGAACAAAAGTGATTCTGCGAAGCAATGTGAACAGGCACAGAGAAGGTGCTAGCAGGGAATTCTCTGCCTGCCTTTCCCCAGTGCTCTGCAAGCTCTCCAGGACAACATAGAATCTGGGGCTCTGTGCTTTCTTTCGTTCTGAACAAGTGTTACTGTTTTCTGCACAAAAGCGATTCTTGCGAAGCAATGTGAACACTTCTGCTTCCCAGGCACAGAGAAGGTGCTAGCAGGGAATTCTCTGCCTGCCTTTCCCCAGTGCTCTGCAAGCTCTCCAGGACAACATAGAATCTGGGGCTCTGTGCTTTCTTTCCTTCTGAACAAGTGTTACTGTTTTCTGCACAAAAGCGATTCTGCGAAGCAATGTGAACACTTCTGCTTCCCAGGCACAGAGAAGGTGCTAGCAAGGAATTCTCTGCCTGCCTTTCCCCAGTGCTCTGCAAGCTCTCCAGGACAACATAAAATCTGGGGCTCTGTGCTTTCTTTCATTCTGAACAAGTGTTACTGTTTTCTGCACAAAAGCGATTCTGCGAAGCAATGTGAACAGGCACAGAGAAGGTGCTAGCAGGGAATTCTCTGCCTGCCTTTCCCCAGTGCTCTGCAAGCTCTCCAGGACAACATAAAATCTGGGGCTCTGTGCTTTCTTTCGTTCTGAACAAGTGTTACTGTTTTCTGCACAAAAGCGATTCTGCGAAGCAATGTGAACACTTCTGCTTCCCAGGCACAGAGAAGGTGCTAGCAGGGAATTCTCTGCCTGCCTTTCCCCAGTGCTCTGCAAGCTCTCCAGGACAACATAAAATCTGGGGCTCTGTGCTTTCTTTCCTTCTGAACAAGTGTTACTGTTTTCTGCACAAAAGCGATTCTGCGAAGCAATGTGAACAGGCACAGAGAAGGTGCTAGCAAGGAATTCTCTGCCTGCCTTTCCCCAGTGCTCTGCAAGCTCTCCAGGACAACATAAAATCTGGGGCTCTGTGCTTTCTTTCCTTCTGAACAAGTGTTACTGTTTTCTGCACAAAAGCGATTCTGCGAAGCAATGTGAACACTTCTGCTTCCCAGGCACAGAGAAGGTACTAGCAAGGAATTCTCTGCCTGCCTTTCCCCAGTGCTCTGCAAGCTCTCCAGGACAACATAAAATCTGGGGCTCTGTGCTTTCTTTCGTTCTGAACAAGTGTTACTGTTTTCTGAACAAAAGTGATTCTGCGAAGCAATGTGAACAGGCACAGAGAAGGTGCTAGCAAGGAATTCTCTGCCTGCCTTTCCCCAGTGCTCTGCAAGCTCTCCAGGACAACATAAAATCTGGGGCTCTGTGCTTTCTTTCCTTCTGAACAAGTGTTACTGTTTTCTGCACAAAAGCGATTCTGCGAAGCAATGTGAACACTTCTGCTTCCCAGGCACAGAGAAGGTGCTAGCAGGGAATTCTCTGCCTGCCTTTCCCCAGTGCTCTGCAAGCTGTCCAGGACAACATAGAATCTGGGGCTCTGTGCTTTCTTTCGTTCTGAACAAGTGTTACTGTTTTCTGCACACAAGCGATTCTTGCGAAGCAATGTGAACACTTCTGCTTCCCAGGCACAGAGAAGGTGCTAACAAGGAATTCTCTGCCTGCCTTTCCCCAGTGCTCTGCAAGCTCTCCAGGACAACATAGAATCTGGGGCTCTGTGCTTTCTTTCCTTCTGAACAAGTGTTACTGTTTTCTGCACAAAAGCGATTCTTGCGAAGCAATGTGAACACTTCTGCTTCCCAGGCACAGAGAAGGTGCTAGCAGGGAATTCTCTGCCTGCCTTTCCCCAGTGCTCTGCAAGCTCTCCAGGACAACATAAAATCTGGGGCTCTGTGCTTTCTTTCCTTCTGAACAAGTGTTAGTGTTTTCTGCACAAAAGCGATTCTTGCGAAGCAATGTGAACACTTCTGCTTCCCAGGCACAGAGAAGGTGCTAGCAGGGAATTCTCTGCCTGCCTTTCCCCAGTGCTCTGCAAGCTCTCCAGGACAACAGCGAATCTGGGGCTCTGTGCTTTCTTTCGTTCTGAATAAGTGTTACTGTTTTCTGCACAAAAGCGATTCTGCGAAGCAATGTGAACAGGCACAGAGAAGGTGCTAGCAAGGAATTCTCTGCCTGCCTTTCCCCAGTGCTCTGCAAGCTCTCCAGGACAACATAAAATCTGGGGCTCTGTGCTTTCTTTCCTTCTGAACAAGTGTTAGTGTTTTCTGCACAAAAGCGATTCTGCGAAGCAATGTGAACACTTCTGCTTCCCAGGCACAGAGAAGGTGCTAGCAAGGAATTCTCTGCCTGCCTTTCCCCAGTGCTCTACAAGCTCTCCAGGACAACATAAAATCTGGGGCTCTGTGCTTTCTTTCATTCTGAACAAGTGTTACTGTTTTCTGCACAAAAGCGATTCTGCGAAGCAATGTGAACAGGCACAGAGAAGGTGCTAGCAGGGAATTCTCTGCCTGCCTTTCCCCAGTGCTCTGCAAGCTCTCCAGGACAACATAAAATCTGGGGCTCTGTGCTTTCTTTCCTTCTGAACAAGTGTTACTGTTTTCTGCACAAAAGCGATTCTTGCGAAGCAATGTGAACACTTCTGCTTCCCAGGCACAGAGAAGGTGCTAGCAGGGAATTCTCTGCCTGCCTTTCCCCAGTGCTCTGCAAGCTCTCCAGGACAACATAAAATCTGGGGCTCTGTGCTTTCTTTCGTTCTGAACAAGTGTTACTGTTTTCTGCACAAAAGCGATTCTGCGAAGCAATGTGAACAGGCACAGAGAAGGTGCTAGCAAGGAATTCTCTGCCTGCCTTTCCCCAGTGCTCTGCAAGCTCTCCAGGACAACATAAAATCTGGGGCTCTGTGCTTTCTTTCCTTCTGAACAAGTGTTACTGTTTTCTGCACAAAAGCGATTCTGCGAAGCAATGTGAACACTTCTGCTTCCCAGGCACAGAGAAGGTACTAGCAAGGAATTCTCTGCCTGCCTTTCCCCAGTGCTCTGCAAGCTCTCCAGGACAACATAAAATCTGGGGCTCTGTGCTTTCTTTCGTTCTGAACAAGTGTTACTGTTTTCTGAACAAAAGTGATTCTGCGAAGCAATGTGAACAGGCACAGAGAAGGTGCTAGCAGGGAATTCTCTGCCTGCCTTTCCCCAGTGCTCTGCAAGCTCTCCAGGACAACATAGAATCTGGGGCTCTGTGCTTTCTTTCGTTCTGAACAAGTGTTACTGTTTTCTGCACAAAAGCGATTCTTGCGAAGCAATGTGAACACTTCTGCTTCCCAGGCACAGAGAAGGTGCTAGCAGGGAATTCTCTGCCTGCCTTTCCCCAGTGCTCTGCAAGCTCTCCAGGACAACATAGAATCTGGGGCTCTGTGCTTTCTTTCCTTCTGAACAAGTGTTACTGTTTTCTGCACAAAAGCGATTCTGCGAAGCAATGTGAACACTTCTGCTTCCCAGGCACAGAGAAGGTGCTAGCAAGGAATTCTCTGCCTGCCTTTCCCCAGTGCTCTGCAAGCTCTCCAGGACAACATAAAATCTGGGGCTCTGTGCTTTCTTTCCTTCTGAACAAGTGTTACTGTTTTCTGCACAAAAGCGATTCTTGCGAAGCAATGTGAACAGTCACAGAGAAGGTGCTATCAGGGAATTCTCTGCCTGCCTTTCCCCAGTGCTCTGCAAGCTCTCCAGGACAACATAAAATCTGGGGCTCTGTGCTTTCTTTCCTTCTGAACAAGTGTTACTGTTTTCTGCACAAAAGCGATTCTGCGAAGCAATGTGAACACTTCTGCTTCCCAGGAACAGAGAAGGTACTAGCAAGGAATTCTCTGCCTGCCTTTCCCCAGTGCTCTGCAAGCTCTCCAGGACAACATAAAATCTGGGGCTCTGTGCTTTCTTTCGTTCTGAACAAGTGTTACTGTTTTCTGCACAAAAGCGATTCTGCGAAGCAATGTGAACAGGCACAGAGAAGGTGCTAGCAAGGAATTCTCTGCCTGCCTTTCCCCAGTGCTCTGCAAGCTCTCCAGGACAACATAAAATCTGGGGCTCTGTGCTTTCTTTCCTTCTGAACAAGTGTTACTGTTTTCTGCACAAAAGCGATTCTGCGAAGCAATGTGAACACTTCTGCTTCCCAGGCACAGAGAAGGTGCTAGCAGGGAATTCTCTGCCTGCCTTTCCCCAGTGCTCTGCAAGCTCTCCAGGACAACATAGAATCTGGGGCTCTGTGCTTTCTTTCGTTCTGAACAAGTGTTACTGTTTTCTGCACAAAAGCGATTCTTGCGAAGCAATGTGAACACTTCTGCTTCCCAGGCACAGAGAAGGTGCTAGCAAGGAATTCTCTGCCTGCCTTTCCCCAGTGCTCTGCAAGCTCTCCAGGGCAACATAGAATCTGGGGCTCTGTGCTTTCTTTCCTTCTGAACAAGTGTTACTGTTTTCTGCACAAAAGCGATTCTTGCGAAGCAATGTGAACAGGCACAGAGAAGGTGCTATCAGGGAATTCTCTGCCTGCCTTTCCCCAGTGCTCTGCAAGCTCTCCAGGACAACATAAAATCTGGGGCTCTGTGCTTTCTTTCCTTCTGAACAAGTGTTACTGTTTTCTGCACAAAAGCGATTCTGCGAAGCAATGTGAACACTTCTGCTTCCCAGGCACAGAGAAGGTGCTAGCAGGGAATTCTCTGCCTGCCTTTCCCCAGTGCTCTGCAAGCTCTCCAGGACAACATAAAATCTGGGGCTCTGTGCTTTCTTTCATTCTGAACAAGTGTTACTGTTTTCTGCACAAAAGCGATTCTGCGAAGCAATGTGAACAGGCACAGAGAAGGTGCTAGCAAGGAATTCTCTGCCTGCCTTTCCCCAGTGCTCTGCAAGCTCTCCAGGACAACATAGAATCTGGGGCTCTGTGCTTTCTTTCCTTCTGAACAAGTGTTAGTGTTTTCTGCACAAAAGCGATTCTGCGAAGCAATGTGAACACTTCTGCTTCCCAGGCACAGAGAAGGTGCTAGCAAGGAATTCTCTGCCTGCCTTTCCCCAGTGCTCTGCAAGCTCTCCAGGACAACATAAAATCTGGGGCTCTGTGCTTTCTTTCATTCTGAACAAGTGTTACTGTTTTCTGCACAAAAGCGATTCTGCGAAGCAATGTGAACACTTGTGCTTCCCAGGCACAGAGAAGGTGCTATCAGGGAATTCTCTGCCTGCCTTTCCCCAGTGCTCTGCAAGCTCTCCAGGACAACATAAAATCTGGGGCTCTGTCCTTCTTTCCTTCTGAACAAGTGTTACTGTTTTCTGCACAAAAGCGATTCTGCGAAGCAATGTGAACACTTCTGCTTCCCAGGCACAGAGAAGGTGCTAGCAGGGAATTCTCTGCCTGCCTTTCCCCAGTGCCCTGCAAGCTCTCCAGGACAACATAAAATCTGGGGCTCTGTGCTTTCTTTCATTCTGAACAAGTGTTACTGTTTTCTGCACAAAAGCGATTCTTGCGAAGCAATGTGAACAGGCACAGAGAAGGTGCTATCAGGGAATTCTCTGCCTGCCTTTCCCCAGTGCTCTGCAAGCTCTCCAGGACAACATAAAATCTGGGGCTCTGTGCTTTCTTTCCTTCTGAACAAGTGTTAGTGTTTTCTGCACAAAAGCGATTCTGCGAAGCAATGTGAACACTTCTGCTTCCCAGGCACAGAGAAGGTGCTAGCAAGGAATTCTCTGCCTGCCTTTCCCCAGTGCTCTGCAAGCTCTCCAGGGCAACATAGAATCTGGGGCTCTGTGCTTTCTTTCCTTCTGAACAAGTGTTACTGTTTTCTGCACAAAAGCGATTCTTGCGAAGCAATGTGAACAGGCACAGAGAAGGTGCTATCAGGGAATTCTCTGCCTGCCTTTCCCCAGTGCTCTGCAAGCTCTCCAGGACAACATAGAATCTGGGGCTCTGTGCTTTCTTTCCTTCTGAACAAGTGTTACTGTTTTCTGCACAAAAGCGATTCTTGCGAAGCAATGTGAACAGGCACAGAGAAGGTGCTATCAGGGAATTCTCTGCCTGCCTTTCCCCAGTGCTCTGCAAGCTCTCCAGGACAACATAAAATCTGGGGCTCTGTGCTTTCTTTCCTTCTGAACAAGTGTTACTGTTTTCTGCACAAAAGCGATTCTGCGAAGCAATGTGAACACTTCTGCTTCCCAGGCACAGAGAAGGTGCTAGCAGGGAATTCTCTGCCTGCCTTTCCCCAGTGCTCTGCAAGCTCTCCAGGACAACATAGAATCTGGGGCTCTGTGCTTTCTTTCGTTCTGAACAAGTGTTACTGTTTTCTGCACACAAGCGATTCTTGCGAAGCAATGTGAACACTTCTGCTTCCCAGGCACAGAGAAGGTGCTAACAAGGAATTCTCTGCCTGCCTTTCCCCAGTGCTCTGCAAGCTCTCCAGGACAACATAGAATCTGGGGCTCTGTGCTTTCTTTCCTTCTGAACAAGTGTTACTGTTTTCTGCACAAAAGCGATTCTTGCGAAGCAATGTGAACACTTCTGCTTCCCAGGCACAGAGAAGGTGCTAGCAGGGAATTCTCTGCCTGCCTTTCCCCAGTGCTCTGCAAGCTCTCCAGGACAACATAGAATCTGGGGCTCTGTGCTTTCTTTCCTTCTGAACAAGTGTTAGTGTTTTCTGCACAAAAGCGATTCTTGCGAAGCAATGTGAACACTTCTGCTTCCCAGGCACAGAGAAGGTGCTATCAGGGAATTCTCTGCCTGCCTTTCCCCAGTGCTCTGCAAGCTCTCCAGGACAACAGCAAATCTGGGGCTCTGTGCTTTCTTTCGTTCTGAATAAGTGTTACCGTTTTCTGCACAAAAGCGATTCTGCGAAGCAATGTGAACAGGCACAGAGAAGGTGCTAGCAAGGAATTCTCTGCCTGCCTTTCCCCAGTGCTCTGCAAGCTCTCCAGGACAACATAAAATCTGGGGCTCTGTGCTTTCTTTCCTTCTGAACAAGTGTTAGTGTTTTCTGCACAAAAGCGATTCTGCGAAGCAATGTGAACACTTCTGCTTCCCAGGCACAGAGAAGGTGCTAGCAAGGAATTCTCTGCCTGCCTTTCCCCAGTGCTCTACAAGCTCTCCAGGACAACATAAAATCTGGGGCTCTGTGCTTTCTTTCATTCTGAACAAGTGTTACTGTTTTCTGCACAAAAGCGATTCTGCGAAGCAATGTGAACAGGCACAGAGAAGGTGCTAGCAGGGAATTCTCTGCCTGCCTTTCCCCAGTGCTCTGCAAGCTCTCCAGGACAACATAAAATCTGGGGCTCTGTGCTTTCTTTCCTTCTGAACAAGTGTTAGTGTTTTCTGCACAAAAGCGATTCTTGCGAAGCAATGTGAACACTTCTGCTTCCCAGGCACAGAGAAGGTGCTAGCAGGGAATTCTCTGCCTGCCTTTCCCCAGTGCTCTGCAAGCTCTCCAGGACAACATAAAATCTGGGGCTCTGTGCTTTCTTTCGTTCTGAACAAGTGTTACTGTTTTCTGCACAAAAGCGATTCTGCGAAGCAATGTGAACAGGCACAGAGAAGGTGCTAGCAAGGAATTCTCTGCCTGCCTTTCCCCAGTGCTCTGCAAGCTCTCCAGGACAACATAAAATCTGGGGCTCTGTGCTTTCTTTCCTTCTGAACAAGTGTTAGTGTTTTCTGCACAAAAGCGATTCTGCGAAGCAATGTGAACACTTCTGCTTCCCAGGCACAGAGAAGGTGCTAGCAAGGAATTCTCTGCCTGCCTTTCCCCAGTGCTCTGCAAGCTCTCCAGGACAACATAAAATCTGGGGCTCTGTGCTTTCTTTCGTTCTGAACAAGTGTTACTGTTTTCTGAACAAAAGTGATTCTGCGAAGCAATGTGAACAGGCACAGAGAAGGTGCTAGCAGGGAATTCTCTGCCTGCCTTTCCCCAGTGCTCTGCAAGCTCTCCAGGACAACATAGAATCTGGGGCTCTGTGCTTTCTTTCGTTCTGAACAAGTGTTACTGTTTTCTGCACAAAAGCGATTCTTGCGAAGCAATGTGAACACTTCTGCTTCCCAGGCACAGAGAAGGTGCTAGCAGGGAATTCTCTGCCTGCCTTTCCCCAGTGCTCTGCAAGCTCTCCAGGACAACATAGAATCTGGGGCTCTGTGCTTTCTTTCCTTCTGAACAAGTGTTACTGTTTTCTGCACAAAAGCGATTCTGCGAAGCAATGTGAACACTTCTGCTTCCCAGGCACAGAGAAGGTGCTAGCAGGGAATTCTCTGCCTGCCTTTCCCCAGTGCTCTGCAAGCTCTCCAGGACAACATAAAATCTGGGGCTCTGTGCTTTCTTTCCTTCTGAACAAGTGTTACTGTTTTCTGCACAAAAGCGATTCTTGCGAAGCAATGTGAACAGTCACAGAGAAGGTGCTATCAGGGAATTCTCTGCCTGCCTTTCCCCAGTGCTCTGCAAGCTCTCCAGGACAACATAAAATCTGGGGCTCTGTGCTTTCTTTCCTTCTGAACAAGTGTTACTGTTTTCTGCACAAAAGCGATTCTGCGAAGCAATGTGAACACTTCTGCTTCCCAGGAACAGAGAAGGTACTAGCAAGGAATTCTCTGCCTGCCTTTCCCCAGTGCTCTGCAAGCTCTCCAGGACAACATAAAATCTGGGGCTCTGTGCTTTCTTTCGTTCTGAACAAGTGTTACTGTTTTCTGCACAAAAGCGATTCTGCGAAGCAATGTGAACAGGCACAGAGAAGGTGCTAGCAAGGAATTCTCTGCCTGCCTTTCCCCAGTGCTCTGCAAGCTCTCCAGGACAACATAAAATCTGGGGCTCTGTGCTTTCTTTCCTTCTGAACAAGTGTTACTGTTTTCTGCACAAAAGCGATTCTGCGAAGCAATGTGAACACTTCTGCTTCCCAGGCACAGAGAAGGTGCTAGCAGGGAATTCTCTGCCTGCCTTTCCCCAGTGCTCTGCAAGCTCTCCAGGACAACATAGAATCTGGGGCTCTGTGCTTTCTTTCGTTCTGAACAAGTGTTACTGTTTTCTGCACAAAAGCGATTCTTGCGAAGCAATGTGAACACTTCTGCTTCCCAGGCACAGAGAAGGTGCTAGCAAGGAATTCTCTGCCTGCCTTTCCCCAGTGCTCTGCAAGCTCTCCAGGGCAACATAGAATCTGGGGCTCTGTGCTTTCTTTCCTTCTGAACAAGTGTTACTGTTTTCTGCACAAAAGCGATTCTTGCGAAGCAATGTGAACAGGCACAGAGAAGGTGCTATCAGGGAATTCTCTGCCTGCCTTTCCCCAGTGCTCTGCAAGCTCTCCAGGACAACATAAAATCTGGGGCTCTGTGCTTTCTTTCCTTCTGAACAAGTGTTACTGTTTTCTGCACAAAAGCGATTCTGCGAAGCAATGTGAACACTTCTGCTTCCCAGGCACAGAGAAGGTGCTAGCAGGGAATTCTCTGCCTGCCTTTCCCCAGTGCTCTGCAAGCTCTCCAGGACAACAGCAAATCTGGGGCTCTGTGCTTTCTTTCATTCTGAACAAGTGTTACTGTTTTCTGCACAAAAGCGATTCTGCGAAGCAATGTGAACAGGCACAGAGAAGGTGCTAGCAAGGAATTCTCTGCCTGCCTTTCCCCAGTGCTCTGCAAGCTCTCCAGGACAACATAGAATCTGGGGCTCTGTGCTTTCTTTCCTTCTGAACAAGTGTTAGTGTTTTCTGCACAAAAGCGATTCTGCGAAGCAATGTGAACACTTCTGCTTCCCAGGCACAGAGAAGGTGCTAGCAAGGAATTCTCTGCCTGCCTTTCCCCAGTGCTCTGCAAGCTCTCCAGGACAACATAAAATCTGGGGCTCTGTGCTTTCTTTCATTCTGAACAAGTGTTACTGTTTTCTGCACAAAAGCGATTCTGCGAAGCAATGTGAACACTTCTGCTTCCCAGGCACAGAGAAGGTGCTATCAGGGAATTCTCTGCCTGCCTTTCCCCAGTGCTCTGCAAGCTCTCCAGGACAACATAAAATCTGGGGCTCTGTGCTTTCTTTCCTTCTGAACAAGTGTTACTGTTTTCTGCACAAAAGCGATTCTGCGAAGCAATGTGAACACTTCTGCTTCCCAGGCACAGAGAAGGTGCTAGCAGGGAATTCTCTGCCTGCCTTTCCCCAGTGCCCTGCAAGCTCTCCAGGACAACATAAAATCTGGGGCTCTGTGCTTTCTTTCATTCTGAACAAGTGTTACTGTTTTCTGCACAAAAGCGATTCTGCGAAGCAATGTGAACAGGCACAGAGAAGGTGTTAACAAGGAATTCTCTGCCTGCCTTTCCCCAGTGCTCTGCAAGCTCTCCAGGACAACATTGAATCTGGGGCTCTGTGCTTTCTTTCCTTCTGAACAAGTGTTACTGTTTTCTGCACAAAAGCGATTCTTGCGAAGCAATGTGAACACTACTGCTTCCCAGGCACAGAGAAGGTGCTAGCAGGGAATTCTCTGCCTGCCTTTCCCCAGTGCTCTGCAAGCTCTCCAGGACAACATAGAATCTGGGGCTCTGTGCTTTCTTTCCTTCTGAACAAGTGTTAGTGTTTTCTGCACAAAAGCGATTCTTGCGAAGCAATGTGAACACTTCTGCTTCCCAGGCACAGAGAAGGTGCTATCAGGGAATTCTCTGCCTGCCTTTCCCCAGTGCTCTGCAAGCTCTCCAGGACAACAGCAAATCTGGGGCTCTGTGCTTTCTTTCGTTCTGAATAAGTGTTACCGTTTTCTGCACAAAAGCGATTCTGCGAAGCAATGTGAACAGGCACAGAGAAGGTGCTAGCAAGGAATTCTCTGCCTGCCTTTCCCCAGTGCTCTGCAAGCTCTCCAGGACAACATAAAATCTGGGGCTCTGTGCTTTCTTTCATTCTGAACAAGTGTTACTGTTTTCTGCACAAAAGCGATTCTGCGAAGCAATGTGAACAGGCACAGAGAAGGTGCTAGCAGGGAATTCTCTGCCTGCCTTTCCCCAGTGCTCTGCAAGCTCTCCAGGACAACATAAAATCTGGGGCTCTGTGCTTTCTTTCGTTCTGAACAAGTGTTACTGTTTTCTGCACAAAAGCGATTCTGCGAAGCAATGTGAACACTTCTGCTTCCCAGGCACAGAGAAGGTGCTAGCAGGGAATTCTCTGCCTGCCTTTCCCCAGTGCTCTGCAAGCTCTCCAGGACAACATAAAATCTGGGGCTCTGTGCTTTCTTTCGTTCTGAACAAGTGTTACTGTTTTCTGCACAAAAGCGATTCTGCGAAGCAATGTGAACAGGCACAGAGAAGGTGCTAGCAAGGAATTCTCTGCCTGCCTTTCCCCAGTGCTCTGCAAGCTCTCCAGGACAACATAAAATCTGGGGCTCTGTGCTTTCTTTCCTTCTGAACAAGTGTTACTGTTTTCTGCACAAAAGCGATTCTGCGAAGCAATGTGAACACTTCTGCTTCCCAGGCACAGAGAAGGTACTAGCAAGGAATTCTCTGCCTGCCTTTCCCCAGTGCTCTGCAAGCTCTCCAGGACAACATAAAATCTGGGGCTCTGTGCTTTCTTTCGTTCTGAACAAGTGTTACTGTTTTCTGAACAAAAGTGATTCTGCGAAGCAATGTGAACAGGCACAGAGAAGGTGCTAGCAAGGAATTCTCTGCCTGCCTTTCCCCAGTGCTCTGCAAGCTCTCCAGGACAACATAAAATCTGGGGCTCTGTGCTTTCTTTCCTTCTGAACAAGTGTTAGTGTTTTCTGCACAAAAGCGGTTCTTGCGAAGCAATGTGAACACTTCTGCTTCCCAGGCACAGAGAAGGTGCTAGCAGGGAATTCTCTGCCTGCCTTTCCCCAGTGCTCTGCAAGCTCTCCAGGACAACATAAAATCTGGGGCTCTGTGCTTTCTTTCCTTCTGAACAAGTGTTAGTGTTTTCTGCACAAAAGCGATTCTTGCGAAGCAATGTGAACAGGCACAGAGAAGGTGCTATCAGGGAATTCTCTGCCTGCCTTTCCCCAGTGCTCTGCAAGCTCTCCAGGACAACATAAAATCTGGGGCTCTGTGCTTTCTTTCCTTCTGAACAAGTGTTACTGTTTTCTGCACAAAAGCGATTCTGCGAAGCAATGTGAACACTTCTGCTTCCCAGGCACAGAGAAGGTGCTAGCAGGGAATTCTCTGCCTGCCTTTCCCCAGTGCTCTGCAAGCTCTCCAGGACAACATAGAATCTGGGGCTCTGTGCTTTCTTTCGTTCTGAACAAGTGTTACTGTTTTCTGCACACAAGCGATTCTTGCGAAGCAATGTGAACACTTCTGCTTCCCAGGCACAGAGAAGGTGCTAACAAGGAATTCTCTGCCTGCCTTTCCCCAGTGCTCTGCAAGCTCTCCAGGACAACATAGAATCTGGGGCTCTGTGCTTTCTTTCCTTCTGAACAAGTGTTACTGTTTTCTGCACAAAAGCGATTCTTGCGAAGCAATGTGAACACTTCTGCTTCCCAGGCACAGAGAAGGTGCTATCAGGGAATTCTCTGCCTGCCTTTCCCCAGTGCTCTGCAAGCTCTCCAGGACAACATAGAATCTGGGGCTCTGTGCTTTCTTTCCTTCTGAACAAGTGTTAGTGTTTTCTGCACAAAAGCGATTCTTGCGAAGCAATGTGAACACTTCTGCTTCCCAGGCACAGAGAAGGTGCTAGCAGGGAATTCTC
Organism: Strix aluco; assembly: GCF_031877795.1. NCBI lineage: Eukaryota > Metazoa > Chordata > Aves > Strigiformes > Strigidae > Strix > Strix aluco. The sequence continues at coordinate 262,798 of NW_027436609.1, read as the reverse complement.
TGCCTGCCTTTCCCCAGTGCTCTGCAAGCTCTCCAGGACAACAGCGAATCTGGGGCTCTGTGCTTTCTTTCGTTCTGAATAAGTGTTACTGTTTTCTGCACAAAAGCGATTCTGCGAAGCAATGTGAACAGGCACAGAGAAGGTGCTAGCAAGGAATTCTCTGCCTGCCTTTCCCCAGTGCTCTGCAAGCTCTCCAGGACAACATAAAATCTGGGGCTCTGTGCTTTCTTTCCTTCTGAACAAGTGTTAGTGTTTTCTGCACAAAAGCGATTCTGCGAAGCAATGTGAACACTTCTGCTTCCCAGGCACAGAGAAGGTGCTAGCAAGGAATTCTCTGCCTGCCTTTCCCCAGTGCTCTACAAGCTCTCCAGGACAACATAAAATCTGGGGCTCTGTGCTTTCTTTCATTCTGAACAAGTGTTACTGTTTTCTGCACAAAAGCGATTCTGCGAAGCAATGTGAACAGGCACAGAGAAGGTGCTAGCAGGGAATTCTCTGCCTGCCTTTCCCCAGTGCTCTGCAAGCTCTCCAGGACAACATAAAATCTGGGGCTCTGTGCTTTCTTTCCTTCTGAACAAGTGTTACTGTTTTCTGCACAAAAGCGATTCTTGCGAAGCAATGTGAACACTTCTGCTTCCCAGGCACAGAGAAGGTGCTAGCAGGGAATTCTCTGCCTGCCTTTCCCCAGTGCTCTGCAAGCTCTCCAGGACAACATAAAATCTGGGGCTCTGTGCTTTCTTTCGTTCTGAACAAGTGTTACTGTTTTCTGCACAAAAGCGATTCTGCGAAGCAATGTGAACAGGCACAGAGAAGGTGCTAGCAAGGAATTCTCTGCCTGCCTTTCCCCAGTGCTCTGCAAGCTCTCCAGGACAACATAAAATCTGGGGCTCTGTGCTTTCTTTCCTTCTGAACAAGTGTTACTGTTTTCTGCACAAAAGCGATTCTGCGAAGCAATGTGAACACTTCTGCTTCCCAGGCACAGAGAAGGTACTAGCAAGGAATTCTCTGCCTGCCTTTCCCCAGTGCTCTGCAAGCTCTCCAGGACAACATAAAATCTGGGGCTCTGTGCTTTCTTTCGTTCTGAACAAGTGTTACTGTTTTCTGAACAAAAGTGATTCTGCGAAGCAATGTGAACAGGCACAGAGAAGGTGCTAGCAGGGAATTCTCTGCCTGCCTTTCCCCAGTGCTCTGCAAGCTCTCCAGGACAACATAGAATCTGGGGCTCTGTGCTTTCTTTCGTTCTGAACAAGTGTTACTGTTTTCTGCACAAAAGCGATTCTTGCGAAGCAATGTGAACACTTCTGCTTCCCAGGCACAGAGAAGGTGCTAGCAGGGAATTCTCTGCCTGCCTTTCCCCAGTGCTCTGCAAGCTCTCCAGGACAACATAGAATCTGGGGCTCTGTGCTTTCTTTCCTTCTGAACAAGTGTTACTGTTTTCTGCACAAAAGCGATTCTGCGAAGCAATGTGAACACTTCTGCTTCCCAGGCACAGAGAAGGTGCTAGCAAGGAATTCTCTGCCTGCCTTTCCCCAGTGCTCTGCAAGCTCTCCAGGACAACATAAAATCTGGGGCTCTGTGCTTTCTTTCATTCTGAACAAGTGTTACTGTTTTCTGCACAAAAGCGATTCTGCGAAGCAATGTGAACAGGCACAGAGAAGGTGCTAGCAGGGAATTCTCTGCCTGCCTTTCCCCAGTGCTCTGCAAGCTCTCCAGGACAACATAAAATCTGGGGCTCTGTGCTTTCTTTCGTTCTGAACAAGTGTTACTGTTTTCTGCACAAAAGCGATTCTGCGAAGCAATGTGAACACTTCTGCTTCCCAGGCACAGAGAAGGTGCTAGCAGGGAATTCTCTGCCTGCCTTTCCCCAGTGCTCTGCAAGCTCTCCAGGACAACATAAAATCTGGGGCTCTGTGCTTTCTTTCGTTCTGAACAAGTGTTACTGTTTTCTGCACAAAAGCGATTCTGCGAAGCAATGTGAACAGGCACAGAGAAGGTGCTAGCAAGGAATTCTCTGCCTGCCTTTCCCCAGTGCTCTGCAAGCTCTCCAGGACAACATAAAATCTGGGGCTCTGTGCTTTCTTTCCTTCTGAACAAGTGTTACTGTTTTCTGCACAAAAGCGATTCTGCGAAGCAATGTGAACACTTCTGCTTCCCAGGCACAGAGAAGGTACTAGCAAGGAATTCTCTGCCTGCCTTTCCCCAGTGCTCTGCAAGCTCTCCAGGACAACATAAAATCTGGGGCTCTGTGCTTTCTTTCGTTCTGAACAAGTGTTACTGTTTTCTGAACAAAAGTGATTCTGCGAAGCAATGTGAACAGGCACAGAGAAGGTGCTAGCAAGGAATTCTCTGCCTGCCTTTCCCCAGTGCTCTGCAAGCTCTCCAGGACAACATAAAATCTGGGGCTCTGTGCTTTCTTTCCTTCTGAACAAGTGTTACTGTTTTCTGCACAAAAGCGATTCTGCGAAGCAATGTGAACACTTCTGCTTCCCAGGCACAGAGAAGGTGCTAGCAGGGAATTCTCTGCCTGCCTTTCCCCAGTGCTCTGCAAGCTGTCCAGGACAACATAGAATCTGGGGCTCTGTGCTTTCTTTCGTTCTGAACAAGTGTTACTGTTTTCTGCACACAAGCGATTCTTGCGAAGCAATGTGAACACTTCTGCTTCACAGGCACAGAGAAGGTGCTAACAAGGAATTCTCTGCCTGCCTTTCCCCAGTGCTCTGCAAGCTCTCCAGGACAACATAGAATCTGGGGCTCTGTGCTTTCTTTCCTTCTGAACAAGTGTTACTGTTTTCTGCACAAAAGCGATTCTTGCGAAGCAATGTGAACACTTCTGCTTCCCAGGCACAGAGAAGGTGCTAGCAGGGAATTCTCTGCCTGCCTTTCCCCAGTGCTCTGCAAGCTCTCCAGGACAACATAGAATCTGGGGCTCTGTGCTTTCTTTCCTTCTGAACAAGTGTTAGTGTTTTCTGCACAAAAGCGATTCTTGCGAAGCAATGTGAACACTTCTGCTTCCCAGGCACAGAGAAGGTGCTAGCAGGGAATTCTCTGCCTGCCTTTCCCCAGTGCTCTGCAAGCTCTCCAGGACAACAGCGAATCTGGGGCTCTGTGCTTTCTTTCGTTCTGAATAAGTGTTACTGTTTTCTGCACAAAAGCGATTCTGCGAAGCAATGTGAACAGGCACAGAGAAGGTGCTAGCAAGGAATTCTCTGCCTGCCTTTCCCCAGTGCTCTGCAAGCTCTCCAGGACAACATAAAATCTGGGGCTCTGTGCTTTCTTTCCTTCTGAACAAGTGTTAGTGTTTTCTGCACAAAAGCGATTCTGCGAAGCAATGTGAACACTTCTGCTTCCCAGGCACAGAGAAGGTGCTAGCAAGGAATTCTCTGCCTGCCTTTCCCCAGTGCTCTACAAGCTCTCCAGGACAACATAAAATCTGGGGCTCTGTGCTTTCTTTCATTCTGAACAAGTGTTACTGTTTTCTGCACAAAAGCGATTCTGCGAAGCAATGTGAACAGGCACAGAGAAGGTGCTAGCAGGGAATTCTCTGCCTGCCTTTCCCCAGTGCTCTGCAAGCTCTCCAGGACAACATAAAATCTGGGGCTCTGTGCTTTCTTTCCTTCTGAACAAGTGTTACTGTTTTCTGCACAAAAGCGATTCTTGCGAAGCAATGTGAACACTTCTGCTTCCCAGGCACAGAGAAGGTGCTAGCAGGGAATTCTCTGCCTGCCTTTCCCCAGTGCTCTGCAAGCTCTCCAGGACAACATAAAATCTGGGGCTCTGTGCTTTCTTTCGTTCTGAACAAGTGTTACTGTTTTCTGCACAAAAGCGATTCTGCGAAGCAATGTGAACAGGCACAGAGAAGGTGCTAGCAAGGAATTCTCTGCCTGCCTTTCCCCAGTGCTCTGCAAGCTCTCCAGGACAACATAAAATCTGGGGCTCTGTGCTTTCTTTCCTTCTGAACAAGTGTTACTGTTTTCTGCACAAAAGCGATTCTGCGAAGCAATGTGAACACTTCTGCTTCCCAGGCACAGAGAAGGTACTAGCAAGGAATTCTCTGCCTGCCTTTCCCCAGTGCTCTGCAAGCTCTCCAGGACAACATAAAATCTGGGGCTCTGTGCTTTCTTTCGTTCTGAACAAGTGTTACTGTTTTCTGAACAAAAGTGATTCTGCGAAGCAATGTGAACAGGCACAGAGAAGGTGCTAGCAGGGAATTCTCTGCCTGCCTTTCCCCAGTGCTCTGCAAGCTCTCCAGGACAACATAGAATCTGGGGCTCTGTGCTTTCTTTCGTTCTGAACAAGTGTTACTGTTTTCTGCACAAAAGCGATTCTTGCGAAGCAATGTGAACACTTCTGCTTCCCAGGCACAGAGAAGGTGCTAGCAGGGAATTCTCTGCCTGCCTTTCCCCAGTGCTCTGCAAGCTCTCCAGGACAACATAGAATCTGGGGCTCTGTGCTTTCTTTCCTTCTGAACAAGTGTTACTGTTTTCTGCACAAAAGCGATTCTGCGAAGCAATGTGAACACTTCTGCTTCCCAGGCACAGAGAAGGTGCTAGCAAGGAATTCTCTGCCTGCCTTTCCCCAGTGCTCTGCAAGCTCTCCAGGACAACATAAAATCTGGGGCTCTGTGCTTTCTTTCCTTCTGAACAAGTGTTACTGTTTTCTGCACAAAAGCGATTCTTGCGAAGCAATGTGAACAGTCACAGAGAAGGTGCTATCAGGGAATTCTCTGCCTGCCTTTCCCCAGTGCTCTGCAAGCTCTCCAGGACAACATAAAATCTGGGGCTCTGTGCTTTCTTTCCTTCTGAACAAGTGTTACTGTTTTCTGCACAAAAGCGATTCTGCGAAGCAATGTGAACACTTCTGCTTCCCAGGAACAGAGAAGGTACTAGCAAGGAATTCTCTGCCTGCCTTTCCCCAGTGCTCTGCAAGCTCTCCAGGACAACATAAAATCTGGGGCTCTGTGCTTTCTTTCGTTCTGAACAAGTGTTACTGTTTTCTGCACAAAAGCGATTCTGCGAAGCAATGTGAACAGGCACAGAGAAGGTGCTAGCAAGGAATTCTCTGCCTGCCTTTCCCCAGTGCTCTGCAAGCTCTCCAGGACAACATAAAATCTGGGGCTCTGTGCTTTCTTTCCTTCTGAACAAGTGTTACTGTTTTCTGCACAAAAGCGATTCTGCGAAGCAATGTGAACACTTCTGCTTCCCAGGCACAGAGAAGGTGCTAGCAGGGAATTCTCTGCCTGCCTTTCCCCAGTGCTCTGCAAGCTCTCCAGGACAACATAGAATCTGGGGCTCTGTGCTTTCTTTCGTTCTGAACAAGTGTTACTGTTTTCTGCACAAAAGCGATTCTTGCGAAGCAATGTGAACACTTCTGCTTCCCAGGCACAGAGAAGGTGCTAGCAAGGAATTCTCTGCCTGCCTTTCCCCAGTGCTCTGCAAGCTCTCCAGGGCAACATAGAATCTGGGGCTCTGTGCTTTCTTTCCTTCTGAACAAGTGTTACTGTTTTCTGCACAAAAGCGATTCTTGCGAAGCAATGTGAACAGGCACAGAGAAGGTGCTATCAGGGAATTCTCTGCCTGCCTTTCCCCAGTGCTCTGCAAGCTCTCCAGGACAACATAAAATCTGGGGCTCTGTGCTTTCTTTCCTTCTGAACAAGTGTTACTGTTTTCTGCACAAAAGCGATTCTGCGAAGCAATGTGAACACTTCTGCTTCCCAGGCACAGAGAAGGTGCTAGCAGGGAATTCTCTGCCTGCCTTTCCCCAGTGCTCTGCAAGCTCTCCAGGACAACATAAAATCTGGGGCTCTGTGCTTTCTTTCATTCTGAACAAGTGTTACTGTTTTCTGCACAAAAGCGATTCTGCGAAGCAATGTGAACAGGCACAGAGAAGGTGCTAGCAAGGAATTCTCTGCCTGCCTTTCCCCAGTGCTCTGCAAGCTCTCCAGGACAACATAGAATCTGGGGCTCTGTGCTTTCTTTCCTTCTGAACAAGTGTTAGTGTTTTCTGCACAAAAGCGATTCTGCGAAGCAATGTGAACACTTCTGCTTCCCAGGCACAGAGAAGGTGCTAGCAAGGAATTCTCTGCCTGCCTTTCCCCAGTGCTCTGCAAGCTCTCCAGGACAACATAAAATCTGGGGCTCTGTGCTTTCTTTCATTCTGAACAAGTGTTACTGTTTTCTGCACAAAAGCGATTCTGCGAAGCAATGTGAACACTTGTGCTTCCCAGGCACAGAGAAGGTGCTATCAGGGAATTCTCTGCCTGCCTTTCCCCAGTGCTCTGCAAGCTCTCCAGGACAACATAAAATCTGGGGCTCTGTCCTTCTTTCCTTCTGAACAAGTGTTACTGTTTTCTGCACAAAAGCGATTCTGCGAAGCAATGTGAACACTTCTGCTTCCCAGGCACAGAGAAGGTGCTAGCAGGGAATTCTCTGCCTGCCTTTCCCCAGTGCCCTGCAAGCTCTCCAGGACAACATAAAATCTGGGGCTCTGTGCTTTCTTTCATTCTGAACAAGTGTTACTGTTTTCTGCACAAAAGCGATTCTGCGAAGCAATGTGAACAGGCACAGAGAAGGTGTTAGCAAGGAATTCTCTGCCTGCCTTTCCCCAGTGCTCTGCAAGCTCTCCAGGACAACATAGAATCTGGGGCTCTGTGCTTTCTTTCCTTCTGAACAATTGTTAGTGTTTTCTGCACAAAAGCGATTCTGCGAAGCAATGTGAACACTTCTGCTTCCCAGGCACAGAGAAGGTGCTAGCAAGGAATTCTCTGCCTGCCTTTCCCCAGTGCTCTGCAAGCTCTCCAGGACAACATAAAATCTGGGGCTCTGTGCTTTCTTTCATTCTGAACAAGTGTTACTGTTTTCTGCACAAAAGCGATTCTGCGAAGCAATGTGAACACTTCTGCTTCCCAGGCACAGAGAAGGTGCTAGCAGGGAATTCTCTGCCTGCCTTTCCCCAGTGCTCTGCAAGCTCTCCAGGACAACATAAAATCTGGGGCTCTGTGCTTTCTTTCCTTCTGAACAAGTGTTACTGTTTTCTGCACAAAAGCGATTCTGCGAAGCAATGTGAACAGGCACAGAGAAGGTGCTAGCAGGGAATTCTCTGCCTGCCTTTCCCCAGTGCTCTGCAAGCTCTCCAGGACAACATAAAATCTGGGGCTCTGTGCTTTCTTTCCTTCTGAACAAGTGTTAGTGTTTTCTGCACAAAAGCGGTTCTTGCGAAGCAATGTGAACACTTCTGCTTCCCAGGCACAGAGAAGGTGCTAGCAGGGAATTCTCTGCCTGCCTTTCCCCAGTGCTCTGCAAGCTCTCCAGGACAACATAAAATCTGGGGCTCTGTGCTTTCTTTCCTTCTGAACAAGTGTTACTGTTTTCTGCACAAAAGCGATTCTGCGAAGCAATGTGAACACCTCTGCTTCCCAGGCACAGAGAAGGTGCTAGCAAGGAATTCTCTGCCTGCCTTTCCCCAGTGCTCTGCAAGCTCTCCAGGACAACATAAAATCTGGGGCTCTGTGCTTTCTTTCCTTCTGAACAAGTGTTACTGTTTTCTGCACAAAAGCGATTCTGCAAAGCAATGTGAACAGGCACAGAGAAGGTGCTAGCAGGGAATTCTCTGCCTGCCTTTCCCCAGTGCTCTGCAAGCTCTCCAGGACAACATAAAATCTGGGGCTCTGTGCTTTCTTTCGTTCTGAACAAGTGTTACTGTTTTCTGCACAAAAGCGATTCTGCGAAGCAATGTGAACACTTCTGCTTCCCAGGCACAGAGAAGGTGCTAGCAGGGAATTCTCTGCCTGCCTTTCCCCAGTGCTCTGCAAGCTCTCCAGGACAACATAAAATCTGGGGCTCTGGTCTTTCTTTCCTTCTGAACAAGTGTTAGTGTTTTCTGCACAAAAGCGATTCTTGCGAAGCAATGTGATCACTTCTGCTTCCCAGGCACAGAGAAGGTGCTAGCAGGGAATTCTCTGCCTGCCTTTCCCCAGTGCTCTGCAAGCTCTCCAGGACAACATAGAATCTGGGGCTCTCTGCTTTCTTTCGTTCTGAACAAGTGTTACAGTTTTCTGCACAAAAGCGATTCTTGCGAAGCAATGTGAACACTTCTGCTTCCCAGGCACAGAGAAGGTGCTAGCAGGGAATTCTCTGCCTGCCTTTCCCCAGTGCTCTGCAAGCTCTCCAGGACAACATAGAATCTGGGGCTCTGTGCTTTCTTTCGTTCTGAACAAGTGTTACTGTTTTCTGCACAAAAGCGATTCTTGCGAAGCAATGTGAACAGGCACAGAGAAGGTGCTAACAAGGAATTCTCTGCCTGCCTTTCCCCAGTGCTCTGCAAGCTCTCCAGGACAACATAAAATCTGGGGCTCTGTGCTTTCTTTCCTTCTGAACAAGTGTTACTGTTTTCTGCACAAAAGCGATTCTTGCGAAGCAATGTGAACAGGCACAGAGAAGGTGCTATCAGGGAATTCTCTGCCTGCCTTTCCCCAGTGCTCTGCAAGCTCTCCAGGACAACATAAAATCTGGGGCTCTGTGCTTTCTTTCCTTCTGAACAAGTGTTAGTGTTTTCTGCACAAAAGCGATTCTTGCGAAGCAATGTGAACACTTCGGCTTCCCAGGCACAGAGAAGGTGCTAGCAGGGAATTCTCTGCCTGCCTTTCCCCAGTGCTCTGCAAGCTCTCCAGGACAACATAGAATCTGGGGCTCTGTGCTTTCTTTCCTTCTGAACAAGTGTTACTGTTTTCTGCACAAAAGCGATTCTGCGAAGCAATGTGAACAGGCACAGAGAAGGTGCTAGCAAGGAATTCTCTGCCTGCCTTTCCCCAGTGCTCTGCAAGCTCTCCAGGACAACATAAAATCTGGGGCTCTGTGCTTTCTTTCCTTCTGAACAAGTGTTACTGTTTTCTGCACAAAAGCGATTCTGCGAAGCAATGTGAACACTTCTGCTTCCCAGGCACAGAGAAGGTGCTATCAGGGAATTCTCTGCCTGCCTTTCCCCAGTGCTCTGCAAGCTCTCCAGGACAACATAGAATCTGGGGCTCTGTGCTTTCTTTCGTTCTGAACAAGTGTTACTGTTTTCTGCACAAAAGCGATTCTTGCGAAGCAATGTGAACACTTCTGCTTCCCAGGCACAGAGAAGGTGCTAGCAGGGAATTCTCTGCCTGCCTTTCCCCAGTGCTCTGCAAGCTCTCCAGGACAACATAAAATCTGGGGCTCTGTGCTTTCTTTCCTTCTGAACAAGTGTTACTGTTTTCTGAACAAAAGCGATTCTTGCGAAGCAATGTGAACACTTCTGCTTCCCAGGCACAGAGAAGGTGCTATCAGGGAATTCTCTGCCTGCCTTTCCCCAGTGCTCTGCAAGCTCTCCAGGACAACATAGAATCTGGGGCTCTGTGCTTTCTTTCCTTCTGAACAAGTGTTACTGTTTTCTGCACAAAAGCGATTCTTGCGAAGCAATGTGAACACTTCTGCTTCCCAGGCACAGAGAAGGTGCTAGCAGGGAATTCTCTGCCTGCCTTTCCCCAGTGCTCTGCAAGCTCTCCAGGACAACATAGAATCTGGGGCTCTGTGCTTTCTTTCGTTCTGAACAAGTGTTACTGTTTTCTGCACAAAAGCGATTCTTGCGAAGCAATGTGAACACTTCTGCTTCCCAGGCACAGAGAAGGTGCTAGCAAGGAATTCTCTGCCTGCCTTTCCCCAGTGCTCTGCAAGCTCTCCAGGGCAACATAGAATCTGGGGCTCTGTGCTTTCTTTCGTTCTGAACAAGTGTTACTGTTTTCTGCACAAAAGCGATTCTTGCGAAGCAATGTGAACAGGCACAGAGAAGGTGCTAGCAGGGAATTCTCTGCCTGCCTTTCCCCAGTGCTCTCAAGCTCTCCAGGACAACATAGAATCTGGGGCTCTGTGCTTTCTTTAGTTCTGAACAAGTGTTAGTGTTTTCTGCACAAAAGCGATTCTTGCGAAGCAATGTGAAAACTTCTGCTTCCCAGACACAGAGAAGGTGCTAGCAAGGAATTCTCTGCCTGCCTTTCCCCAGTGCTCTGCAAGCTCTCCAGGACAACATAGAATCTGGGGCTCTGTGCTTTCTTTCGTTCTGAACAAGTGTTACTGTTTTCTGCACAAAAGCGATTCTGCGAAGCAATGTGAACACTTCTGCTTCCCAGGCACAGAGAAGGTGCTAGCAGGGAATTCTCTGCCTGCCTTTCCCCAGTGCTCTGCAAGCTCTCCAGGACAACATAAAATCTGGGGCTCTGTGCTTTCTTTCCTTCTGAACAAGTGTTACTGTTTTCTGCACAAAAGCGATTCTTGCGAAGCAATGTGAACAGGCACAGAGAAGGTGCTATCAGGGAATTCTCTGCCTGCCTTTCCCCAGTGCTCTGCAAGCTCTCCAGGACAACATAAAATCTGGGGCTCTGTGCTTTCTTTCCTTCTGAACAAGTGTTAGTGTTTTCTGCACAAAAGCGATTCTGCGAAGCAATGTGAACACTTCTGCTTCCCAGGCACAGAGAAGGTGCTAGCAGGGAATTCTCTGCCTGCCTTTCCCCAGTGCTCTGCAAGCTCTCCAGGACAACAGCAAATCTGGGGCTCTGTGCTTTCTTTCATTCTGAACAAGTGTTACTGTTTTCTGCACAAAAGCGATTCTGCGAAGCAATGTGAACAGGCACAGAGAAGGTGCTAGCAAGGAATTCTCTGCCTGCCTTTCCCCAGTGCTCTGCAAGCTCTCCAGGACAACATAGAATCTGGGGCTCTGTGCTTTCTTTCCTTCTGAACAAGTGTTAGTGTTTTCTGCACAAAAGCGATTCTGCGAAGCAATGTGAACACTTCTGCTTCCCAGGCACAGAGAAGGTGCTAGCAAGGAATTCTCTGCCTGCCTTTCCCCAGTGCTCTGCAAGCTCTCCAGGACAACATAAAATCTGGGGCTCTGTGCTTTCTTTCATTCTGAACAAGTGTTACTGTTTTCTGCACAAAAGCGATTCTGCGAAGCAATGTGAACACTTCTGCTTCCCAGGCACAGAGAAGGTGCTAGCAGGGAATTCTCTGCCTGCCTTTCCCCAGTGCTCTGCAAGCTCTCCAGGACAACATAAAATCTGGGGCTCTGTGCTTTCTTTCCTTCTGAACAAGTGTTACTGTTTTCTGCACAAAAGCGATTCTGCGAAGCAATGTGAACAGGCACAGAGAAGGTGCTAGCAAGGAATTCTCTGCCTGCCTTTCCCCAGTGCTCTGCAAGCTCTCCAGGACAACATAAAATCTGGGGCTCTGTGCTTTCTTTCCTTCTGAACAAGTGTTACTGTTTTCTGAACAAAAGCGATTCTTGCGAAGCAATGTGAACACTTCTGCTTCCCAGGCACAGAGAAGGTGCTATCAGGGAATTCTCTGCCTGCCTTTCCCCAGTGCTCTGCAAGCTCTCCAGGACAACATAGAATCTGGGGCTCTGTGCTTTCTTTCCTTCTGAACAAGTGTTACTGTTTTCTGCACAAAAGCGATTCTTGCGAAGCAATGTGAACACTTCTGCTTCCCAGGCACAGAGAAGGTGCTAGCAGGGAATTCTCTGCCTGCCTTTCCCCAGTGCTCTGCAAGCTCTCCAGGACAACATAAAATCTGGGGCTCTGTGCTTTCTTTCCTTCTGAACAAGTGTTACTGTTTTCTGCACAAAAGCGATTCTTGCGAAGCAATGTGAACACTTCTGCTTCCCAGGCACAGAGAAGGTGCTAGCAAGGAATTCTCTGCCTGCCTTTCCCCAGTGCTCTGCAAGCTCTCCAGGACAACATAGAATCTGGGGCTCTGTGCTTTCTTTCGTTCTGAACAAGTGTTACTGTTTTCTGCACAAAAGCGATTCTGCGAAGCAATGTGAACACTTCTGCTTCCCAGGCACAGAGAAGGTGCTAGCAGGGAATTCTCTGCCTGCCTTTCCCCAGTGCTCTGCAAGCTCTCCAGGACAACATAAAATCTGGGGCTCTGTGCTTTCTTTCCTTCTGAACAAGTGTTAGTGTTTTCTGCACAAAAGCGATTCTGCGAAGCAATGTGAACACTTCTGCTTCCCAGGCACAGAGAAGGTGCTAGCAGGGAATTCTCTGCCTGCCTTTCCCCAGTGCTCTGCAAGCTCTCCAGGACAACAGCAAATCTGGGGCTCTGTGCTTTCTTTCATTCTGAACAAGTGTTACTGTTTTCTGCACAAAAGCGATTCTGCGAAGCAATGTGAACAGGCACAGAGAAGGTGCTAGCAAGGAATTCTCTGCCTGCCTTTCCCCAGTGCTCTGCAAGCTCTCCAGGACAACATAGAATCTGGGGCTCTGTGCTTTCTTTCCTTCTGAACAAGTGTTAGTGTTTTCTGCACAAAAGCGATTCTGCGAAGCAATGTGAACACTTCTGCTTCCCAGGCACAGAGAAGGTGCTAGCAAGGAATTCTCTGCCTGCCTTTCCCCAGTGCTCTGCAAGCTCTCCAGGACAACATAAAATCTGGGGCTCTGTGCTTTCTTTCGTTCTGAACAAGTGTTACTGTTTTCTGCACAAAAGCGATTCTGCGAAGCAATGTGAACACTTCTGCTTCCCAGGCACAGAGAAGGTGCTAGCAGGGAATTCTCTGCCTGCCTTTCCCCAGTGCTCTGCAAGCTCTCCAGGACAACATAAAATCTGGGGCTCTGTGCTTTCTTTCCTTCTGAACAAGTGTTACTGTTTTCTGCACAAAAGCGATTCTGCGAAGCAATGTGAACAGGCACAGAGAAGGTGCTAGCAAGGAATTCTCTGCCTGCCTTTCCCCAGTGCTCTGCAAGCTCTCCAGGACAACATAAAATCTGGGGCTCTGTGCTTTCTTTCCTTCTGAACAAGTGTTACTGTTTTCTGCACAAAAGCGATTCTGCGAAGCAATGTGAACAGGCACAGAGAAGGTGCTAGCAGGGAATTCTCTGCCTGCCTTTCCCCAGTGCTCTGCAAGCTCTCCAGGACAACATAAAATCTGGGGCTCTGTGCTTTCTTTCCTTCTGAACAAGTGTTACTGTTTTCTGCACAAAAGCGATTCTGCGAAGCAATGTGAACACTTCTGCTTCCCAGGCACAGAGAAGGTACTAGCAAGGAATTCTCTGCCTGCCTTTCCCCAGTGCTCTGCAAGCACTCCAGGACAACAGCAAATCTGGGGCTCTGTGCTTTCTTTCGTTCTGAACAAGTGTTACTGTTTTCTGAACAAAAGTGATTCTGCGAAGCAATGTGAACAGGCACAGAGAAGGTGCTAGCAAGGAATTCTCTGCCTGCCTTTCCCCAGTGCTCTGCAAGCTCTCCAGGACAACATAAAATCTGGGGCTCTGTGCTTTCTTTCATTCTGAACAAGTGTTACTGTTTTCTGCACAAAAGCGATTCTGCGAAGCAATGTGAACACTTCTGCTTCCCAGGCACAGAGAAGGTGCTAGCAGGGAATTCTCTGCCTGCCTTTCCCCAGTGCTCTGCAAGCTCTCCAGGACAACATAAAATCTGGGGCTCTGTGCTTTCTTTCCTTCTGAACAAGTGTTACTGTTTTCTGCACAAAAGCGATTCTGCGAAGCAATGTGAACAGGCACAGAGAAGGTGCTAGCAAGGAATTCTCTGCCTGCCTTTCCCCAGTGCTCTGCAAGCTCTCCAGGACAACATAAAATCTGGGGCTCTGTGCTTTCTTTCCTTCTGAACAAGTGTTACTGTTTTCTGAACAAAAGCGATTCTTGCGAAGCAATGTGAACACTTCTGCTTCCCAGGCACAGAGAAGGTGCTATCAGGGAATTCTCTGCCTGCCTTTCCCCAGTGCTCTGCAAGCTCTCCAGGACAACATAGAATCTGGGGCTCTGTGCTTTCTTTCCTTCTGAACAAGTGTTACTGTTTTCTGCACAAAAGCGATTCTTGCGAAGCAATGTGAACACTTCTGCTTCCCAGGCACAGAGAAGGTGCTAGCAGGGAATTCTCTGCCTGCCTTTCCCCAGTGCTCTGCAAGCTCTCCAGGACAACATAAAATCTGGGGCTCTGTGCTTTCTTTCCTTCTGAACAAGTGTTACTGTTTTCTGCACAAAAGCGATTCTTGCGAAGCAATGTGAACACTTCTGCTTCCCAGGCACAGAGAAGGTGCTAGCAAGGAATTCTCTGCCTGCCTTTCCCCAGTGCTCTGCAAGCTCTCCAGGGCAACATAGAATCTGGGGCTCTGTGCTTTCTTTCCTTCTGAACAAGTGTTACTGTTTTCTGCACAAAAGCGATTCTTGCGAAGCAATGTGAACAGGCACAGAGAAGGTGCTAGCAGGGAATTCTCTGCCTGCCTTTCCCCAGTGCTCTCAAGCTCTCCAGGACAACAGCAAATCTGGGGCTCTGTGCTTTCTTTAGTTCTGAACAAGTGTTAGTGTTTTCTGCACAAAAGCGATTCTTGCGAAGCAATGTGAACACTTCTGCTTCCCAGGCACAGAGAAGGTGCTAGCAAGGAATTCTCTGCCTGCCTTTCCCCAGTGCTCTGCAAGCTCTCCAGGACAACATAGAATCTGGGGCTCTGTGCTTTCTTTCGTTCTGAACAAGTGTTACTGTTTTCTGCACAAAAGCGATTCTGCGAAGCAATGTGAACACTTCTGCTTCCCAGGCACAGAGAAGGTGCTAGCAGGGAATTCTCTGCCTGCCTTTCCCCAGTGCTCTGCAAGCTCTCCAGGACAACATAAAATCTGGGGCTCTGTGCTTTCTTTCCTTCTGAACAAGTGTTAGTGTTTTCTGCACAAAAGCGATTCTGCGAAGCAATGTGAACACTTCTGCTTCCCAGGCACAGAGAAGGTGCTAGCAGGGAATTCTCTGCCTGCCTTTCCCCAGTGCTCTGCAAGCTCTCCAGGACAACAGCAAATCTGGGGCTCTGTGCTTTCTTTCATTCTGAACAAGTGTTACTGTTTTCTGCACAAAAGCGATTCTGCGAAGCAATGTGAACAGGCACAGAGAAGGTGCTAGCAAGGAATTCTCTGCCTGCCTTTCCCCAGTGCTCTGCAAGCTCTCCAGGACAACATAGAATCTGGGGCTCTGTGCTTTCTTTCCTTCTGAACAAGTGTTAGTGTTTTCTGCACAAAAGCGATTCTGCGAAGCAATGTGAACACTTCTGCTTCCCAGGCACAGAGAAGGTGCTAGCAAGGAATTCTCTGCCTGCCTTTCCCCAGTGCTCTGCAAGCTCTCCAGGACAACATAAAATCTGGGGCTCTGTGCTTTCTTTCGTTCTGAACAAGTGTTACTGTTTTCTGCACAAAAGCGATTCTGCGAAGCAATGTGAACACTTCTGCTTCCCAGGCACAGAGAAGGTGCTAGCAGGGAATTCTCTGCCTGCCTTTCCCCAGTGCTCTGCAAGCTCTCCAGGACAACATAAAATCTGGGGCTCTGTGCTTTCTTTCCTTCTGAACAAGTGTTACTGTTTTCTGCACAAAAGCGATTCTGCGAAGCAATGTGAACAGGCACAGAGAAGGTGCTAGCAAGGAATTCTCTGCCTGCCTTTCCCCAGTGCTCTGCAAGCTCTCCAGGACAACATAAAATCTGGGGCTCTGTGCTTTCTTTCCTTCTGAACAAGTGTTACTGTTTTCTGCACAAAAGCGATTCTGCGAAGCAATGTGAACAGGCACAGAGAAGGTGCTAGCAGGGAATTCTCTGCCTGCCTTTCCCCAGTGCTCTGCAAGCTCTCCAGGACAACATAAAATCTGGGGCTCTGTGCTTTCTTTCCTTCTGAACAAGTGTTACTGTTTTCTGCACAAAAGCGATTCTGCGAAGCAATGTGAACACTTCTGCTTCCCAGGCACAGAGAAGGTACTAGCAAGGAATTCTCTGCCTGCCTTTCCCCAGTGCTCTGCAAGCACTCCAGGACAACAGCAAATCTGGGGCTCTGTGCTTTCTTTCGTTCTGAACAAGTGTTACTGTTTTCTGAACAAAAGTGATTCTGCGAAGCAATGTGAACAGGCACAGAGAAGGTGCTAGCAAGGAATTCTCTGCCTGCCTTTCCCCAGTGCTCTGCAAGCTCTCCAGGACAACATAAAATCTGGGGCTCTGTGCTTTCTTTCATTCTGAACAAGTGTTACTGTTTTCTGCACAAAAGCGATTCTGCGAAGCAATGTGAACACTTCTGCTTCCCAGGCACAGAGAAGGTGCTAGCAGGGAATTCTCTGCCTGCCTTTCCCCAGTGCTCTGCAAGCTCTCCAGGACAACATAAAATCTGGGGCTCTGTGCTTTCTTTCCTTCTGAACAAGTGTTACTGTTTTCTGCACAAAAGCGATTCTGCGAAGCAATGTGAACAGGCACAGAGAAGGTGCTAGCAAGGAATTCTCTGCCTGCCTTTCCCCAGTGCTCTGCAAGCTCTCCAGGACAACATAAAATCTGGGGCTCTGTGCTTTCTTTCCTTCTGAACAAGTGTTACTGTTTTCTGCACAAAAGCGATTCTGCGAAGCAATGTGAACAGGCACAGAGAAGGTGCTAGCAGGGAATTCTCTGCCTGCCTTTCCCCAGTGCTCTGCAAGCTCTCCAGGACAACATAAAATCTGGGGCTCTGTGCTTTCTTTCGTTCTGAACAAGTGTTACTGTTTTCTGCACAAAAGCGATTCTGCGAAGCAATGTGAACACTTCTGCTTCCCAGGCACAGAGAAGGTGCTAGCAGGGAATTCTCTGCCTGCCTTTCCCCAGTGCTCTGCAAGCTCTCCAGGACAACATAAAATCTGGGGCTCTGTGCTTTCTTTCCTTCTGAACAAGTGTTACTGTTTTCTGCACAAAAGCGATTCTGCGAAGCAATGTGAACAGGCACAGAGAAGGTGCTAGCAAGGAATTCTCTGCCTGCCTTTCCCCAGTGCTCTGCAAGCTCTCCAGGACAACATAAAATCTGGGGCTCTGTGCTTTCTTTCCTTCTGAACAAGTGTTACTGTTTTCTGCACAAAAGCGATTCTGCGAAGCAATGTGAACACTTCTGCTTCCCAGGCACAGAGAAGGTACTAGCAAGGAATTCTCTGCCTGCCTTTCCCCAGTGCTCTGCAAGCACTCCAGGACAACAGCAAATCTGGGGCTCTGTGCTTTCTTTCGTTCTGAACAAGTGTTACTGTTTTCTGAACAAAAGTGATTCTGCGAAGCAATGTGAACACTTCTGCTTCCCAGGCACAGAGAAGGTGCTAGCAAGGAATTCTCTGCCTGCCTTTCCCCAGTGCTCTGCAAGCTCTCCAGGACAACATAAAATCTGGGGCTCTGTGCTTTCTTTCCTTCTGAACAAGTGTTACTGTTTTCTGCACAAAAGCGATTCTGCGAAGCAATGTGAACACTTCTGCTTCCCAGGCACAGAGAAGGTGCTAGCAGGGAATTCTCTGCCTGCCTTTCCCCAGTGCTCTGCAAGCTCTCCAGGACAACATAAAATCTGGGGCTCTGTGCTTTCTTTCCTTCTGAACAAGTGTTACTGTTTTCTGCACAAAAGCGATTCTGCGAAGTAATGTGAACAGGCACAGAGAAGGTGCTAGCAAGGAATTCTCTGCCTGCCTTTCCCCAGTGCTCTGCAAGCTCTCCAGGACAACATAAAATCTGGGGCTCTGTGCTTTCTTTCCTTCTGAACAAGTGTTACTGTTTTCTGCACAAAAGCGATTCTGCGAAGCAATGTGAACAGGCACAGAGAAGGTGCTAGCAGGGAATTCTCTGCCTGCCTTTCCCCAGTGCTCTGCAAGCTCTCCAGGACAACATAAAATCTGGGGCTCTGTGCTTTCTTTCCTTCTGAACAAGTGTTACTGTTTTCTGCACAAAAGCGATTCTGCGAAGCAATGTGAACACTTCTGCTTCCCAGGCACAGAGAAGGTACTAGCAAGGAATTCTCTGCCTGCCTTTCCCCAGTGCTCTGCAAGCACTCCAGGACAACAGCAAATCTGGGGCTCTGTGCTTTCATTCGTTCTGAACAAGTGTTACTGTTTTCTGAACAAAAGTGATTCTGCGAAGCAATGTGAACAGGCACAGAGAAGGTGCTAGCAAGGAATTCTCTGCCTGCCTTTCCCCAGTGCTCTGCAAGCTCTCCAGGACAACATAAAATCTGGGGCTCTGTGCTTTCTTTCATTCTGAACAAGTGTTACTGTTTTCTGCACAAAAGCGATTCTGCGAAGCAATGTGAACACTTCTGCTTCCCAGGCACAGAGAAGGTGCTAGCAGGGAATTCTCTGCCTGCCTTTCCCCAGTGCTCTGCAAGCTCTCCAGGACAACATAAAATCTGGGGCTCTGTGCTTTCTTTCCTTCTGAACAAGTGTTACTGTTTTCTGCACAAAAGCGATTCTGCGAAGCAATGTGAACAGGCACAGAGAAGGTGCTAGCAAGGAATTCTCTGCCTGCCTTTCCCCAGTGCTCTGCAAGCTCTCCAGGACAACATAAAATCTGGGGCTCTGTGCTTTCTTTCCTTCTGAACAAGTGTTACTGTTTTCTGCACAAAAGCGATTCTGCGAAGCAATGTGAACACTTGTGCTTCCCAGGCACAGAGAAGGTGCTATCAGGGAATTCTCTGCCTGCCTTTCCCCAGTGCTCTGCAAGCTCTCCAGGACAACATAAAATCTGGGGCTCTGTCCTTCTTTCCTTCTGAACAAGTGTTACTGTTTTCTGCACAAAAGCGATTCTGCGAAGCAATGTGAACACTTCTGCTTCCCAGGCACAGAGAAGGTGCTAGCAGGGAATTCTCTGCCTGCCTTTCCCCAGTGCCCTGCAAGCTCTCCAGGACAACATAAAATCTGGGGCTCTGTGCTTTCTTTCATTCTGAACAAGTGTTACTGTTTTCTGCACAAAAGCGATTCTTGCGAAGCAATGTGAACAGGCACAGAGAAGGTGCTATCAGGGAATTCTCTGCCTGCCTTTCCCCAGTGCTCTGCAAGCTCTCCAGGACAACATAAAATCTGGGGCTCTGTGCTTTCTTTCCTTCTGAACAAGTGTTAGTGTTTTCTGCACAAAAGCGATTCTGCGAAGCAATGTGAACACTTCTGCTTCCCAGGCACAGAGAAGGTGCTAGCAAGGAATTCTCTGCCTGCCTTTCCCCAGTGCTCTGCAAGCTCTCCAGGGCAACATAGAATCTGGGGCTCTGTGCTTTCTTTCCTTCTGAACAAGTGTTACTGTTTTCTGCACAAAAGCGATTCTTGCGAAGCAATGTGAACAGGCACAGAGAAGGTGCTATCAGGGAATTCTCTGCCTGCCTTTCCCCAGTGCTCTGCAAGCTCTCCAGGACAACATAGAATCTGGGGCTCTGTGCTTTCTTTCCTTCTGAACAAGTGTTACTGTTTTCTGCACAAAAGCGATTCTTGCGAAGCAATGTGAACAGGCACAGAGAAGGTGCTATCAGGGAATTCTCTGCCTGCCTTTCCCCAGTGCTCTGCAAGCTCTCCAGGACAACATAAAATCTGGGGCTCTGTGCTTTCTTTCCTTCTGAACAAGTGTTACTGTTTTCTGCACAAAAGCGATTCTGCGAAGCAATGTGAACACTTCTGCTTCCCAGGCACAGAGAAGGTGCTAGCAGGGAATTCTCTGCCTGCCTTTCCCCAGTGCTCTGCAAGCTCTCCAGGACAACATAGAATCTGGGGCTCTGTGCTTTCTTTCGTTCTGAACAAGTGTTACTGTTTTCTGCACACAAGCGATTCTTGCGAAGCAATGTGAACACTTCTGCTTCCCAGGCACAGAGAAGGTGCTAACAAGGAATTCTCTGCCTGCCTTTCCCCAGTGCTCTGCAAGCTCTCCAGGACAACATAGAATCTGGGGCTCTGTGCTTTCTTTCCTTCTGAACAAGTGTTACTGTTTTCTGCACAAAAGCGATTCTTGCGAAGCAATGTGAACACTTCTGCTTCCCAGGCACAGAGAAGGTGCTAGCAGGGAATTCTCTGCCTGCCTTTCCCCAGTGCTCTGCAAGCTCTCCAGGACAACATAGAATCTGGGGCTCTGTGCTTTCTTTCCTTCTGAACAAGTGTTAGTGTTTTCTGCACAAAAGCGATTCTTGCGAAGCAATGTGAACACTTCTGCTTCCCAGGCACAGAGAAGGTGCTATCAGGGAATTCTCTGCCTGCCTTTCCCCAGTGCTCTGCAAGCTCTCCAGGACAACAGCAAATCTGGGGCTCTGTGCTTTCTTTCGTTCTGAATAAGTGTTACCGTTTTCTGCACAAAAGCGATTCTGCGAAGCAATGTGAACAGGCACAGAGAAGGTGCTAACAAGGAATTCTCTGCCTGCCTTTCCCCAGTGCTCTGCAAGCTCTCCAGGACAACATAAAATCTGGGGCTCTGTGCTTTCTTTCCTTCTGAACAAGTGTTAGTGTTTTCTGCACAAAAGCGATTCTGCGAAGCAATGTGAACACTTCTGCTTCCCAGGCACAGAGAAGGTGCTAGCAAGGAATTCTCTGCCTGCCTTTCCCCAGTGCTCTACAAGCTCTCCAGGACAACATAAAATCTGGGGCTCTGTGCTTTCTTTCATTCTGAACAAGTGTTACTGTTTTCTGCACAAAAGCGATTCTGCGAAGCAATGTGAACAGGCACAGAGAAGGTGCTAGCAG
Source organism: Strix aluco (assembly GCF_031877795.1). Classification (NCBI taxonomy): domain Eukaryota; kingdom Metazoa; phylum Chordata; class Aves; order Strigiformes; family Strigidae; genus Strix; species Strix aluco. The sequence continues at coordinate 242,331 of NW_027436609.1, read as the reverse complement.
GGAATTCTCTGCCTGCCTTTCCCCAGTGCTCTGCAAGCTCTCCAGGACAACATAAAATCTGGGGCTCTGTGCTTTCTTTCCTTCTGAACAAGTGTTAGTGTTTTCTGCACAAAAGCGATTCTTGCGAAGCAATGTGAACACTTCTGCTTCCCAGGCACAGAGAAGGTGCTAGCAGGGAATTCTCTGCCTGCCTTTCCCCAGTGCTCTGCAAGCTCTCCAGGACAACATAAAATCTGGGGCTCTGTGCTTTCTTTCGTTCTGAACAAGTGTTACTGTTTTCTGCACAAAAGCGATTCTGCGAAGCAATGTGAACAGGCACAGAGAAGGTGCTAGCAAGGAATTCTCTGCCTGCCTTTCCCCAGTGCTCTGCAAGCTCTCCAGGACAACATAAAATCTGGGGCTCTGTGCTTTCTTTCCTTCTGAACAAGTGTTAGTGTTTTCTGCACAAAAGCGATTCTGCGAAGCAATGTGAACACTTCTGCTTCCCAGGCACAGAGAAGGTGCTAGCAAGGAATTCTCTGCCTGCCTTTCCCCAGTGCTCTGCAAGCTCTCCAGGACAACATAAAATCTGGGGCTCTGTGCTTTCTTTCGTTCTGAACAAGTGTTACTGTTTTCTGAACAAAAGTGATTCTGCGAAGCAATGTGAACAGGCACAGAGAAGGTGCTAGCAGGGAATTCTCTGCCTGCCTTTCCCCAGTGCTCTGCAAGCTCTCCAGGACAACATAGAATCTGGGGCTCTGTGCTTTCTTTCGTTCTGAACAAGTGTTACTGTTTTCTGCACAAAAGCGATTCTTGCGAAGCAATGTGAACACTTCTGCTTCCCAGGCACAGAGAAGGTGCTAGCAGGGAATTCTCTGCCTGCCTTTCCCCAGTGCTCTGCAAGCTCTCCAGGACAACATAGAATCTGGGGCTCTGTGCTTTCTTTCCTTCTGAACAAGTGTTACTGTTTTCTGCACAAAAGCGATTCTGCGAAGCAATGTGAACACTTCTGCTTCCCAGGCACAGAGAAGGTGCTAGCAGGGAATTCTCTGCCTGCCTTTCCCCAGTGCTCTGCAAGCTCTCCAGGACAACATAAAATCTGGGGCTCTGTGCTTTCTTTCCTTCTGAACAAGTGTTACTGTTTTCTGCACAAAAGCGATTCTTGCGAAGCAATGTGAACAGTCACAGAGAAGGTGCTATCAGGGAATTCTCTGCCTGCCTTTCCCCAGTGCTCTGCAAGCTCTCCAGGACAACATAAAATCTGGGGCTCTGTGCTTTCTTTCCTTCTGAACAAGTGTTACTGTTTTCTGCACAAAAGCGATTCTGCGAAGCAATGTGAACACTTCTGCTTCCCAGGAACAGAGAAGGTACTAGCAAGGAATTCTCTGCCTGCCTTTCCCCAGTGCTCTGCAAGCTCTCCAGGACAACATAAAATCTGGGGCTCTGTGCTTTCTTTCGTTCTGAACAAGTGTTACTGTTTTCTGCACAAAAGCGATTCTGCGAAGCAATGTGAACAGGCACAGAGAAGGTGCTAGCAAGGAATTCTCTGCCTGCCTTTCCCCAGTGCTCTGCAAGCTCTCCAGGACAACATAAAATCTGGGGCTCTGTGCTTTCTTTCCTTCTGAACAAGTGTTACTGTTTTCTGCACAAAAGCGATTCTGCGAAGCAATGTGAACACTTCTGCTTCCCAGGCACAGAGAAGGTGCTAGCAGGGAATTCTCTGCCTGCCTTTCCCCAGTGCTCTGCAAGCTCTCCAGGACAACATAGAATCTGGGGCTCTGTGCTTTCTTTCGTTCTGAACAAGTGTTACTGTTTTCTGCACAAAAGCGATTCTTGCGAAGCAATGTGAACACTTCTGCTTCCCAGGCACAGAGAAGGTGCTAGCAAGGAATTCTCTGCCTGCCTTTCCCCAGTGCTCTGCAAGCTCTCCAGGGCAACATAGAATCTGGGGCTCTGTGCTTTCTTTCCTTCTGAACAAGTGTTACTGTTTTCTGCACAAAAGCGATTCTTGCGAAGCAATGTGAACAGGCACAGAGAAGGTGCTATCAGGGAATTCTCTGCCTGCCTTTCCCCAGTGCTCTGCAAGCTCTCCAGGACAACATAAAATCTGGGGCTCTGTGCTTTCTTTCCTTCTGAACAAGTGTTACTGTTTTCTGCACAAAAGCGATTCTGCGAAGCAATGTGAACACTTCTGCTTCCCAGGCACAGAGAAGGTGCTAGCAGGGAATTCTCTGCCTGCCTTTCCCCAGTGCTCTGCAAGCTCTCCAGGACAACAGCAAATCTGGGGCTCTGTGCTTTCTTTCATTCTGAACAAGTGTTACTGTTTTCTGCACAAAAGCGATTCTGCGAAGCAATGTGAACAGGCACAGAGAAGGTGCTAGCAAGGAATTCTCTGCCTGCCTTTCCCCAGTGCTCTGCAAGCTCTCCAGGACAACATAGAATCTGGGGCTCTGTGCTTTCTTTCCTTCTGAACAAGTGTTAGTGTTTTCTGCACAAAAGCGATTCTGCGAAGCAATGTGAACACTTCTGCTTCCCAGGCACAGAGAAGGTGCTAGCAAGGAATTCTCTGCCTGCCTTTCCCCAGTGCTCTGCAAGCTCTCCAGGACAACATAAAATCTGGGGCTCTGTGCTTTCTTTCATTCTGAACAAGTGTTACTGTTTTCTGCACAAAAGCGATTCTGCGAAGCAATGTGAACACTTCTGCTTCCCAGGCACAGAGAAGGTGCTATCAGGGAATTCTCTGCCTGCCTTTCCCCAGTGCTCTGCAAGCTCTCCAGGACAACATAAAATCTGGGGCTCTGTGCTTTCTTTCCTTCTGAACAAGTGTTACTGTTTTCTGCACAAAAGCGATTCTGCGAAGCAATGTGAACACTTCTGCTTCCCAGGCACAGAGAAGGTGCTAGCAGGGAATTCTCTGCCTGCCTTTCCCCAGTGCCCTGCAAGCTCTCCAGGACAACATAAAATCTGGGGCTCTGTGCTTTCTTTCATTCTGAACAAGTGTTACTGTTTTCTGCACAAAAGCGATTCTGCGAAGCAATGTGAACAGGCACAGAGAAGGTGTTAACAAGGAATTCTCTGCCTGCCTTTCCCCAGTGCTCTGCAAGCTCTCCAGGACAACATTGAATCTGGGGCTCTGTGCTTTCTTTCCTTCTGAACAAGTGTTACTGTTTTCTGCACAAAAGCGATTCTTGCGAAGCAATGTGAACACTACTGCTTCCCAGGCACAGAGAAGGTGCTAGCAGGGAATTCTCTGCCTGCCTTTCCCCAGTGCTCTGCAAGCTCTCCAGGACAACATAGAATCTGGGGCTCTGTGCTTTCTTTCCTTCTGAACAAGTGTTAGTGTTTTCTGCACAAAAGCGATTCTTGCGAAGCAATGTGAACACTTCTGCTTCCCAGGCACAGAGAAGGTGCTATCAGGGAATTCTCTGCCTGCCTTTCCCCAGTGCTCTGCAAGCTCTCCAGGACAACAGCAAATCTGGGGCTCTGTGCTTTCTTTCGTTCTGAATAAGTGTTACCGTTTTCTGCACAAAAGCGATTCTGCGAAGCAATGTGAACAGGCACAGAGAAGGTGCTAGCAAGGAATTCTCTGCCTGCCTTTCCCCAGTGCTCTGCAAGCTCTCCAGGACAACATAAAATCTGGGGCTCTGTGCTTTCTTTCATTCTGAACAAGTGTTACTGTTTTCTGCACAAAAGCGATTCTGCGAAGCAATGTGAACAGGCACAGAGAAGGTGCTAGCAGGGAATTCTCTGCCTGCCTTTCCCCAGTGCTCTGCAAGCTCTCCAGGACAACATAAAATCTGGGGCTCTGTGCTTTCTTTCGTTCTGAACAAGTGTTACTGTTTTCTGCACAAAAGCGATTCTGCGAAGCAATGTGAACACTTCTGCTTCCCAGGCACAGAGAAGGTGCTAGCAGGGAATTCTCTGCCTGCCTTTCCCCAGTGCTCTGCAAGCTCTCCAGGACAACATAAAATCTGGGGCTCTGTGCTTTCTTTCGTTCTGAACAAGTGTTACTGTTTTCTGCACAAAAGCGATTCTGCGAAGCAATGTGAACAGGCACAGAGAAGGTGCTAGCAAGGAATTCTCTGCCTGCCTTTCCCCAGTGCTCTGCAAGCTCTCCAGGACAACATAAAATCTGGGGCTCTGTGCTTTCTTTCCTTCTGAACAAGTGTTACTGTTTTCTGCACAAAAGCGATTCTGCGAAGCAATGTGAACACTTCTGCTTCCCAGGCACAGAGAAGGTACTAGCAAGGAATTCTCTGCCTGCCTTTCCCCAGTGCTCTGCAAGCTCTCCAGGACAACATAAAATCTGGGGCTCTGTGCTTTCTTTCGTTCTGAACAAGTGTTACTGTTTTCTGAACAAAAGTGATTCTGCGAAGCAATGTGAACAGGCACAGAGAAGGTGCTAGCAAGGAATTCTCTGCCTGCCTTTCCCCAGTGCTCTGCAAGCTCTCCAGGACAACATAAAATCTGGGGCTCTGTGCTTTCTTTCCTTCTGAACAAGTGTTAGTGTTTTCTGCACAAAAGCGGTTCTTGCGAAGCAATGTGAACACTTCTGCTTCCCAGGCACAGAGAAGGTGCTAGCAGGGAATTCTCTGCCTGCCTTTCCCCAGTGCTCTGCAAGCTCTCCAGGACAACATAAAATCTGGGGCTCTGTGCTTTCTTTCCTTCTGAACAAGTGTTAGTGTTTTCTGCACAAAAGCGATTCTTGCGAAGCAATGTGAACAGGCACAGAGAAGGTGCTATCAGGGAATTCTCTGCCTGCCTTTCCCCAGTGCTCTGCAAGCTCTCCAGGACAACATAAAATCTGGGGCTCTGTGCTTTCTTTCCTTCTGAACAAGTGTTACTGTTTTCTGCACAAAAGCGATTCTGCGAAGCAATGTGAACACTTCTGCTTCCCAGGCACAGAGAAGGTGCTAGCAGGGAATTCTCTGCCTGCCTTTCCCCAGTGCTCTGCAAGCTCTCCAGGACAACATAGAATCTGGGGCTCTGTGCTTTCTTTCGTTCTGAACAAGTGTTACTGTTTTCTGCACACAAGCGATTCTTGCGAAGCAATGTGAACACTTCTGCTTCCCAGGCACAGAGAAGGTACTAGCAAGGAATTCTCTGCCTGCCTTTCCCCAGTGCTCTGCAAGCTCTCCAGGACAACATAAAATCTGGGGCTCTGTGCTTTCTTTCGTTCTGAACAAGTGTTACTGTTTTCTGAACAAAAGTGATTCTGCGAAGCAATGTGAACAGGCACAGAGAAGGTGCTAGCAAGGAATTCTCTGCCTGCCTTTCCCCAGTGCTCTGCAAGCTCTCCAGGACAACATAAAATCTGGGGCTCTGTGCTTTCTTTCCTTCTGAACAAGTGTTAGTGTTTTCTGCACAAAAGCGGTTCTTGCGAAGCAATGTGAACACTTCTGCTTCCCAGGCACAGAGAAGGTGCTAGCAGGGAATTCTCTGCCTGCCTTTCCCCAGTGCTCTGCAAGCTCTCCAGGACAACATAAAATCTGGGGCTCTGTGCTTTCTTTCCTTCTGAACAAGTGTTAGTGTTTTCTGCACAAAAGCGATTCTTGCGAAGCAATGTGAACAGGCACAGAGAAGGTGCTATCAGGGAATTCTCTGCCTGCCTTTCCCCAGTGCTCTGCAAGCTCTCCAGGACAACATAAAATCTGGGGCTCTGTGCTTTCTTTCCTTCTGAACAAGTGTTACTGTTTTCTGCACAAAAGCGATTCTGCGAAGCAATGTGAACACTTCTGCTTCCCAGGCACAGAGAAGGTGCTAGCAGGGAATTCTCTGCCTGCCTTTCCCCAGTGCTCTGCAAGCTCTCCAGGACAACATAGAATCTGGGGCTCTGTGCTTTCTTTCGTTCTGAACAAGTGTTACTGTTTTCTGCACACAAGCGATTCTTGCGAAGCAATGTGAACACTTCTGCTTCCCAGGCACAGAGAAGGTGCTAACAAGGAATTCTCTGCCTGCCTTTCCCCAGTGCTCTGCAAGCTCTCCAGGACAACATAGAATCTGGGGCTCTGTGCTTTCTTTCCTTCTGAACAAGTGTTACTGTTTTCTGCACAAAAGCGATTCTTGCGAAGCAATGTGAACACTTCTGCTTCCCAGGCACAGAGAAGGTGCTATCAGGGAATTCTCTGCCTGCCTTTCCCCAGTGCTCTGCAAGCTCTCCAGGACAACATAGAATCTGGGGCTCTGTGCTTTCTTTCCTTCTGAACAAGTGTTAGTGTTTTCTGCACAAAAGCGATTCTTGCGAAGCAATGTGAACACTTCTGCTTCCCAGGCACAGAGAAGGTGCTAGCAGGGAATTCTCTGCCTGCCTTTCCCCAGTGCTCTGCAAGCTCTCCAGGACAACAGCGAATCTGGGGCTCTGTGCTTTCTTTCGTTCTGAATAAGTGTTACTGTTTTCTGCACAAAAGCGATTCTGCGAAGCAATGTGAACAGGCACAGAGAAGGTGCTAGCAAGGAATTCTCTGCCTGCCTTTCCCCAGTGCTCTGCAAGCTCTCCAGGACAACATAAAATCTGGGGCTCTGTGCTTTCTTTCCTTCTGAACAAGTGTTAGTGTTTTCTGCACAAAAGCGATTCTGCGAAGCAATGTGAACACTTCTGCTTCCCAGGCACAGAGAAGGTGCTAGCAAGGAATTCTCTGCCTGCCTTTCCCCAGTGCTCTACAAGCTCTCCAGGACAACATAAAATCTGGGGCTCTGTGCTTTCTTTCATTCTGAACAAGTGTTACTGTTTTCTGCACAAAAGCGATTCTGCGAAGCAATGTGAACAGGCACAGAGAAGGTGCTAGCAGGGAATTCTCTGCCTGCCTTTCCCCAGTGCTCTGCAAGCTCTCCAGGACAACATAAAATCTGGGGCTCTGTGCTTTCTTTCCTTCTGAACAAGTGTTACTGTTTTCTGCACAAAAGCGATTCTTGCGAAGCAATGTGAACACTTCTGCTTCCCAGGCACAGAGAAGGTGCTAGCAGGGAATTCTCTGCCTGCCTTTCCCCAGTGCTCTGCAAGCTCTCCAGGACAACATAAAATCTGGGGCTCTGTGCTTTCTTTCGTTCTGAACAAGTGTTACTGTTTTCTGCACAAAAGCGATTCTGCGAAGCAATGTGAACAGGCACAGAGAAGGTGCTAGCAAGGAATTCTCTGCCTGCCTTTCCCCAGTGCTCTGCAAGCTCTCCAGGACAACATAAAATCTGGGGCTCTGTGCTTTCTTTCCTTCTGAACAAGTGTTACTGTTTTCTGCACAAAAGCGATTCTGCGAAGCAATGTGAACACTTCTGCTTCCCAGGCACAGAGAAGGTACTAGCAAGGAATTCTCTGCCTGCCTTTCCCCAGTGCTCTGCAAGCTCTCCAGGACAACATAAAATCTGGGGCTCTGTGCTTTCTTTCGTTCTGAACAAGTGTTACTGTTTTCTGAACAAAAGTGATTCTGCGAAGCAATGTGAACAGGCACAGAGAAGGTGCTAGCAGGGAATTCTCTGCCTGCCTTTCCCCAGTGCTCTGCAAGCTCTCCAGGACAACATAGAATCTGGGGCTCTGTGCTTTCTTTCGTTCTGAACAAGTGTTACTGTTTTCTGCACAAAAGCGATTCTTGCGAAGCAATGTGAACACTTCTGCTTCCCAGGCACAGAGAAGGTGCTAGCAGGGAATTCTCTGCCTGCCTTTCCCCAGTGCTCTGCAAGCTCTCCAGGACAACATAGAATCTGGGGCTCTGTGCTTTCTTTCCTTCTGAACAAGTGTTACTGTTTTCTGCACAAAAGCGATTCTGCGAAGCAATGTGAACACTTCTGCTTCCCAGGCACAGAGAAGGTGCTAGCAAGGAATTCTCTGCCTGCCTTTCCCCAGTGCTCTGCAAGCTCTCCAGGACAACATAAAATCTGGGGCTCTGTGCTTTCTTTCATTCTGAACAAGTGTTACTGTTTTCTGCACAAAAGCGATTCTGCGAAGCAATGTGAACAGGCACAGAGAAGGTGCTAGCAGGGAATTCTCTGCCTGCCTTTCCCCAGTGCTCTGCAAGCTCTCCAGGACAACATAAAATCTGGGGCTCTGTGCTTTCTTTCGTTCTGAACAAGTGTTACTGTTTTCTGCACAAAAGCGATTCTGCGAAGCAATGTGAACACTTCTGCTTCCCAGGCACAGAGAAGGTGCTAGCAGGGAATTCTCTGCCTGCCTTTCCCCAGTGCTCTGCAAGCTCTCCAGGACAACATAAAATCTGGGGCTCTGTGCTTTCTTTCGTTCTGAACAAGTGTTACTGTTTTCTGCACAAAAGCGATTCTGCGAAGCAATGTGAACAGGCACAGAGAAGGTGCTAGCAAGGAATTCTCTGCCTGCCTTTCCCCAGTGCTCTGCAAGCTCTCCAGGACAACATAAAATCTGGGGCTCTGTGCTTTCTTTCCTTCTGAACAAGTGTTACTGTTTTCTGCACAAAAGCGATTCTGCGAAGCAATGTGAACACTTCTGCTTCCCAGGCACAGAGAAGGTACTAGCAAGGAATTCTCTGCCTGCCTTTCCCCAGTGCTCTGCAAGCTCTCCAGGACAACATAAAATCTGGGGCTCTGTGCTTTCTTTCGTTCTGAACAAGTGTTACTGTTTTCTGAACAAAAGTGATTCTGCGAAGCAATGTGAACAGGCACAGAGAAGGTGCTAGCAAGGAATTCTCTGCCTGCCTTTCCCCAGTGCTCTGCAAGCTCTCCAGGACAACATAAAATCTGGGGCTCTGTGCTTTCTTTCCTTCTGAACAAGTGTTACTGTTTTCTGCACAAAAGCGATTCTGCGAAGCAATGTGAACACTTCTGCTTCCCAGGCACAGAGAAGGTGCTAGCAGGGAATTCTCTGCCTGCCTTTCCCCAGTGCTCTGCAAGCTGTCCAGGACAACATAGAATCTGGGGCTCTGTGCTTTCTTTCGTTCTGAACAAGTGTTACTGTTTTCTGCACACAAGCGATTCTTGCGAAGCAATGTGAACACTTCTGCTTCACAGGCACAGAGAAGGTGCTAACAAGGAATTCTCTGCCTGCCTTTCCCCAGTGCTCTGCAAGCTCTCCAGGACAACATAGAATCTGGGGCTCTGTGCTTTCTTTCCTTCTGAACAAGTGTTACTGTTTTCTGCACAAAAGCGATTCTTGCGAAGCAATGTGAACACTTCTGCTTCCCAGGCACAGAGAAGGTGCTAGCAGGGAATTCTCTGCCTGCCTTTCCCCAGTGCTCTGCAAGCTCTCCAGGACAACATAGAATCTGGGGCTCTGTGCTTTCTTTCCTTCTGAACAAGTGTTAGTGTTTTCTGCACAAAAGCGATTCTTGCGAAGCAATGTGAACACTTCTGCTTCCCAGGCACAGAGAAGGTGCTAGCAGGGAATTCTCTGCCTGCCTTTCCCCAGTGCTCTGCAAGCTCTCCAGGACAACAGCGAATCTGGGGCTCTGTGCTTTCTTTCGTTCTGAATAAGTGTTACTGTTTTCTGCACAAAAGCGATTCTGCGAAGCAATGTGAACAGGCACAGAGAAGGTGCTAGCAAGGAATTCTCTGCCTGCCTTTCCCCAGTGCTCTGCAAGCTCTCCAGGACAACATAAAATCTGGGGCTCTGTGCTTTCTTTCCTTCTGAACAAGTGTTAGTGTTTTCTGCACAAAAGCGATTCTGCGAAGCAATGTGAACACTTCTGCTTCCCAGGCACAGAGAAGGTGCTAGCAAGGAATTCTCTGCCTGCCTTTCCCCAGTGCTCTACAAGCTCTCCAGGACAACATAAAATCTGGGGCTCTGTGCTTTCTTTCATTCTGAACAAGTGTTACTGTTTTCTGCACAAAAGCGATTCTGCGAAGCAATGTGAACAGGCACAGAGAAGGTGCTAGCAGGGAATTCTCTGCCTGCCTTTCCCCAGTGCTCTGCAAGCTCTCCAGGACAACATAAAATCTGGGGCTCTGTGCTTTCTTTCCTTCTGAACAAGTGTTACTGTTTTCTGCACAAAAGCGATTCTTGCGAAGCAATGTGAACACTTCTGCTTCCCAGGCACAGAGAAGGTGCTAGCAGGGAATTCTCTGCCTGCCTTTCCCCAGTGCTCTGCAAGCTCTCCAGGACAACATAAAATCTGGGGCTCTGTGCTTTCTTTCGTTCTGAACAAGTGTTACTGTTTTCTGCACAAAAGCGATTCTGCGAAGCAATGTGAACAGGCACAGAGAAGGTGCTAGCAAGGAATTCTCTGCCTGCCTTTCCCCAGTGCTCTGCAAGCTCTCCAGGACAACATAAAATCTGGGGCTCTGTGCTTTCTTTCCTTCTGAACAAGTGTTACTGTTTTCTGCACAAAAGCGATTCTGCGAAGCAATGTGAACACTTCTGCTTCCCAGGCACAGAGAAGGTACTAGCAAGGAATTCTCTGCCTGCCTTTCCCCAGTGCTCTGCAAGCTCTCCAGGACAACATAAAATCTGGGGCTCTGTGCTTTCTTTCGTTCTGAACAAGTGTTACTGTTTTCTGAACAAAAGTGATTCTGCGAAGCAATGTGAACAGGCACAGAGAAGGTGCTAGCAGGGAATTCTCTGCCTGCCTTTCCCCAGTGCTCTGCAAGCTCTCCAGGACAACATAGAATCTGGGGCTCTGTGCTTTCTTTCGTTCTGAACAAGTGTTACTGTTTTCTGCACAAAAGCGATTCTTGCGAAGCAATGTGAACACTTCTGCTTCCCAGGCACAGAGAAGGTGCTAGCAGGGAATTCTCTGCCTGCCTTTCCCCAGTGCTCTGCAAGCTCTCCAGGACAACATAGAATCTGGGGCTCTGTGCTTTCTTTCCTTCTGAACAAGTGTTACTGTTTTCTGCACAAAAGCGATTCTGCGAAGCAATGTGAACACTTCTGCTTCCCAGGCACAGAGAAGGTGCTAGCAAGGAATTCTCTGCCTGCCTTTCCCCAGTGCTCTGCAAGCTCTCCAGGACAACATAAAATCTGGGGCTCTGTGCTTTCTTTCCTTCTGAACAAGTGTTACTGTTTTCTGCACAAAAGCGATTCTTGCGAAGCAATGTGAACAGTCACAGAGAAGGTGCTATCAGGGAATTCTCTGCCTGCCTTTCCCCAGTGCTCTGCAAGCTCTCCAGGACAACATAAAATCTGGGGCTCTGTGCTTTCTTTCCTTCTGAACAAGTGTTACTGTTTTCTGCACAAAAGCGATTCTGCGAAGCAATGTGAACACTTCTGCTTCCCAGGAACAGAGAAGGTACTAGCAAGGAATTCTCTGCCTGCCTTTCCCCAGTGCTCTGCAAGCTCTCCAGGACAACATAAAATCTGGGGCTCTGTGCTTTCTTTCGTTCTGAACAAGTGTTACTGTTTTCTGCACAAAAGCGATTCTGCGAAGCAATGTGAACAGGCACAGAGAAGGTGCTAGCAAGGAATTCTCTGCCTGCCTTTCCCCAGTGCTCTGCAAGCTCTCCAGGACAACATAAAATCTGGGGCTCTGTGCTTTCTTTCCTTCTGAACAAGTGTTACTGTTTTCTGCACAAAAGCGATTCTGCGAAGCAATGTGAACACTTCTGCTTCCCAGGCACAGAGAAGGTGCTAGCAGGGAATTCTCTGCCTGCCTTTCCCCAGTGCTCTGCAAGCTCTCCAGGACAACATAGAATCTGGGGCTCTGTGCTTTCTTTCGTTCTGAACAAGTGTTACTGTTTTCTGCACAAAAGCGATTCTTGCGAAGCAATGTGAACACTTCTGCTTCCCAGGCACAGAGAAGGTGCTAGCAAGGAATTCTCTGCCTGCCTTTCCCCAGTGCTCTGCAAGCTCTCCAGGGCAACATAGAATCTGGGGCTCTGTGCTTTCTTTCCTTCTGAACAAGTGTTACTGTTTTCTGCACAAAAGCGATTCTTGCGAAGCAATGTGAACAGGCACAGAGAAGGTGCTATCAGGGAATTCTCTGCCTGCCTTTCCCCAGTGCTCTGCAAGCTCTCCAGGACAACATAAAATCTGGGGCTCTGTGCTTTCTTTCCTTCTGAACAAGTGTTACTGTTTTCTGCACAAAAGCGATTCTGCGAAGCAATGTGAACACTTCTGCTTCCCAGGCACAGAGAAGGTGCTAGCAGGGAATTCTCTGCCTGCCTTTCCCCAGTGCTCTGCAAGCTCTCCAGGACAACATAAAATCTGGGGCTCTGTGCTTTCTTTCATTCTGAACAAGTGTTACTGTTTTCTGCACAAAAGCGATTCTGCGAAGCAATGTGAACAGGCACAGAGAAGGTGCTAGCAAGGAATTCTCTGCCTGCCTTTCCCCAGTGCTCTGCAAGCTCTCCAGGACAACATAGAATCTGGGGCTCTGTGCTTTCTTTCCTTCTGAACAAGTGTTAGTGTTTTCTGCACAAAAGCGATTCTGCGAAGCAATGTGAACACTTCTGCTTCCCAGGCACAGAGAAGGTGCTAGCAAGGAATTCTCTGCCTGCCTTTCCCCAGTGCTCTGCAAGCTCTCCAGGACAACATAAAATCTGGGGCTCTGTGCTTTCTTTCATTCTGAACAAGTGTTACTGTTTTCTGCACAAAAGCGATTCTGCGAAGCAATGTGAACACTTGTGCTTCCCAGGCACAGAGAAGGTGCTATCAGGGAATTCTCTGCCTGCCTTTCCCCAGTGCTCTGCAAGCTCTCCAGGACAACATAAAATCTGGGGCTCTGTCCTTCTTTCCTTCTGAACAAGTGTTACTGTTTTCTGCACAAAAGCGATTCTGCGAAGCAATGTGAACACTTCTGCTTCCCAGGCACAGAGAAGGTGCTAGCAGGGAATTCTCTGCCTGCCTTTCCCCAGTGCCCTGCAAGCTCTCCAGGACAACATAAAATCTGGGGCTCTGTGCTTTCTTTCATTCTGAACAAGTGTTACTGTTTTCTGCACAAAAGCGATTCTGCGAAGCAATGTGAACAGGCACAGAGAAGGTGTTAGCAAGGAATTCTCTGCCTGCCTTTCCCCAGTGCTCTGCAAGCTCTCCAGGACAACATAGAATCTGGGGCTCTGTGCTTTCTTTCCTTCTGAACAATTGTTAGTGTTTTCTGCACAAAAGCGATTCTGCGAAGCAATGTGAACACTTCTGCTTCCCAGGCACAGAGAAGGTGCTAGCAAGGAATTCTCTGCCTGCCTTTCCCCAGTGCTCTGCAAGCTCTCCAGGACAACATAAAATCTGGGGCTCTGTGCTTTCTTTCATTCTGAACAAGTGTTACTGTTTTCTGCACAAAAGCGATTCTGCGAAGCAATGTGAACACTTCTGCTTCCCAGGCACAGAGAAGGTGCTAGCAGGGAATTCTCTGCCTGCCTTTCCCCAGTGCTCTGCAAGCTCTCCAGGACAACATAAAATCTGGGGCTCTGTGCTTTCTTTCCTTCTGAACAAGTGTTACTGTTTTCTGCACAAAAGCGATTCTGCGAAGCAATGTGAACAGGCACAGAGAAGGTGCTAGCAGGGAATTCTCTGCCTGCCTTTCCCCAGTGCTCTGCAAGCTCTCCAGGACAACATAAAATCTGGGGCTCTGTGCTTTCTTTCCTTCTGAACAAGTGTTAGTGTTTTCTGCACAAAAGCGGTTCTTGCGAAGCAATGTGAACACTTCTGCTTCCCAGGCACAGAGAAGGTGCTAGCAGGGAATTCTCTGCCTGCCTTTCCCCAGTGCTCTGCAAGCTCTCCAGGACAACATAAAATCTGGGGCTCTGTGCTTTCTTTCCTTCTGAACAAGTGTTACTGTTTTCTGCACAAAAGCGATTCTGCGAAGCAATGTGAACACCTCTGCTTCCCAGGCACAGAGAAGGTGCTAGCAAGGAATTCTCTGCCTGCCTTTCCCCAGTGCTCTGCAAGCTCTCCAGGACAACATAAAATCTGGGGCTCTGTGCTTTCTTTCCTTCTGAACAAGTGTTACTGTTTTCTGCACAAAAGCGATTCTGCAAAGCAATGTGAACAGGCACAGAGAAGGTGCTAGCAGGGAATTCTCTGCCTGCCTTTCCCCAGTGCTCTGCAAGCTCTCCAGGACAACATAAAATCTGGGGCTCTGTGCTTTCTTTCGTTCTGAACAAGTGTTACTGTTTTCTGCACAAAAGCGATTCTGCGAAGCAATGTGAACACTTCTGCTTCCCAGGCACAGAGAAGGTGCTAGCAGGGAATTCTCTGCCTGCCTTTCCCCAGTGCTCTGCAAGCTCTCCAGGACAACATAAAATCTGGGGCTCTGGTCTTTCTTTCCTTCTGAACAAGTGTTAGTGTTTTCTGCACAAAAGCGATTCTTGCGAAGCAATGTGATCACTTCTGCTTCCCAGGCACAGAGAAGGTGCTAGCAGGGAATTCTCTGCCTGCCTTTCCCCAGTGCTCTGCAAGCTCTCCAGGACAACATAGAATCTGGGGCTCTCTGCTTTCTTTCGTTCTGAACAAGTGTTACAGTTTTCTGCACAAAAGCGATTCTTGCGAAGCAATGTGAACACTTCTGCTTCCCAGGCACAGAGAAGGTGCTAGCAGGGAATTCTCTGCCTGCCTTTCCCCAGTGCTCTGCAAGCTCTCCAGGACAACATAGAATCTGGGGCTCTGTGCTTTCTTTCGTTCTGAACAAGTGTTACTGTTTTCTGCACAAAAGCGATTCTTGCGAAGCAATGTGAACAGGCACAGAGAAGGTGCTAACAAGGAATTCTCTGCCTGCCTTTCCCCAGTGCTCTGCAAGCTCTCCAGGACAACATAAAATCTGGGGCTCTGTGCTTTCTTTCCTTCTGAACAAGTGTTACTGTTTTCTGCACAAAAGCGATTCTTGCGAAGCAATGTGAACAGGCACAGAGAAGGTGCTATCAGGGAATTCTCTGCCTGCCTTTCCCCAGTGCTCTGCAAGCTCTCCAGGACAACATAAAATCTGGGGCTCTGTGCTTTCTTTCCTTCTGAACAAGTGTTAGTGTTTTCTGCACAAAAGCGATTCTTGCGAAGCAATGTGAACACTTCGGCTTCCCAGGCACAGAGAAGGTGCTAGCAGGGAATTCTCTGCCTGCCTTTCCCCAGTGCTCTGCAAGCTCTCCAGGACAACATAGAATCTGGGGCTCTGTGCTTTCTTTCCTTCTGAACAAGTGTTACTGTTTTCTGCACAAAAGCGATTCTGCGAAGCAATGTGAACAGGCACAGAGAAGGTGCTAGCAAGGAATTCTCTGCCTGCCTTTCCCCAGTGCTCTGCAAGCTCTCCAGGACAACATAAAATCTGGGGCTCTGTGCTTTCTTTCCTTCTGAACAAGTGTTACTGTTTTCTGCACAAAAGCGATTCTGCGAAGCAATGTGAACACTTCTGCTTCCCAGGCACAGAGAAGGTGCTATCAGGGAATTCTCTGCCTGCCTTTCCCCAGTGCTCTGCAAGCTCTCCAGGACAACATAGAATCTGGGGCTCTGTGCTTTCTTTCGTTCTGAACAAGTGTTACTGTTTTCTGCACAAAAGCGATTCTTGCGAAGCAATGTGAACACTTCTGCTTCCCAGGCACAGAGAAGGTGCTAGCAGGGAATTCTCTGCCTGCCTTTCCCCAGTGCTCTGCAAGCTCTCCAGGACAACATAAAATCTGGGGCTCTGTGCTTTCTTTCCTTCTGAACAAGTGTTACTGTTTTCTGAACAAAAGCGATTCTTGCGAAGCAATGTGAACACTTCTGCTTCCCAGGCACAGAGAAGGTGCTATCAGGGAATTCTCTGCCTGCCTTTCCCCAGTGCTCTGCAAGCTCTCCAGGACAACATAGAATCTGGGGCTCTGTGCTTTCTTTCCTTCTGAACAAGTGTTACTGTTTTCTGCACAAAAGCGATTCTTGCGAAGCAATGTGAACACTTCTGCTTCCCAGGCACAGAGAAGGTGCTAGCAGGGAATTCTCTGCCTGCCTTTCCCCAGTGCTCTGCAAGCTCTCCAGGACAACATAGAATCTGGGGCTCTGTGCTTTCTTTCGTTCTGAACAAGTGTTACTGTTTTCTGCACAAAAGCGATTCTTGCGAAGCAATGTGAACACTTCTGCTTCCCAGGCACAGAGAAGGTGCTAGCAAGGAATTCTCTGCCTGCCTTTCCCCAGTGCTCTGCAAGCTCTCCAGGGCAACATAGAATCTGGGGCTCTGTGCTTTCTTTCGTTCTGAACAAGTGTTACTGTTTTCTGCACAAAAGCGATTCTTGCGAAGCAATGTGAACAGGCACAGAGAAGGTGCTAGCAGGGAATTCTCTGCCTGCCTTTCCCCAGTGCTCTCAAGCTCTCCAGGACAACATAGAATCTGGGGCTCTGTGCTTTCTTTAGTTCTGAACAAGTGTTAGTGTTTTCTGCACAAAAGCGATTCTTGCGAAGCAATGTGAAAACTTCTGCTTCCCAGACACAGAGAAGGTGCTAGCAAGGAATTCTCTGCCTGCCTTTCCCCAGTGCTCTGCAAGCTCTCCAGGACAACATAGAATCTGGGGCTCTGTGCTTTCTTTCGTTCTGAACAAGTGTTACTGTTTTCTGCACAAAAGCGATTCTGCGAAGCAATGTGAACACTTCTGCTTCCCAGGCACAGAGAAGGTGCTAGCAGGGAATTCTCTGCCTGCCTTTCCCCAGTGCTCTGCAAGCTCTCCAGGACAACATAAAATCTGGGGCTCTGTGCTTTCTTTCCTTCTGAACAAGTGTTACTGTTTTCTGCACAAAAGCGATTCTTGCGAAGCAATGTGAACAGGCACAGAGAAGGTGCTATCAGGGAATTCTCTGCCTGCCTTTCCCCAGTGCTCTGCAAGCTCTCCAGGACAACATAAAATCTGGGGCTCTGTGCTTTCTTTCCTTCTGAACAAGTGTTAGTGTTTTCTGCACAAAAGCGATTCTGCGAAGCAATGTGAACACTTCTGCTTCCCAGGCACAGAGAAGGTGCTAGCAGGGAATTCTCTGCCTGCCTTTCCCCAGTGCTCTGCAAGCTCTCCAGGACAACAGCAAATCTGGGGCTCTGTGCTTTCTTTCATTCTGAACAAGTGTTACTGTTTTCTGCACAAAAGCGATTCTGCGAAGCAATGTGAACAGGCACAGAGAAGGTGCTAGCAAGGAATTCTCTGCCTGCCTTTCCCCAGTGCTCTGCAAGCTCTCCAGGACAACATAGAATCTGGGGCTCTGTGCTTTCTTTCCTTCTGAACAAGTGTTAGTGTTTTCTGCACAAAAGCGATTCTGCGAAGCAATGTGAACACTTCTGCTTCCCAGGCACAGAGAAGGTGCTAGCAAGGAATTCTCTGCCTGCCTTTCCCCAGTGCTCTGCAAGCTCTCCAGGACAACATAAAATCTGGGGCTCTGTGCTTTCTTTCATTCTGAACAAGTGTTACTGTTTTCTGCACAAAAGCGATTCTGCGAAGCAATGTGAACACTTCTGCTTCCCAGGCACAGAGAAGGTGCTAGCAGGGAATTCTCTGCCTGCCTTTCCCCAGTGCTCTGCAAGCTCTCCAGGACAACATAAAATCTGGGGCTCTGTGCTTTCTTTCCTTCTGAACAAGTGTTACTGTTTTCTGCACAAAAGCGATTCTGCGAAGCAATGTGAACAGGCACAGAGAAGGTGCTAGCAAGGAATTCTCTGCCTGCCTTTCCCCAGTGCTCTGCAAGCTCTCCAGGACAACATAAAATCTGGGGCTCTGTGCTTTCTTTCCTTCTGAACAAGTGTTACTGTTTTCTGAACAAAAGCGATTCTTGCGAAGCAATGTGAACACTTCTGCTTCCCAGGCACAGAGAAGGTGCTATCAGGGAATTCTCTGCCTGCCTTTCCCCAGTGCTCTGCAAGCTCTCCAGGACAACATAGAATCTGGGGCTCTGTGCTTTCTTTCCTTCTGAACAAGTGTTACTGTTTTCTGCACAAAAGCGATTCTTGCGAAGCAATGTGAACACTTCTGCTTCCCAGGCACAGAGAAGGTGCTAGCAGGGAATTCTCTGCCTGCCTTTCCCCAGTGCTCTGCAAGCTCTCCAGGACAACATAAAATCTGGGGCTCTGTGCTTTCTTTCCTTCTGAACAAGTGTTACTGTTTTCTGCACAAAAGCGATTCTTGCGAAGCAATGTGAACACTTCTGCTTCCCAGGCACAGAGAAGGTGCTAGCAAGGAATTCTCTGCCTGCCTTTCCCCAGTGCTCTGCAAGCTCTCCAGGACAACATAGAATCTGGGGCTCTGTGCTTTCTTTCGTTCTGAACAAGTGTTACTGTTTTCTGCACAAAAGCGATTCTGCGAAGCAATGTGAACACTTCTGCTTCCCAGGCACAGAGAAGGTGCTAGCAGGGAATTCTCTGCCTGCCTTTCCCCAGTGCTCTGCAAGCTCTCCAGGACAACATAAAATCTGGGGCTCTGTGCTTTCTTTCCTTCTGAACAAGTGTTAGTGTTTTCTGCACAAAAGCGATTCTGCGAAGCAATGTGAACACTTCTGCTTCCCAGGCACAGAGAAGGTGCTAGCAGGGAATTCTCTGCCTGCCTTTCCCCAGTGCTCTGCAAGCTCTCCAGGACAACAGCAAATCTGGGGCTCTGTGCTTTCTTTCATTCTGAACAAGTGTTACTGTTTTCTGCACAAAAGCGATTCTGCGAAGCAATGTGAACAGGCACAGAGAAGGTGCTAGCAAGGAATTCTCTGCCTGCCTTTCCCCAGTGCTCTGCAAGCTCTCCAGGACAACATAGAATCTGGGGCTCTGTGCTTTCTTTCCTTCTGAACAAGTGTTAGTGTTTTCTGCACAAAAGCGATTCTGCGAAGCAATGTGAACACTTCTGCTTCCCAGGCACAGAGAAGGTGCTAGCAAGGAATTCTCTGCCTGCCTTTCCCCAGTGCTCTGCAAGCTCTCCAGGACAACATAAAATCTGGGGCTCTGTGCTTTCTTTCGTTCTGAACAAGTGTTACTGTTTTCTGCACAAAAGCGATTCTGCGAAGCAATGTGAACACTTCTGCTTCCCAGGCACAGAGAAGGTGCTAGCAGGGAATTCTCTGCCTGCCTTTCCCCAGTGCTCTGCAAGCTCTCCAGGACAACATAAAATCTGGGGCTCTGTGCTTTCTTTCCTTCTGAACAAGTGTTACTGTTTTCTGCACAAAAGCGATTCTGCGAAGCAATGTGAACAGGCACAGAGAAGGTGCTAGCAAGGAATTCTCTGCCTGCCTTTCCCCAGTGCTCTGCAAGCTCTCCAGGACAACATAAAATCTGGGGCTCTGTGCTTTCTTTCCTTCTGAACAAGTGTTACTGTTTTCTGCACAAAAGCGATTCTGCGAAGCAATGTGAACAGGCACAGAGAAGGTGCTAGCAGGGAATTCTCTGCCTGCCTTTCCCCAGTGCTCTGCAAGCTCTCCAGGACAACATAAAATCTGGGGCTCTGTGCTTTCTTTCCTTCTGAACAAGTGTTACTGTTTTCTGCACAAAAGCGATTCTGCGAAGCAATGTGAACACTTCTGCTTCCCAGGCACAGAGAAGGTACTAGCAAGGAATTCTCTGCCTGCCTTTCCCCAGTGCTCTGCAAGCACTCCAGGACAACAGCAAATCTGGGGCTCTGTGCTTTCTTTCGTTCTGAACAAGTGTTACTGTTTTCTGAACAAAAGTGATTCTGCGAAGCAATGTGAACAGGCACAGAGAAGGTGCTAGCAAGGAATTCTCTGCCTGCCTTTCCCCAGTGCTCTGCAAGCTCTCCAGGACAACATAAAATCTGGGGCTCTGTGCTTTCTTTCATTCTGAACAAGTGTTACTGTTTTCTGCACAAAAGCGATTCTGCGAAGCAATGTGAACACTTCTGCTTCCCAGGCACAGAGAAGGTGCTAGCAGGGAATTCTCTGCCTGCCTTTCCCCAGTGCTCTGCAAGCTCTCCAGGACAACATAAAATCTGGGGCTCTGTGCTTTCTTTCCTTCTGAACAAGTGTTACTGTTTTCTGCACAAAAGCGATTCTGCGAAGCAATGTGAACAGGCACAGAGAAGGTGCTAGCAAGGAATTCTCTGCCTGCCTTTCCCCAGTGCTCTGCAAGCTCTCCAGGACAACATAAAATCTGGGGCTCTGTGCTTTCTTTCCTTCTGAACAAGTGTTACTGTTTTCTGAACAAAAGCGATTCTTGCGAAGCAATGTGAACACTTCTGCTTCCCAGGCACAGAGAAGGTGCTATCAGGGAATTCTCTGCCTGCCTTTCCCCAGTGCTCTGCAAGCTCTCCAGGACAACATAGAATCTGGGGCTCTGTGCTTTCTTTCCTTCTGAACAAGTGTTACTGTTTTCTGCACAAAAGCGATTCTTGCGAAGCAATGTGAACACTTCTGCTTCCCAGGCACAGAGAAGGTGCTAGCAGGGAATTCTCTGCCTGCCTTTCCCCAGTGCTCTGCAAGCTCTCCAGGACAACATAAAATCTGGGGCTCTGTGCTTTCTTTCCTTCTGAACAAGTGTTACTGTTTTCTGCACAAAAGCGATTCTTGCGAAGCAATGTGAACACTTCTGCTTCCCAGGCACAGAGAAGGTGCTAGCAAGGAATTCTCTGCCTGCCTTTCCCCAGTGCTCTGCAAGCTCTCCAGGGCAACATAGAATCTGGGGCTCTGTGCTTTCTTTCCTTCTGAACAAGTGTTACTGTTTTCTGCACAAAAGCGATTCTTGCGAAGCAATGTGAACAGGCACAGAGAAGGTGCTAGCAGGGAATTCTCTGCCTGCCTTTCCCCAGTGCTCTCAAGCTCTCCAGGACAACAGCAAATCTGGGGCTCTGTGCTTTCTTTAGTTCTGAACAAGTGTTAGTGTTTTCTGCACAAAAGCGATTCTTGCGAAGCAATGTGAACACTTCTGCTTCCCAGGCACAGAGAAGGTGCTAGCAAGGAATTCTCTGCCTGCCTTTCCCCAGTGCTCTGCAAGCTCTCCAGGACAACATAGAATCTGGGGCTCTGTGCTTTCTTTCGTTCTGAACAAGTGTTACTGTTTTCTGCACAAAAGCGATTCTGCGAAGCAATGTGAACACTTCTGCTTCCCAGGCACAGAGAAGGTGCTAGCAGGGAATTCTCTGCCTGCCTTTCCCCAGTGCTCTGCAAGCTCTCCAGGACAACATAAAATCTGGGGCTCTGTGCTTTCTTTCCTTCTGAACAAGTGTTAGTGTTTTCTGCACAAAAGCGATTCTGCGAAGCAATGTGAACACTTCTGCTTCCCAGGCACAGAGAAGGTGCTAGCAGGGAATTCTCTGCCTGCCTTTCCCCAGTGCTCTGCAAGCTCTCCAGGACAACAGCAAATCTGGGGCTCTGTGCTTTCTTTCATTCTGAACAAGTGTTACTGTTTTCTGCACAAAAGCGATTCTGCGAAGCAATGTGAACAGGCACAGAGAAGGTGCTAGCAAGGAATTCTCTGCCTGCCTTTCCCCAGTGCTCTGCAAGCTCTCCAGGACAACATAGAATCTGGGGCTCTGTGCTTTCTTTCCTTCTGAACAAGTGTTAGTGTTTTCTGCACAAAAGCGATTCTGCGAAGCAATGTGAACACTTCTGCTTCCCAGGCACAGAGAAGGTGCTAGCAAGGAATTCTCTGCCTGCCTTTCCCCAGTGCTCTGCAAGCTCTCCAGGACAACATAAAATCTGGGGCTCTGTGCTTTCTTTCGTTCTGAACAAGTGTTACTGTTTTCTGCACAAAAGCGATTCTGCGAAGCAATGTGAACACTTCTGCTTCCCAGGCACAGAGAAGGTGCTAGCAGGGAATTCTCTGCCTGCCTTTCCCCAGTGCTCTGCAAGCTCTCCAGGACAACATAAAATCTGGGGCTCTGTGCTTTCTTTCCTTCTGAACAAGTGTTACTGTTTTCTGCACAAAAGCGATTCTGCGAAGCAATGTGAACAGGCACAGAGAAGGTGCTAGCAAGGAATTCTCTGCCTGCCTTTCCCCAGTGCTCTGCAAGCTCTCCAGGACAACATAAAATCTGGGGCTCTGTGCTTTCTTTCCTTCTGAACAAGTGTTACTGTTTTCTGCACAAAAGCGATTCTGCGAAGCAATGTGAACAGGCACAGAGAAGGTGCTAGCAGGGAATTCTCTGCCTGCCTTTCCCCAGTGCTCTGCAAGCTCTCCAGGACAACATAAAATCTGGGGCTCTGTGCTTTCTTTCCTTCTGAACAAGTGTTACTGTTTTCTGCACAAAAGCGATTCTGCGAAGCAATGTGAACACTTCTGCTTCCCAGGCACAGAGAAGGTACTAGCAAGGAATTCTCTGCCTGCCTTTCCCCAGTGCTCTGCAAGCACTCCAGGACAACAGCAAATCTGGGGCTCTGTGCTTTCTTTCGTTCTGAACAAGTGTTACTGTTTTCTGAACAAAAGTGATTCTGCGAAGCAATGTGAACAGGCACAGAGAAGGTGCTAGCAAGGAATTCTCTGCCTGCCTTTCCCCAGTGCTCTGCAAGCTCTCCAGGACAACATAAAATCTGGGGCTCTGTGCTTTCTTTCATTCTGAACAAGTGTTACTGTTTTCTGCACAAAAGCGATTCTGCGAAGCAATGTGAACACTTCTGCTTCCCAGGCACAGAGAAGGTGCTAGCAGGGAATTCTCTGCCTGCCTTTCCCCAGTGCTCTGCAAGCTCTCCAGGACAACATAAAATCTGGGGCTCTGTGCTTTCTTTCCTTCTGAACAAGTGTTACTGTTTTCTGCACAAAAGCGATTCTGCGAAGCAATGTGAACAGGCACAGAGAAGGTGCTAGCAAGGAATTCTCTGCCTGCCTTTCCCCAGTGCTCTGCAAGCTCTCCAGGACAACATAAAATCTGGGGCTCTGTGCTTTCTTTCCTTCTGAACAAGTGTTACTGTTTTCTGCACAAAAGCGATTCTGCGAAGCAATGTGAACAGGCACAGAGAAGGTGCTAGCAGGGAATTCTCTGCCTGCCTTTCCCCAGTGCTCTGCAAGCTCTCCAGGACAACATAAAATCTGGGGCTCTGTGCTTTCTTTCGTTCTGAACAAGTGTTACTGTTTTCTGCACAAAAGCGATTCTGCGAAGCAATGTGAACACTTCTGCTTCCCAGGCACAGAGAAGGTGCTAGCAGGGAATTCTCTGCCTGCCTTTCCCCAGTGCTCTGCAAGCTCTCCAGGACAACATAAAATCTGGGGCTCTGTGCTTTCTTTCCTTCTGAACAAGTGTTACTGTTTTCTGCACAAAAGCGATTCTGCGAAGCAATGTGAACAGGCACAGAGAAGGTGCTAGCAAGGAATTCTCTGCCTGCCTTTCCCCAGTGCTCTGCAAGCTCTCCAGGACAACATAAAATCTGGGGCTCTGTGCTTTCTTTCCTTCTGAACAAGTGTTACTGTTTTCTGCACAAAAGCGATTCTGCGAAGCAATGTGAACACTTCTGCTTCCCAGGCACAGAGAAGGTACTAGCAAGGAATTCTCTGCCTGCCTTTCCCCAGTGCTCTGCAAGCACTCCAGGACAACAGCAAATCTGGGGCTCTGTGCTTTCTTTCGTTCTGAACAAGTGTTACTGTTTTCTGAACAAAAGTGATTCTGCGAAGCAATGTGAACACTTCTGCTTCCCAGGCACAGAGAAGGTGCTAGCAAGGAATTCTCTGCCTGCCTTTCCCCAGTGCTCTGCAAGCTCTCCAGGACAACATAAAATCTGGGGCTCTGTGCTTTCTTTCCTTCTGAACAAGTGTTACTGTTTTCTGCACAAAAGCGATTCTGCGAAGCAATGTGAACACTTCTGCTTCCCAGGCACAGAGAAGGTGCTAGCAGGGAATTCTCTGCCTGCCTTTCCCCAGTGCTCTGCAAGCTCTCCAGGACAACATAAAATCTGGGGCTCTGTGCTTTCTTTCCTTCTGAACAAGTGTTACTGTTTTCTGCACAAAAGCGATTCTGCGAAGTAATGTGAACAGGCACAGAGAAGGTGCTAGCAAGGAATTCTCTGCCTGCCTTTCCCCAGTGCTCTGCAAGCTCTCCAGGACAACATAAAATCTGGGGCTCTGTGCTTTCTTTCCTTCTGAACAAGTGTTACTGTTTTCTGCACAAAAGCGATTCTGCGAAGCAATGTGAACAGGCACAGAGAAGGTGCTAGCAGGGAATTCTCTGCCTGCCTTTCCCCAGTGCTCTGCAAGCTCTCCAGGACAACATAAAATCTGGGGCTCTGTGCTTTCTTTCCTTCTGAACAAGTGTTACTGTTTTCTGCACAAAAGCGATTCTGCGAAGCAATGTGAACACTTCTGCTTCCCAGGCACAGAGAAGGTACTAGCAAGGAATTCTCTGCCTGCCTTTCCCCAGTGCTCTGCAAGCACTCCAGGACAACAGCAAATCTGGGGCTCTGTGCTTTCATTCGTTCTGAACAAGTGTTACTGTTTTCTGAACAAAAGTGATTCTGCGAAGCAATGTGAACAGGCACAGAGAAGGTGCTAGCAAGGAATTCTCTGCCTGCCTTTCCCCAGTGCTCTGCAAGCTCTCCAGGACAACATAAAATCTGGGGCTCTGTGCTTTCTTTCATTCTGAACAAGTGTTACTGTTTTCTGCACAAAAGCGATTCTGCGAAGCAATGTGAACACTTCTGCTTCCCAGGCACAGAGAAGGTGCTAGCAGGGAATTCTCTGCCTGCCTTTCCCCAGTGCTCTGCAAGCTCTCCAGGACAACATAAAATCTGGGGCTCTGTGCTTTCTTTCCTTCTGAACAAGTGTTACTGTTTTCTGCACAAAAGCGATTCTGCGAAGCAATGTGAACAGGCACAGAGAAGGTGCTAGCAAGGAATTCTCTGCCTGCCTTTCCCCAGTGCTCTGCAAGCTCTCCAGGACAACATAAAATCTGGGGCTCTGTGCTTTCTTTCCTTCTGAACAAGTGTTACTGTTTTCTGCACAAAAGCGATTCTGCGAAGCAATGTGAACAGGCACAGAGAAGGTGCTAGCAGGGAATTCTCTGCCTGCCTTTCCCCAGTGCTCTGCAAGCTCTCCAGGACAACATAAAATCTGGGGCTCTGTGCTTTCTTTCGTTCTGAACAAGTGTTACTGTTTTCTGCACAAAAGCGATTCTGCGAAGCAATGTGAACACTTCTGCTTCCCAGGCACAGAGAAGGTGCTAGCAGGGAATTCTCTGCCTGCCTTTCCCCAGTGCTCTGCAAGCTCTCCAGGACAACATAAAATCTGGGGCTCTGTGCTTTCTTTCCTTCTGAACAAGTGTTACTGTTTTCTGCACAAAAGCGATTCTGCGAAGCAATGTGAACAGGCACAGAGAAGGTGCTAGCAAGGAATTCTCTGCCTGCCTTTCCCCAGTGCTCTGCAAGCTCTCCAGGACAACATAAAATCTGGGGCTCTGTGCTTTCTTTCCTTCTGAACAAGTGTTAGTGTTTTCTGCACAAAAGCGATTCTGCGAAGCAATGTGAACACTTCTGCTTCCCAGGCACAGAGAAGGTGCTAGCAAGGAATTCTCTGCCTGCCTTTCCCCAGTGCTCTGCAAGCTCTCCAGGACAACATAAAATCTGGGGCTCTGTGCTTTCTTTCGTTCTGAACAAGTGTTACTGTTTTCTGCACAAAAGCGATTCTGCGAAGCAATGTGAACACTTCTGCTTCCCAGGCACAGAGAAGGTGCTAGCAGGGAATTCTCTGCCTGCCTTTCCCCAGTGCTCTGCAAGCTCTCCAGGACAACATAAAATCTGGGGCTCTGTGCTTTCTTTCCTTCTGAACAAGTGTTACTGTTTTCTGCACAAAAGCGATTCTGCGAAGCAATGTGAACAGGCACAGAGAAGGTGCTAGCAAGGAATTCTCTGCCTGCCTTTCCCCAGTGCTCTGCAAGCTCTCCAGGACAACATAAAATCTGGGGCTCTGTGCTTTCTTTCCTTCTGAACAAGTGTTACTGTTTTCTGCACAAAAGCGATTCTGCGAAGCAATGTGAACAGGCACAGAGAAGGTGCTAGCAGGGAATTCTCTGCCTGCCTTTCCCCAGTGCTCTGCAAGCTCTCCAGGACAACATAAAATCTGGGGCTCTGTGCTTTCTTTCCTTCTGAACAAGTGTTACTGTTTTCTGCACAAAAGCGATTCTGCGAAGCAATGTGAACACTTCTGCTTCCCAGGCACAGAGAAGGTACTAGCAAGGAATTCTCTGCCTGCCTTTCCCCAGTGCTCTGCAAGCACTCCAGGACAACAGCAAATCTGGGGCTCTGTGCTTTCTTTCGTTCTGAACAAGTGTTACTGTTTTCTGAACAAAAGTGATTCTGCGAAGCAATGTGAACAGGCACAGAGAAGGTGCTAGCAAGGAATTCTCTGCCTGCCTTTCCCCAGTGCTCTGCAAGCTCTCCAGGACAACATAAAATCTGGGGCTCTGTGCTTTCTTTCATTCTGAACAAGTGTTACTGTTTTCTGCACAAAAGCGATTCTGCGAAGCAATGTGAACACTTCTGCTTCCCAGGCACAGAGAAGGTGCTAGCAGGGAATTCTCTGCCTGCCTTTCCCCAGTGCTCTGCAAGCTCTCCAGGACAACATAAAATCTGGGGCTCTGTGCTTTCTTTCCTTCTGAACAAGTGTTACTGTTTTCTGCACAAAAGCGATTCTGCGAAGCAATGTGAACAGGCACAGAGAAGGTGCTAGCAAGGAATTCTCTGCCTGCCTTTCCCCAGTGCTCTGCAAGCTCTCCAGGACAACATAAAATCTGGGGCTCTGTGCTTTCTTTCCTTCTGAACAAGTGTTACTGTTTTCTGCACAAAAGCGATTCTGCGAAGCAATGTGAACAGGCACAGAGAAGGTGCTAGCAGGGAATTCTCTGCCTGCCTTTCCCCAGTGCTCTGCAAGCTCTCCAGGACAACATAAAATCTGGGGCTCTGTGCTTTCTTTCGTTCTGAACAAGTGTTACTGTTTTCTGCACAAAAGCGATTCTGCGAAGCAATGTGAACACTTCTGCTTCCCAGGCACAGAGAAGGTGCTAGCAGGGAATTCTCTGCCTGCCTTTCCCCAGTGCTCTGCAAGCTCTCCAGGACAACATAAAATCTGGGGCTCTGTGCTTTCTTTCCTTCTGAACAAGTGTTACTGTTTTCTGCACAAAAGCGATTCTGCGAAGCAATGTGAACAGGCACAGAGAAGGTGCTAGCAAGGAATTCTCTGCCTGCCTTTCCCCAGTGCTCTGCAAGCTCTCCAGGACAACATAAAATCTGGGGCTCTGTGCTTTCTTTCCTTCTGAACAAGTGTTACTGTTTTCTGCACAAAAGCGATTCTGCGAAGCAATGTGAACACTTCTGCTTCCCAGGCACAGAGAAGGTACTAGCAAGGAATTCTCTGCCTGCCTTTCCCCAGTGCTCTGCAAGCACTCCAGGACAACAGCAAATCTGGGGCTCTGTGCTTTCTTTCGTTCTGAACAAGTGTTACTGTTTTCTGAACAAAAGTGATTCTGCGAAGCAATGTGAACACTTCTGCTTCCCAGGCACAGAGAAGGTGCTAGCAAGGAATTCTCTGCCTGCCTTTCCCCAGTGCTCTGCAAGCTCTCCAGGACAACATAAAATCTGGGGCTCTGTGCTTTCTTTCCTTCTGAACAAGTGTTACTGTTTTCTGCACAAAAGCGATTCTGCGAAGCAATGTGAACACTTCTGCTTCCCAGGCACAGAGAAGGTGCTAGCAGGGAATTCTCTGCCTGCCTTTCCCCAGTGCTCTGCAAGCTCTCCAGGACAACATAAAATCTGGGGCTCTGTGCTTTCTTTCCTTCTGAACAAGTGTTACTGTTTTCTGCACAAAAGCGATTCTGCGAAGTAATGTGAACAGGCACAGAGAAGGTGCTAGCAAGGAATTCTCTGCCTGCCTTTCCCCAGTGCTCTGCAAGCTCTCCAGGACAACATAAAATCTGGGGCTCTGTGCTTTCTTTCCTTCTGAACAAGTGTTACTGTTTTCTGCACAAAAGCGATTCTGCGAAGCAATGTGAACAGGCACAGAGAAGGTGCTAGCAGGGAATTCTCTGCCTGCCTTTCCCCAGTGCTCTGCAAGCTCTCCAGGACAACATAAAATCTGGGGCTCTGTGCTTTCTTTCCTTCTGAACAAGTGTTACTGTTTTCTGCACAAAAGCGATTCTGCGAAGCAATGTGAACACTTCTGCTTCCCAGGCACAGAGAAGGTACTAGCAAGGAATTCTCTGCCTGCCTTTCCCCAGTGCTCTGCAAGCACTCCAGGACAACAGCAAATCTGGGGCTCTGTGCTTTCATTCGTTCTGAACAAGTGTTACTGTTTTCTGAACAAAAGTGATTCTGCGAAGCAATGTGAACAGGCACAGAGAAGGTGCTAGCAAGGAATTCTCTGCCTGCCTTTCCCCAGTGCTCTGCAAGCTCTCCAGGACAACATAAAATCTGGGGCTCTGTGCTTTCTTTCATTCTGAACAAGTGTTACTGTTTTCTGCACAAAAGCGATTCTGCGAAGCAATGTGAACACTTCTGCTTCCCAGGCACAGAGAAGGTGCTAGCAGGGAATTCTCTGCCTGCCTTTCCCCAGTGCTCTGCAAGCTCTCCAGGACAACATAAAATCTGGGGCTCTGTGCTTTCTTTCCTTCTGAACAAGTGTTACTGTTTTCTGCACAAAAGCGATTCTGCGAAGCAATGTGAACAGGCACAGAGAAGGTGCTAGCAAGGAATTCTCTGCCTGCCTTTCCCCAGTGCTCTGCAAGCTCTCCAGGACAACATAAAATCTGGGGCTCTGTGCTTTCTTTCCTTCTGAACAAGTGTTACTGTTTTCTGCACAAAAGCGATTCTGCGAAGCAATGTGAACAGGCACAGAGAAGGTGCTAGCAGGGAATTCTCTGCCTGCCTTTCCCCAGTGCTCTGCAAGCTCTCCAGGACAACATAAAATCTGGGGCTCTGTGCTTTCTTTCGTTCTGAACAAGTGTTACTGTTTTCTGCACAAAAGCGATTCTGCGAAGCAATGTGAACACTTCTGCTTCCCAGGCACAGAGAAGGTGCTAGCAGGGAATTCTCTGCCTGCCTTTCCCCAGTGCTCTGCAAGCTCTCCAGGACAACATAAAATCTGGGGCTCTGTGCTTTCTTTCCTTCTGAACAAGTGTTACTGTTTTCTGCACAAAAGCGATTCTGCGAAGCAATGTGAACAGGCACAGAGAAGGTGCTAGCAAGGAATTCTCTGCCTGCCTTTCCCCAGTGCTCTGCAAGCTCTCCAGGACAACATAAAATCTGGGGCTCTGTGCTTTCTTTCCTTCTGAACAAGTGTTACTGTTTTCTGCACAAAAGCGATTCTGCGAAGCAATGTGAACACTTCTGCTTCCCAGGCACAGAGAAGGTACTAGCAAGGAATTCTCTGCCTGCCTTTCCCCAGTGCTCTGCAAGCACTCCAGGACAACAGCAAATCTGGGGCTCTGTGCTTTCTTTCGTTCTGAACAAGTGTTACTGTTTTCTGAACAAAAGTGATTCTGCGAAGCAATGTGAACAGGCACAGAGAAGGTGCTAGCAAGGAATTCTCTGCCTGCCTTTCCCCAGTGCTCTGCAAGCTCTCCAGGACAACATAGAATCTGGGGCTCTGTGCTTTCTTTCCTTCTGAACAAGTGTTAGTGTTTTCTGCACAAAAGCGGTTCTTGCGAAGCAATGTGAACACTTCTGCTTCCCAGGCACAGAGAAGGTGCTAGCAGGGAATTCTCTGCCTGCCTTTCCCCAGTGCTCTGCAAGCTCTCCAGGACAACATAAAATCTGGGGCTCTGTGCTTTCTTTCCTTCTGAACAAGTGTTACTGTTTTCTGCACAAAAGCGATTCTTGCGAAGCAATGTGAACAGGCACAGAGAAGGTGCTATCAGGGAATTCTCTGCCTGCCTTTCCCCAGTGCTCTGCAAGCTCTCCAGGACAACATAAAATCTGGGGCTCTGTGCTTTCTTTCCTTCTGAACAAGTGTTACTGTTTTCTGCACAAAAGCGATTCTGCGAAGCAATGTGAACACTTCTGCTTCCCAGGCACAGAGAAGGTGCTAGCAGGGAATTCTCTGCCTGCCTTTCCCCAGTGCTCTGCAAGCTGTCCAGGACAACATAGAATCTGGGGCTCTGTGCTTTCTTTCGTTCTGAATAAGTGTTACTGTTTTCTGCACAAAAGCGATTCTGCGAAGCAATGTGAACAGGCACAGAGAAGGTGCTAGCAAGGAATTCTCTGCCTGCCTTTCCCCAGTGCTCTGCAAGCTCTCCAGGACAACATAAAATCTGGGGCTCTGTGCTTTCTTTCATTCTGAACAAGTGTTACTGTTTTCTGCACAAAAGCGATTCTGCGAAGCAATGTGAACACTTCTGCTTCCCAGGCACAGAGAAGGTGCTAGCAGGGAATTCTCTGCCTGCCTTTCCCCAGTGCTCTGCAAGCTCTCCAGGACAACATAAAATCTGGGGCTCTGTGCTTTCTTTCCTTCTGAACAAGTGTTACTGTTTTCTGCACAAAAGCGATTCTGCGAAGCAATGTGAACAGGCACAGAGAAGGTGCTAGCAAGGAATTCTCTGCCTGCCTTTCCCCAGTGCTCTGCAAGCTCTCCAGGACAACATAAAATCTGGGGCTCTGTGCTTTCTTTCCTTCTGAACAAGTGTTACTGTTTTCTGCACAAAAGCGATTCTGCGAAGCAATGTGAACAGGCACAGAGAAGGTGCTAGCAGGGAATTCTCTGCCTGCCTTTCCCCAGTGCTCTGCAAGCTCTCCAGGACAACATAAAATCTGGGGCTCTGTGCTTTCTTTCGTTCTGAACAAGTGTTACTGTTTTCTGCACAAAAGCGATTCTGCGAAGCAATGTGAACACTTCTGCTTCCCAGGCACAGAGAAGGTGCTAGCAGGGAATTCTCTGCCTGCCTTTCCCCAGTGCTCTGCAAGCTCTCCAGGACAACATAAAATCTGGGGCTCTGTGCTTTCTTTCCTTCTGAACAAGTGTTACTGTTTTCTGCACAAAAGCGATTCTGCGAAGCAATGTGAACAGGCACAGAGAAGGTGCTAGCAAGGAATTCTCTGCCTGCCTTTCCCCAGTGCTCTGCAAGCTCTCCAGGACAACATAAAATCTGGGGCTCTGTGCTTTCTTTCCTTCTGAACAAGTGTTACTGTTTTCTGCACAAAAGCGATTCTGCGAAGCAATGTGAACACTTCTGCTTCCCAGGCACAGAGAAGGTACTAGCAAGGAATTCTCTGCCTGCCTTTCCCCAGTGCTCTGCAAGCACTCCAGGACAACAGCAAATCTGGGGCTCTGTGCTTTCTTTCGTTCTGAACAAGTGTTACTGTTTTCTGAACAAAAGTGATTCTGCGAAGCAATGTGAACACTTCTGCTTCCCAGGCACAGAGAAGGTGCTAGCAAGGAATTCTCTGCCTGCCTTTCCCCAGTGCTCTGCAAGCTCTCCAGGACAACATAAAATCTGGGGCTCTGTGCTTTCTTTCCTTCTGAACAAGTGTTACTGTTTTCTGCACAAAAGCGATTCTGCGAAGCAATGTGAACACTTCTGCTTCCCAGGCACAGAGAAGGTGCTAGCAGGGAATTCTCTGCCTGCCTTTCCCCAGTGCTCTGCAAGCTCTCCAGGACAACATAAAATCTGGGGCTCTGTGCTTTCTTTCCTTCTGAACAAGTGTTACTGTTTTCTGCACAAAAGCGATTCTGCGAAGTAATGTGAACAGGCACAGAGAAGGTGCTAGCAAGGAATTCTCTGCCTGCCTTTCCCCAGTGCTCTGCAAGCTCTCCAGGACAACATAAAATCTGGGGCTCTGTGCTTTCTTTCCTTCTGAACAAGTGTTACTGTTTTCTGCACAAAAGCGATTCTGCGAAGCAATGTGAACAGGCACAGAGAAGGTGCTAGCAGGGAATTCTCTGCCTGCCTTTCCCCAGTGCTCTGCAAGCTCTCCAGGACAACATAAAATCTGGGGCTCTGTGCTTTCTTTCCTTCTGAACAAGTGTTACTGTTTTCTGCACAAAAGCGATTCTGCGAAGCAATGTGAACACTTCTGCTTCCCAGGCACAGAGAAGGTACTAGCAAGGAATTCTCTGCCTGCCTTTCCCCAGTGCTCTGCAAGCACTCCAGGACAACAGCAAATCTGGGGCTCTGTGCTTTCTTTCGTTCTGAACAAGTGTTACTGTTTTCTGAACAAAAGTGATTCTGCGAAGCAATGTGAACAGGCACAGAGAAGGTGCTAGCAAGGAATTCTCTGCCTGCCTTTCCCCAGTGCTCTGCAAGCTCTCCAGGACAACATAAAATCTGGGGCTCTGTGCTTTCTTTCATTCTGAACAAGTGTTACTGTTTTCTGCACAAAAGCGATTCTGCGAAGCAATGTGAACACTTCTGCTTCCCAGGCACAGAGAAGGTGCTAGCAGGGAATTCTCTGCCTGCCTTTCCCCAGTGCTCTGCAAGCTCTCCAGGACAACATAAAATCTGGGGCTCTGTGCTTTCTTTCGTTCTGAACAAGTGTTACTGTTTTCTGCACAAAAGCGATTCTGCGAAGCAATGTGAACACTTCTGCTTCCCAGGCACAGAGAAGGTGCTAGCAGGGAATTCTCTGCCTGCCTTTCCCCAGTGCTCTGCAAGCTCTCCAGGACAACATAAAATCTGGGGCTCTGTGCTTTCTTTCCTTCTGAACAAGTGTTACTGTTTTCTGCACAAAAGCGATTCTGCGAAGCAATGTGAACAGGCACAGAGAAGGTGCTAGCAAGGAATTCTCTGCCTGCCTTTCCCCAGTGCTCTGCAAGCTCTCCAGGACAACATAAAATCTGGGGCTCTGTGCTTTCTTTCCTTCTGAACAAGTGTTACTGTTTTCTGCACAAAAGCGATTCTGCGAAGCAATGTGAACACTTCTGCTTCCCAGGCACAGAGAAGGTACTAGCAAGGAATTCTCTGCCTGCCTTTCCCCAGTGCTCTGCAAGCACTCCAGGACAACAGCAAATCTGGGGCTCTGTGCTTTCTTTCGTTCTGAACAAGTGTTACTGTTTTCTGAACAAAAGTGATTCTGCGAAGCAATGTGAACACTTCTGCTTCCCAGGCACAGAGAAGGTGCTAGCAAGGAATTCTCTGCCTGCCTTTCCCCAGTGCTCTGCAAGCTCTCCAGGACAACATAAAATCTGGGGCTCTGTGCTTTCTTTCCTTCTGAACAAGTGTTACTGTTTTCTGCACAAAAGCGATTCTGCGAAGCAATGTGAACACTTCTGCTTCCCAGGCACAGAGAAGGTGCTAGCAGGGAATTCTCTGCCTGCCTTTCCCCAGTGCTCTGCAAGCTCTCCAGGACAACATAAAATCTGGGGCTCTGTGCTTTCTTTCCTTCTGAACAAGTGTTACTGTTTTCTGCACAAAAGCGATTCTGCGAAGTAATGTGAACAGGCACAGAGAAGGTGCTAGCAAGGAATTCTCTGCCTGCCTTTCCCCAGTGCTCTGCAAGCTCTCCAGGACAACATAAAATCTGGGGCTCTGTGCTTTCTTTCCTTCTGAACAAGTGTTACTGTTTTCTGCACAAAAGCGATTCTGCGAAGCAATGTGAACAGGCACAGAGAAGGTGCTAGCAGGGAATTCTCTGCCTGCCTTTCCCCAGTGCTCTGCAAGCTCTCCAGGACAACATAAAATCTGGGGCTCTGTGCTTTCTTTCCTTCTGAACAAGTGTTACTGTTTTCTGCACAAAAGCGATTCTGCGAAGCAATGTGAACACTTCTGCTTCCCAGGCACAGAGAAGGTACTAGCAAGGAATTCTCTGCCTGCCTTTCCCCAGTGCTCTGCAAGCACTCCAGGACAACAGCAAATCTGGGGCTCTGTGCTTTCTTTCGTTCTGAACAAGTGTTACTGTTTTCTGAACAAAAGTGATTCTGCGAAGCAATGTGAACAGGCACAGAGAAGGTGCTAGCAAGGAATTCTCTGCCTGCCTTTCCCCAGTGCTCTGCAAGCTCTCCAGGACAACATAAAATCTGGGGCTCTGTGCTTTCTTTCATTCTGAACAAGTGTTACTGTTTTCTGCACAAAAGCGATTCTGCGAAGCAATGTGAACACTTCTGCTTCCCAGGCACAGAGAAGGTGCTAGCAGGGAATTCTCTGCCTGCCTTTCCCCAGTGCTCTGCAAGCTCTCCAGGACAACATAAAATCTGGGGCTCTGTGCTTTCTTTCCTTCTGAACAAGTGTTACTGTTTTCTGCACAAAAGCGATTCTGCGAAGCAATGTGAACAGGCACAGAGAAGGTGCTAGCAAGGAATTCTCTGCCTGCCTTTCCCCAGTGCTCTGCAAGCTCTCCAGGACAACATAAAATCTGGGGCTCTGTGCTTTCTTTCCTTCTGAACAAGTGTTACTGTTTTCTGCACAAAAGCGATTCTGCGAAGCAATGTGAACAGGCACAGAGAAGGTGCTAGCAGGGAATTCTCTGCCTGCCTTTCCCCAGTGCTCTGCAAGCTCTCCAGGACAACATAAAATCTGGGGCTCTGTGCTTTCTTTCGTTCTGAACAAGTGTTACTGTTTTCTGCACAAAAGCGATTCTGCGAAGCAATGTGAACACTTCTGCTTCCCAGGCACAGAGAAGGTGCTAGCAGGGAATTCTCTGCCTGCCTTTCCCCAGTGCTCTGCAAGCTCTCCAGGACAACATAAAATCTGGGGCTCTGTGCTTTCTTTCCTTCTGAACAAGTGTTACTGTTTTCTGCACAAAAGCGATTCTGCGAAGCAATGTGAACAGGCACAGAGAAGGTGCTAGCAAGGAATTCTCTGCCTGCCTTTCCCCAGTGCTCTGCAAGCTCTCCAGGACAACATAAAATCTGGGGCTCTGTGCTTTCTTTCCTTCTGAACAAGTGTTACTGTTTTCTGCACAAAAGCGATTCTGCGAAGCAATGTGAACACTTCTGCTTCCCAGGCACAGAGAAGGTACTAGCAAGGAATTCTCTGCCTGCCTTTCCCCAGTGCTCTGCAAGCACTCCAGGACAACAGCAAATCTGGGGCTCTGTGCTTTCTTTCGTTCTGAACAAGTGTTACTGTTTTCTGAACAAAAGTGATTCTGCGAAGCAATGTGAACAGGCACAGAGAAGGTGCTAGCAAGGAATTCTCTGCCTGCCTTTCCCCAGTGCTCTGCAAGCTCTCCAGGACAACATAGAATCTGGGGCTCTGTGCTTTCTTTCCTTCTGAACAAGTGTTAGTGTTTTCTGCACAAAAGCGGTTCTTGCGAAGCAATGTGAACACTTCTGCTTCCCAGGCACAGAGAAGGTGCTAGCAGGGAATTCTCTGCCTGCCTTTCCCCAGTGCTCTGCAAGCTCTCCAGGACAACATAAAATCTGGGGCTCTGTGCTTTCTTTCCTTCTGAACAAGTGTTACTGTTTTCTGCACAAAAGCGATTCTTGCGAAGCAATGTGAACAGGCACAGAGAAGGTGCTATCAGGGAATTCTCTGCCTGCCTTTCCCCAGTGCTCTGCAAGCTCTCCAGGACAACATAAAATCTGGGGCTCTGTGCTTTCTTTCCTTCTGAACAAGTGTTACTGTTTTCTGCACAAAAGCGATTCTGCGAAGCAATGTGAACACTTCTGCTTCCCAGGCACAGAGAAGGTGCTAGCAGGGAATTCTCTGCCTGCCTTTCCCCAGTGCTCTGCAAGCTGTCCAGGACAACATAGAATCTGGGGCTCTGTGCTTTCTTTCGTTCTGAATAAGTGTTACTGTTTTCTGCACAAAAGCGATTCTGCGAAGCAATGTGAACAGGCACAGAGAAGGTGCTAGCAAGGAATTCTCTGCCTGCCTTTCCCCAGTGCTCTGCAAGCTCTCCAGGACAACATAAAATCTGGGGCTCTGTGCTTTCTTTCCTTCTGAACAAGTGTTAGTGTTTTCTGCACAAAAGCGATTCTGCGAAGCAATGTGAACACTTCTGCTTCCCAGGCACAGAGAAGGTGCTAGCAAGGAATTCTCTGCCTGCCTTTCCCCAGTGCTCTACAAGCTCTCCAGGACAACATAGAATCTGGGGCTCTGTGCTTTCTTTCGTTCTGAACAAGTGTTACTGTTTTCTGCACAAAAGCGATTCTGCGAAGCAATGTGAACAGGCACAGAGAAGGTGCTAGCAGGGAATTCTCTGCCTGCCTTTCCCCAGTGCTCTGCAAGCTCTCCAGGACAACATAGAATCTGGGGCTCTGTGCTTTCTTTCGTTCTGAACAAGTGTTACTGTTTTCTGCACAAAAGCGATTCTTGCGAAGCAATGTGAACACTTCTGCTTCCCAGGCACAGAGAAGGTGCTAGCAGGGAATTCTCTGCCTGCCTTTCCCCAGTGCTCTGCAAGCTCTCCAGGACAACAGCAAATCTGGGGCTCTGTGCTTTCTTTCGTTCTGAACAAGTGTTACTGTTTTCTGCACAAAAGCGATTCTGCGAAGCAATGTGAACAGGCACAGAGAAGGTGCTAGCAAGGAATTCTCTGCCTGCCTTTCCCCAGTGCTCTGCAAGCTCTCCAGGACAACATAAAATCTGGGGCTCTGTGCTTTCTTTCGTTCTGAACAAGTGTTACTGTTTTCTGCACAAAAGCGATTCTGCGAAGCAATGTGAACAGGCACAGAGAAGGTGCTAGCAGGGAATTCTCTGCCTGCCTTTCCCCAGTGCTCTGCAAGCTCTCCAGGACAACATAAAATCTGGGGCTCTGTGCTTTCTTTCCTTCTGAACAAGTGTTACTGTTTTCTGCACAAAAGCGATTCTGCGAAGCAATGTGAACACTTCTGCTTCCCAGGCACAGAGAAGGTACTAGCAAGGAATTCTCTGCCTGCCTTTCCCCAGTGCTCTGCAAGCACTCCAGGACAACAGCAAATCTGGGGCTCTGTGCTTTCTTTCGTTCTGAACAAGTGTTACTGTTTTCTGAACAAAAGTGATTCTGCGAAGCAATGTGAACAGGCACAGAGAAGGTGCTAGCAAGGAATTCTCTGCCTGCCTTTCCCCAGTGCTCTGCAAGCTCTCCAGGACAACATAAAATCTGGGGCTCTGTGCTTTCTTTCATTCTGAACAAGTGTTACTGTTTTCTGCACAAAAGCGATTCTGCGAAGCAATGTGAACACTTCTGCTTCCCAGGCACAGAGAAGGTGCTAGCAGGGAATTCTCTGCCTGCCTTTCCCCAGTGCTCTGCAAGCTCTCCAGGACAACATAAAATCTGGGGCTCTGTGCTTTCTTTCCTTCTGAACAAGTGTTACTGTTTTCTGCACAAAAGCGATTCTGCGAAGCAATGTGAACAGGCACAGAGAAGGTGCTAGCAAGGAATTCTCTGCCTGCCTTTCCCCAGTGCTCTGCAAGCTCTCCAGGACAACATAAAATCTGGGGCTCTGTGCTTTCTTTCCTTCTGAACAAGTGTTACTGTTTTCTGCACAAAAGCGATTCTGCGAAGCAATGTGAACAGGCACAGAGAAGGTGCTAGCAGGGAATTCTCTGCCTGCCTTTCCCCAGTGCTCTGCAAGCTCTCCAGGACAACATAAAATCTGGGGCTCTGTGCTTTCTTTCGTTCTGAACAAGTGTTACTGTTTTCTGCACAAAAGCGATTCTGCGAAGCAATGTGAACACTTCTGCTTCCCAGGCACAGAGAAGGTGCTAGCAGGGAATTCTCTGCCTGCCTTTCCCCAGTGCTCTGCAAGCTCTCCAGGACAACATAAAATCTGGGGCTCTGTGCTTTCTTTCCTTCTGAACAAGTGTTACTGTTTTCTGCACAAAAGCGATTCTGCGAAGCAATGTGAACAGGCACAGAGAAGGTGCTAGCAAGGAATTCTCTGCCTGCCTTTCCCCAGTGCTCTGCAAGCTCTCCAGGACAACATAAAATCTGGGGCTCTGTGCTTTCTTTCCTTCTGAACAAGTGTTACTGTTTTCTGCACAAAAGCGATTCTGCGAAGCAATGTGAACACTTCTGCTTCCCAGGCACAGAGAAGGTACTAGCAAGGAATTCTCTGCCTGCCTTTCCCCAGTGCTCTGCAAGCACTCCAGGACAACAGCAAATCTGGGGCTCTGTGCTTTCTTTCCTTCTGAACAAGTGTTACTGTTTTCTGAACAAAAGTGATTCTGCGAAGCAATGTGAACAGGCACAGAGAAGGTGCTAGCAAGGAATTCTCTGCCTGCCTTTCCCCAGTGCTCTGCAAGCTCTCCAGGACAACATAGAATCTGGGGCTCTGTGCTTTCTTTCCTTCTGAACAAGTGTTAGTGTTTTCTGCACAAAAGCGGTTCTTGCGAAGCAATGTGAACACTTCTGCTTCCCAGGCACAGAGAAGGTGCTAGCAGGGAATTCTCTGCCTGCCTTTCCCCAGTGCTCTGCAAGCTCTCCAGGACAACATAAAATCTGGGGCTCTGTGCTTTCTTTCCTTCTGAACAAGTGTTACTGTTTTCTGCACAAAAGCGATTCTTGCGAAGCAATGTGAACAGGCACAGAGAAGGTGCTATCAGGGAATTCTCTGCCTGCCTTTCCCCAGTGCTCTGCAAGCTCTCCAGGACAACATAAAATCTGGGGCTCTGTGCTTTCTTTCCTTCTGAACAAGTGTTACTGTTTTCTGCACAAAAGCGATTCTGCGAAGCAATGTGAACACTTCTGCTTCCCAGGCACAGAGAAGGTGCTAGCAGGGAATTCTCTGCCTGCCTTTCCCCAGTGCTCTGCAAGCTGTCCAGGACAACATAGAATCTGGGGCTCTGTGCTTTCTTTCGTTCTGAACAAGTGTTACTTTTTTCTGCACACAAGCGATTCTGCGAAGCAATGTGAACACTTCTGCTTCCCAGGCACAGAGAAGGTGCTAACAAGGAATTCTCTGCCTGCCTTTCCCCAGTGCTCTGCAAGCTCTCCAGGACAACATAGAATCTGGGGCTCTGTGCTTTCTTTCCTTCTGAACAAGTGTTACTGTTTTCTGCACAAAAGCGATTCTTGCGAAGCAATGTGAACACTTCTGCTTCCCAGGCACAGAGAAGGTGCTAGCAGGGAATTCTCTGCCTGCCTTTCCCCAGTGCTCTGCAAGCTCTCCAGGACAACATAGAATCTGGGGCTCTGTGCTTTCTTTCCTTCTGAACAAGTGTTACTGTTTTCTGCACAAAAGCGATTCTTGCGAAGCAATGTCAACACTTCTGCTTCCCAGGCACAGAGAAGGTGCTAGCAGGGAATTCTCTGCCTGCCTTTCCCCAGTGCTCTGCAAGCTCTCCAGGACAACATAGAATCTGGGGCTCTGTGCTTTCTTTCGTTCTGAATAAGTGTTACTGTTTTCTGCACAAAAGCGATTCTGCGAAGCAATGTGAACAGGCACAGAGAAGGTGCTAGCAAGGAATTCTCTGCCTGCCTTTCCCCAGTGCTCTGCAAGCTCTCCAGGACAACATAAAATCTGGGGCTCTGTGCTTTCTTTCCTTCTGAACAAGTGTTAGTGTTTTCTGCACAAAAGCGATTCTGCGAAGCAATGTGAACACTTCTGCTTCCCAGGCACAGAGAAGGTGCTAGCAAGGAATTCTCTGCCTGCCTTTCCCCAGTGCTCTACAAGCTCTCCAGGACAACATAAAATCTGGGGCTCTGTGCTTTCTTTCATTCTGAACAAGTGTTACTGTTTTCTGCACAAAAGCGATTCTGCGAAGCAATGTGAACAGGCACAGAGAAGGTGCTAGCAGGGAATTCTCTGCCTGCCTTTCCCCAGTGCTCTGCAAGCTCTCCAGGACAACATAAAATCTGGGGCTCTGTGCTTTCTTTCGTTCTGAACAAGTGTTACTGTTTTCTGCACAAAAGCGATTCTGCGAAGCAATGTGAACAGGCACAGAGAAGGTGCTAGCAAGGAATTCTCTGCCTGCCTTTCCCCAGTGCTCTGCAAGCTCTCCAGGACAACATAAAATCTGGGGCTCTGTGCTTTCTTTCCTTCTGAACAAGTGTTACTGTTTTCTGCACAAAAGCGATTCTGCAAAGCAATGTGAACACTTCTGCTTCCCAGGCACAGAGAAGGTACTAGCAAGGAATTCTCTGCCTGCCTTTCCCCAGTGCTCTGCAAGCTCTCCAGGACAACATAAAATCTGGGGCTCTGTGCTTTCTTTCGTTCTGAACAAGTGTTACTGTTTTCTGAACAAAAGTGATTCTGCGAAGCAATGTGAACAGGCACAGAGAAGGTGCTAGCAGGGAATTCTCTGCCTGCCTTTCCCCAGTGCTCTGCAAGCTCTCCAGGACAACATAAAATCTGGGGCTCTGTGCTTTCTTTCCTTCTGAACAAGTGTTACTGTTTTCTGCACAAAAGCGATTCTTGCGAAGCAATGTGAACACTTCTGCTTCCCAGGCACAGAGAAGGTGCTAGCAGGGAATTCTCTGCCTGCCTTTCCCCAGTGCTCTGCAAGCTCTCCAGGACAACATAAAATCTGGGGCTCTGTGCTTTCTTTCCTTCTGAACAAGTGTTACTGTTTTCTGCACAAAAGCGATTCTGCGAAGCAATGTGAACACCTCTGCTTCCCAGGCACAGAGAAGGTGCTAGCAAGGAATTCTCTGCCTGCCTTTCCCCAGTGCTCTGCAAGCTCTCCAGGACAACATAAAATCTGGGGCTCTGTGCTTTCTTTCGTTCTGAACAAGTGTTACTGTTTTCTGCACAAAAGCGATTCTGCAAAGCAATGTGAACAGGCACAGAGAAGGTGCTAGCAGGGAATTCTCTGCCTGCCTTTCCCCAGTGCTCTGCAAGCTCTCCAGGACAACATAAAATCTGGGGCTCTGTGCTTTCTTTCGTTCTGAACAAGTGTTACTGTTTTCTGCACAAAAGCGATTCTGCAAAGCAATGTGAACACTTCTGCTTCCCAGGCACAGAGAAGGTGCTAGCAGGGAATTCTCTG
Organism: Strix aluco; assembly: GCF_031877795.1. Lineage (NCBI taxonomy): Eukaryota > Metazoa > Chordata > Aves > Strigiformes > Strigidae > Strix > Strix aluco. Next base: position 201,846 of record NW_027436609.1, on the reverse strand, counting down.
CCTGCCTTTCCCCAGTGCTCTGCAAGCTCTCCAGGACAACATAAAATCTGGGGCTCTGTGCTTTCTTTCCTTCTGAACAAGTGTTAGTGTTTTCTGCACAAAAGCGATTCTTGCGAAGCAATGTGATCACTCTGCTTCCCAGGCACAGAGAAGGTGCTAGCAGGGAATTCTCTGCCTGCCTTTCCCCAGTGCTCTGCAAGCTCTCCAGGACAACATAGAATCTGGGGCTCTCTGCTTTCTTTCGTTCTGAACAAGTGTTACAGTTTTCTGCACAAAAGCGATTCTTGCGAAGCAATGTGAACACTTCTGCTTCCCAGGCACAGAGAAGGTGCTAGCAGGGAATTCTCTGCCTGCCTTTCCCCAGTGCTCTGCAAGCTCTACAGGACAACATAGAATCTGGGGCTCTGTGCTTTCTTTCGTTCTGAACAAGTGTTACTGTTTTCTGCACAAAAGCGATTCTGCGAAGCAATGTGAACACTTCTGCTTCCCAGGCACAGAGAAGGTGCTAGCAGGGAATTCTCTGCCTGCCTTTCCCCAGTGCTCTGCAAGCTCTCCAGGACAACATAGAATCTGGGGCTCTGTGCTTTCTTTCGTTCTGTACAAGTATTACTGTTTTCTGCACAAAAGCGATTCTGCGAAGCAGTGTGAACAGGCACAGAGAAGGTGCTATCAGGGAATTCTCTGCCTGCCTTTCCCCAGTGCTCTGCAAACTCTCCAGGACAACATAGAATCTGGGGCTCTGTGCTTTCTTTCGTTCTGAACAAGTGTTACTGTTTTCTGCACAAAAGCGATTCTTGCGAAGCAATGTGAACAGGCACAGAGAAGGTGCTAACAAGGAATTCTCTGCCTGCCTTTCCCCAGTGCTCTGCAAGCTCTCCAGGACAACATAAAATCTGGGGCTCTGTGCTTTCTTTCCTTCTGAACAAGTGTTACTGTTTTCTGCACAAAAGCGATTCTTGCGAAGCAATGTGAACAGGCACAGAGAAGGTGCTATCAGGGAATTCTCTGCCTGCCTTTCCCCAGTGCTCTGCAAGCTCTCCAGGACAACATAAAATCTGGGGCTCTGTGCTTTCTTTCCTTCTGAACAAGTGTTACTGTTTTCTGCACAAAAGCGATTCTTGCGAAGCAATGTGAACACTTCTGCTTCCCAGGCACAGAGAAGGTGCTTGCAGGGAATTCTCTGCCTGCCTTTCCCCAGTGCTCTGCAAGCTCTCCAGGACAACATAAAATCTGGGGCTCTGTGCTTTCTTTCGTTCTGAACAAGTGTTACTGTTTTCTGCACAAAAGCGATTCTGCGAAGCAATGTGAACACTTCTGCTTCCCAGGCACAGAGAAGGTACTAGCAAGGAATTCTCTGCCTGCCTTTCCCCAGTGCTCTGCAAGCACTCCAGGACAACAGCAAATCTGGGGCTCTGTGCTTTCTTTCGTTCTGAACAAGTGTTACTGTTTTCTGAACAAAAGTGATTCTGCGAAGCAATGTGAACAGGCACAGAGAAGGTGCTAGCAAGGAATTCTCTGCCTGCCTTTCCCCAGTGCTCTGCAAGCTCTCCAGGACAACATAGAATCTGGGGCTCTGTGCTTTCTTTCCTTCTGAACAAGTGTTAGTGTTTTCTGCACAAAAGCGATTCTTGCGAAGCAATGTGATCACTTCTGCTTCCCAGGCACAGAGAAGGTGCTAGCAGGGAATTCTCTGCCTGCCTTTCCCCAGTGCTCTGCAAGCTCTCCAGGACAACATAGAATCTGGGGCTCTCTGCTTTCTTTCGTTCTGAACAAGTGTTACAGTTTTCTGCACAAAAGCGATTCTTGCGAAGCAATGTGAACACTTCTGCTTCCCAGGCACAGAGAAGGTGCTAGCAGGGAATTCTCTGCCTGCCTTTCCCCAGTGCTCTGCAAGCTCTACAGGACAACATAGAATCTGGGGCTCTGTGCTTTCTTTCGTTCTGAACAAGTGTTACTGTTTTCTGCACAAAAGCGATTCTGCGAAGCAATGTGAACACTTCTGCTTCCCAGGCACAGAGAAGGTGCTAGCAGGGAATTCTCTGCCTGCCTTTCCCCAGTGCTCTGCAAGCTCTCCAGGACAACATAGAATCTGGGGCTCTGTGCTTTCTTTCGTTCTGTACAAGTATTACTGTTTTCTGCACAAAAGCGATTCTGCGAAGCAGTGTGAACAGGCACAGAGAAGGTGCTATCAGGGAATTCTCTGCCTGCCTTTCCCCAGTGCTCTGCAAACTCTCCAGGACAACATAGAATCTGGGGCTCTGTGCTTTCTTTCGTTCTGAACAAGTGTTACTGTTTTCTGCACAAAAGCGATTCTTGCGAAGCAATGTGAACAGGCACAGAGAAGGTGCTAACAAGGAATTCTCTGCCTGCCTTTCCCCAGTGCTCTGCAAGCTCTCCAGGACAACATAAAATCTGGGGCTCTGTGCTTTCTTTCCTTCTGAACAAGTGTTACTGTTTTCTGCACAAAAGCGATTCTTGCGAAGCAATGTGAACAGGCACAGAGAAGGTGCTATCAGGGAATTCTCTGCCTGCCTTTCCCCAGTGCTCTGCAAGCTCTCCAGGACAACATAAAATCTGGGGCTCTGTGCTTTCTTTCCTTCTGAACAAGTGTTACTGTTTTCTGCACAAAAGCGATTCTTGCGAAGCAATGTGAACACTTCTGCTTCCCAGGCACAGAGAAGGTGCTTGCAGGGAATTCTCTGCCTGCCTTTCCCCAGTGCTCTGCAAGCTCTCCAGGACAACATAAAATCTGGGGCTCTGTGCTTTCTTTCGTTCTGAACAAGTGTTACTGTTTTCTGCACAAAAGCGATTCTGCGAAGCAATGTGAACACTTCTGCTTCCCAGGCACAGAGAAGGTGCTAGCAGGGAATTCTCTGCCTGCCTTTCCCCAGTGCTCTGCAAGCTCTCCAGGACAACATAAAATCTGGGGCTCTGTGCTTTCTTTCCTTCTGAACAAGTGTTACTGTTTTCTGCACAAAAGCGATTCTGCGAAGCAATGTGAACAGGCACAGAGAAGGTGCTAGCAAGGAATTCTCTGCCTGCCTTTCCCCAGTGCTCTGCAAGCTCTCCAGGACAACATAAAATCTGGGGCTCTGTGCTTTCTTTCCTTCTGAACAAGTGTTACTGTTTTCTGCACACAAGCGATTCTGCGAAGCAATGTGAACACTTCTGCTTCCCAGGCACAGAGAAGGTACTAGCAAGGAATTCTCTGCCTGCCTTTCCCCAGTGCTCTGCAAGCACTCCAGGACAACAGCAAATCTGGGGCTCTGTGCTTTCTTTCGTTCTGAACAAGTGTTACTGTTTTCTGAACAAAAGTGATTCTGCGAAGCAATGTGAACAGGCACAGAGAAGGTGCTAGCAAGGAATTCTCTGCCTGCCTTTCCCCAGTGCTCTGCAAGCTCTCCAGGACAACATAGAATCTGGGGCTCTGTGCTTTCTTTCCTTCTGAACAAGTGTTAGTGTTTTCTGCACAAAAGCGGTTCTTGCGAAGCAATGTGAACACTTCTGCTTCCCAGGCACAGAGAAGGTGCTAGCAGGGAATTCTCTGCCTGCCTTTCCCCAGTGCTCTGCAAGCTCTCCAGGACAACATAAAATCTGGGGCTCTGTGCTTTCTTTCCTTCTGAACAAGTGTTACTGTTTTCTGCACAAAAGCGATTCTTGCGAAGCAATGTGAACAGGCACAGAGAAGGTGCTATCAGGGAATTCTCTGCCTGCCTTTCCCCAGTGCTCTGCAAGCTCTCCAGGACAACATAAAATCTGGGGCTCTGTGCTTTCTTTCCTTCTGAACAAGTGTTACTGTTTTCTGCACAAAAGCGATTCTGCGAAGCAATGTGAACACTTCTGCTTCCCAGGCACAGAGAAGGTGCTAGCAGGGAATTCTCTGCCTGCCTTTCCCCAGTGCTCTGCAAGCTGTCCAGGACAACATAGAATCTGGGGCTCTGTGCTTTCTTTCGTTCTGAACAAGTGTTACTGTTTTCTGCACACAAGCGATTCTGCGAAGCAATGTGAACACTTCTGCTTCCCAGGCACAGAGAAGGTGCTAACAAGGAATTCTCTGCCTGCCTTTCCCCAGTGCTCTGCAAGCTCTCCAGGACAACATAGAATCTGGGGCTCTGTGCTTTCTTTCCTTCTGAACAAGTGTTACTGTTTTCTGCACAAAAGCGATTCTTGCGAAGCAATGTGAACACTTCTGCTTCCCAGGCACAGAGAAGGTGCTAGCAGGGAATTCTCTGCCTGCCTTTCCCCAGTGCTCTGCAAGCTCTCCAGGACAACATAGAATCTGGGGCTCTGTGCTTTCTTTCCTTCTGAACAAGTGTTACTGTTTTCTGCACAAAAGCGATTCTTGCGAAGCAATGTGAACACTTCTGCTTCCCAGGCACAGAGAAGGTGCTATCAGGGAATTCTCTGCCTGCCTTTCCCCAGTGCTCTGCAAGCTCTTCAGGACAACATAGAATCTGGGGCTCTGTGCTTTCTTTCGTTCTGAATAAGTGTTACTGTTTTCTGCACAAAAGCGATTCTGCGAAGCAATGTGAACAGGCACAGAGAAGGTGCTAGCAAGGAATTCTCTGCCTGCCTTTCCCCAGTGCTCTGCAAGCTCTCCAGGACAACATAGAATCTGGGGCTCTGTGCTTTCTTTCGTTCTGAACAAGTGTTACTGTTTTCTGCACAAAAGCGATTCTGCGAAGCAATGTGAACAGGCACAGAGAAGGTGCTAGCAGGGAATTCTCTGCCTGCCTTTCCCCAGTGCTCTGCAAGCTCTCCAGGACAACATAGAATCTGGGGCTCTGTGCTTTCTTTCGTTCTGAACAAGTGTTACTGTTTTCTGCACAAAAGCGATTCTTGCGAAGCAATGTGAACACTTCTGCTTCCCAGGCACAGAGAAGGTGCTAGCAGGGAATTCTCTGCCTGCCTTTCCCCAGTGCTCTGCAAGCTCTCCAGGACAACAGCAAATCTGGGGCTCTGTGCTTTCTTTCGTTCTGAACAAGTGTTACTGTTTTCTGCACAAAAGCGATTCTGCGAAGCAATGTGAACAGGCACAGAGAAGGTGCTAGCAAGGAATTCTCTGCCTGCCTTTCCCCAGTGCTCTGCAAGCTCTCCAGGACAACATAAAATCTGGGGCTCTGTGCTTTCTTTCCTTCTGAACAAGTGTTACTGTTTTCTGCACAAAAGCGATTCTGCGAAGCAATGTGAACAGGCACAGAGAAGGTGCTAGCAGGGAATTCTCTGCCTGCCTTTCCCCAGTGCTCTGCAAGCTCTCCAGGACAACATAAAATCTGGGGCTCTGTGCTTTCTTTCCTTCTGAACAAGTGTTACTGTTTTCTGCACAAAAGCGATTCTGCGAAGCAATGTGAACACTTCTGCTTCCCAGGCACAGAGAAGGTGCTAGCAGGGAATTCTCTGCCTGCCTTTCCCCAGTGCTCTGCAAGCTCTCCAGGACAACATAAAATCTGGGGCTCTGTGCTTTCTTTCCTTCTGAACAAGTGTTACTGTTTTCTGCACAAAAGCGATTCTGCGAAGCAATGTGAACAGGCACAGAGAAGGTGCTAGCAAGGAATTCTCTGCCTGCCTTTCCCCAGTGCTCTGCAAGCTCTCCAGGACAACATAAAATCTGGGGCTCTGTGCTTTCTTTCCTTCTGAACAAGTGTTACTGTTTTCTGCACAAAAGCGATTCTGCGAAGCAATGTGAACACTTCTGCTTCCCAGGCACAGAGAAGGTGCTAGCAAGGAATTCTCTGCCTGCCTTTCCCCAGTGCTCTGCAAGCACTCCAGGACAACAGCAAATCTGGGGCTCTGTGCTTTCTTTCGTTCTGAACAAGTGTTACTGTTTTCTGAACAAAAGTGATTCTGCGAAGCAATGTGAACAGGCACAGAGAAGGTGCTAGCAAGGAATTCTCTGCCTGCCTTTCCCCAGTGCTCTGCAAGCTCTCCAGGACAACATAGAATCTGGGGCTCTGTGCTTTCTTTCCTTCTGAACAAGTGTTAGTGTTTTCTGCACAAAAGCGGTTCTTGCGAAGCAATGTGAACACTTCTGCTTCCCAGGCACAGAGAAGGTGCTAGCAGGGAATTCTCTGCCTGCCTTTCCCCAGTGCTCTGCAAGCTCTCCAGGACAACATAAAATCTGGGGCTCTGTGCTTTCTTTCCTTCTGAACAAGTGTTACTGTTTTCTGCACAAAAGCGATTCTTGCGAAGCAATGTGAACAGGCACAGAGAAGGTGCTATCAGGGAATTCTCTGCCTGCCTTTCCCCAGTGCTCTGCAAGCTCTCCAGGACAACATAAAATCTGGGGCTCTGTGCTTTCTTTCCTTCTGAACAAGTGTTACTGTTTTCTGCACAAAAGCGATTCTGCGAAGCAATGTGAACACTTCTGCTTCCCAGGCACAGAGAAGGTGCTAGCAGGGAATTCTCTGCCTGCCTTTCCCCAGTGCTCTGCAAGCTGTCCAGGACAACATAGAATCTGGGGCTCTGTGCTTTCTTTCGTTCTGAACAAGTGTTACTGTTTTCTGCACACAAGCGATTCTGCGAAGCAATGTGAACACTTCTGCTTCCCAGGCACAGAGAAGGTGCTAACAAGGAATTCTCTGCCTGCCTTTCCCCAGTGCTCTGCAAGCTCTCCAGGACAACATAGAATCTGGGGCTCTGTGCTTTCTTTCCTTCTGAACAAGTGTTACTGTTTTCTGCACAAAAGCGATTCTTGCGAAGCAATGTGAACACTTCTGCTTCCCAGGCACAGAGAAGGTGCTAGCAGGGAATTCTCTGCCTGCCTTTCCCCAGTGCTCTGCAAGCTCTCCAGGACAACATAGAATCTGGGGCTCTGTGCTTTCTTTCCTTCTGAACAAGTGTTACTGTTTTCTGCACAAAAGCGATTCTTGCGAAGCAATGTGAACACTTCTGCTTCCCAGGCACAGAGAAGGTGCTATCAGGGAATTCTCTGCCTGCCTTTCCCCAGTGCTCTGCAAGCTCTCCAGGACAACATAGAATCTGGGGCTCTGTGCTTTCTTTCGTTCTGAATAAGTGTTACTGTTTTCTGCACAAAAGCGATTCTGCGAAGCAATGTGAACAGGCACAGAGAAGGTGCTAGCAAGGAATTCTCTGCCTGCCTTTCCCCAGTGCTCTGCAAGCTCTCCAGGACAACATAAAATCTGGGGCTCTGTGCTTTCTTTCCTTCTGAACAAGTGTTAGTGTTTTCTGCACAAAAGCGATTCTGCGAAGCAATGTGAACACTTCTGCTTCCCAGGCACAGAGAAGGTGCTAGCAAGGAATTCTCTGCCTGCCTTTCCCCAGTGCTCTACAAGCTCTCCAGGACAACATAAAATCTGGGGCTCTGTGCTTTCTTTCAATCTGAACAAGTGTTACTGTTTTCTGCACAAAAGCGATTCTGCGAAGCAATGTGAACAGGCACAGAGAAGGTGCTAGCAGGGAATTCTCTGCCTGCCTTTCCCCAGTGCTCTGCAAGCTCTCCAGGACAACATAAAATCTGGGGCTCTGTGCTTTCTTTCCTTCTGAACAAGTGTTACTGTTTTCTGCACAAAAGCGATTCTGCGAAGCAATGTGAACACTTCTGCTTCCCAGGCACAGAGAAGGTGCTAGCAGGGAATTCTCTGCCTGCCTTTCCCCAGTGCTCTGCAAGCTCTCCAGGACAACATAAAATCTGGGGCTCTGTGCTTTCTTTCGTTCTGAACAAGTGTTACTGTTTTCTGCACAAAAGCGATTCTGCGAAGCAATGTGAACAGGCACAGAGAAGGTGCTAGCAAGGAATTCTCTGCCTGCCTTTCCCCAGTGCTCTGCAAGCTCTCCAGGACAACATAAAATCTGGGGCTCTGTGCTTTCTTTCCTTCTGAACAAGTGTTACTGTTTTCTGCACAAAAGCGATTCTGCGAAGCAATGTGAACACTTCTGCTTCCCAGGCACAGAGAAGGTACTAGCAAGGAATTCTCTGCCTGCCTTTCCCCAGTGCTCTGCAAGCTCTCCAGGACAACATAAAATCTGGGGCTCTGTGCTTTCTTTCGTTCTGAACAAGTGTTACTGTTTTCTGAACAAAAGTGATTCTGCGAAGCAATGTGAACAGGCACAGAGAAGGTGCTAGCAGGGAATTCTCTGCCTGCCTTTCCCCAGTGCTCTGCAAGCTCTCCAGGACAACATAGAATCTGGGGCTCTGTGCTTTCTTTCCTTCTGAACAAGTGTTACTGTTTTCTGCACAAAAGCGATTCTTGCGAAGCAATGTGAACACTTCTGCTTCCCAGGCACAGAGAAGGTGCTAGCAGGGAATTCTCTGCCTGCCTTTCCCCAGTGCTCTGCAAGCTCTCCAGGACAACATAAAATCTGGGGCTCTGTGCTTTCTTTCCTTCTGAACAAGTGTTACTGTTTTCTGCACAAAAGCGATTCTGCGAAGCAATGTGAACACCTCTGCTTCCCAGGCACAGAGAAGGTGCTAGCAAGGAATTCTCTGCCTGCCTTTCCCCAGTGCTCTGCAAGCTCTCCAGGACAACATAAAATCTGGGGCTCTGTGCTTTCTTTCGTTCTGAACAAGTGTTACTGTTTTCTGCACAAAAGCGATTCTGCAAAGCAATGTGAACAGGCACAGAGAAGGTGCTAGCAGGGAATTCTCTGCCTGCCTTTCCCCAGTGCTCTGCAAGCTCTCCAGGACAACATAAAATCTGGGGCTCTGTGCTTTCTTTCGTTCTGAACAAGTGTTACTGTTTTCTGCACAAAAGCAATTCTGCGAAGCAATGTGAACACTTCTGCTTCCCAGGCACAGAGAAGGTGCTAGCAGGGAATTCTCTGCCTGCCTTTCCCCAGTGCTCTGCAAGCTCTCCAGGACAACATAAAATCTGGGGCTCTGGTCTTTCTTTCCTTCTGAACAAGTGTTAGTGTTTTCTGCACAAAAGCGATTCTTGCGAAGCAATGTGATCACTTCTGCTTCCCAGGCACAGAGAAGGTGCTAGCAGGGAATTCTCTGCCTGCCTTTCCCCAGTGCTCTGCAAGCTCTCCAGGACAACATAGAATCTGGGGCTCTCTGCTTTCTTTCGTTCTGAACAAGTGTTACAGTTTTCTGCACAAAAGCGATTCTTGCGAAGCAATGTGAACACTTCTGCTTCCCAGGCACAGAGAAGGTGCTAGCAGGGAATTCTCTGCCTGCCTTTCCCCAGTGCTCTGCAAGCTCTACAGGACAACATAGAATCTGGGGCTCTGTGCTTTCTTTCGTTCTGAACAAGTGTTACTGTTTTCTGCACAAAAGCGATTCTGCGAAGCAATGTGAACACTTCTGCTTCCCAGGCACAGAGAAGGTGCTAGCAGGGAATTCTCTGCCTGCCTTTCCCCAGTGCTCTGCAAGCTCTCCAGGACAACATAGAATCTGGGGCTCTGTGCTTTCTTTCGTTCTGAACAAGTATTACTGTTTTCTGCACAAAAGCGATTCTGCGAAGCAGTGTGAACAGGCACAGAGAAGGTGCTATCAGGGAATTCTCTGCCTGCCTTTCCCCAGTGCTCTGCAAACTCTCCAGGACAACATAGAATCTGGGGCTCTGTGCTTTCTTTCGTTCTGAACAAGTGTTACTGTTTTCTGCACAAAAGCGATTCTTGCGAAGCAATGTGAACAGGCACAGAGAAGGTGCTAACAAGGAATTCTCTGCCTGCCTTTCCCCAGTGCTCTGCAAGCTCTCCAGGACAACATAAAATCTGGGGCTCTGTGCTTTCTTTCCTTCTGAACAAGTGTTACTGTTTTCTGCACAAAAGCGATTCTTGCGAAGCAATGTGAACAGGCACAGAGAAGGTTCTATCAGGGAATTCTCTGCCTGCCTTTCCCCAGTGCTCTGCAAGCTCTCCAGGACAACATAAAATCTGGGGCTCTGTGCTTTCTTTCCTTCTGAACAAGTGTTAGTGTTTTCTGCACAAAAGCGATTCTTGCGAAGCAATGTGAACACTTCTGCTTCCCAGGCACAGAGAAGGTGCTAGCAGGGAATTCTCTGCCTGCCTTTCCCCAGTGCTCTGCAAGCTCTCCAGGACAACATAGAATCTGGGGCTCTGTGCTTTCTTTCCTTCTGAACAAGTGTTACTGTTTTCTGCACAAAAGCGATTCTGCGAAGCAATGTGAACAGGCACAGAGAAGGTGCTAGCAAGGAATTCTCTGCCTGCCTTTCCCCAGTGCTCTGCAAGCTCTCCAGGACAACATAAAATCTGGGGCTCTGTGCTTTCTTTCCTTCTGAACAAGTGTTACTGTTTTCTGCACAAAAGCGATTCTGCGAAGCAATGTGAACACTTCTGCTTCCCAGGCACAGAGAAGGTACTAGCAAGGAATTCTCTGCCTGCCTTTCCCCAGTGCTCTGCAAGCTCTCCAGGACAACAGCAAATCTGGGGCTCTGTGCTTTCTTTCGTTCTGAACAAGTGTTACTGTTTTCTGCACAAAAGCGATTCTGCGAAGCAATGTGAACAGGCACAGAGAAGGTGCTAGCAAGGAATTCTCTGCCTGCCTTTCCCCAGTGCTCTGCAAGCTCTCCAGGACAACATAAAATCTGGGGCTCTGTGCTTTCTTTCCTTCTGAACAAGTGTTACTGTTTTCTGCACAAAAGCGATTCTGCGAAGCAATGTGAACACTTCTGCTTCCCAGGCACAGAGAAGGTGCTAGCAAGGAATTCTCTGCCTGCCTTTCCCCAGTGCTCTGCAAGCTCTCCAGGACAACATAAAATCTGGGGCTCTGTGCTTTCTTTCGTTCTGAACAAGTGTTACTGTTTTCTGAACAAAAGCGATTCTTGCGAAGCAATGTGAACACTTCTGCTTCCCAGGCACAGAGAAGGTGCTATCAGGGAATTCTCTGCCTGCCTTTCCCCAGTGCTCTGCAAGCTCTCCAGGACAACATAGAATCTGGGGCTCTGTGCTTTCTTTCGTTCTGAACAAGTGTTACTGTTTTCTGCACAAAAGCGATTCTTGCGAAGCAATGTGAACACTTCTGCTTCCCAGGCACAGAGAAGGTGCTAGCAGGGAATTCTCTGCCTGCCTTTCCCCAGTGCTCTGCAAGCTCTCCAGGACAACATAGAATCTGGGGCTCTGTGCTTTCTTTCCTTCTGAACAAGTGTTACTGTTTTCTGCACAAAAGCGATTCTGCGAAGCAATGTGAACACTTCTGCTTCCCAGGCACAGAGAAGGTGCTAGCAAGGAATTCTCTGCCTGCCTTTCCCCAGTGCTCTGCAAGCTCTCCAGGACAACATAAAATCTGGGGCTCTGTGCTTTCTTTCGTTCTGAACAAGTATTACTGTTTTCTGCACAAAAGCGATTCTGCGAAGCAGTGTGAACAGGCACAGAGAAGGTGCTATCAGGGAATTCTCTGCCTGCCTTTCCCCAGTGCTCTGCAAACTCTCCAGGACAACATAGAATCTGGGGCTCTGTGCTTTCTTTCGTTCTGAACAAGTGTTACTGTTTTCTGCACAAAAGCGATTCTTGCGAAGCAATGTGAACAGGCACAGAGAAGGTGCTAACAAGGAATTCTCTGCCTGCCTTTCCCCAGTGCTCTGCAAGCTCTCCAGGACAACATAAAATCTGGGGCTCTGTGCTTTCTTTCCTTCTGAACAAGTGTTACTGTTTTCTGCACAAAAGCGATTCTTGCGAAGCAATGTGAACAGGCACAGAGAAGGTTCTATCAGGGAATTCTCTGCCTGCCTTTCCCCAGTGCTCTGCAAGCTCTCCAGGACAACATAAAATCTGGGGCTCTGTGCTTTCTTTCCTTCTGAACAAGTGTTAGTGTTTTCTGCACAAAAGCGATTCTTGCGAAGCAATGTGAACACTTCTGCTTCCCAGGCACAGAGAAGGTGCTAGCAGGGAATTCTCTGCCTGCCTTTCCCCAGTGCTCTGCAAGCTCTCCAGGACAACATAGAATCTGGGGCTCTGTGCTTTCTTTCCTTCTGAACAAGTGTTACTGTTTTCTGCACAAAAGCGATTCTGCGAAGCAATGTGAACAGGCACAGAGAAGGTGCTAGCAAGGAATTCTCTGCCTGCCTTTCCCCAGTGCTCTGCAAGCTCTCCAGGACAACATAAAATCTGGGGCTCTGTGCTTTCTTTCCTTCTGAACAAGTGTTACTGTTTTCTGCACAAAAGCGATTCTGCGAAGCAATGTGAACACTTCTGCTTCCCAGGCACAGAGAAGGTACTAGCAAGGAATTCTCTGCCTGCCTTTCCCCAGTGCTCTGCAAGCTCTCCAGGACAACAGCAAATCTGGGGCTCTGTGCTTTCTTTCGTTCTGAACAAGTGTTACTGTTTTCTGCACAAAAGCGATTCTGCGAAGCAATGTGAACAGGCACAGAGAAGGTGCTAGCAAGGAATTCTCTGCCTGCCTTTCCCCAGTGCTCTGCAAGCTCTCCAGGACAACATAAAATCTGGGGCTCTGTGCTTTCTTTCCTTCTGAACAAGTGTTACTGTTTTCTGCACAAAAGCGATTCTGCGAAGCAATGTGAACACTTCTGCTTCCCAGGCACAGAGAAGGTGCTAGCAAGGAATTCTCTGCCTGCCTTTCCCCAGTGCTCTGCAAGCTCTCCAGGACAACATAAAATCTGGGGCTCTGTGCTTTCTTTCGTTCTGAACAAGTGTTACTGTTTTCTGAACAAAAGCGATTCTTGCGAAGCAATGTGAACACTTCTGCTTCCCAGGCACAGAGAAGGTGCTATCAGGGAATTCTCTGCCTGCCTTTCCCCAGTGCTCTGCAAGCTCTCCAGGACAACATAGAATCTGGGGCTCTGTGCTTTCTTTCGTTCTGAACAAGTGTTACTGTTTTCTGCACAAAAGCGATTCTTGCGAAGCAATGTGAACACTTCTGCTTCCCAGGCACAGAGAAGGTGCTAGCAGGGAATTCTCTGCCTGCCTTTCCCCAGTGCTCTGCAAGCTCTCCAGGACAACATAGAATCTGGGGCTCTGTGCTTTCTTTCCTTCTGAACAAGTGTTACTGTTTTCTGCACAAAAGCGATTCTGCGAAGCAATGTGAACACTTCTGCTTCCCAGGCACAGAGAAGGTGCTAGCAAGGAATTCTCTGCCTGCCTTTCCCCAGTGCTCTGCAAGCTCTCCAGGACAACATAAAATCTGGGGCTCTGTGCTTTCTTTCGTTCTGAACAAGTGTTACTGTTTTCTGAACAAAAGCGATTCTTGCGAAGCAATGTGAACACTTCTGCTTCCCAGGCACAGAGAAGGTGCTATCAGGGAATTCTCTGCCTGCCTTTCCCCAGTGCTCTGCAAGCTCTCCAGGACAACATAGAATCTGGGGCTCTGTGCTTTCTTTCCTTCTGAACAAGTGTTACTGTTTTCTGCACAAAAGCGATTCTTGCGAAGCAATGTGAACACTTCTGCTTCCCAGGCACAGAGAAGGTGCTAGCAGGGAATTCTCTGCCTGCCTTTCCCCAGTGCTCTGCAAGCTCTCCAGGACAACATAGAATCTGGGGCTCTGTGCTTTCTTTCGTTCTGAACAAGTGTTACTGTTTTCTGCACAAAAGCGATTCTTGCGAAGCAATGTGAACACTTCTGCTTCCCAGGCACAGAGAAGCTGCTAGCAAGGAATTCTCTGCCTGCCTTTCCCCAGTGCTCTGCAAGCTCTCCAGGGCAACATAGAATCTGGGGCTCTGTGCTTTCTTTCCTTCTGAACAAGTGTTACTGTTTTCTGCACAAAAGCGATTCTTGCGAAGCAATGTGAACAGGCACAGAGAAGGTGCTATCAGGGAATTCTCTGCCTGCCTTTCCCCAGTGCTCTCAAGCTCTCCAGGACAACATAGAATCTGGGGCTCTGTGCTTTCTTTAGTTCTGAACAAGTGTTAGTGTTTTCTGCACAAAAGCGATTCTTGCGAAGCAATGTGAACACTTCTGCTTCCCAGGCACAGAGAAGGTGCTAGCAAGGAATTCTCTGCCTGCCTTTCCCCAGTGCTCTGCAAGCTCTCCAGGACAACATAGAATCTGGGGCTCTGTGCTTTCTTTCGTTCTGAACAAGTGTTACTGTTTTCTGCACAAAAGCGATTCTGCGAAGCAATGTGAACACTTCTGCTTCCCAGGCACAGAGAAGGTGCTAGCAGGGAATTCTCTGCCTGCCTTTCCCCAGTGCTCTGCAAGCTCTCCAGGACAACATAAAATCTGGGGCTCTGTGCTTTCTTTCCTTCTGAACAAGTGTTAGTGTTTTCTGCACAAAAGCGATTCTTGCGAAGCAATGTGAACACTTCTGCTTCCCAGGCACAGAGAAGGTGCTAGCAGGGAATTCTCTGCCTGCCTTTCCCCAGTGCTCTGCAAGCTCTCCAGGACAACATAGAATCTGGGGCTCTGTGCTTTCTTTCCTTCTGAACAAGTGTTACTGTTTTCTGCACAAAAGCGATTCTGCGAAGCAATGTGAACAGGCACAGAGAAGGTGCTAGCAAGGAATTCTCTGCCTGCCTTTCCCCAGTGCTCTGCAAGCTCTCCAGGACAACATAAAATCTGGGGCTCTGTGCTTTCTTTCCTTCTGAACAAGTGTTACTGTTTTCTGCACAAAAGCGATTCTGCGAAGCAATGTGAACACTTCTGCTTCCCAGGCACAGAGAAGGTACTAGCAAGGAATTCTCTGCCTGCCTTTCCCCAGTGCTCTGCAAGCTCTCCAGGACAACAGCAAATCTGGGGCTCTGTGCTTTCTTTCGTTCTGAACAAGTGTTACTGTTTTCTGCACAAAAGCGATTCTGCGAAGCAATGTGAACAGGCACAGAGAAGGTGCTAGCAAGGAATTCTCTGCCTGCCTTTCCCCAGTGCTCTGCAAGCTCTCCAGGACAACATAAAATCTGGGGCTCTGTGCTTTCTTTCCTTCTGAACAAGTGTTACTGTTTTCTGCACAAAAGCGATTCTGCGAAGCAATGTGAACACTTCTGCTTCCCAGGCACAGAGAAGGTGCTAGCAAGGAATTCTCTGCCTGCCTTTCCCCAGTGCTCTGCAAGCTCTCCAGGACAACATAAAATCTGGGGCTCTGTGCTTTCTTTCGTTCTGAACAAGTGTTACTGTTTTCTGAACAAAAGCGATTCTTGCGAAGCAATGTGAACACTTCTGCTTCCCAGGCACAGAGAAGGTGCTATCAGGGAATTCTCTGCCTGCCTTTCCCCAGTGCTCTGCAAGCTCTCCAGGACAACATAGAATCTGGGGCTCTGTGCTTTCTTTCGTTCTGAACAAGTGTTACTGTTTTCTGCACAAAAGCGATTCTTGCGAAGCAATGTGAACACTTCTGCTTCCCAGGCACAGAGAAGGTGCTAGCAGGGAATTCTCTGCCTGCCTTTCCCCAGTGCTCTGCAAGCTCTCCAGGACAACATAGAATCTGGGGCTCTGTGCTTTCTTTCCTTCTGAACAAGTGTTACTGTTTTCTGCACAAAAGCGATTCTGCGAAGCAATGTGAACACTTCTGCTTCCCAGGCACAGAGAAGGTGCTAGCAAGGAATTCTCTGCCTGCCTTTCCCCAGTGCTCTGCAAGCTCTCCAGGACAACATAAAATCTGGGGCTCTGTGCTTTCTTTCGTTCTGAACAAGTGTTACTGTTTTCTGAACAAAAGCGATTCTTGCGAAGCAATGTGAACACTTCTGCTTCCCAGGCACAGAGAAGGTGCTATCAGGGAATTCTCTGCCTGCCTTTCCCCAGTGCTCTGCAAGCTCTCCAGGACAACATAGAATCTGGGGCTCTGTGCTTTCTTTCCTTCTGAACAAGTGTTACTGTTTTCTGCACAAAAGCGATTCTTGCGAAGCAATGTGAACACTTCTGCTTCCCAGGCACAGAGAAGGTGCTAGCAGGGAATTCTCTGCCTGCCTTTCCCCAGTGCTCTGCAAGCTCTCCAGGACAACATAGAATCTGGGGCTCTGTGCTTTCTTTCGTTCTGAACAAGTGTTACTGTTTTCTGCACAAAAGCGATTCTTGCGAAGCAATGTGAACACTTCTGCTTCCCAGGCACAGAGAAGGTGCTAGCAAGGAATTCTCTGCCTGCCTTTCCCCAGTGCTCTGCAAGCTCTCCAGGGCAACATAGAATCTGGGGCTCTGTGCTTTCTTTCCTTCTGAACAAGTGTTACTGTTTTCTGCACAAAAGCGATTCTTGCGAAGCAATGTGAACAGGCACAGAGAAGGTGCTATCAGGGAATTCTCTGCCTGCCTTTCCCCAGTGCTCTCAAGCTCTCCAGGACAACATAGAATCTGGGGCTCTGTGCTTTCTTTCCTTCTGAACAAGTGTTAGTGTTTTCTGCACAAAAGCGATTCTTGCGAAGCAATGTGAACACTTCTGCTTCCCAGGCACAGAGAAGGTGCTAGCAAGGAATTCTCTGCCTGCCTTTCCCCAGTGCTCTGCAAGCTCTCCAGGACAACATAGAATCTGGGGCTCTGTGCTTTCTTTCGTTCTGAACAAGTGTTACTGTTTTCTGCACAAAAGCGATTCTGCGAAGCAATGTGAACACTTCTGCTTCCCAGGCACAGAGAAGGTGCTAGCAGGGAATTCTCTGCCTGCCTTTCCCCAGTGCTCTGCAAGCTCTCCAGGACAACATAAAATCTGGGGCTCTGTGCTTTCTTTCCTTCTGAACAAGTGTTACTGTTTTCTGCACAAAAGCGATTCTTGCGAAGCAATGTGAACAGGCACAGAGAAGGTGCTATCAGGGAATTCTCTGCCTGCCTTTCCCCAGTGCTCTGCAAGCTCTCCAGGACAACATAAAATCTGGGGCTCTGTGCTTTCTTTCCTTCTGAACAAGTGTTAGTGTTTTCTGCACAAAAGCGATTCTGCGAAGCAATGTGAACACTTCTGCTTCCCAGGCACAGAGAAGGTGCTAGCAGGGAATTCTCTGCCTGCCTTTCCCCAGTGCTCTGCAAGCTCTCCAGGACAACAGCAAATCTGGGGCTCTGTGCTTTCTTTCCTTCTGAACAAGTGTTACTGTTTTCTGCACAAAAGCGATTCTTGCGAAGCAATGTGAACAGGCACAGAGAAGGTGCTATCAGGGAATTCTCTGCCTGCCTTTCCCCAGTGCTCTCAAGCTCTCCAGGACAACATAGAATCTGGGGCTCTGTGCTTTCTTTAGTTCTGAACAAGTGTTAGTGTTTTCTGCACAAAAGCGATTCTTGCGAAGCAATGTGAACACTTCTGCTTCCCAGGCACAGAGAAGGTGCTAGCAAGGAATTCTCTGCCTGCCTTTCCCCAGTGCTCTGCAAGCTCTCCAGGACAACATAGAATCTGGGGCTCTGTGCTTTCTTTCGTTCTGAACAAGTGTTACTGTTTTCTGCACAAAAGCGATTCTGCGAAGCAATGTGAACACTTCTGCTTCCCAGGCACAGAGAAGGTGCTAGCAGGGAATTCTCTGCCTGCCTTTCCCCAGTGCTCTGCAAGCTCTCCAGGACAACATAAAATCTGGGGCTCTGTGCTTTCTTTCCTTCTGAACAAGTGTTACTGTTTTCTGCACAAAAGCGATTCTTGCGAAGCAATGTGAACAGGCACAGAGAAGGTGCTATCAGGGAATTCTCTGCCTGCCTTTCCCCAGTGCTCTGCAAGCTCTCCAGGACAACATAAAATCTGGGGCTCTGTGCTTTCTTTCCTTCTGAACAAGTGTTAGTGTTTTCTGCACAAAAGCGATTCTGCGAAGCAATGTGAACACTTCTGCTTCCCAGGCACAGAGAAGGTGCTAGCAGGGAATTCTCTGCCTGCCTTTCCCCAGTGCTCTGCAAGCTCTCCAGGACAACAGCAAATCTGGGGCTCTGTGCTTTCTTTCATTCTGAACAAGTGTTACTGTTTTCTGCACAAAAGCGATTCTGCGAAGCAATGTGAACAGGCACAGAGAAGGTGCTAGCAAGGAATTCTCTGCCTGCCTTTCCCCAGTGCTCTGCAAGCTCTCCAGGACAACATAGAATCTGGGGCTCTGTGCTTTCTTTCCTTCTGAACAAGTGTTAGTGTTTTCTGCACAAAAGCGATTCTGCGAAGCAATGTGAACACTTCTGCTTCCCAGGCACAGAGAAGGTGCTAGCAAGGAATTCTCTGCCTGCCTTTCCCCAGTGCTCTGCAAGCTCTCCAGGACAACATAAAATCTGGGGCTCTGTGCTTTCTTTCATTCTGAACAAGTGTTACTGTTTTCTGCACAAAAGCGATTCTGCGAAGCAATGTGAACACTTCTGCTTCCCAGGCACAGAGAAGGTGCTAGCAGGGAATTCTCTGCCTGCCTTTCCCCAGTGCTCTGCAAGCTCTCCAGGACAACATAAAATCTGGGGCTCTGTGCTTTCTTTCCTTCTGAACAAGTGTTACTGTTTTCTGCACAAAAGCGATTCTGCGAAGCAATGTGAACAGGCACAGAGAAGGTGCTAGCAAGGAATTCTCTGCCTGCCTTTCCCCAGTGCTCTGCAAGCTCTCCAGGACAACATAAAATCTGGGGCTCTGTGCTTTCTTTCCTTCTGAACAAGTGTTACTGTTTTCTGCACAAAAGCGATTCTGCGAAGCAATGTGAACAGGCACAGAGAAGGTGCTAGCAGGGAATTCTCTGCCTGCCTTTCCCCAGTGCTCTGCAAGCTCTCCAGGACAACAGCAAATCTGGGGCTCTGTGCTTTCTTTCGTTCTGAACAAGTGTTACTGTTTTCTGCACAAAAGCGATTCTGCGAAGCAATGTGAACACTTCTGCTTCCCAGGCACAGAGAAGGTACTAGCAAGGAATTCTCTGCCTGCCTTTCCCCAGTGCTCTGCAAGCACTCCAGGACAACAGCAAATCTGGGGCTCTGTGCTTTCTTTCGTTCTGAACAAGTGTTACTGTTTTCTGAACAAAAGTGATTCTGCGAAGCAATGTGAACAGGCACAGAGAAGGTGCTAGCAAGGAATTCTCTGCCTGCCTTTCCCCAGTGCTCTGCAAGCTCTCCAAGACAACATAAAATCTGGGGCTCTGTGCTTTCTTTCATTCTGAACAAGTGTTACTGTTTTCTGCACAAAAGCGATTCTGCGAAGCAATGTGAACACTTCTGCTTCCCAGGCACAGAGAAGGTGCTAGCAGGGAATTCTCTGCCTGCCTTTCCCCAGTGCTCTGCAAGCTCTCCAGGACAACATAAAATCTGGGGCTCTGTGCTTTCTTTCCTTCTGAACAAGTGTTACTGTTTTCTGCACAAAAGCGATTATGCGAAGCAATGTGAACAGGCACAGAGAAGGTGCTAGCAAGGAATTCTCTGCCTGCCTTTCCCCAGTGCTCTGCAAGCTCTCCAGGACAACATAAAATCTGGGGCTCTGTGCTTTCTTTCCTTCTGAACAAGTGTTACTGTTTTCTGCACAAAAGCGATTCTGCGAAGCAATGTGAACAGGCACAGAGAAGGTGCTAGCAGGGAATTCTCTGCCTGCCTTTCCCCAGTGCTCTGCAAGCTCTCCAGGACAACATAAAATCTGGGGCTCTGTGCTTTCTTTCGTTCTGAACAAGTGTTACTGTTTTCTGCACAAAAGCGATTCTGCGAAGCAATGTGAACACTTCTGCTTCCCAGGCACAGAGAAGGTGCTAGCAGGGAATTCTCTGCCTGCCTTTCCCCAGTGCTCTGCAAGCTCTCCAGGACAACATAAAATCTGGGGCTCTGTGCTTTCTTTCCTTCTGAACAAGTGTTACTGTTTTCTGCACAAAAGCGATTCTGCGAAGCAATGTGAACAGGCACAGAGAAGGTGCTAGCAAGGAATTCTCTGCCTGCCTTTCCCCAGTGCTCTGCAAGCTCTCCAGGACAACATAAAATCTGGGGCTCTGTGCTTTCTTTCCTTCTGAACAAGTGTTACTGTTTTCTGCACAAAAGCGATTCTGCGAAGCAATGTGAACACTTCTGCTTCCCAGGCACAGAGAAGGTACTAGCAAGGAATTCTCTGCCTGCCTTTCCCCAGTGCTCTGCAAGCACTCCAGGACAACAGCAAATCTGGGGCTCTGTGCTTTCTTTCGTTCTGAACAAGTGTTACTGTTTTCTGAACAAAAGTGATTCTGCGAAGCAATGTGAACAGGCACAGAGAAGGTGCTAGCAAGGAATTCTCTGCCTGCCTTTCCCCAGTGCTCTGCAAGCTCTCCAGGACAACATAGAATCTGGGGCTCTGTGCTTTCTTTCCTTCTGAACAAGTGTTAGTGTTTTCTGCACAAAAGCGGTTCTTGCGAAGCAATGTGAACACTTCTGCTTCCCAGGCACAGAGAAGGTGCTAGCAGGGAATTCTCTGCCTGCCTTTCCCCAGTGCTCTGCAAGCTCTCCAGGACAACATAAAATCTGGGGCTCTGTGCTTTCTTTCCTTCTGAACAAGTGTTACTGTTTTCTGCACAAAAGCGATTCTTGCGAAGCAATGTGAACAGGCACAGAGAAGGTGCTATCAGGGAATTCTCTGCCTGCCTTTCCCCAGTGCTCTGCAAGCTCTCCAGGACAACATAAAATCTGGGGCTCTGTGCTTTCTTTCCTTCTGAACAAGTGTTACTGTTTTCTGCACAAAAGCGATTCTGCGAAGCAATGTGAACACTTCTGCTTCCCAGGCACAGAGAAGGTGCTAGCAGGGAATTCTCTGCCTGCCTTTCCCCAGTGCTCTGCAAGCTGTCCAGGACAACATAGAATCTGGGGCTCTGTGCTTTCTTTCGTTCTGAACAAGTGTTACTGTTTTCTGCACACAAGCGATTCTTGCGAAGCAATGTGAACACTTCTGCTTCCCAGGCACAGAGAAGGTGCTAACAAGGAATTCTCTGCCTGCCTTTCCCCAGTGCTCTGCAAGCTCTCCAGGACAACATAGAATCTGGGGCTCTGTGCTTTCTTTCCTTCTGAACAAGTGTTACTGTTTTCTGCACAAAAGCGATTCTTGCGAAGCAATGTGAACACTTCTGCTTCCCAGGCACAGAGAAGGTGCTAGCAGGGAATTCTCTGCCTGCCTTTCCCCAGTGCTCTGCAAGCTCTCCAGGACAACATAGAATCTGGGGCTCTGTGCTTTCTTTCCTTCTGAACAAGTGTTACTGTTTTCTGCACAAAAGCGATTCTTGCGAAGCAATGTGAACACTTCTGCTTCCCAGGCACAGAGAAGGTGCTATCAGGGAATTCTCTGCCTGCCTTTCCCCAGTGCTCTGCAAGCTCTCCAGGACAACAGCGAATCTGGGGCTCTGTGCTTTCTTTCGTTCTGAATAAGTGTTACTGTTTTCTGCACAAAAGCGATTCTGCGAAGCAATGTGAACAGGCACAGAGAAGGTGCTAGCAAGGAATTCTCTGCCTGCCTTTCCCCAGTGCTCTGCAAGCTCTCCAGGACAACATAAAATCTGGGGCTCTGTGCTTTCTTTCGTTCTGAACAAGTGTTACTGTTTTCTGCACAAAAGCGATTCTGCGAAGCAATGTGAACACTTCTGCTTCCCAGGCACAGAGAAGGTGCTAGCAGGGAATTCTCTGCCTGCCTTTCCCCAGTGCTCTGCAAGCTCTCCAGGACAACATAGAATCTGGGGCTCTGTGCTTTCTTTCGTTCTGAACAAGTATTACTGTTTTCTGCACAAAAGCGATTCTGCGAAGCAGTGTGAACAGGCACAGAGAAGGTGCTATCAGGGAATTCTCTGCCTGCCTTTCCCCAGTGCTCTGCAAACTCTCCAGGACAACATAGAATCTGGGGCTCTGTGCTTTCTTTCGTTCTGAACAAGTGTTACTGTTTTCTGCACAAAAGCGATTCTTGCGAAGCAATGTGAACAGGCACAGAGAAGGTGCTAACAAGGAATTCTCTGCCTGCCTTTCCCCAGTGCTCTGCAAGCTCTCCAGGACAACATAAAATCTGGGGCTCTGTGCTTTCTTTCCTTCTGAACAAGTGTTACTGTTTTCTGCACAAAAGCGATTCTTGCGAAGCAATGTGAACAGGCACAGAGAAGGTGCTATCAGGGAATTCTCTGCCTGCCTTTCCCCAGTGCTCTGCAAGCTCTCCAGGACAACATAAAATCTGGGGCTCTGTGCTTTCTTTCCTTCTGAACAAGTGTTAGTGTTTTCTGCACAAAAGCGATTCTTGCGAAGCAATGTGAACACTTCTGCTTCCCAGGCACAGAGAAGGTGCTTGCAGGGAATTCTCTGCCTGCCTTTCCCCAGTGCTCTGCAAGCTCTCCAGGACAACAGCGAATCTGGGGCTCTGTGCTTTCTTTCCTTCTGAACAAGTGTTACTGTTTTCTGCACAAAAGCGATTCTGCGAAGCAATGTGAACAGGCACAGAGAAGGTGCTAGCAAGGAATTCTCTGCCTGCCTTTCCCCAGTGCTCTGCAAGCTCTCCAGGACAACATAAAATCTGGGGCTCTGTGCTTTCTTTCCTTCTGAACAAGTGTTACTGTTTTCTGCACAAAAGCGATTCTGCGAAGCAATGTGAACACTTCTGCTTCCCAGGCACAGAGAAGGTACTAGCAAGGAATTCTCTGCCTGCCTTTCCCCAGTGCTCTGCAAGCTCTCCAGGACAACAGCAAATCTGGGGCTCTGTGCTTTCTTTCGTTCTGAACAAGTGTTACTGTTTTCTGCACAAAAGCGATTCTGCGAAGCAATGTGAACAGGCACAGAGAAGGTGCTAGCAAGGAATTCTCTGCCTGCCTTTCCCCAGTGCTCTGCAAGCTCTCCAGGACAACATAAAATCTGGGGCTCTGTGCTTTCTTTCCTTCTGAACAAGTGTTACTGTTTTCTGCACAAAAGCGATTCTGCGAAGCAATGTGAACACTTCTGCTTCCCAGGCACAGAGAAGGTGCTAGCAAGGAATTCTCTGCCTGCCTTTCCCCAGTGCTCTGCAAGCTCTCCAGGACAACATAAAATCTGGGGCTCTGTGCTTTCTTTCGTTCTGAACAAGTGTTACTGTTTTCTGAACAAAAGCGATTCTTGCGAAGCAATGTGAACACTTCTGCTTCCCAGGCACAGAGAAGGTGCTATCAGGGAATTCTCTGCCTGCCTTTCCCCAGTGCTCTGCAAGCTCTCCAGGACAACATAGAATCTGGGGCTCTGTGCTTTCTTTCGTTCTGAACAAGTGTTACTGTTTTCTGCACAAAAGCGATTCTTGCGAAGCAATGTGAACACTTCTGCTTCCCAGGCACAGAGAAGGTGCTAGCAGGGAATTCTCTGCCTGCCTTTCCCCAGTGCTCTGCAAGCTCTCCAGGACAACATAGAATCTGGGGCTCTGTGCTTTCTTTCCTTCTGAACAAGTGTTACTGTTTTCTGCACAAAAGCGATTCTGCGAAGCAATGTGAACACTTCTGCTTCCCAGGCACAGAGAAGGTGCTAGCAAGGAATTCTCTGCCTGCCTTTCCCCAGTGCTCTGCAAGCTCTCCAGGACAACATAAAATCTGGGGCTCTGTGCTTTCTTTCGTTCTGAACAAGTGTTACTGTTTTCTGAACAAAAGCGATTCTTGCGAAGCAATGTGAACACTTCTGCTTCCCAGGCACAGAGAAGGTGCTATCAGGGAATTCTCTGCCTGCCTTTCCCCAGTGCTCTGCAAGCTCTCCAGGACAACATAGAATCTGGGGCTCTGTGCTTTCTTTCCTTCTGAACAAGTGTTACTGTTTTCTGCACAAAAGCGATTCTTGCGAAGCAATGTGAACACTTCTGCTTCCCAGGCACAGAGAAGGTGCTAGCAGGGAATTCTCTGCCTGCCTTTCCCCAGTGCTCTGCAAGCTCTCCAGGACAACATAGAATCTGGGGCTCTGTGCTTTCTTTCGTTCTGAACAAGTGTTACTGTTTTCTGCACAAAAGCGATTCTTGCGAAGCAATGTGAACACTTCTGCTTCCCAGGCACAGAGAAGGTGCTAGCAAGGAATTCTCTGCCTGCCTTTCCCCAGTGCTCTGCAAGCTCTCCAGGGCAACATAGAATCTGGGGCTCTGTGCTTTCTTTCCTTCTGAACAAGTGTTACTGTTTTCTGCACAAAAGCGATTCTTGCGAAGCAATGTGAACAGGCACAGAGAAGGTGCTATCAGGGAATTCTCTGCCTGCCTTTCCCCAGTGCTCTCAAGCTCTCCAGGACAACATAGAATCTGGGGCTCTGTGCTTTCTTTAGTTCTGAACAAGTGTTAGTGTTTTCTGCACAAAAGCGATTCTTGCGAAGCAATGTGAACACTTCTGCTTCCCAGGCACAGAGAAGGTGCTAGCAAGGAATTCTCTGCCTGCCTTTCCCCAGTGCTCTGCAAGCTCTCCAGGACAACATAGAATCTGGGGCTCTGTGCTTTCTTTCGTTCTGAACAAGTGTTACTGTTTTCTGCACAAAAGCGATTCTGCGAAGCAATGTGAACACTTCTGCTTCCCAGGCACAGAGAAGGTGCTAGCAGGGAATTCTCTGCCTGCCTTTCCCCAGTGCTCTGCAAGCTCTCCAGGACAACATAAAATCTGGGGCTCTGTGCTTTCTTTCCTTCTGAACAAGTGTTACTGTTTTCTGCACAAAAGCGATTCTTGCGAAGCAATGTGAACAGGCACAGAGAAGGTGCTATCAGGGAATTCTCTGCCTGCCTTTCCCCAGTGCTCTGCAAGCTCTCCAGGACAACATAAAATCTGGGGCTCTGTGCTTTCTTTCCTTCTGAACAAGTGTTACTGTTTTCTGCACAAAAGCGATTCTGCGAAGCAATGTGAACACTTCTGCTTCCCAGGCACAGAGAAGGTGCTAGCAGGGAATTCTCTGCCTGCCTTTCCCCAGTGCTCTGCAAGCTCTCCAGGACAACAGCAAATCTGGGGCTCTGTGCTTTCTTTCATTCTGAACAAGTGTTACTGTTTTCTGCACAAAAGCGATTCTTGCGAAGCAATGTGAACAGGCACAGAGAAGGTGCTATCAGGGAATTCTCTGCCTGCCTTTCCCCAGTGCTCTCAAGCTCTCCAGGACAACATAGAATCTGGGGCTCTGTGCTTTCTTTAGTTCTGAACAAGTGTTAGTGTTTTCTGCACAAAAGCGATTCTTGCGAAGCAATGTGAACACTTCTGCTTCCCAGGCACAGAGAAGGTGCTAGCAAGGAATTCTCTGCCTGCCTTTCCCCAGTGCTCTGCAAGCTCTCCAGGACAACATAGAATCTGGGGCTCTGTGCTTTCTTTCGTTCTGAACAAGTGTTACTGTTTTCTGCACAAAAGCGATTCTGCGAAGCAATGTGAACACTTCTGCTTCCCAGGCACAGAGAAGGTGCTAGCAGGGAATTCTCTGCCTGCCTTTCCCCAGTGCTCTGCAAGCTCTCCAGGACAACATAAAATCTGGGGCTCTGTGCTTTCTTTCCTTCTGAACAAGTGTTACTGTTTTCTGCACAAAAGCGATTCTTGCGAAGCAATGTGAACAGGCACAGAGAAGGTGCTAGCAGGGAATTCTCTGCCTGCCTTTCCCCAGTGCTCTGCAAGCTCTCCAGGACAACATAAAATCTGGGGCTCTGTGCTTTCTTTCCTTCTGAACAAGTGTTAGTGTTTTCTGCACAAAAGCGATTCTGCGAAGCAATGTGAACACTTCTGCTTCCCAGGCACAGAGAAGGTGCTAGCAGGGAATTCTCTGCCTGCCTTTCCCCAGTGCTCTGCAAGCTCTCCAGGACAACAGCAAATCTGGGGCTCTGTGCTTTCTTTCATTCTGAACAAGTGTTACTGTTTTCTGCACAAAAGCGATTCTGCGAAGCAATGTGAACAGGCACAGAGAAGGTGCTAGCAAGGAATTCTCTGCCTGCCTTTCCCCAGTGCTCTGCAAGCTCTCCAGGACAACATAGAATCTGGGGCTCTGTGCTTTCTTTCCTTCTGAACAAGTGTTAGTGTTTTCTGCACAAAAGCGATTCTGCGAAGCAATGTGAACACTTCTGCTTCCCAGGCACAGAGAAGGTGCTAGCAAGGAATTCTCTGCCTGCCTTTCCCCAGTGCTCTGCAAGCTCTCCAGGACAACATAGAATCTGGGGCTCTGTGCTTTCTTTCATTCTGAACAAGTGTTACTGTTTTCTGCACAAAAGCGATTCTGCGAAGCAATGTGAACACTTCTGCTTCCCAGGCACAGAGAAGGTGCTAGCAGGGAATTCTCTGCCTGCCTTTCCCCAGTGCTCTGCAAGCTCTCCAGGACAACATAAAATCTGGGGCTCTGTGCTTTCTTTCCTTCTGAACAAGTGTTACTGTTTTCTGCACAAAAGCGATTCTGCGAAGCAATGTGAACAGGCACAGAGAAGGTGCTAGCAAGGAATTCTCTGCCTGCCTTTCCCCAGTGCTCTGCAAGCTCTCCAGGACAACATAAAATCTGGGGCTCTGTGCTTTCTTTCCTTCTGAACAAGTGTTACTGTTTTCTGCACAAAAGCGATTCTGCGAAGCAATGTGAACAGGCACAGAGAAGGTGCTAGCAGGGAATTCTCTGCCTGCCTTTCCCCAGTGCTCTGCAAGCTCTCCAGGACAACAGCAAATCTGGGGCTCTGTGCTTTCTTTCCTTCTGAACAAGTGTTAATGTTTTCTGCACAAAAGCGATTCTGCGAAGCAATGTGAACACTTCTGCTTCCCAGGCACAGAGAAGGTACTAGCAAGGAATTCTCTGCCTGCCTTTCCCCAGTGCTCTGCAAGCACTCCAGGACAACAGCAAATCTGGGGCTCTGTGCTTTCTTTCGTTCTGAACAAGTGTTACTGTTTTCTGAACAAAAGTGATTCTGCGAAGCAATGTGAACAGGCACAGAGAAGGTGCTAGCAAGGAATTCTCTGCCTGCCTTTCCCCAGTGCTCTGCAAGCTCTCCAGGACAACATAAAATCTGGGGCTCTGTGCTTTCTTTCATTCTGAACAAGTGTTACTGTTTTCTGCACAAAAGCGATTCTGCGAAGCAATGTGAACACTTCTGCTTCCCAGGCACAGAGAAGGTGCTATCAGGGAATTCTCTGCCTGCCTTTCCCCAGTGCTCTGCAAGCTCTCCAGGACAACATAGAATCTGGGGCTCTGTGCTTTCTTTCGTTCTGAACAAGTGTTACTGTTTTCTGCACACAAGCGATTCTTGCGAAGCAATGTGAACACTTCTGCTTCCCAGGCACAGAGAAGGTGCTAACAAGGAATTCTCTGCCTGCCTTTCCCCAGTGCTCTGCAAGCTCTCCAGGACAACATAGAATCTGGGGCTCTGTGCTTTCTTTCCTTCTGAACAAGTGTTACTGTTTTCTGCACAAAAGCGATTCTTGCGAAGCAATGTGAACACTTCTGCTTCCCAGGCACAGAGAAGGTGCTAGCAGGGAATTCTCTGCCTGCCTTTCCCCAGTGCTCTGCAAGCTCTCCAGGACAACATAAAATCTGGGGCTCTGTGCTTTCTTTCCTTCTGAACAAGTGTTACTGTTTTCTGCACAAAAGCGATTCTTGCGAAGCAATGTGAACACTTCTGCTTCCCAGGCACAGAGAAGGTGCTATCAGGGAATTCTCTGCCTGCCTTTCCCCAGTGCTCTGCAAGCTCTCCAGGACAACAGCGAATCTGGGGCTCTGTGCTTTCTTTCGTTCTGAATAAGTGTTACTGTTTTCTGCACAAAAGCGATTCTGCGAAGCAATGTGAACAGGCACAGAGAAGGTGCTAGCAAGGAATTCTCTGCCTGCCTTTCCCCAGTGCTCTGCAAGCTCTCCAGGACAACATAAAATCTGGGGCTCTGTGCTTTCTTTCGTTCTGAACAAGTGTTACTGTTTTCTGCACAAAAGCGATTCTGCGAAGCAATGTGAACACTTCTGCTTCCCAGGCACAGAGAAGGTGCTAGCAAGGAATTCTCTGCCTGCCTTTCCCCAGTGCTCTGCAAGCTCTCCAGGACAACATAGAATCTGGGGCTCTGTGCTTTCTTTCGTTCTGAACAAGTATTACTGTTTTCTGCACAAAAGCGATTCTGCGAAGCAGTGTGAACAGGCACAGAGAAGGTGCTATCAGGGAATTCTCTGCCTGCCTTTCCCCAGTGCTCTGCAAACTCTCCAGGACAACATAGAATCTGGGGCTCTGTGCTTTCTTTCCTTCTGAACAAGTGTTACTGTTTTCTGCACAAAAGCGATTCTTGCGAAGCAATGTGAACAGGCACAGAGAAGGTGCTAACAAGGAATTCTCTGCCTGCCTTTCCCCAGTGCTCTGCAAGCTCTCCAGGACAACATAAAATCTGGGGCTCTGTGCTTTCTTTCCTTCTGAACAAGTGTTACTGTTTTCTGCACAAAAGCGATTCTTGCGAAGCAATGTGAACAGGCACAGAGAAGGTGCTATCAGGGAATTCTCTGCCTGCCTTTCCCCAGTGCTCTGCAAGCTCTCCAGGACAACATAAAATCTGGGGCTCTGTGCTTTCTTTCCTTCTGAACAAGTGTTAGTGTTTTCTGCACAAAAGCGATTCTTGCGAAGCAATGTGAACACTTCTGCTTCCCAGGCACAGAGAAGGTGCTTGCAGGGAATTCTCTGCCTGCCTTTCCCCAGTGCTCTGCAAGCTCTCCAGGACAACATAGAATCTGGGGCTCTGTGCTTTCTTTCCTTCTGAACAAGTGTTACTGTTTTCTGCACAAAAGCGATTCTGCGAAGCAATGTGAACAGGCACAGAGAAGGTGCTAGCAAGGAATTCTCTGCCTGCCTTTCCCCAGTGCTCTGCAAGCTCTCCAGGACAACATAAAATCTGGGGCTCTGTGCTTTCTTTCCTTCTGAACAAGTGTTACTGTTTTCTGCACAAAAGCGATTCTGCGAAGCAATGTGAACACTTCTGCTTCCCAGGCACAGAGAAGGTACTAGCAAGGAATTCTCTGCCTGCCTTTCCCCAGTGCTCTGCAAGCTCTCCAGGACAACAGCAAATCTGGGGCTCTGTGCTTTCTTTCGTTCTGAACAAGTGTTACTGTTTTCTGCACAAAAGCGATTCTGCGAAGCAATGTGAACAGGCACAGAGAAGGTGCTAGCAAGGAATTCTCTGCCTGCCTTTCCCCAGTGCTCTGCAAGCTCTCCAGGACAACATAAAATCTGGGGCTCTGTGCTTTCTTTCCTTCTGAACAAGTGTTACTGTTTTCTGCACAAAAGCGATTCTGCGAAGCAATGTGAACACTTCTGCTTCCCAGGCACAGAGAAGGTGCTAGCAAGGAATTCTCTGCCTGCCTTTCCCCAGTGCTCTGCAAGCTCTCCAGGACAACATAAAATCTGGGGCTCTGTGCTTTCTTTCGTTCTGAACAAGTGTTACTGTTTTCTGAACAAAAGCGATTCTTGCGAAGCAATGTGAACACTTCTGCTTCCCAGGCACAGAGAAGGTGCTATCAGGGAATTCTCTGCCTGCCTTTCCCCAGTGCTCTGCAAGCTCTCCAGGACAACATAGAATCTGGGGCTCTGTGCTTTCTTTCGTTCTGAACAAGTGTTACTGTTTTCTGCACAAAAGCGATTCTTGCGAAGCAATGTGAACACTTCTGCTTCCCAGGCACAGAGAAGGTGCTAGCAGGGAATTCTCTGCCTGCCTTTCCCCAGTGCTCTGCAAGCTCTCCAGGACAACATAGAATCTGGGGCTCTGTGCTTTCTTTCCTTCTGAACAAGTGTTACTGTTTTCTGCACAAAAGCGATTCTGCGAAGCAATGTGAACACTTCTGCTTCCCAGGCACAGAGAAGGTGCTAGCAAGGAATTCTCTGCCTGCCTTTCCCCAGTGCTCTGCAAGCTCTCCAGGACAACATAAAATCTGGGGCTCTGTGCTTTCTTTCGTTCTGAACAAGTGTTACTGTTTTCTGAACAAAAGCGATTCTTGCGAAGCAATGTGAACACTTCTGCTTCCCAGGCACAGAGAAGGTGCTATCAGGGAATTCTCTGCCTGCCTTTCCCCAGTGCTCTGCAAGCTCTCCAGGACAACATAGAATCTGGGGCTCTGTGCTTTCTTTCCTTCTGAACAAGTGTTACTGTTTTCTGCACAAAAGCGATTCTTGCGAAGCAATGTGAACACTTCTGCTTCCCAGGCACAGAGAAGGTGCTATCAGGGAATTCTCTGCCTGCCTTTCCCCAGTGCTCTGCAAGCTCTCCAGGACAACATAGAATCTGGGGCTCTGTGCTTTCTTTAGTTCTGAACAAGTGTTAGTGTTTTCTGCACAAAAGCGATTCTTGCGAAGCAATGTGAACACTTCTGCTTCCCAGGCACAGAGAAGGTGCTAGCAAGGAATTCTCTGCCTGCCTTTCCCCACTGCTCTGCAAGCTCTCCAGGACAACATAGAATCTGGGGCTCTGTGCTTTCTTTCGTTCTGAACAAGTGTTACTGTTTTCTGCACAAAAGCGATTCTGCGAAGCAATGTGAACACTTCTGCTTCCCAGGCACAGAGAAGGTGCTAGCAGGGAATTCTCTGCCTGCCTTTCCCCAGTGCTCTGCAAGCTCTCCAGGACAACATAAAATCTGGGGCTCTGTGCTTTCTTTCCTTCTGAACAAGTGTTACTGTTTTCTGCACAAAAGCGATTCTTGCGAAGCAATGTGAACAGGCACAGAGAAGGTGCTATCAGGGAATTCTCTGCCTGCCTTTCCCCAGTGCTCTGCAAGCTCTCCAGGACAACATAAAATCTGGGGCTCTGTGCTTTCTTTCCTTCTGAACAAGTGTTAGTGTTTTCTGCACAAAAGCGATTCTGCGAAGCAATGTGAACACTTCTGCTTCCCAGGCACAGAGAAGGTGCTAGCAGGGAATTCTCTGCCTGCCTTTCCCCAGTGCTCTGCAAGCTCTCCAGGACAACAGCAAATCTGGGGCTCTGTGCTTTCTTTCATTCTGAACAAGTGTTACTGTTTTCTGCACAAAAGCGATTCTTGCGAAGCAATGTGAACAGGCACAGAGAAGGTGCTATCAGGGAATTCTCTGCCTGCCTTTCCCCAGTGCTCTCAAGCTCTCCAGGACAACATAGAATCTGGGGCTCTGTGCTTTCTTTAGTTCTGAACAAGTGTTAGTGTTTTCTGCACAAAAGCGATTCTTGCGAAGCAATGTGAACACTTCTGCTTCCCAGGCACAGAGAAGGTGCTAGCAAGGAATTCTCTGCCTGCCTTTCCCCAGTGCTCTGCAAGCTCTCCAGGACAACATAGAATCTGGGGCTCTGTGCTTTCTTTCGTTCTGAACAAGTGTTACTGTTTTCTGCACAAAAGCGATTCTGCGAAGCAATGTGAACACTTCTGCTTCCCAGGCACAGAGAAGGTGCTAGCAGGGAATTCTCTGCCTGCCTTTCCCCAGTGCTCTGCAAGCTCTCCAGGACAACATAAAATCTGGGGCTCTGTGCTTTCTTTCCTTCTGAACAAGTGTTACTGTTTTCTGCACAAAAGCGATTCTTGCGAAGCAATGTGAACAGGCACAGAGAAGGTGCTATCAGGGAATTCTCTGCCTGCCTTTCCCCAGTGCTCTGCAAGCTCTCCAGGACAACATAAAATCTGGGGCTCTGTGCTTTCTTTCCTTCTGAACAAGTGTTAGTGTTTTCTGCACAAAAGCGATTCTGCGAAGCAATGTGAACACTTCTGCTTCCCAGGCACAGAGAAGGTGCTAGCAGGGAATTCTCTGCCTGCCTTTCCCCAGTGCTCTGCAAGCTCTCCAGGACAACAGCAAATCTGGGGCTCTGTGCTTTCTTTCCTTCTGAACAAGTGTTACTGTTTTCTGCACAAAAGCGATTCTGCGAAGCAATGTGAACAGGCACAGAGAAGGTGCTAGCAAGGAATTCTCTGCCTGCCTTTCCCCAGTGCTCTGCAAGCTCTCCAGGACAACATAGAATCTGGGGCTCTGTGCTTTCTTTCCTTCTGAACAAGTGTTAGTGTTTTCTGCACAAAAGCGATTCTGCGAAGCAATGTGAACACTTCTGCTTCCCAGGCACAGAGAAGGTACTAGCAAGGAATTCTCTGCCTGCCTTTCCCCAGTGCTCTGCAAGCACTCCAGGACAACAGCAAATCTGGGGCTCTGTGCTTTCTTTCGTTCTGAACAAGTGTTACTGTTTTCTGAACAAAAGTGATTCTGCGAAGCAATGTGAACAGGCACAGAGAAGGTGCTAGCAAGGAATTCTCTGCCTGCCTTTCCCCAGTGCTCTGCAAGCTCTCCAGGACAACATAGAATCTGGGGCTCTGTGCTTTCTTTCCTTCTGAACAAGTGTTACTGTTTTCTGCACAAAAGCGATTCTGCGAAGCAATGTGAACACTTCTGCTTCCCAGGCACAGAGAAGGTGCTAGCAAGGAATTCTCTGCCTGCCTTTCCCCAGTGCTCTGCAAGCTCTCCAGGACAACATAAAATCTGGGGCTCTGTGCTTTCTTTCGTTCTGAACAAGTGTTACTGTTTTCTGAACAAAAGCGATTCTTGCGAAGCAATGTGAACACTTCTGCTTCCCAGGCACAGAGAAGGTGCTATCAGGGAATTCTCTGCCTGCCTTTCCCCAGTGCTCTGCAAGCTCTCCAGGACAACATAGAATCTGGGGCTCTGTGCTTTCTTTCCTTCTGAACAAGTGTTACTGTTTTCTGCACAAAAGCGATTCTTGCGAAGCAATGTGAACACTTCTGCTTCCCAGGCACAGAGAAGGTGCTAGCAGGGAATTCTCTGCCTGCCTTTCCCCAGTGCTCTGCAAGCTCTCCAGGACAACATAGAATCTGGGGCTCTGTGCTTTCTTTCGTTCTGAACAAGTGTTACTGTTTTCTGCACAAAAGCGATTCTTGCGAAGCAATGTGAACACTTCTGCTTCCCAGGCACAGAGAAGGTGCTAGCAAGGAATTCTCTGCCTGCCTTTCCCCAGTGCTCTGCAAGCTCTCCAGGGCAACATAGAATCTGGGGCTCTGTGCTTTCTTTCCTTCTGAACAAGTGTTACTGTTTTCTGCACAAAAGCGATTCTTGCGAAGCAATGTGAACAGGCACAGAGAAGGTGCTATCAGGGAATTCTCTGCCTGCCTTTCCCCAGTGCTCTCAAGCTCTCCAGGACAACATAGAATCTGGGGCTCTGTGCTTTCTTTAGTTCTGAACAAGTGTTAGTGTTTTCTGCACAAAAGCGATTCTTGCGAAGCAATGTGAACACTTCTGCTTCCCAGGCACAGAGAAGGTGCTAGCAAGGAATTCTCTGCCTGCCTTTCCCCAGTGCTCTGCAAGCTCTCCAGGACAACATAGAATCTGGGGCTCTGTGCTTTCTTTCGTTCTGAACAAGTGTTACTGTTTTCTGCACAAAAGCGATTCTGCGAAGCAATGTGAACACTTCTGCTTCCCAGGCACAGAGAAGGTGCTAGCAGGGAATTCTCTGCCTGCCTTTCCCCAGTGCTCTGCAAGCTCTCCAGGACAACATAAAATCTGGGGCTCTGTGCTTTCTTTCCTTCTGAACAAGTGTTACTGTTTTCTGCACAAAAGCGATTCTTGCGAAGCAATGTGAACAGGCACAGAGAAGGTGCTATCAGGGAATTCTCTGCCTGCCTTTCCCCAGTGCTCTGCAAGCTCTCCAGGACAACATAAAATCTGGGGCTCTGTGCTTTCTTTCCTTCTGAACAAGTGTTAGTGTTTTCTGCACAAAAGCGATTCTGCGAAGCAATGTGAACACTTCTGCTTCCCAGGCACAGAGAAGGTGCTAGCAGGGAATTCTCTGCCTGCCTTTCCCCAGTGCTCTGCAAGCTCTCCAGGACAACAGCAAATCTGGGGCTCTGTGCTTTCTTTCATTCTGAACAAGTGTTACTGTTTTCTGCACAAAAGCGATTCTTGCGAAGCAATGTGAACAGGCACAGAGAAGGTGCTATCAGGGAATTCTCTGCCTGCCTTTCCCCAGTGCTCTCAAGCTCTCCAGGACAACATAGAATCTGGGGCTCTGTGCTTTCTTTAGTTCTGAACAAGTGTTAGTGTTTTCTGCACAAAAGCGATTCTTGCGAAGCAATGTGAACACTTCTGCTTCCCAGGCACAGAGAAGGTGCTAGCAAGGAATTCTCTGCCTGCCTTTCCCCAGTGCTCTGCAAGCTCTCCAGGACAACAGCAAATCTGGGGCTCTGTGCTTTCTTTCCTTCTGAACAAGTGTTACTGTTTTCTGCACAAAAGCGATTCTTGCGAAGCAATGTGAACAGGCACAGAGAAGGTGCTATCAGGGAATTCTCTGCCTGCCTTTCCCCAGTGCTCTGCAAGCTCTCCAGGACAACATAAAATCTGGGGCTCTGTGCTTTCTTTCCTTCTGAACAAGTGTTAGTGTTTTCTGCACAAAAGCGATTCTGCGAAGCAATGTGAACACTTCTGCTTCCCAGGCACAGAGAAGGTGCTAGCAGGGAATTCTCTGCCTGCCTTTCCCCAGTGCTCTGCAAGCTCTCCAGGACAACAGCAAATCTGGGGCTCTGTGCTTTCTTTCATTCTGAACAAGTGTTACTGTTTTCTGCACAAAAGCGATTCTGCGAAGCAATGTGAACAGGCACAGAGAAGGTGCTAGCAAGGAATTCTCTGCCTGCCTTTCCCCAGTGCTCTGCAAGCTCTCCAGGACAACATAGAATCTGGGGCTCTGTGCTTTCTTTCCTTCTGAACAAGTGTTAGTGTTTTCTGCACAAAAGCGATTCTGCGAAGCAATGTGAACACTTCTGCTTCCCAGGCACAGAGAAGGTGCTAGCAAGGAATTCTCTGCCTGCCTTTCCCCAGTGCTCTGCAAGCTCTCCAGGACAACATAAAATCTGGGGCTCTGTGCTTTCTTTCATTCTGAACAAGTGTTACTGTTTTCTGCACAAAAGCGATTCTGCGAAGCAATGTGAACACTTCTGCTTCCCAGGCACAGAGAAGGTGCTAGCAGGGAATTCTCTGCCTGCCTTTCCCCAGTGCTCTGCAAGCTCTCCAGGACAACATAAAATCTGGGGCTCTGTGCTTTCTTTCCT
The DNA here is from genome assembly GCF_031877795.1 of Strix aluco. Taxonomy (NCBI): domain Eukaryota; kingdom Metazoa; phylum Chordata; class Aves; order Strigiformes; family Strigidae; genus Strix; species Strix aluco. Next base: position 167,210 of record NW_027436609.1, on the reverse strand, counting down.
TCTGAACAAGTGTTAGTGTTTTCTGCACAAAAGCGATTCTGCGAAGCAATGTGAACAGGCACAGAGAAGGTGCTAGCAAGGAATTCTCTGCCTGCCTTTCCCCAGTGCTCTGCAAGCTCTCCAGGACAACATAAAATCTGGGGCTCTGTGCTTTCTTTCCTTCTGAACAAGTGTTACTGTTTTCTGCACAAAAGCGATTCTGCGAAGCAATGTGAACAGGCACAGAGAAGGTGCTAGCAGGGAATTCTCTGCCTGCCTTTCCCCAGTGCTCTGCAAGCTCTCCAGGACAACAGCAAATCTGGGGCTCTGTGCTTTCTTTCGTTCTGAACAAGTGTTACTGTTTTCTGCACAAAAGCGATTCTGCGAAGCAATGTGAACACTTCTGCTTCCCAGGCACAGAGAAGGTACTAGCAAGGAATTCTCTGCCTGCCTTTCCCCAGTGCTCTGCAAGCACTCCAGGACAACAGCAAATCTGGGGCTCTGTGCTTTCTTTCGTTCTGAACAAGTGTTACTGTTTTCTGAACAAAAGTGATTCTGCGAAGCAATGTGAACAGGCACAGAGAAGGTGCTAGCAAGGAATTCTCTGCCTGCCTTTCCCCAGTGCTCTGCAAGCTCTCCAGGACAACATAAAATCTGGGGCTCTGTGCTTTCTTTCATTCTGAACAAATGTTACTGTTTTCTGCACAAAAGCGATTCTGCGAAGCAATGTGAACACTTCTGCTTCCCAGGCACAGAGAAGGTGCTAGCAGGGAATTCTCTGCCTGCCTTTCCCCAGTGCTCTGCAAGCTCTCCAGGACAACATAAAATCTGGGGCTCTGTGCTTTCTTTCCTTCTGAACAAGTGTTACTGTTTTCTGCACAAAAGCGATTCTGCGAAGCAATGTGAACAGGCACAGAGAAGGTGCTAGCAAGGAATTCTCTGCCTGCCTTTCCCCAGTGCTCTGCAAGCTCTCCAGGACAACATAAAATCTGGGGCTCTGTGCTTTCTTTCCTTCTGAACAAGTGTTACTGTTTTCTGCACAAAAGCGATTCTGCGAAGCAATGTGAACAGGCACAGAGAAGGTGCTAGCAGGGAATTCTCTGCCTGCCTTTCCCCAGTGCTCTGCAAGCTCTCCAGGACAACATAAAATCTGGGGCTCTGTGCTTTCTTTCGTTCTGAACAAGTGTTACCGTTTTCTGCACAAAAGCGATTCTGCGAAGCAATGTGAACACTTCTGCTTCCCAGGCACAGAGAAGGTGCTAGCAGGGAATTCTCTGCCTGCCTTTCCCCAGTGCTCTGCAAGCTCTCCAGGACAACATAAAATCTGGGGCTCTGTGCTTTCTTTCCTTCTGAACAAGTGTTACTGTTTTCTGCACAAAAGCGATTCTGCGACGCAATGTGAACAGGCACAGAGAAGGTGCTAGCAAGGAATTCTCTGCCTGCCTTTCCCCAGTGCTCTGCAAGCTCTCCAGGACAACATAAAATCTGGGGCTCTGTGCTTTCTTTCCTTCTGAACAAGTGTTACTGTTTTCTGCACAAAAGCGATTCTGCGAAGCAATGTGAACACTTCTGCTTCCCAGGCACAGAGAAGGTACTAGCAAGGAATTCTCTGCCTGCCTTTCCCCAGTGCTCTGCAAGCACTCCAGGACAACAGCAAATCTGGGGCTCTGTGCTTTCTTTCGTTCTGAACAAGTGTTACTGTTTTCTGAACAAAAGTGATTCTGCGAAGCAATGTGAACAGGCACAGAGAAGGTGCTAGCAAGGAATTCTCTGCCTGCCTTTCCCCAGTGCTCTGCAAGCTCTCCAGGACAACATAGAATCTGGGGCTCTGTGCTTTCTTTCCTTCTGAACAAGTGTTAGTGTTTCTGCACAAAAGCGGTTCTTGCGAAGCAATGTGAACACTTCTGCTTCCCAGGCACAGAGAAGGTGCTAGCAGGGAATTCTCTGCCTGCCTTTCCCCAGTGCTCTGCAAGCTCTCCAGGACAACATAAAATCTGGGGCTCTGTGCTTTCTTTCCTTCTGAACAAGTGTTACTGTTTTCTGCACAAAAGCGATTCTTGCGAAGCAATGTGAACAGGCACAGAGAAGGTGCTATCAGGGAATTCTCTGCCTGCCTTTCCCCAGTGCTCTGCAAGCTCTCCAGGACAACATAAAATCTGGGGCTCTGTGCTTTCTTTCCTTCTGAACAAGTGTTACTGTTTTCTGCACAAAAGCGATTCTGCGAAGCAATGTGAACACTTCTGCTTCCCAGGCACAGAGAAGGTGCTAGCAGGGAATTCTCTGCCTGCCTTTCCCCAGTGCTCTGCAAGCTCTCCAGGACAACATAGAATCTGGGGCTCTGTGCTTTCTTTCGTTCTGAACAAGTGTTACTGTTTTCTGCACAAAAGCGATTCTTGCGAAGCAATGTGAACACTTCTGCTTCCCAGGCACAGAGAAGGTGCTAACAAGGAATTCTCTGCCTGCCTTTCCCCAGTGCTCTGCAAGCTCTCCAGGACAACATAGAATCTGGGGCTCTGTGCTTTCTTTCCTTCTGAACAAGTGTTACTGTTTTCTGCACAAAAGCGATTCTTGCGAAGCAATGTGAACACTTCTGCTTCCCAGGCACAGAGAAGGTGCTAGCAGGGAATTCTCTGCCTGCCTTTCCCCAGTGCTCTGCAAGCTCTCCAGGACAACATAGAATCTGGGGCTCTGTGCTTTCTTTCCTTCTGAACAAGTGTTACTGTTTTCTGCACAAAAGCGATTCTTGCGAAGCAATGTGAACACTTCTGCTTCCCAGGCACAGAGAAGGTGCTATCAGGGAATTCTCTGCCTGCCTTTCCCCAGTGCTCTGCAAGCTCTCCAGGACAACAGCGAATCTGGGGCTCTGTGCTTTCTTTCGTTCTGAATAAGTGTTACTGTTTTCTGCACAAAAGCGATTCTGCGAAGCAATGTGAACAGGCACAGAGAAGGTGCTAGCAAGGAATTCTCTGCCTGCCTTTCCCCAGTGCTCTGCAAGCTCTCCAGGACAACATAAAATCTGGGGCTCTGTGCTTTCTTTCCTTCTGAACAAGTGTTAGTGTTTTCTGCACAAAAGCGATTCTGCGAAGCAATGTGAACACTTCTGCTTCCCAGGCACAGAGAAGGTGCTAGCAAGGAATTCTCTGCCTGCCTTTCCCCAGTGCTCTACAAGCTCTCCAGGACAACATAAAATCTGGGGCTCTGTGCTTTCTTTCATTCTGAACAAGTGTTACTGTTTTCTGCACAAAAGCGATTCTGCGAAGCAATGTGAACAGGCACAGAGAAGGTGCTAGCAGGGAATTCTCTGCCTGCCTTTCCCCAGTGCTCTGCAAGCTCTCCAGGACAACATAAAATCTGGGGCTCTGTGCTTTCTTTCCTTCTGAACAAGTGTTACTGTTTTCTGCACAAAAGCGATTCTGCGAAGCAATGTGAACACTTCTGCTTCCCAGGCACAGAGAAGGTGCTAGCAGGGAATTCTCTGCCTGCCTTTCCCCAGTGCTCTGCAAGCTCTCCAGGACAACATAAAATCTGGGGCTCTGTGCTTTCTTTCGTTCTGAACAAGTGTTACTGTTTTCTGCACAAAAGCGATTCTGCGAAGCAATGTGAACAGGCACAGAGAAGGTGCTAGCAAGGAATTCTCTGCCTGCCTTTCCCCAGTGCTCTGCAAGCTCTCCAGGACAACATAAAATCTGGGGCTCTGTGCTTTCTTTCCTTCTGAACAAGTGTTACTGTTTTCTGCACAAAAGCGATTCTTGCGAAGCAATGTGAACACTTCTGCTTCCCAGGCACAGAGAAGGTACTAGCAAGGAATTCTCTGCCTGCCTTTCCCCAGTGCTCTGCAAGCTCTCCAGGACAACATAAAATCTGGGGCTCTGTGCTTTCTTTCGTTCTGAACAAGTGTTACTGTTTTCTGCACAAAAGCGATTCTGCAAAGCAATGTGAACAGGCACAGAGAAGGTGCTAGCAGGGAATTCTCTGCCTGCCTTTCCCCAGTGCTCTGCAAGCTCTCCAGGACAACATAAAATCTGGGGCTCTGTGCTTTCTTTCCTTCTGAACAAGTGTTACTGTTTTCTGCACAAAAGCGATTCTTGCGAAGCAATGTGAACACTTCTGCTTCCCAGGCACAGAGAAGGTGCTAGCAGGGAATTCTCTGCCTGCCTTTCCCCAGTGCTCTGCAAGCTCTCCAGGACAACATAAAATCTGGGGCTCTGTGCTTTCTTTCCTTCTGAACAAGTGTTACTGTTTTCTGCACAAAAGCGATTCTGCGAAGCAATGTGAACACCTCTGCTTCCCAGGCACAGAGAAGGTGCTAGCAAGGAATTCTCTGCCTGCCTTTCCCCAGTGCTCTGCAAGCTCTCCAGGACAACATAAAATCTGGGGCTCTGTGCTTTCTTTCGTTCTGAACAAGTGTTACTGTTTTCTGCACAAAAGCGATTCTGCAAAGCAATGTGAACAGGCACAGAGAAGGTGCTAGCAGGGAATTCTCTGCCTGCCTTTCCCCAGTGCTCTGCAAGCTCTCCAGGACAACATAAAATCTGGGGCTCTGTGCTTTCTTTCGTTCTGAACAAGTGTTACTGTTTTCTGCACAAAAGCGATTCTTGCGAAGCAATGTGAACACTTCTGCTTCCCAGGCACAGAGAAGGTGCTAGCAGGGAATTCTCTGCCTGCCTTTCCCCAGTGCTCTGCAAGCTCTCCAGGACAACATAAAATCTGGGGCTCTGGTCTTTCTTTCCTTCTGAACAAGTGTTAGTGTTTTCTGCACAAAAGCGATTCTTGCGAAGCAATGTGATCACTTCTGCTTCCCAGGCACAGAGAAGGTGCTAGCAGGGAATTCTCTGCCTGCCTTTCCCCAGTGCTCTGCAAGCTCTCCAGGACAACATAGAATCTGGGGCTCTGTGCTTTCTTTCGTTCTGAACAAGTGTTACAGTTTTCTGCACAAAAGCGATTCTTGCGAAGCAATGTGAACACTTCTGCTTCCCAGGCACAGAGAAGGTGCTAGCAGGGAATTCTCTGCCTGCCTTTCCCCAGTGCTCTGCAAGCTCTACAGGACAACATAGAATCTGGGGCTCTGTGCTTTCTTTCGTTCTGAACAAGTGTTACTGTTTTCTGCACAAAAGCGATTCTGCGAAGCAATGTGAACAGGCACAGAGAAGGTGCTATCAGGGAATTCTCTGCCTGCCTTTCCCCAGTGCTCTGCAAGCTCTCCAGGACAACATAAAATCTGGGGCTCTGTGCTTTCTTTCCTTCTGAACAAGTGTTAGTGTTTTCTGCACAAAAGCGATTCTTGCGAAGCAATGTGAACACTTCTGCTTCCCAGGCACAGAGAAGGTGCTAGCAAGGAATTCTCTGCCTGCCTTTCCCCAGTGCTCTGCAAGCTCTCCAGGACAACATAGAATCTGGGGCTCTGTGCTTTCTTTCGTTCTGAACAAGTGTTACTGTTTTCTGAACAAAAGTGATTCTGCGAAGCAATGTGAACAGGCACAGAGAAGGTGCTAGCAGGGAATTCTCTGCCTGCCTTTCCCCAGTGCTCTGCAAGCTCTCCAGGACAACAGCAAATCTGGGGCTCTGTGCTTTCTTTCCTTCTGAACAAGTGTTAGTGTTTTCTGCACAAAAGCGGTTCTTGCGAAGCAATGTGAACACTTCTGCTTCCCAGGCACAGAGAAGGTGCTAGCAGGGAATTCTCTGCCTGCCTTTCCCCAGTGCTCTGCAAGCTCTCCAGGACAACATAAAATCTGGGGCTCTGTGCTTTCTTTCCTTCTGAACAAGTGTTACTGTTTTCTGCACAAAAGCGATTCTGCGAAGCAATGTGAACACCTCTGCTTCCCAGGCACAGAGAAGGTGCTAGCAAGGAATTCTCTGCCTGCCTTTCCCCAGTGCTCTGCAAGCTCTCCAGGACAACATAAAATCTGGGGCTCTGTGCTTTCTTTCCTTCTGAACAAGTGTTACTGTTTTCTGCACAAAAGCGATTCTGCGAAGCAATGTGAACAGGCACAGAGAAGGTGCTAGCAGGGAATTCTCTGCCTGCCTTTCCCCAGTGCTCTGCAAGCTCTCCAGGACAACATAAAATCTGGGGCTCTGTGCTTTCTTTCCTTCTGAACAAGTGTTACTGTTTTCTGCACAAAAGCGATTCTGCGAAGCAATGTGAACACTTCTGCTTCCCAGGCACAGAGAAGGTGCTAGCAAGGAATTCTCTGCCTGCCTTTCCCCAGTGCTCTGCAAGCTCTCCAGGACAACATAAAATCTGGGGCTCTGTGCTTTCTTTCGTTCTGAACAAGTGTTACTGTTTTCTGAACAAAAGCGATTCTTGCGAAGCAATGTGAACACTTCTGCTTCCCAGGCACAGAGAAGGTGCTATCAGGGAATTCTCTGCCTGCCTTTCCCCAGTGCTCTGCAAGCTCTCCAGGACAACATAGAATCTGGGGCTCTGTGCTTTCTTTCGTTCTGAACAAGTGTTACTGTTTTCTGCACAAAAGCGATTCTTGCGAAGCAATGTGAACACTTCTGCTTCCCAGGCACAGAGAAGGTGCTAGCAGGGAATTCTCTGCCTGCCTTTCCCCAGTGCTCTGCAAGCTCTCCAGGACAACATAGAATCTGGGGCTCTGTGCTTTCTTTCCTTCTGAACAAGTGTTACTGTTTTCTGCACAAAAGCGATTCTGCGAAGCAATGTGAACACTTCTGCTTCCCAGGCACAGAGAAGGTGCTAGCAAGGAATTCTCTGCCTGCCTTTCCCCAGTGCTCTGCAAGCTCTCCAGGACAACATAAAATCTGGGGCTCTGTGCTTTCTTTCGTTCTGAACAAGTGTTACTGTTTTCTGAACAAAAGCGATTCTTGCGAAGCAATGTGAACACTTCTGCTTCCCAGGCACAGAGAAGGTGCTATCAGGGAATTCTCTGCCTGCCTTTCCCCAGTGCTCTGCAAGCTCTCCAGGACAACATAGAATCTGGGGCTCTGTGCTTTCTTTCCTTCTGAACAAGTGTTACTGTTTTCTGCACAAAAGCGATTCTTGCGAAGCAATGTGAACACTTCTGCTTCCCAGGCACAGAGAAGGTGCTAGCAGGGAATTCTCTGCCTGCCTTTCCCCAGTGCTCTGCAAGCTCTCCAGGACAACATAGAATCTGGGGCTCTGTGCTTTCTTTCGTTCTGAACAAGTGTTACTGTTTTCTGCACAAAAGCGATTCTTGCGAAGCAATGTGAACACTTCTGCTTCCCAGGCACAGAGAAGGTGCTAGCAAGGAATTCTCTGCCTGCCTTTCCCCAGTGCTCTGCAAGCTCTCCAGGGCAACATAGAATCTGGGGCTCTGTGCTTTCTTTCCTTCTGAACAAGTGTTACTGTTTTCTGCACAAAAGCGATTCTTGCGAAGCAATGTGAACAGGCACAGAGAAGGTGCTATCAGGGAATTCTCTGCCTGCCTTTCCCCAGTGCTCTCAAGCTCTCCAGGACAACATAGAATCTGGGGCTCTGTGCTTTCTTTAGTTCTGAACAAGTGTTAGTGTTTTCTGCACAAAAGCGATTCTTGCGAAGCAATGTGAACACTTCTGCTTCCCAGGCACAGAGAAGGTGCTAGCAAGGAATTCTCTGCCTGCCTTTCCCCAGTGCTCTGCAAGCTCTCCAGGACAACATAGAATCTGGGGCTCTGTGCTTTCTTTCGTTCTGAACAAGTGTTACTGTTTTCTGCACAAAAGCGATTCTGCGAAGCAATGTGAACACTTCTGCTTCCCAGGCACAGAGAAGGTGCTAGCAGGGAATTCTCTGCCTGCCTTTCCCCAGTGCTCTGCAAGCTCTCCAGGACAACATAAAATCTGGGGCTCTGTGCTTTCTTTCCTTCTGAACAAGTGTTACTGTTTTCTGCACAAAAGCGATTCTTGCGAAGCAATGTGAACAGGCACAGAGAAGGTGCTATCAGGGAATTCTCTGCCTGCCTTTCCCCAGTGCTCTGCAAGCTCTCCAGGACAACATAAAATCTGGGGCTCTGTGCTTTCTTTCCTTCTGAACAAGTGTTACTGTTTTCTGCACAAAAGCGATTCTGCGAAGCAATGTGAACACTTCTGCTTCCCAGGCACAGAGAAGGTGCTAGCAGGGAATTCTCTGCCTGCCTTTCCCCAGTGCTCTGCAAGCTCTCCAGGACAACAGCAAATCTGGGGCTCTGTGCTTTCTTTCATTCTGAACAAGTGTTACTGTTTTCTGCACAAAAGCGATTCTTGCGAAGCAATGTGAACAGGCACAGAGAAGGTGCTATCAGGGAATTCTCTGCCTGCCTTTCCCCAGTGCTCTCAAGCTCTCCAGGACAACATAGAATCTGGGGCTCTGTGCTTTCTTTAGTTCTGAACAAGTGTTAGTGTTTTCTGCACAAAAGCGATTCTTGCGAAGCAATGTGAACACTTCTGCTTCCCAGGCACAGAGAAGGTGCTAGCAAGGAATTCTCTGCCTGCCTTTCCCCAGTGCTCTGCAAGCTCTCCAGGACAACATAGAATCTGGGGCTCTGTGCTTTCTTTCGTTCTGAACAAGTGTTACTGTTTTCTGCACAAAAGCGATTCTGCGAAGCAATGTGAACACTTCTGCTTCCCAGGCACAGAGAAGGTGCTAGCAGGGAATTCTCTGCCTGCCTTTCCCCAGTGCTCTGCAAGCTCTCCAGGACAACATAAAATCTGGGGCTCTGTGCTTTCTTTCCTTCTGAACAAGTGTTACTGTTTTCTGCACAAAAGCGATTCTTGCGAAGCAATGTGAACAGGCACAGAGAAGGTGCTATCAGGGAATTCTCTGCCTGCCTTTCCCCAGTGCTCTGCAAGCTCTCCAGGACAACATAAAATCTGGGGCTCTGTGCTTTCTTTCCTTCTGAACAAGTGTTAGTGTTTTCTGCACAAAAGCGATTCTGCGAAGCAATGTGAACACTTCTGCTTCCCAGGCACAGAGAAGGTGCTAGCAGGGAATTCTCTGCCTGCCTTTCCCCAGTGCTCTGCAAGCTCTCCAGGACAACAGCAAATCTGGGGCTCTGTGCTTTCTTTCATTCTGAACAAGTGTTACTGTTTTCTGCACAAAAGCGATTCTGCGAAGCAATGTGAACAGGCACAGAGAAGGTGCTAGCAAGGAATTCTCTGCCTGCCTTTCCCCAGTGCTCTGCAAGCTCTCCAGGACAACATAGAATCTGGGGCTCTGTGCTTTCTTTCCTTCTGAACAAGTGTTAGTGTTTTCTGCACAAAAGCGATTCTGCGAAGCAATGTGAACACTTCTGCTTCCCAGGCACAGAGAAGGTGCTAGCAAGGAATTCTCTGCCTGCCTTTCCCCAGTGCTCTGCAAGCTCTCCAGGGCAACATAGAATCTGGGGCTCTGTGCTTTCTTTCGTTCTGAACAAGTGTTACTGTTTTCTGCACAAAAGCGATTCTGCGAAGCAATGTGAACACTTCTGCTTCCCAGGCACAGAGAAGGTGCTAGCAGGGAATTCTCTGCCTGCCTTTCCCCAGTGCTCTGCAAGCTCTCCAGGACAACATAAAATCTGGGGCTCTGTGCTTTCTTTCCTTCTGAACAAGTGTTACTGTTTTCTGCACAAAAGCGATTCTGCGAAGCAATGTGAACAGGCACAGAGAAGGTGCTAGCAAGGAATTCTCTGCCTGCCTTTCCCCAGTGCTCTGCAAGCTCTCCAGGACAACATAAAATCTGGGGCTCTGTGCTTTCTTTCCTTCTGAACAAGTGTTACTGTTTTCTGCACAAAAGCGATTCTGCGAAGCAATGTGAACAGGCACAGAGAAGGTGCTAGCAGGGAATTCTCTGCCTGCCTTTCCCCAGTGCTCTGCAAGCTCTCCAGGACAACAGCAAATCTGGGGCTCTGTGCTTTCTTTCCTTCTGAACAAGTGTTACTGTTTTCTGCACAAAAGCGATTCTGCGAAGCAATGTGAACACTTCTGCTTCCCAGGCACAGAGAAGGTACTAGCAAGGAATTCTCTGCCTGCCTTTCCCCAGTGCTCTGCAAGCACTCCAGGACAACAGCAAATCTGGGGCTCTGTGCTTTCTTTCGTTCTGAACAAGTGTTACTGTTTTCTGAACAAAAGTGATTCTGCGAAGCAATGTGAACAGGCACAGAGAAGGTGCTAGCAAGGAATTCTCTGCCTGCCTTTCCCCAGTGCTCTGCAAGCTCTCCAGGACAACATAAAATCTGGGGCTCTGTGCTTTCTTTCATTCTGAACAAGTGTTACTGTTTTCTGCACAAAAGCGATTCTGCGAAGCAATGTGAACACTTCTGCTTCCCAGGCACAGAGAAGGTGCTATCAGGGAATTCTCTGCCTGCCTTTCCCCAGTGCTCTGCAAGCTCTCCAGGACAACATAGAATCTGGGGCTCTGTGCTTTCTTTCGTTCTGAACAAGTGTTACTGTTTTCTGCACACAAGCGATTCTTGCGAAGCAATGTGAACACTTCTGCTTCCCAGGCACAGAGAAGGTGCTAACAAGGAATTCTCTGCCTGCCTTTCCCCAGTGCTCTGCAAGCTCTCCAGGACAACATAGAATCTGGGGCTCTGTGCTTTCTTTCCTTCTGAACAAGTGTTACTGTTTTCTGCACAAAAGCGATTCTTGCGAAGCAATGTGAACACTTCTGCTTCCCAGGCACAGAGAAGGTGCTAGCAGGGAATTCTCTGCCTGCCTTTCCCCAGTGCTCTGCAAGCTCTCCAGGACAACATAAAATCTGGGGCTCTGTGCTTTCTTTCCTTCTGAACAAGTGTTACTGTTTTCTGCACAAAAGCGATTCTTGCGAAGCAATGTGAACACTTCTGCTTCCCAGGCACAGAGAAGGTGCTATCAGGGAATTCTCTGCCTGCCTTTCCCCAGTGCTCTGCAAGCTCTCCAGGACAACAGCGAATCTGGGGCTCTGTGCTTTCTTTCGTTCTGAATAAGTGTTACTGTTTTCTGCACAAAAGCGATTCTGCGAAGCAATGTGAACAGGCACAGAGAAGGTGCTAGCAAGGAATTCTCTGCCTGCCTTTCCCCAGTGCTCTGCAAGCTCTCCAGGACAACATAAAATCTGGGGCTCTGTGCTTTCTTTCGTTCTGAACAAGTGTTACTGTTTTCTGCACAAAAGCGATTCTGCGAAGCAATGTGAACACTTCTGCTTCCCAGGCACAGAGAAGGTGCTAGCAAGGAATTCTCTGCCTGCCTTTCCCCAGTGCTCTGCAAGCTCTCCAGGACAACATAGAATCTGGGGCTCTGTGCTTTCTTTCGTTCTGAACAAGTATTACTGTTTTCTGCACAAAAGCGATTCTGCGAAGCAGTGTGAACAGGCACAGAGAAGGTGCTATCAGGGAATTCTCTGCCTGCCTTTCCCCAGTGCTCTGCAAACTCTCCAGGACAACATAGAATCTGGGGCTCTGTGCTTTCTTTCGTTCTGAACAAGTGTTACTGTTTTCTGCACAAAAGCGATTCTTGCGAAGCAATGTGAACAGGCACAGAGAAGGTGCTAACAAGGAATTCTCTGCCTGCCTTTCCCCAGTGCTCTGCAAGCTCTCCAGGACAACATAAAATCTGGGGCTCTGTGCTTTCTTTCCTTCTGAACAAGTGTTACTGTTTTCTGCACAAAAGCGATTCTTGCGAAGCAATGTGAACAGGCACAGAGAAGGTGCTATCAGGGAATTCTCTGCCTGCCTTTCCCCAGTGCTCTGCAAGCTCTCCAGGACAACATAAAATCTGGGGCTCTGTGCTTTCTTTCCTTCTGAACAAGTGTTAGTGTTTTCTGCACAAAAGCGATTCTTGCGAAGCAATGTGAACACTTCTGCTTCCCAGGCACAGAGAAGGTGCTTGCAGGGAATTCTCTGCCTGCCTTTCCCCAGTGCTCTGCAAGCTCTCCAGGACAACATAGAATCTGGGGCTCTGTGCTTTCTTTCCTTCTGAACAAGTGTTACTGTTTTCTGCACAAAAGCGATTCTGCGAAGCAATGTGAACAGGCACAGAGAAGGTGCTAGCAAGGAATTCTCTGCCTGCCTTTCCCCAGTGCTCTGCAAGCTCTCCAGGACAACATAAAATCTGGGGCTCTGTGCTTTCTTTCCTTCTGAACAAGTGTTACTGTTTTCTGCACAAAAGCGATTCTGCGAAGCAATGTGAACACTTCTGCTTCCCAGGCACAGAGAAGGTACTAGCAAGGAATTCTCTGCCTGCCTTTCCCCAGTGCTCTGCAAGCTCTCCAGGACAACAGCAAATCTGGGGCTCTGTGCTTTCTTTCGTTCTGAACAAGTGTTACTGTTTTCTGCACAAAAGCGATTCTGCGAAGCAATGTGAACAGGCACAGAGAAGGTGCTAGCAAGGAATTCTCTGCCTGCCTTTCCCCAGTGCTCTGCAAGCTCTCCAGGACAACATAAAATCTGGGGCTCTGTGCTTTCTTTCCTTCTGAACAAGTGTTACTGTTTTCTGCACAAAAGCGATTCTGCGAAGCAATGTGAACACTTCTGCTTCCCAGGCACAGAGAAGGTGCTAGCAAGGAATTCTCTGCCTGCCTTTCCCCAGTGCTCTGCAAGCTCTCCAGGACAACATAAAATCTGGGGCTCTGTGCTTTCTTTCGTTCTGAACAAGTGTTACTGTTTTCTGAACAAAAGCGATTCTTGCGAAGCAATGTGAACACTTCTGCTTCCCAGGCACAGAGAAGGTGCTATCAGGGAATTCTCTGCCTGCCTTTCCCCAGTGCTCTGCAAGCTCTCCAGGACAACATAGAATCTGGGGCTCTGTGCTTTCTTTCGTTCTGAACAAGTGTTACTGTTTTCTGCACAAAAGCGATTCTTGCGAAGCAATGTGAACACTTCTGCTTCCCAGGCACAGAGAAGGTGCTAGCAGGGAATTCTCTGCCTGCCTTTCCCCAGTGCTCTGCAAGCTCTCCAGGACAACATAGAATCTGGGGCTCTGTGCTTTCTTTCCTTCTGAACAAGTGTTACTGTTTTCTGCACAAAAGCGATTCTGCGAAGCAATGTGAACACTTCTGCTTCCCAGGCACAGAGAAGGTGCTAGCAAGGAATTCTCTGCCTGCCTTTCCCCAGTGCTCTGCAAGCTCTCCAGGACAACATAGAATCTGGGGCTCTGTGCTTTCTTTCGTTCTGAACAAGTGTTACTGTTTTCTGAACAAAAGCGATTCTTGCGAAGCAATGTGAACACTTCTGCTTCCCAGGCACAGAGAAGGTGCTATCAGGGAATTCTCTGCCTGCCTTTCCCCAGTGCTCTGCAAGCTCTCCAGGACAACATAGAATCTGGGGCTCTGTGCTTTCTTTCCTTCTGAACAAGTGTTACTGTTTTCTGCACAAAAGCGATTCTTGCGAAGCAATGTGAACACTTCTGCTTCCCAGGCACAGAGAAGGTGCTATCAGGGAATTCTCTGCCTGCCTTTCCCCAGTGCTCTGCAAGCTCTCCAGGACAACATAGAATCTGGGGCTCTGTGCTTTCTTTAGTTCTGAACAAGTGTTAGTGTTTTCTGCACAAAAGCGATTCTTGCGAAGCAATGTGAACACTTCTGCTTCCCAGGCACAGAGAAGGTGCTAGCAAGGAATTCTCTGCCTGCCTTTCCCCACTGCTCTGCAAGCTCTCCAGGACAACATAGAATCTGGGGCTCTGTGCTTTCTTTCGTTCTGAACAAGTGTTACTGTTTTCTGCACAAAAGCGATTCTGCGAAGCAATGTGAACACTTCTGCTTCCCAGGCACAGAGAAGGTGCTAGCAGGGAATTCTCTGCCTGCCTTTCCCCAGTGCTCTGCAAGCTCTCCAGGACAACATAAAATCTGGGGCTCTGTGCTTTCTTTCCTTCTGAACAAGTGTTACTGTTTTCTGCACAAAAGCGATTCTTGCGAAGCAATGTGAACAGGCACAGAGAAGGTGCTATCAGGGAATTCTCTGCCTGCCTTTCCCCAGTGCTCTGCAAGCTCTCCAGGACAACATAAAATCTGGGGCTCTGTGCTTTCTTTCCTTCTGAACAAGTGTTAGTGTTTTCTGCACAAAAGCGATTCTGCGAAGCAATGTGAACACTTCTGCTTCCCAGGCACAGAGAAGGTGCTAGCAGGGAATTCTCTGCCTGCCTTTCCCCAGTGCTCTGCAAGCTCTCCAGGACAACAGCAAATCTGGGGCTCTGTGCTTTCTTTCATTCTGAACAAGTGTTACTGTTTTCTGCACAAAAGCGATTCTTGCGAAGCAATGTGAACAGGCACAGAGAAGGTGCTATCAGGGAATTCTCTGCCTGCCTTTCCCCAGTGCTCTCAAGCTCTCCAGGACAACATAGAATCTGGGGCTCTGTGCTTTCTTTAGTTCTGAACAAGTGTTAGTGTTTTCTGCACAAAAGCGATTCTTGCGAAGCAATGTGAACACTTCTGCTTCCCAGGCACAGAGAAGGTGCTAGCAAGGAATTCTCTGCCTGCCTTTCCCCAGTGCTCTGCAAGCTCTCCAGGACAACATAGAATCTGGGGCTCTGTGCTTTCTTTCGTTCTGAACAAGTGTTACTGTTTTCTGCACAAAAGCGATTCTGCGAAGCAATGTGAACACTTCTGCTTCCCAGGCACAGAGAAGGTGCTAGCAGGGAATTCTCTGCCTGCCTTTCCCCAGTGCTCTGCAAGCTCTCCAGGACAACATAAAATCTGGGGCTCTGTGCTTTCTTTCCTTCTGAACAAGTGTTACTGTTTTCTGCACAAAAGCGATTCTTGCGAAGCAATGTGAACAGGCACAGAGAAGGTGCTATCAGGGAATTCTCTGCCTGCCTTTCCCCAGTGCTCTGCAAGCTCTCCAGGACAACATAAAATCTGGGGCTCTGTGCTTTCTTTCCTTCTGAACAAGTGTTAGTGTTTTCTGCACAAAAGCGATTCTGCGAAGCAATGTGAACACTTCTGCTTCCCAGGCACAGAGAAGGTGCTAGCAGGGAATTCTCTGCCTGCCTTTCCCCAGTGCTCTGCAAGCTCTCCAGGACAACAGCAAATCTGGGGCTCTGTGCTTTCTTTCCTTCTGAACAAGTGTTACTGTTTTCTGCACAAAAGCGATTCTGCGAAGCAATGTGAACAGGCACAGAGAAGGTGCTAGCAAGGAATTCTCTGCCTGCCTTTCCCCAGTGCTCTGCAAGCTCTCCAGGACAACATAGAATCTGGGGCTCTGTGCTTTCTTTCCTTCTGAACAAGTGTTAGTGTTTTCTGCACAAAAGCGATTCTGCGAAGCAATGTGAACACTTCTGCTTCCCAGGCACAGAGAAGGTACTAGCAAGGAATTCTCTGCCTGCCTTTCCCCAGTGCTCTGCAAGCACTCCAGGACAACAGCAAATCTGGGGCTCTGTGCTTTCTTTCGTTCTGAACAAGTGTTACTGTTTTCTGAACAAAAGTGATTCTGCGAAGCAATGTGAACAGGCACAGAGAAGGTGCTAGCAAGGAATTCTCTGCCTGCCTTTCCCCAGTGCTCTGCAAGCTCTCCAGGACAACATAGAATCTGGGGCTCTGTGCTTTCTTTCCTTCTGAACAAGTGTTACTGTTTTCTGCACAAAAGCGATTCTGCGAAGCAATGTGAACACTTCTGCTTCCCAGGCACAGAGAAGGTGCTAGCAAGGAATTCTCTGCCTGCCTTTCCCCAGTGCTCTGCAAGCTCTCCAGGACAACATAAAATCTGGGGCTCTGTGCTTTCTTTCGTTCTGAACAAGTGTTACTGTTTTCTGAACAAAAGCGATTCTTGCGAAGCAATGTGAACACTTCTGCTTCCCAGGCACAGAGAAGGTGCTATCAGGGAATTCTCTGCCTGCCTTTCCCCAGTGCTCTGCAAGCTCTCCAGGACAACATAGAATCTGGGGCTCTGTGCTTTCTTTCCTTCTGAACAAGTGTTACTGTTTTCTGCACAAAAGCGATTCTTGCGAAGCAATGTGAACACTTCTGCTTCCCAGGCACAGAGAAGGTGCTAGCAGGGAATTCTCTGCCTGCCTTTCCCCAGTGCTCTGCAAGCTCTCCAGGACAACATAGAATCTGGGGCTCTGTGCTTTCTTTCGTTCTGAACAAGTGTTACTGTTTTCTGCACAAAAGCGATTCTTGCGAAGCAATGTGAACACTTCTGCTTCCCAGGCACAGAGAAGGTGCTAGCAAGGAATTCTCTGCCTGCCTTTCCCCAGTGCTCTGCAAGCTCTCCAGGGCAACATAGAATCTGGGGCTCTGTGCTTTCTTTCCTTCTGAACAAGTGTTACTGTTTTCTGCACAAAAGCGATTCTTGCGAAGCAATGTGAACAGGCACAGAGAAGGTGCTATCAGGGAATTCTCTGCCTGCCTTTCCCCAGTGCTCTCAAGCTCTCCAGGACAACATAGAATCTGGGGCTCTGTGCTTTCTTTAGTTCTGAACAAGTGTTAGTGTTTTCTGCACAAAAGCGATTCTTGCGAAGCAATGTGAACACTTCTGCTTCCCAGGCACAGAGAAGGTGCTAGCAAGGAATTCTCTGCCTGCCTTTCCCCAGTGCTCTGCAAGCTCTCCAGGACAACATAGAATCTGGGGCTCTGTGCTTTCTTTCGTTCTGAACAAGTGTTACTGTTTTCTGCACAAAAGCGATTCTGCGAAGCAATGTGAACACTTCTGCTTCCCAGGCACAGAGAAGGTGCTAGCAGGGAATTCTCTGCCTGCCTTTCCCCAGTGCTCTGCAAGCTCTCCAGGACAACATAAAATCTGGGGCTCTGTGCTTTCTTTCCTTCTGAACAAGTGTTACTGTTTTCTGCACAAAAGCGATTCTTGCGAAGCAATGTGAACAGGCACAGAGAAGGTGCTATCAGGGAATTCTCTGCCTGCCTTTCCCCAGTGCTCTGCAAGCTCTCCAGGACAACATAAAATCTGGGGCTCTGTGCTTTCTTTCCTTCTGAACAAGTGTTAGTGTTTTCTGCACAAAAGCGATTCTGCGAAGCAATGTGAACACTTCTGCTTCCCAGGCACAGAGAAGGTGCTAGCAGGGAATTCTCTGCCTGCCTTTCCCCAGTGCTCTGCAAGCTCTCCAGGACAACAGCAAATCTGGGGCTCTGTGCTTTCTTTCATTCTGAACAAGTGTTACTGTTTTCTGCACAAAAGCGATTCTTGCGAAGCAATGTGAACAGGCACAGAGAAGGTGCTATCAGGGAATTCTCTGCCTGCCTTTCCCCAGTGCTCTCAAGCTCTCCAGGACAACATAGAATCTGGGGCTCTGTGCTTTCTTTAGTTCTGAACAAGTGTTAGTGTTTTCTGCACAAAAGCGATTCTTGCGAAGCAATGTGAACACTTCTGCTTCCCAGGCACAGAGAAGGTGCTAGCAAGGAATTCTCTGCCTGCCTTTCCCCAGTGCTCTGCAAGCTCTCCAGGACAACAGCAAATCTGGGGCTCTGTGCTTTCTTTCCTTCTGAACAAGTGTTACTGTTTTCTGCACAAAAGCGATTCTTGCGAAGCAATGTGAACAGGCACAGAGAAGGTGCTATCAGGGAATTCTCTGCCTGCCTTTCCCCAGTGCTCTGCAAGCTCTCCAGGACAACATAAAATCTGGGGCTCTGTGCTTTCTTTCCTTCTGAACAAGTGTTAGTGTTTTCTGCACAAAAGCGATTCTGCGAAGCAATGTGAACACTTCTGCTTCCCAGGCACAGAGAAGGTGCTAGCAGGGAATTCTCTGCCTGCCTTTCCCCAGTGCTCTGCAAGCTCTCCAGGACAACAGCAAATCTGGGGCTCTGTGCTTTCTTTCATTCTGAACAAGTGTTACTGTTTTCTGCACAAAAGCGATTCTGCGAAGCAATGTGAACAGGCACAGAGAAGGTGCTAGCAAGGAATTCTCTGCCTGCCTTTCCCCAGTGCTCTGCAAGCTCTCCAGGACAACATAGAATCTGGGGCTCTGTGCTTTCTTTCCTTCTGAACAAGTGTTAGTGTTTTCTGCACAAAAGCGATTCTGCGAAGCAATGTGAACACTTCTGCTTCCCAGGCACAGAGAAGGTGCTAGCAAGGAATTCTCTGCCTGCCTTTCCCCAGTGCTCTGCAAGCTCTCCAGGACAACATAAAATCTGGGGCTCTGTGCTTTCTTTCATTCTGAACAAGTGTTACTGTTTTCTGCACAAAAGCGATTCTGCGAAGCAATGTGAACACTTCTGCTTCCCAGGCACAGAGAAGGTGCTAGCAGGGAATTCTCTGCCTGCCTTTCCCCAGTGCTCTGCAAGCTCTCCAGGACAACATAAAATCTGGGGCTCTGTGCTTTCTTTCCTTCTGAACAAGTGTTAGTGTTTTCTGCACAAAAGCGATTCTGCGAAGCAATGTGAACAGGCACAGAGAAGGTGCTAGCAAGGAATTCTCTGCCTGCCTTTCCCCAGTGCTCTGCAAGCTCTCCAGGACAACATAAAATCTGGGGCTCTGTGCTTTCTTTCCTTCTGAACAAGTGTTACTGTTTTCTGCACAAAAGCGATTCTGCGAAGCAATGTGAACAGGCACAGAGAAGGTGCTAGCAGGGAATTCTCTGCCTGCCTTTCCCCAGTGCTCTGCAAGCTCTCCAGGACAACAGCAAATCTGGGGCTCTGTGCTTTCTTTCGTTCTGAACAAGTGTTACTGTTTTCTGCACAAAAGCGATTCTGCGAAGCAATGTGAACACTTCTGCTTCCCAGGCACAGAGAAGGTACTAGCAAGGAATTCTCTGCCTGCCTTTCCCCAGTGCTCTGCAAGCACTCCAGGACAACAGCAAATCTGGGGCTCTGTGCTTTCTTTCGTTCTGAACAAGTGTTACTGTTTTCTGAACAAAAGTGATTCTGCGAAGCAATGTGAACAGGCACAGAGAAGGTGCTAGCAAGGAATTCTCTGCCTGCCTTTCCCCAGTGCTCTGCAAGCTCTCCAGGACAACATAAAATCTGGGGCTCTGTGCTTTCTTTCATTCTGAACAAATGTTACTGTTTTCTGCACAAAAGCGATTCTGCGAAGCAATGTGAACACTTCTGCTTCCCAGGCACAGAGAAGGTGCTAGCAGGGAATTCTCTGCCTGCCTTTCCCCAGTGCTCTGCAAGCTCTCCAGGACAACATAAAATCTGGGGCTCTGTGCTTTCTTTCCTTCTGAACAAGTGTTACTGTTTTCTGCACAAAAGCGATTCTGCGAAGCAATGTGAACAGGCACAGAGAAGGTGCTAGCAAGGAATTCTCTGCCTGCCTTTCCCCAGTGCTCTGCAAGCTCTCCAGGACAACATAAAATCTGGGGCTCTGTGCTTTCTTTCCTTCTGAACAAGTGTTACTGTTTTCTGCACAAAAGCGATTCTGCGAAGCAATGTGAACAGGCACAGAGAAGGTGCTAGCAGGGAATTCTCTGCCTGCCTTTCCCCAGTGCTCTGCAAGCTCTCCAGGACAACATAAAATCTGGGGCTCTGTGCTTTCTTTCGTTCTGAACAAGTGTTACCGTTTTCTGCACAAAAGCGATTCTGCGAAGCAATGTGAACACTTCTGCTTCCCAGGCACAGAGAAGGTGCTAGCAGGGAATTCTCTGCCTGCCTTTCCCCAGTGCTCTGCAAGCTCTCCAGGACAACATAAAATCTGGGGCTCTGTGCTTTCTTTCCTTCTGAACAAGTGTTACTGTTTTCTGCACAAAAGCGATTCTGCGACGCAATGTGAACAGGCACAGAGAAGGTGCTAGCAAGGAATTCTCTGCCTGCCTTTCCCCAGTGCTCTGCAAGCTCTCCAGGACAACATAAAATCTGGGGCTCTGTGCTTTCTTTCCTTCTGAACAAGTGTTACTGTTTTCTGCACAAAAGCGATTCTGCGAAGCAATGTGAACACTTCTGCTTCCCAGGCACAGAGAAGGTACTAGCAAGGAATTCTCTGCCTGCCTTTCCCCAGTGCTCTGCAAGCACTCCAGGACAACAGCAAATCTGGGGCTCTGTGCTTTCTTTCGTTCTGAACAAGTGTTACTGTTTTCTGAACAAAAGTGATTCTGCGAAGCAATGTGAACAGGCACAGAGAAGGTGCTAGCAAGGAATTCTCTGCCTGCCTTTCCCCAGTGCTCTGCAAGCTCTCCAGGACAACATAGAATCTGGGGCTCTGTGCTTTCTTTCCTTCTGAACAAGTGTTAGTGTTTCTGCACAAAAGCGGTTCTTGCGAAGCAATGTGAACACTTCTGCTTCCCAGGCACAGAGAAGGTGCTAGCAGGGAATTCTCTGCCTGCCTTTCCCCAGTGCTCTGCAAGCTCTCCAGGACAACATAAAATCTGGGGCTCTGTGCTTTCTTTCCTTCTGAACAAGTGTTACTGTTTTCTGCACAAAAGCGATTCTTGCGAAGCAATGTGAACAGGCACAGAGAAGGTGCTATCAGGGAATTCTCTGCCTGCCTTTCCCCAGTGCTCTGCAAGCTCTCCAGGACAACATAAAATCTGGGGCTCTGTGCTTTCTTTCCTTCTGAACAAGTGTTACTGTTTTCTGCACAAAAGCGATTCTGCGAAGCAATGTGAACACTTCTGCTTCCCAGGCACAGAGAAGGTGCTAGCAGGGAATTCTCTGCCTGCCTTTCCCCAGTGCTCTGCAAGCTCTCCAGGACAACATAGAATCTGGGGCTCTGTGCTTTCTTTCGTTCTGAACAAGTGTTACTGTTTTCTGCACAAAAGCGATTCTTGCGAAGCAATGTGAACACTTCTGCTTCCCAGGCACAGAGAAGGTGCTAACAAGGAATTCTCTGCCTGCCTTTCCCCAGTGCTCTGCAAGCTCTCCAGGACAACATAGAATCTGGGGCTCTGTGCTTTCTTTCCTTCTGAACAAGTGTTACTGTTTTCTGCACAAAAGCGATTCTTGCGAAGCAATGTGAACACTTCTGCTTCCCAGGCACAGAGAAGGTGCTAGCAGGGAATTCTCTGCCTGCCTTTCCCCAGTGCTCTGCAAGCTCTCCAGGACAACATAGAATCTGGGGCTCTGTGCTTTCTTTCCTTCTGAACAAGTGTTACTGTTTTCTGCACAAAAGCGATTCTTGCGAAGCAATGTGAACACTTCTGCTTCCCAGGCACAGAGAAGGTGCTATCAGGGAATTCTCTGCCTGCCTTTCCCCAGTGCTCTGCAAGCTCTCCAGGACAACAGCGAATCTGGGGCTCTGTGCTTTCTTTCGTTCTGAATAAGTGTTACTGTTTTCTGCACAAAAGCGATTCTGCGAAGCAATGTGAACAGGCACAGAGAAGGTGCTAGCAAGGAATTCTCTGCCTGCCTTTCCCCAGTGCTCTGCAAGCTCTCCAGGACAACATAAAATCTGGGGCTCTGTGCTTTCTTTCCTTCTGAACAAGTGTTAGTGTTTTCTGCACAAAAGCGATTCTGCGAAGCAATGTGAACACTTCTGCTTCCCAGGCACAGAGAAGGTGCTAGCAAGGAATTCTCTGCCTGCCTTTCCCCAGTGCTCTACAAGCTCTCCAGGACAACATAAAATCTGGGGCTCTGTGCTTTCTTTCATTCTGAACAAGTGTTACTGTTTTCTGCACAAAAGCGATTCTGCGAAGCAATGTGAACAGGCACAGAGAAGGTGCTAGCAGGGAATTCTCTGCCTGCCTTTCCCCAGTGCTCTGCAAGCTCTCCAGGACAACATAAAATCTGGGGCTCTGTGCTTTCTTTCCTTCTGAACAAGTGTTACTGTTTTCTGCACAAAAGCGATTCTGCGAAGCAATGTGAACACTTCTGCTTCCCAGGCACAGAGAAGGTGCTAGCAGGGAATTCTCTGCCTGCCTTTCCCCAGTGCTCTGCAAGCTCTCCAGGACAACATAAAATCTGGGGCTCTGTGCTTTCTTTCGTTCTGAACAAGTGTTACTGTTTTCTGCACAAAAGCGATTCTGCGAAGCAATGTGAACAGGCACAGAGAAGGTGCTAGCAAGGAATTCTCTGCCTGCCTTTCCCCAGTGCTCTGCAAGCTCTCCAGGACAACATAAAATCTGGGGCTCTGTGCTTTCTTTCCTTCTGAACAAGTGTTACTGTTTTCTGCACAAAAGCGATTCTTGCGAAGCAATGTGAACACTTCTGCTTCCCAGGCACAGAGAAGGTACTAGCAAGGAATTCTCTGCCTGCCTTTCCCCAGTGCTCTGCAAGCTCTCCAGGACAACATAAAATCTGGGGCTCTGTGCTTTCTTTCGTTCTGAACAAGTGTTACTGTTTTCTGCACAAAAGCGATTCTGCAAAGCAATGTGAACAGGCACAGAGAAGGTGCTAGCAGGGAATTCTCTGCCTGCCTTTCCCCAGTGCTCTGCAAGCTCTCCAGGACAACATAAAATCTGGGGCTCTGTGCTTTCTTTCCTTCTGAACAAGTGTTACTGTTTTCTGCACAAAAGCGATTCTTGCGAAGCAATGTGAACACTTCTGCTTCCCAGGCACAGAGAAGGTGCTAGCAGGGAATTCTCTGCCTGCCTTTCCCCAGTGCTCTGCAAGCTCTCCAGGACAACATAAAATCTGGGGCTCTGTGCTTTCTTTCCTTCTGAACAAGTGTTACTGTTTTCTGCACAAAAGCGATTCTGCGAAGCAATGTGAACACCTCTGCTTCCCAGGCACAGAGAAGGTGCTAGCAAGGAATTCTCTGCCTGCCTTTCCCCAGTGCTCTGCAAGCTCTCCAGGACAACATAAAATCTGGGGCTCTGTGCTTTCTTTCGTTCTGAACAAGTGTTACTGTTTTCTGCACAAAAGCGATTCTGCAAAGCAATGTGAACAGGCACAGAGAAGGTGCTAGCAGGGAATTCTCTGCCTGCCTTTCCCCAGTGCTCTGCAAGCTCTCCAGGACAACATAAAATCTGGGGCTCTGTGCTTTCTTTCGTTCTGAACAAGTGTTACTGTTTTCTGCACAAAAGCGATTCTTGCGAAGCAATGTGAACACTTCTGCTTCCCAGGCACAGAGAAGGTGCTAGCAGGGAATTCTCTGCCTGCCTTTCCCCAGTGCTCTGCAAGCTCTCCAGGACAACATAAAATCTGGGGCTCTGGTCTTTCTTTCCTTCTGAACAAGTGTTAGTGTTTTCTGCACAAAAGCGATTCTTGCGAAGCAATGTGATCACTTCTGCTTCCCAGGCACAGAGAAGGTGCTAGCAGGGAATTCTCTGCCTGCCTTTCCCCAGTGCTCTGCAAGCTCTCCAGGACAACATAGAATCTGGGGCTCTGTGCTTTCTTTCGTTCTGAACAAGTGTTACAGTTTTCTGCACAAAAGCGATTCTTGCGAAGCAATGTGAACACTTCTGCTTCCCAGGCACAGAGAAGGTGCTAGCAGGGAATTCTCTGCCTGCCTTTCCCCAGTGCTCTGCAAGCTCTACAGGACAACATAGAATCTGGGGCTCTGTGCTTTCTTTCGTTCTGAACAAGTGTTACTGTTTTCTGCACAAAAGCGATTCTGCGAAGCAATGTGAACAGGCACAGAGAAGGTGCTATCAGGGAATTCTCTGCCTGCCTTTCCCCAGTGCTCTGCAAGCTCTCCAGGACAACATAAAATCTGGGGCTCTGTGCTTTCTTTCCTTCTGAACAAGTGTTAGTGTTTTCTGCACAAAAGCGATTCTTGCGAAGCAATGTGAACACTTCTGCTTCCCAGGCACAGAGAAGGTGCTAGCAAGGAATTCTCTGCCTGCCTTTCCCCAGTGCTCTGCAAGCTCTCCAGGACAACATAGAATCTGGGGCTCTGTGCTTTCTTTCGTTCTGAACAAGTGTTACTGTTTTCTGAACAAAAGTGATTCTGCGAAGCAATGTGAACAGGCACAGAGAAGGTGCTAGCAGGGAATTCTCTGCCTGCCTTTCCCCAGTGCTCTGCAAGCTCTCCAGGACAACAGCAAATCTGGGGCTCTGTGCTTTCTTTCCTTCTGAACAAGTGTTAGTGTTTTCTGCACAAAAGCGGTTCTTGCGAAGCAATGTGAACACTTCTGCTTCCCAGGCACAGAGAAGGTGCTAGCAGGGAATTCTCTGCCTGCCTTTCCCCAGTGCTCTGCAAGCTCTCCAGGACAACATAAAATCTGGGGCTCTGTGCTTTCTTTCCTTCTGAACAAGTGTTACTGTTTTCTGCACAAAAGCGATTCTGCGAAGCAATGTGAACACCTCTGCTTCCCAGGCACAGAGAAGGTGCTAGCAAGGAATTCTCTGCCTGCCTTTCCCCAGTGCTCTGCAAGCTCTCCAGGACAACATAAAATCTGGGGCTCTGTGCTTTCTTTCCTTCTGAACAAGTGTTACTGTTTTCTGCACAAAAGCGATTCTGCAAAGCAATGTGAACAGGCACAGAGAAGGTGCTAGCAGGGAATTCTCTGCCTGCCTTTCCCCAGTGCTCTGCAAGCTCTCCAGGACAACATAAAATCTGGGGCTCTGTGCTTTCTTTCCTTCTGAACAAGTGTTACTGTTTTCTGCACAAAAGCGATTCTGCGAAGCAATGTGAACACTTCTGCTTCCCAGGCACAGAGAAGGTGCTAGCAGGGAATTCTCTGCCTGCCTTTCCCCAGTGCTCTGCAAGCTCTCCAGGACAACATAAAATCTGGGGCTCTGGTCTTTCTTTCCTTCTGAACAAGTGTTAGTGTTTTCTGCACAAAAGCGATTCTTGCGAAGCAATGTGATCACTTCTGCTTCCCAGGCACAGAGAAGGTGCTAGCAGGGAATTCTCTGCCTGCCTTTCCCCAGTGCTCTGCAAGCTCTCCAGGACAACATAGAATCTGGGGCTCTCTGCTTTCTTTCGTTCTGAACAAGTGTTACAGTTTTCTGCACAAAAGCAATTCTTGCGAAGCAATGTGAACACTTCTGCTTCCCAGGCACAGAGAAGGTGCTAGCAGGGAATTCTCTGCCTGCCTTTCCCCAGTGCTCTGCAAGCTCTCCAGGACAACATAGAATCTGGGGCTCTGTGCTTTCTTTCGTTCTGAACAAGTGTTACTGTTTTCTGCACAAAAGCGATTCTGCGAAGCAATGTGAACACTTCTGCTTCCCAGGCACAGAGAAGGTGCTAGCAGGGAATTCTCTGCCTGCCTTTCCCCAGTGCTCTGCAAGCTCTCCAGGACAACATAGAATCTGGGGCTCTGTGCTTTCTTTCGTTCTGAACAAGTATTACTGTTTTCTGCACAAAAGCGATTCTGCGAAGCAGTGTGAACAGGCACAGAGAAGGTGCTATCAGGGAATTCTCTGCCTGCCTTTCCCCAGTGCTCTGCAAGCTCTCCAGGACAACATAGAATCTGGGGCTCTGTGCTTTCTTTAGTTCTGAACAAGTGTTAGTGTTTTCTGCACAAAAGCGATTCTTGCGAAGCAATGTGAACACTTCTGCTTCCCAGGCACAGAGAAGGTGCTAGCAAGGAATTCTCTGCCTGCCTTTCCCCAGTGCTCTGCAAGCTCTCCAGGACAACATAGAATCTGGGGCTCTGTGCTTTCTTTCCTTCTGAACAAGTGTTACTGTTTTCTGCACAAAAGCGATTCTTGCGAAGCAATGTGAACAGGCACAGAGAAGGTGCTATCAGGGAATTCTCTGCCTGCCTTTCCCCAGTGCTCTGCAAGCTCTCCAGGACAACATAAAATCTGGGGCTCTGTGCTTTCTTTCCTTCTGAACAAGTGTTACTGTTTTCTGCACAAAAGCGATTCTGCGAAGCAATGTGAACACTTCTGCTTCCCAGGCACAGAGAAGGTGCTAGCAGGGAATTCTCTGCCTGCCTTTCCCCAGTGCTCTGCAAGCTCTCCAGGACAACATAGAATCTGGGGCTCTGTGCTTTCTTTCCTTCTGAACAAGTGTTACTGTTTTCTGCACAAAAGCGATTCTTGCGAAGCAATGTGAACACTTCTGCTTCCCAGGCACAGAGAAGGTGCTATCAGGGAATTCTCTGCCTGCCTTTCCCCAGTGCTCTGCAAGCTCTCCAGGACAACAGCGAATCTGGGGCTCTGTGCTTTCTTTCGTTCTGAATAAGTGTTACTGTTTTCTGCACAAAAGCGATTCTGCGAAGCAATGTGAACAGGCACAGAGAAGGTGCTAGCAAGGAATTCTCTGCCTGCCTTTCCCCAGTGCTCTGCAAGCTCTCCAGGACAACATAAAATCTGGGGCTCTGTGCTTTCTTTCCTTCTGAACAAGTGTTAGTGTTTTCTGCACAAAAGCGATTCTGCGAAGCAATGTGAACACTTCTGCTTCCCAGGCACAGAGAAGGTGCTAGCAAGGAATTCTCTGCCTGCCTTTCCCCAGTGCTCTACAAGCTCTCCAGGACAACATAAAATCTGGGGCTCTGTGCTTTCTTTCATTCTGAACAAGTGTTACTGTTTTCTGCACAAAAGCGATTCTGCGAAGCAATGTGAACAGGCACAGAGAAGGTGCTAGCAGGGAATTCTCTGCCTGCCTTTCCCCAGTGCTCTGCAAGCTCTCCAGGACAACATAAAATCTGGGGCTCTGTGCTTTCTTTCCTTCTGAACAAGTGTTACTGTTTTCTGCACAAAAGCGATTCTGCGAAGCAATGTGAACACTTCTGCTTCCCAGGCACAGAGAAGGTGCTAGCAGGGAATTCTCTGCCTGCCTTTCCCCAGTGCTCTGCAAGCTCTCCAGGACAACATAAAATCTGGGGCTCTGTGCTTTCTTTCGTTCTGAACAAGTGTTACTGTTTTCTGCACAAAAGCGATTCTGCGAAGCAATGTGAACAGGCACAGAGAAGGTGCTAGCAAGGAATTCTCTGCCTGCCTTTCCCCAGTGCTCTGCAAGCTCTCCAGGACAACATAAAATCTGGGGCTCTGTGCTTTCTTTCCTTCTGAACAAGTGTTAGTGTTTTCTGCACAAAAGCGATTCTGCGAAGCAATGTGAACACTTCTGCTTCCCAGGCACAGAGAAGGTACTAGCAAGGAATTCTCTGCCTGCCTTTCCCCAGTGCTCTGCAAGCTCTCCAGGACAACATAAAATCTGGGGCTCTGTGCTTTCTTTCGTTCTGAACAAGTGTTACTGTTTTCTGAACAAAAGTGATTCTGCGAAGCAATGTGAACAGGCACAGAGAAGGTGCTAGCAGGGAATTCTCTGCCTGCCTTTCCCCAGTGCTCTGCAAGCTCTCCAGGACAACATAAAATCTGGGGCTCTGTGCTTTCTTTCCTTCTGAACAAGTGTTACTGTTTTCTGCACAAAAGCGATTCTTGCGAAGCAATGTGAACACTTCTGCTTCCCAGGCACAGAGAAGGTGCTAGCAGGGAATTCTCTGCCTGCCTTTCCCCAGTGCTCTGCAAGCTCTCCAGGACAACATAAAATCTGGGGCTCTGTGCTTTCTTTCGTTCTGAACAAGTGTTACTGTTTTCTGAACAAAAGTGATTCTGCGAAGCAATGTGAACAGGCACAGAGAAGGTGCTAGCAGGGAATTCTCTGCCTGCCTTTCCCCAGTGCTCTGCAAGCTCTCCAGGACAACATAAAATCTGGGGCTCTGTGATTTCTTTCCTTCTGAACAAGTGTTACTGTTTTCTGCACAAAAGCGATTCTTGCGAAGCAATGTGAACACTTCTGCTTCCCAGGCACAGAGAAGGTGCTAGCAGGGAATTCTCTGCCTGCCTTTCCCCAGTGCTCTGCAAGCTCTCCAGGACAACATAAAATCTGGGGCTCTGTGCTTTCTTTCCTTCTGAACAAGTGTTACTGTTTTCTGCACAAAAGCGATTCTGCGAAGCAATGTGAACACCTCTGCTTCCCAGGCACAGAGAAGGTGCTAGCAAGGAATTCTCTGCCTGCCTTTCCCCAGTGCTCTGCAAGCTCTCCAGGACAACATAAAATCTGGGGCTCTGTGCTTTCTTTCGTTCTGAACAAGTGTTACTGTTTTCTGCACAAAAGCGATTCTGCAAAGCAATGTGAACAGGCACAGAGAAGGTGCTAGCAGGGAATTCTCTGCCTGCCTTTCCCCAGTGCTCTGCAAGCTCTCCAGGACAACATAAAATCTGGGGCTCTGTGCTTTCTTTCGTTCTGAACAATTGTTACTGTTTTCTGCACAAAAGCGATTCTGCGAAGCAATGTGAACACTTCTGCTTCCCAGGCACAGAGAAGGTGCTATCAGGGAATTCTCTGCCTGCCTTTCCCCAGTGCTCTGCAAGCTCTCCAGGACAACATAGAATCTGGGGCTCTGTGCTTTCTTTAGTTCTGAACAAGTGTTAGTGTTTTCTGCACAAAAGCGATTCTTGCGAAGCAATGTGAACACTTCTGCTTCCCAGGCACAGAGAAGGTGCTAGCAAGGAATTCTCTGCCTGCCTTTCCCCAGTGCTCTGCAAGCTCTCCAGGACAACATAGAATCTGGGGCTCTGTGCTTTCTTTCCTTCTGAACAAGTGTTACTGTTTTCTGCACAAAAGCGATTCTTGCGAAGCAATGTGAACAGGCACAGAGAAGGTGCTATCAGGGAATTCTCTGCCTGCCTTTCCCCAGTGCTCTGCAAGCTCTCCAGGACAACATAAAATCTGGGGCTCTGTGCTTTCTTTCCTTCTGAACAAGTGTTACTGTTTTCTGCACAAAAGCGATTCTGCGAAGCAATGTGAACACTTCTGCTTCCCAGGCACAGAGAAGGTGCTAGCAGGGAATTCTCTGCCTGCCTTTCCCCAGTGCTCTGCAAGCTCTCCAGGACAACATAGAATCTGGGGCTCTGTGCTTTCTTTCCTTCTGAACAAGTGTTACTGTTTTCTGCACAAAAGCGATTCTTGCGAAGCAATGTGAACACTTCTGCTTCCCAGGCACAGAGAAGGTGCTATCAGGGAATTCTCTGCCTGCCTTTCCCCAGTGCTCTGCAAGCTCTCCAGGACAACAGCGAATCTGGGGCTCTGTGCTTTCTTTCGTTCTGAATAAGTGTTACTGTTTTCTGCACAAAAGCGATTCTGCGAAGCAATGTGAACAGGCACAGAGAAGGTGCTAGCAAGGAATTCTCTGCCTGCCTTTCCCCAGTGCTCTGCAAGCTCTCCAGGACAACATAAAATCTGGGGCTCTGTGCTTTCTTTCCTTCTGAACAAGTGTTAGTGTTTTCTGCACAAAAGCGATTCTGCGAAGCAATGTGAACACTTCTGCTTCCCAGGCACAGAGAAGGTGCTAGCAAGGAATTCTCTGCCTGCCTTTCCCCAGTGCTCTACAAGCTCTCCAGGACAACATAAAATCTGGGGCTCTGTGCTTTCTTTCATTCTGAACAAGTGTTACTGTTTTCTGCACAAAAGCGATTCTGCGAAGCAATGTGAACAGGCACAGAGAAGGTGCTAGCAGGGAATTCTCTGCCTGCCTTTCCCCAGTGCTCTGCAAGCTCTCCAGGACAACATAAAATCTGGGGCTCTGTGCTTTCTTTCCTTCTGAACAAGTGTTACTGTTTTCTGCACAAAAGCGATTCTGCGAAGCAATGTGAACACTTCTGCTTCCCAGGCACAGAGAAGGTGCTAGCAGGGAATTCTCTGCCTGCCTTTCCCCAGTGCTCTGCAAGCTCTCCAGGACAACATAAAATCTGGGGCTCTGTGCTTTCTTTCGTTCTGAACAAGTGTTACTGTTTTCTGCACAAAAGCGATTCTGCGAAGCAATGTGAACAGGCACAGAGAAGGTGCTAGCAAGGAATTCTCTGCCTGCCTTTCCCCAGTGCTCTGCAAGCTCTCCAGGACAACATAAAATCTGGGGCTCTGTGCTTTCTTTCCTTCTGAACAAGTGTTACTGTTTTCTGCACAAAAGCGATTCTGCGAAGCAATGTGAACACTTCTGCTTCCCAGGCACAGAGAAGGTACTAGCAAGGAATTCTCTGCCTGCCTTTCCCCAGTGCTCTGCAAGCTCTCCAGGACAACATAAAATCTGGGGCTCTGTGCTTTCTTTCGTTCTGAACAAGTGTTACTGTTTTCTGAACAAAAGTGATTCTGCGAAGCAATGTGAACAGGCACAGAGAAGGTGCTAGCAGGGAATTCTCTGCCTGCCTTTCCCCAGTGCTCTGCAAGCTCTCCAGGACAACATAAAATCTGGGGCTCTGTGCTTTCTTTCCTTCTGAACAAGTGTTACTGTTTTCTGCACAAAAGCGATTCTTGCGAAGCAATGTGAACACTTCTGCTTCCCAGGCACAGAGAAGGTGCTAGCAGGGAATTCTCTGCCTGCCTTTCCCCAGTGCTCTGCAAGCTCTCCAGGACAACATAAAATCTGGGGCTCTGTGCTTTCTTTCGTTCTGAACAAGTGTTACTGTTTTCTGAACAAAAGTGATTCTGCGAAGCAATGTGAACAGGCACAGAGAAGGTGCTAGCAGGGAATTCTCTGCCTGCCTTTCCCCAGTGCTCTGCAAGCTCTCCAGGACAACATAAAATCTGGGGCTCTGTGCTTTCTTTCCTTCTGAACAAGTGTTACTGTTTTCTGCACAAAAGCGATTCTTGCGAAGCAATGTGAACACTTCTGCTTCCCAGGCACAGAGAAGGTGCTAGCAGGGAATTCTCTGCCTGCCTTTCCCCAGTGCTCTGCAAGCTCTCCAGGACAACATAAAATCTGGGGCTCTGTGCTTTCTTTCCTTCTGAACAAGTGTTACTGTTTTCTGCACAAAAGCGATTCTGCGAAGCAATGTGAACACCTCTGCTTCCCAGGCACAGAGAAGGTGCTAGCAAGGAATTCTCTGCCTGCCTTTCCCCAGTGCTCTGCAAGCTCTCCAGGACAACATAAAATCTGGGGCTCTGTGCTTTCTTTCGTTCTGAACAAGTGTTACTGTTTTCTGCACAAAAGTGATTCTGCAAAGCAATGTGAACAGGCACAGAGAAGGTGCTAGCAGGGAATTCTCTGCCTGCCTTTCCCCAGTGCTCTGCAAGCTCTCCAGGACAACATAAAATCTGGGGCTCTGTGCTTTCTTTCGTTCTGAACAATTGTTACTGTTTTCTGCACAAAAGCGATTCTGCGAAGCAATGTGAACACTTCTGCTTCCCAGGCACAGAGAAGGTGCTAGCAGGGAATTCTCTGCCTGCCTTTCCCCAGTGCTCTGCAAGCTCTCCAGGACAACATAAAATCTGGGGCTCTGGTCTTTCTTTCCTTCTGAACAAGTGTTAGTGTTTTCTGCACAAAAGCGATTCTTGCGAAGCAATGTGATCACTTCTGCTTCCCAGGCACAGAGAAGGTGCTAGCAGGGAATTCTCTGCCTGCCTTTCCCCAGTGCTCTGCAAGCTCTCCAGGACAACATAGAATCTGGGGCTCTCTGCTTTCTTTCGTTCTGAACAAGTGTTACAGTTTTCTGCACAAAAGCGATTCTTGCGAAGCAATGTGAACACTTCTGCTTCCCAGGCACAGAGAAGGTGCTAGCAGGGAATTCTCTGCCTGCCTTTCCCCAGTGCTCTGCAAGCTCTCCAGGACAACATAGAATCTGGGGCTCTGTGCTTTCTTTCGTTCTGAACAAGTGTTACTGTTTTCTGCACAAAAGCGATTCTGCGAAGCAATGTGAACACTTCTGCTTCCCAGGTACAGAGAAGGTGCTAGCAGGGAATTCTCTGCCTGCCTTTCCCCAGTGCTCTGCAAGCTCTCCAGGACAACATAGAATCTGGGGCTCTGTGCTTTCTTTCGTTCTGAACAAGTATTACTGTTTTCTGCACAAAAGCGATTCTGCGAAGCAGTGTGAACAGGCAGAGAGAAGGTGCTATCAGGGAATTCTCTGCCTGCCTTTCCCCAGTGCTCTGCAAGCTCTCCAGGACAACATAGAATCTGGGGCTCTGTGCTTTCTTTAGTTCTGAACAAGTGTTAGTGTTTTCTGCACAAAAGCGATTCTTGCGAAGCAATGTGAACACTTCTGCTTCCCAGGCACAGAGAAGGTGCTAGCAAGGAATTCTCTGCCTGCCTTTCCCCAGTGCTCTGCAAGCTCTCCAGGACAACATAAAATCTGGGGCTCTGTGCTTTCTTTCGTTCTGAACAAGTGTTACTGTTTTCTGAACAAAAGTGATTCTGCGAAGCAATGTGAACAGGCACAGAGAAGGTGCTAGCAGGGAATTCTCTGCCTGCCTTTCCCCAGTGCTCTGCAAGCTCTCCAGGACAACATAAAATCTGGGGCTCTGTGCTTTCTTTCCTTCTGAACAAGTGTTAGTGTTTTCTGCACAAAAGCGGTTCTTGCGAAGCAATGTGAACACTTCTGCTTCCCAGGCACAGAGAAGGTGCTAGCAGGGAATTCTCTGCCTGCCTTTCCCCAGTGCTCTGCAAGCTCTCCAGGACAACATAAAATCTGGGGCTCTGTGCTTTCTTTCCTTCTGAACAAGTGTTACTGTTTTCTGCACAAAAGCGATTCTGCGAAGCAATGTGAACACCTCTGCTTCCCAGGCACAGAGAAGGTGCTAGCAAGGAATTCTCTGCCTGCCTTTCCCCAGTGCTCTGCAAGCTCTCCAGGACAACATAAAATCTGGGGCTCTGTGCTTTCTTTCGTTCTGAACAAGTGTTACTGTTTTCTGCACAAAAGCGATTCTGCAAAGCAATGTGAACAGGCACAGAGAAGGTGCTAGCAGGGAATTCTCTGCCTGCCTTTCCCCAGTGCTCTGCAAGCTCTCCAGGACAACATAAAATCTGGGGCTCTGTGCTTTCTTTCCTTCTGAACAAGTGTTAGTGTTTTCTGCACAAAAGCGATTCTTGCGAAGCAATGTGATCACTTCTGCTTCCCAGGCACAGAGAAGGTGCTAGCAGGGAATTCTCTGCCTGCCTTTCCCCAGTGCTCTGCAAGCTCTCCAGGACAACATAGAATCTGGGGCTCTCTGCTTTCTTTCGTTCTGAACAAGTGTTACAGTTTTCTGCACAAAAGCGATTCTGCGAAGCAATGTGAACACTTCTGCTTCCCAGGCACAGAGAAGGTACTAGCAAGGAATTCTCTGCCTGCCTTTCCCCAGTGCTCTGCAAGCTCTCCAGGACAACATAGAATCTGGGGCTCTGTGCTTTCTTTCGTTCTGAACAAGTATTACTGTTTTCTGCACAAAAGCGATTCTGCGAAGCAGTGTGAACAGGCACAGAGAAGGTGCTATCAGGGAATTCTCTGCCTGCCTTTCCCCAGTGCTCTGCAAGCTCTCCAGGACAACATAGAATCTGGGGCTCTGTGCTTTCTTTAGTTCTGAACAAGTGTTAGTGTTTTCTGCACAAAAGCGATTCTTGCGAAGCAATGTGAACACTTCTGCTTCCCAGGCACAGAGAAGGTGCTAGCAAGGAATTCTCTGCCTGCCTTTCCCCAGTGCTCTGCAAGCTCTCCAGGACAACATAGAATCTGGGGCTCTGTGCTTTCTTTCGTTCTGAACAAGTGTTACTGTTTTCTGCACAAAAGCGATTCTGCGAAGCAATGTGAACAGGCACAGAGAAGGTGCTAGCAAGGAATTCTCTGCCTGCCTTTCCCCAGTGCTCTGCAAGCTCTCCAGGACAACATAAAATCTGGGGCTCTGTGCTTTCTTTCATTCTGAACAAGTGTTACTGTTTTCTGCACAAAAGCGATTCTGCGAAGCAATGTGAACACTTCTGCTTCCCAGGCACAGAGAAGGTGCTAGCAGGGAATTCTCTGCCTGCCTTTCCCCAGTGCTCTGCAAGCTCTCCAGGACAACATAAAATCTGGGGCTCTGTGCTTTCTTTCCTTCTGAACAAGTGTTACTGTTTTCTGCACAAAAGCGATTCTGCGAAGCAATGTGAACAGGCACAGAGAAGGTGCTAGCAAGGAATTCTCTGCCTGCCTTTCCCCAGTGCTCTGCAAGCTCTCCAGGACAACATAAAATCTGGGGCTCTGTGCTTTCTTTCCTTCTGAACAAGTGTTACTGTTTTCTGCACAAAAGCGATTCTGCGAAGCAATGTGAACAGGCACAGAGAAGGTGCTAGCAGGGAATTCTCTGCCTGCCTTTCCCCAGTGCTCTGCAAGCTCTCCAGGACAACATAAAATCTGGGGCTCTGTGCTTTCTTTCGTTCTGAACAAGTGTTACTGTTTTCTGCACAAAAGCGATTCTGCGAAGCAATGTGAACACTTCTGCTTCCCAGGCACAGAGAAGGTGCTAGCAGGGAATTCTCTGCCTGCCTTTCCCCAGTGCTCTGCAAGCTCTCCAGGACAACATAAAATCTGGGGCTCTGTGCTTTCTTTCCTTCTGAACAAGTGTTACTGTTTTCTGCACAAAAGCGATTCTGCGAAGCAATGTGAACAGGCACAGAGAAGGTGCTAGCAAGGAATTCTCTGCCTGCCTTCCCCAGTGCTCTGCAAGCTCTCCAGGACAACATAAAATCTGGGGCTCTGTGCTTTCTTTCCTTCTGAACAAGTGTTACTGTTTTCTGCACAAAAGCGATTCTGCGAAGCAATGTGAACACTTCTGCTTCCCAGGCACAGAGAAGGTGCTAGCAGGGAATTCTCTGCCTGCCTTTCCCCAGTGCTCTGCAAGCTGTCCAGGACAACATAGAATCTGGGGCTCTGTGCTTTCTTTCGTTCTGAACAAGTGTTACTGTTTTCTGCACACAAGCGATTCTTGCGAAGCAATGTGAACACTTCTGCTTCCCAGGCACAGAGAAGGTGCTAACAAGGAATTCTCTGCCTGCCTTTCCCCAGTGCTCTGCAAGCTCTCCAGGACAACATAGAATCTGGGGCTCTGTGCTTTCTTTCCTTCTGAACAAGTGTTACTGTTTTCTGCACAAAAGCGATTCTTGCGAAGCAATGTGAACACTTCTGCTTCCCAGGCACAGAGAAGGTGCTAGCAGGGAATTCTCTGCCTGCCTTTCCCCAGTGCTCTGCAAGCTCTCCAGGACAACATAGAATCTGGGGCTCTGTGCTTTCTTTCCTTCTGAACAAGTGTTACTGTTTTCTGCACAAAAGCGATTCTTGCGAAGCAATGTGAACACTTCTGCTTCCCAGGCACAGAGAAGGTGCTATCAGGGAATTCTCTGCCTGCCTTTCCCCAGTGCTCTGCAAGCTCTCCAGGACAACAGCGAATCTGGGGCTCTGTGCTTTCTTTCGTTCTGAATAAGTGTTACTGTTTTCTGCACAAAAGCGATTCTGCGAAGCAATGTGAACAGGCACAGAGAAGGTGCTAGCAAGGAATTCTCTGCCTGCCTTTCCCCAGTGCTCTGCAAGCTCTCCAGGACAACATAAAATCTGGGGCTCTGTGCTTTCTTTCCTTCTGAACAAGTGTTAGTGTTTTCTGCACAAAAGCGATTCTGCGAAGCAATGTGAACACTTCTGCTTCCCAGGCACAGAGAAGGTGCTAGCAAGGAATTCTCTGCCTGCCTTTCCCCAGTGCTCTACAAGCTCTCCAGGACAACATAAAATCTGGGGCTCTGTGCTTTCTTTCATTCTGAACAAGTGTTACTGTTTTCTGCACAAAAGCGATTATGCGAAGCAATGTGAACAGGCACAGAGAAGGTGCTAGCAGGGAATTCTCTGCCTGCCTTTCCCCAGTGCTCTGCAAGCTCTCCAGGACAACATAAAATCTGGGGCTCTGTGCTTTCTTTCCTTCTGAACAAGTGTTACTGTTTTCTGCACAAAAGCGATTCTGCGAAGCAATGTGAACACTTCTGCTTCCCAGGCACAGAGAAGGTGCTAGCAGGGAATTCTCTGCCTGCCTTTCCCCAGTGCTCTGCAAGCTCTCCAGGACAACATAAAATCTGGGGCTCTGTGCTTTCTTTCGTTCTGAACAAGTGTTACTGTTTTCTGCACAAAAGCGATTCTGCGAAGCAATGTGAACAGGCACAGAGAAGGTGCTAGCAAGGAATTCTCTGCCTGCCTTTCCCCAGTGCTCTGCAAGCTCTCCAGGACAACATAAAATCTGGGGCTCTGTGCTTTCTTTCCTTCTGAACAAGTGTTACTGTTTTCTGCACAAAAGCGATTCTGCGAAGCAATGTGAACACTTCTGCTTCCCAGGCACAGAGAAGGTACTAGCAAGGAATTCTCTGCCTGCCTTTCCCCAGTGCTCTGCAAGCTCTCCAGGACAACATAAAATCTGGGGCTCTGTGCTTTCTTTCGTTCTGAACAAGTGTTACTGTTTTCTGAACAAAAGTGATTCTGCGAAGCAATGTGAACAGGCACAGAGAAGGTGCTAGCAGGGAATTCTCTGCCTGCCTTTCCCCAGTGCTCTGCAAGCTCTCCAGGACAACATAAAATCTGGGGCTCTGTGCTTTCTTTCCTTCTGAACAAGTGTTACTGTTTTCTGCACAAAAGCGATTCTTGCGAAGCAATGTGAACACTTCTGCTTCCCAGGCACAGAGAAGGTGCTAGCAGGGAATTCTCTGCCTGCCTTTCCCCAGTGCTCTGCAAGCTCTCCAGGACAACATAAAATCTGGGGCTCTGTGCTTTCTTTCCTTCTGAACAAGTGTTACTGTTTTCTGCACAAAAGCGATTCTGCGAAGCAATGTGAATACCTCTGCTTCCCAGGCACAGAGAAGGTGCTAGCAAGGAATTCTCTGCCTGCCTTTCCCCAGTGCTCTGCAAGCTCTCCAGGACAACATAAAATCTGGGGCTCTGTGCTTTCTTTCGTTCTGAACAAGTGTTACTGTTTTCTGCACAAAAGCGATTCTGCAAAGCAATGTGAACAGGCACAGAGAAGGTGCTAGCAGGGAATTCTCTGCCTGCCTTTCCCCAGTGCTCTGCAAGCTCTCCAGGACAACATAAAATCTGGGGCTCTGTGCTTTCTTTCGTTCTGAACAAGTGTTACTGTTTTCTGCACAAAAGCGATTCTGCGAAGCAATGTGAACACTTCTGCTTCCCAGGCACAGAGAAGGTGCTAGCAGGGAATTCTCTGCCTGCCTTTCCCCAGTGCTCTGCAAGCTCTCCAGGACAACATAAAATCTGGGGCTCTGGTCTTTCTTTCCTTCTGAACAAGTGTTAGTGTTTTCTGCACAAAAGCGATTCTTGCGAAGCAATGTGATCACTTCTGCTTCCCAGGCACAGAGAAGGTGCTAGCAGGGAATTCTCTGCCTGCCTTTCCCCAGTGCTCTGCAAGCTCTCCAGGACAACATAGAATCTGGGGCTCTCTGCTTTCTTTCGTTCTGAACAAGTGTTACAGTTTTCTGCACAAAAGCGATTCTTGCGAAGCAATGTGAACACTTCTGCTTCCCAGGCACAGAGAAGGTGCTAGCAGGGAATTCTCTGCCTGCCTTTCCCCAGTGCTCTGCAAGCTCTCCAGGACAACATAGAATCTGGGGCTCTGTGCTTTCTTTCGTTCTGAACAAGTGTTACTGTTTTCTGCACAAAAGCGATTCTGCGAAGCAATGTGAACACTTCTGCTTCCCAGGCACAGAGAAGGTGCTAGCAGGGAATTCTCTGTCTGCCTTTCCCCAGTGCTCTGCAAGCTCTCCAGGACAACATAGAATCTGGGGCTCTGTGCTTTCTTTCGTTCTGAACAAGTATTACTGTTTTCTGCACAAAAGCGATTCTGCGAAGCAGTGTGAACAGGCACAGAGAAGGTGCTATCAGGGAATTCTCTGCCTGCCTTTCCCCAGTGCTCTGCAAGCTCTCCAGGACAACATAGAATCTGGGGCTCTGTGCTTTCTTTAGTTCTGAACAAGTGTTAGTGTTTTCTGCACAAAAGCGATTCTTGCGAAGCAATGTGAACACTTCTGCTTCCCAGGCACAGAGAAGGTGCTAGCAAGGAATTCTCTGCCTGCCTTTCCCCAGTGCTCTGCAAGCTCTCCAGGACAACATAGAATCTGGGGCTCTGTGCTTTCTTTCGTTCTGAACAAGTGTTACTGTTTTCTGCACAAAAGCGATTCTGCGAAGCAATGTGAACAGGCACAGAGAAGGTGCTAGCAAGGAATTCTCTGCCTGCCTTTCCCCAGTGCTCTGCAAGCTCTCCAGGACAACATAAAATCTGGGGCTCTGTGCTTTCTTTCCTTCTGAACAAGTGTTACTGTTTTCTGCACAAAAGCGATTCTTGCGAAGCAATGTGAACAGGCACAGAGAAGGTGCTATCAGGGAATTCTCTGCCTGCCTTTCCCCAGTGCTCTGCAAGCTCTCCAGGACAACATAAAATCTGGGGCTCTGTGCTTTCTTTCCTTCTGAACAAGTGTTAGTGTTTTCTGCACAAAAGCGATTCTTGCGAAGCAATGTGAACACTTCTGCTTCCCAGGCACAGAGAAGGTACTAGCAAGGAATTCTCTGCCTGCCTTTCCCCAGTGCTCTGCAAGCTCTCCAGGACAACATAAAATCTGGGGCTCTGTGCTTTCTTTCGTTCTGAACAAGTGTTACTGTTTTCTGAACAAAAGTGATTCTGCGAAGCAATGTGAACAGGCACAGAGAAGGTGCTATCAGGGAATTCTCTGCCTGCCTTTCCCCAGTGCTCTGCAAGCTCTCCAGGACAACATAAAATCTGGGGCTCTGTGCTTTCTTTCCTTCTGAACAAGTGTTAGTGTTTTCTGCAAAAAAGCGGTTCTTGCGAAGCAATGTGAACACTTCTGCTTCCCAGGCACAGAGAAGGTGCTAGCAGGGAATTCTCTGCCTGCCTTTCCCCAGTGCTCTGCAAGCTCTCCAGGACAACATAAAATCTGGGGCTCTGTGCTTTCTTTCCTTCTGAACAAGTGTTACTGTTTTCTGCACAAAAGCGATTCTGCGAAGCAATGTGAACACCTCTGCTTCCCAGGCACAGAGAAGGTGCTAGCAAGGAATTCTCTGCCTGCCTTTCCCCAGTGCTCTGCAAGCTCTCCAGGACAACATAAAATCTGGGGCTCTGTGCTTTCTTTCGTTCTGAACAAGTGTTACTGTTTTCTGCACAAAAGCGATTCTGCAAAGCAATGTGAACAGGCACAGAGAAGGTGCTAGCAGGGAATTCTCTGCCTGCCTTTCCCCAGTGCTCTGCAAGCTCTCCAGGACAACATAAAATCTGGGGCTCTGTGCTTTCTTTCCTTCTGAACAAGTGTTACTGTTTTCTGCACAAAAGCGATTCTGCGAAGCAATGTGAACACTTCTGCTTCCCAGGCACAGAGAAGGTGCTAGCAGGGAATTCTCTGCCTGCCTTTCCCCAGTGCTCTGCAAGCTCTCCAGGACAACATAAAATCTGGGGCTCTGGTCTTTCTTTCCTTCTGAACAAGTGTTAGTGTTTTCTGCACAAAAGCGATTCTTGCGAAGCAATGTGATCACTTCTGCTTCCCAGGCACAGAGAAGGTGCTAGCAGGGAATTCTCTGCCTGCCTTTCCCCAGTGCTCTGCAAGCTCTCCAGGACAACATAGAATCTGGGGCTCTCTGCTTTCTTTCGTTCTGAACAAGTGTTACAGTTTTCTGCACAAAAGCAATTCTTGCGAAGCAATGTGAACACTTCTGCTTCCCAGGCACAGAGAAGGTGCTAGCAGGGAATTCTCTGCCTGCCTTTCCCCAGTGCTCTGCAAGCTCTCCAGGACAACATAGAATCTGGGGCTCTGTGCTTTCTTTCCTTCTGAACAAGTGTTAGTGTTTTCTGCACAAAAGCGATTCTTGCGAAGCAATGTGAACACTTCTGCTTCCCAGGCACAGAGAAGGTGCTAGCAGGGAATTCTCTGCCTGCCTTTCCCCAGTGCTCTGCAAGCTCTCCAGGACAACATAGAATCTGGGGCTCTGTGCTTTCTTTCCTTCTGAACAAGTGTTAGTGTTTTCTGCACAAAAGCGATTCTTGCGAAGCAATGTGAACACTTCTGCTTCCCAGGCACAGAGAAGGTGCTAGCAGGGAATTCTCTGCCTGCCTTTCCCCAGTGCTCTGCAAGCTCTCCAGGACAACATAGAATCTGGGGCTCTGTGCTTTCTTTCGTTCTGAACAAGTATTACTGTTTTCTGCACAAAAGCGATTCTGCGAAGCAGTGTGAACAGGCACAGAGAAGGTGCTATCAGGGAATTCTCTGCCTGCCTTTCCCCAGTGCTCTGCAAGCTCTCCAGGACAACATAGAATCTGGGGCTCTGTGCTTTCTTTAGTTCTGAACAAGTGTTAGTGTTTTCTGCACAAAAGCGATTCTTGCGAAGCAATGTGAACACTTCTGCTTCCCAGGCACAGAGAAGGTGCTAGCAAGGAATTCTCTGCCTGCCTTTCCCCAGTGCTCTGCAAGCTCTCCAGGACAACATAGAATCTGGGGCTCTGTGCTTTCTTTCGTTCTGAACAAGTGTTACTGTTTTCTGCACAAAAGCGATTCTGCGAAGCAATGTGAACAGGCACAGAGAAGGTGCTAGCAAGGAATTCTCTGCCTGCCTTTCCCCAGTGCTCTGCAAGCTCTCCAGGACAACATAAAATCTGGGGCTCTGTGCTTTCTTTCCTTCTGAACAAGTGTTACTGTTTTCTGCACAAAAGCGATTCTTGCGAAGCAATGTGAACAGGCACAGAGAAGGTGCTATCAGGGAATTCTCTGCCTGCCTTTCCCCAGTGCTCTGCAAGCTCTCCAGGACAACATAAAATCTGGGGCTCTGTGCTTTCTTTCCTTCTGAACAAGTGTTAGTGTTTTCTGCACAAAAGCGATTCTTGCGAAGCAATGTGAACACTTCTGCTTCCCAGGCACAGAGAAGGTACTAGCAAGGAATTCTCTGCCTGCCTTTCCCCAGTGCTCTGCAAGCTCTCCAGGACAACATAAAATCTGGGGCTCTGTGCTTTCTTTCGTTCTGAACAAGTGTTACTGTTTTCTGAACAAAAGTGATTCTGCGAAGCAATGTGAACAGGCACAGAGAAGGTGCTATCAGGGAATTCTCTGCCTGCCTTTCCCCAGTGCTCTGCAAGCTCTCCAGGACAACATAAAATCTGGGGCTCTGTGCTTTCTTTCCTTCTGAACAAGTGTTAGTGTTTTCTGCACAAAAGCGGTTCTTGCGAAGCAATGTGAACACTTCTGCTTCCCAGGCACAGAGAAGGTGCTAGCAGGGAATTCTCTGCCTGCCTTTCCCCAGTGCTCTGCAAGCTCTCCAGGACAACATAAAATCTGGGGCTCTGTGCTTTCTTTCCTTCTGAACAAGTGTTACTGTTTTCTGCACAAAAGCGATTCTGCGAAGCAATGTGAACACCTCTGCTTCCCAGGCACAGAGAAGGTGCTAGCAAGGAATTCTCTGCCTGCCTTTCCCCAGTGCTCTGCAAGCTCTCCAGGACAACATAAAATCTGGGGCTCTGTGCTTTCTTTCGTTCTGAACAAGTGTTACTGTTTTCTGCACAAAAGCGATTCTGCAAAGCAATGTGAACAGGCACAGAGAAGGTGCTAGCAGGGAATTCTCTGCCTGCCTTTCCCCAGTGCTCTGCAAGCTCTCCAGGACAACATAAAATCTGGGGCTCTGTGCTTTCTTTCCTTCTGAACAAGTGTTACTGTTTTCTGCACAAAAGCGATTCTGCGAAGCAATGTGAACACTTCTGCTTCCCAGGCACAGAGAAGGTGCTAGCAGGGAATTCTCTGCCTGCCTTTCCCCAGTGCTCTGCAAGCTCTCCAGGACAACATAAAATCTGGGGCTCTGGTCTTTCTTTCCTTCTGAACAAGTGTTAGTGTTTTCTGCACAAAAGCGATTCTTGCGAAGCAATGTGATCACTTCTGCTTCCCAGGCACAGAGAAGGTGCTAGCAGGGAATTCTCTGCCTGCCTTTCCCCAGTGCTCTGCAAGCTCTCCAGGACAACATAGAATCTGGGGCTCTCTGCTTTCTTTCGTTCTGAACAAGTGTTACAGTTTTCTGCACAAAAGCAATTCTTGCGAAGCAATGTGAACACTTCTGCTTCCCAGGCACAGAGAAGGTGCTAGCAGGGAATTCTCTGCCTGCCTTTCCCCAGTGCTCTGCAAGCTCTCCAGGACAACATAGAATCTGGGGCTCTGTGCTTTCTTTCCTTCTGAACAAGTGTTAGTGTTTTCTGCACAAAAGCGATTCTTGCGAAGCAATGTGAACACTTCTGCTTCCCAGGCACAGAGAAGGTGCTAGCAGGGAATTCTCTGCCTGCCTTTCCCCAGTGCTCTGCAAGCTCTCCAGGACAACATAGAATCTGGGGCTCTGTGCTTTCTTTCGTTCTGAACAAGTATTACTGTTTTCTGCACAAAAGTGATTCTGCGAAGCAGTGTGAACAGGCACAGAGAAGGTGCTATCAGGGAATTCTCTGCCTGCCTTTCCCCAGTGCTCTGCAAGCTCTCCAGGACAACATAGAATCTGGGGCTCTGTGCTTTCTTTAGTTCTGAACAAGTGTTAGTGTTTTCTGCACAAAAGCGATTCTTGCGAAGCAATGTGAACACTTCTGCTTCCCAGGCACAGAGAAGGTGCTAGCAAGGAATTCTCTGCCTGCCTTTCCCCAGTGCTCTGCAAGCTCTCCAGGACAACATAGAATCTGGGGCTCTGTGCTTTCTTTCCTTCTGAACAAGTGTTACTGTTTTCTGCACAAAAGCGATTCTTGCGAAGCAATGTGAACAGGCACAGAGAAGGTGCTATCAGGGAATTCTCTGCCTGCCTTTCCCCAGTGCTCTGCAAGCTCTCCAGGACAACATAAAATCTGGGGCTCTGTGCTTTCTTTCCTTCTGAACAAGTGTTACTGTTTTCTGCACAAAAGCGATTCTGCGAAGCAATGTGAACACTTCTGCTTCCCAGGCACAGAGAAGGTGCTAGCAGGGAATTCTCTGCCTGCCTTTCCCCAGTGCTCTGCAAGCTGTCCAGGACAACATAGAATCTGGGGCTCTGTGCTTTCTTTCGTTCTGAACAAGTGTTACTGTTTTCTGCACACAAGCGATTCTTGCGAAGCAATGTGAACACTTCTGCTTCCCAGGCACAGAGAAGGTGCTAACAAGGAATTCTCTGCCTGCCTTTCCCCAGTGCTCTGCAAGCTCTCCAGGACAACATAGAATCTGGGGCTCTCTGCTTTCTTTCCTTCTGAACAAGTGTTAGTGTTTTCTGCACAAAAGCGATTCTTGCGAAGCAATGTGAACACTTCTGCTTCCCAGGCACAGAGAAGGTGCTAGCAGGGAATTCTCTGCCTGCCTTTCCCCAGTGCTCTGCAAGCTCTCCAGGACAACATAAAATCTGGGGCTCTGTGCTTTCTTTCCTTCTGAACAAGTGTTACTGTTTTCTGCACAAAAGCGATTCTGCGAAGCAATGTGAACACTTCTGCTTCCCAGGCACAGAGAAGGTGCTAGCAGGGAATTCTCTGCCTGCCTTTCCCCAGTGCTCTGCAAGCTCTCCAGGACAACATAAAATCTGGGGCTCCGGTCTTTCTTTCCTTCTGAACAAGTGTTAGTGTTTTCTGCACAAAAGCGATTCTTGCGAAGCAATGTGATCACTTCTGCTTCCCAGGCACAGAGAAGGTGCTAGCAGGGAATTCTCTGCCTGCCTTTCCCCAGT
This sequence comes from Strix aluco, assembly GCF_031877795.1. Lineage (NCBI taxonomy): Eukaryota > Metazoa > Chordata > Aves > Strigiformes > Strigidae > Strix > Strix aluco. The sequence goes on along the minus strand of NW_027436609.1, from coordinate 124,222 downwards.
GCTCTGCAAGCTCTCCAGGACAACATAGAATCTGGGGCTCTGTGCTTTCTTTCCTTCTGAACAAGTGTTAGTGTTTTCTGCACAAAAGCGATTCTTGCGAAGCAATGTGAACACTTCTGCTTCCCAGGCACAGAGAAGGTGCTAGCAGGGAATTCTCTGCCTGCCTTTCCCCAGTGCTCTGCAAGCTCTCCAGGACAACATAGAATCTGGGGCTCTGTGCTTTCTTTCGTTCTGAACAAGTATTACTGTTTTCTGCACAAAAGCGATTCTGCGAAGCAGTGTGAACAGGCACAGAGAAGGTGCTATCAGGGAATTCTCTGCCTGCCTTTCCCCAGTGCTCTGCAAGCTCTCCAGGACAACATAGAATCTGGGGCTCTGTGCTTTCTTTAGTTCTGAACAAGTGTTAGTGTTTTCTGCACAAAAGCGATTCTTGAGAAGCAATGTGAACACTTCTGCTTCCCAGGCACAGAGAAGGTGCTAGCAAGGAATTCTCTGCCTGCCTTTCCCCAGTGCTCTGCAAGCTCTCCAGGACAACATAGAATCTGGGGCTCTGTGCTTTCTTTCGTTCTGAACAAGTGTTACTGTTTTCTGCACAAAAGCGATTCTTGCGAAGCAATGTGAACAGGCACAGAGAAGGTGCTATCAGGGAATTCTCTGCCTGCCTTTCCCCAGTGCTCTGCAAGCTCTCCAGGACAACATAAAATCTGGGGCTCTGTGCTTTCTTTCCTTCTGAACAAGTGTTACTGTTTTCTGCACAAAAGCGATTCTGCGAAGCAATGTGAACACTTCTGCTTCCCAGGCACAGAGAAGGTGCTAGCAGAGAATTCTCTGCCTGCCTTTCCCCAGTGCTCTGCAAGCTGTCCAGGACAACATAGAATCTGGGGCTCTGTGCTTTCTTTCGTTCTGAACAAGTGTTACTGTTTTCTGCACACAAGCGATTCTTGCGAAGCAATGTGAACACTTCTGCTTCCCAGGCACAGAGAAGGTGCTAACAAGGAATTCTCTGCCTGCCTTTCCCCAGTGCTCTGCAAGCTCTCCAGGACAACATAGAATCTGGGGCTCTCTGCTTTCTTTCCTTCTGAACAAGTGTTAGTGTTTTCTGCACAAAAGCGATTCTTGCGAAGCAATGTGAACACTTCTGCTTCCCAGGCACAGAGAAGGTGCTAGCAGGGAATTCTCTGCCTGCCTTTCCCCAGTGCTCTGCAAGCTCTCCAGGACAACATAGAATCTGGGGCTCTGTGCTTTCTTTCCTTCTGAACAAGTGTTACTGTTTTCTGCACAAAAGCGATTCTTGCGAAGCAATGTGAACACTTCTGCTTCTCAGGCACAGAGAAGGTGCTATCAGGGAATTCTCTGCCTGCCTTTCCCCAGTGCTCTGCAAGCTCTCCAGGACAACAGCGAATCTGGGGCTCTGTGCTTTCTTTCGTTCTGAATAAGTGTTACTGTTTTCTGCACAAAAGCGATTCTGCGAAGCAATGTGAACAGGCACAGAGAAGGTGCTAGCAAGGAATTCTCTGCCTGCCTTTCCCCAGTGCTCTGCAAGCTCTCCAGGACAACATAAAATCTGGGGCTCTGTGCTTTCTTTCCTTCTGAACAAGTGCTAGTGTTTTCTGCACAAAAGCGATTCTGCGAAGCAATGTGAACACTTCTGCTTCCCAGGCACAGAGAAGGTGCTAGCAAGGAATTCTCTGCCTGCCTTTCCCCAGTGCTCTACAAGCTCTCCAGGACAACATAAAATCTGGGGCTCTGTGCTTTCTTTCGTTCTGAACAAGTGTTACTGTTTTCTGCACAAAAGCGATTCTGCGAAGCAATGTGAACAGGCACAGAGAAGGTGCTAGCAGGGAATTCTCTGCCTGCCTTTCCCCAGTGCTCTGCAAGCTCTCCAGGACAACATAAAATCTGGGGCTCTGTGCTTTCTTTCCTTCTGAACAAGTGTTACTGTTTTCTGCACAAAAGCGATTCTGCGAAGCAATGTGAACACTTCTGCTTCCCAGGCACAGAGAAGGTGCTAGCAGGGAATTCTCTGCCTGCCTTTCCCCAGTGCTCTGCAAGCTCTCCAGGACAACATAAAATCTGGGGCTCTGTGCTTTCTTTCCTTCTGAACAAGTGTTACTGTTTTCTGCACAAAAGCGATTCTGCGAAGCAATGTGAACAGGCACAGAGAAGGTGCTAGCAAGGAATTCTCTGCCTGCCTTTCCCCAGTGCTCTGCAAGCTCTCCAGGACAACATAAAATCTGGGGCTCTGTGCTTTCTTTCCTTCTGAACAAGTGTTACTGTTTTCTGCACAAAAGCGATTCTGCGAAGCAATGTGAACACTTCTGCTTCCCAGGCACAGAGAAGGTACTAGCAAGGAATTCTCTGCCTGCCTTTCCCCAGTGCTCTGCAAGCTCTCCAGGACAACATAAAATCTGGGGCTCTGTGCTTTCTTTCGTTCTGAACAAGTGTTACTGTTTTCTGAACAAAAGTGATTCTGCGAAGCAATGTGAACAGGCACAGAGAAGGTGCTAGCAGGGAATTCTCTGCCTGCCTTTCCCCAGTGCTCTGCAAGCTCTCCAGGACAACATAAAATCTGGGGCTCTGTGCTTTCTTTCCTTCTGAACAAGTGTTACTGTTTTCTGCACAAAAGCGATTCTTGCGAAGCAATGTGAACACTTCTGCTTCCCAGGCACAGAGAAGGTGCTAGCAGGGAATTCTCTGCCTGCCTTTCCCCAGTGCTCTGCAAGCTCTCCAGGACAACATAAAATCTGGGGCTCTGTGCTTTCTTTCCTTCTGAACAAGTGTTACTGTTTTCTGCACAAAAGCGATTCTGCGAAGCAATGTGAACACCTCTGCTTCCCAGGCACAGAGAAGGTGCTAGCAAGGAATTCTCTGCCTGCCTTTCCCCAGTGCTCTGCAAGCTCTCCAGGACAACATAAAATCTGGGGCTCTGTGCTTTCTTTCGTTCTGAACAAGTGTTACTGTTTTCTGCACAAAAGCGATTCTGCGAAGCAATGTGAACAGGCACAGAGAAGGTGCTAGCAAGGAATTCTCTGCCTGCCTTTCCCCAGTGCTCTGCAAGCTCTCCAGGACAACATAAAATCTGGGGCTCTGTGCTTTCTTTCCTTCTGAACAAGTGTTAGTGTTTTCTGCACAAAAGCGATTCTGCGAAGCAATGTGAACACTTCTGCTTCCCAGGCACAGAGAAGGTGCTAGCAAGGAATTCTCTGCCTGCCTTTCCCCAGTGCTCTACAAGCTCTCCAGGACAACATAAAATCTGGGGCTCTGTGCTTTCTTTCCTTCTGAACAAGTGTTAGTGTTTTCTGCACAAAAGCGATTCTTGCGAAGCAATGTGAACACTTCTGCTTCCCAGGCACAGAGAAGGTGCTAGCAAGGAATTCTCTGCCTGCCTTTCCCCAGTGCTCTGCAAGCTCTCCAGGACAACATAGAATCTGGGGCTCTGTGCTTTCTTTCCTTCTGAACAAGTGTTACTGTTTTCTGCACAAAAGCGATTCTTGCGAAGCAATGTGAACAGGCACAGAGAAGGTGCTATCAGGGAATTCTCTGCCTGCCTTTCCCCAGTGCTCTGCAAGCTCTCCAGGACAACATAAAATCTGGGGCTCTGTGCTTTCTTTCCTTCTGAACAAGTGTTACTGTTTTCTGCACAAAAGCGATTCTGCGAAGCAATGTGAACACTTCTGCTTCCCAGGCACAGAGAAGGTGCTAGCAGGGAATTCTCTGCCTGCCTTTCCCCAGTGCTCTGCAAGCTGTCCAGGACAACATAGAATCTGGGGCTCTGTGCTTTCTTTCCTTCTGAACAAGTGTTACTGTTTTCTGCACACAAGCGATTCTTGCGAAGCAATGTGAACACTTCTGCTTCCCAGGCACAGAGAAGGTGCTAACAAGGAATTCTCTGCCTGCCTTTCCCCAGTGCTCTGCAAGCTCTCCAGGACAACATAGAATCTGGGGCTCTCTGCTTTCTTTCCTTCTGAACAAGTGTTAGTGTTTTCTGCACAAAAGCGATTCTTGCGAAGCAATGTGAACACTTCTGCTTCCCAGGCACAGAGAAGGTGCTAGCAGGGAATTCTCTGCCTGCCTTTCCCCAGTGCTCTGCAAGCTCTCCAGGACAACATAGAATCTGGGGCTCTGTGCTTTCTTTCCTTCTGAACAAGTGTTACTGTTTTCTGCACAAAAGCGATTCTTGCGAAGCAATGTGAACACTTCTGCTTCCCAGGCACAGAGAAGGTGCTATCAGGGAATTCTCTGCCTGCCTTTCCCCAGTGCTCTGCAAGCTCTCCAGGACAACAGCGAATCTGGGGCTCTGTGCTTTCTTTCGTTCTGAATAAGTGTTACTGTTTTCTGCACAAAAGCGATTCTGCGAAGCAATGTGAACAGGCACAGAGAAGGTGCTAGCAAGGAATTCTCTGCCTGCCTTTCCCCAGTGCTCTGCAAGCTCTCCAGGACAACATAAAATCTGGGGCTCTGTGCTTTCTTTCGTTCTGAACAAGTGTTACTGTTTTCTGCACAAAAGCGATTCTTGCGAAGCAATGTGATCACTTCTGCTTCCCAGGCACAGAGAAGGTGCTAGCAGGGAATTCTCTGCCTGCCTTTCCCCAGTGCTCTGCAAGCTCTCCAGGACAACATAGAATCTGGGGCTCTGTGCTTTCTTTCCTTCTGAACAAGTGTTAGTGTTTTCTGCACAAAAGCGATTCTTGCGAAGCAATGTGAACACTTCTGCTTCCCAGGCACAGAGAAGGTGCTAGCAGGGAATTCTCTGCCTGCCTTTCCCCAGTGCTCTGCAAGCTCTCCAGGACAACATAGAATCTGGGGCTCTGTGCTTTCTTTCGTTCTGAACAAGTATTACTGTTTTCTGCACAAAAGCGATTCTGCGAAGCAGTGTGAACAGGCACAGAGAAGGTGCTATCAGGGAATTCTCTGCCTGCCTTTCCCCAGTGCTCTGCAAGCTCTCCAGGACAACATAGAATCTGGGGCTCTGTGCTTTCTTTAGTTCTGAACAAGTGTTAGTGTTTTCTGCACAAAAGCGATTCTTGCGAAGCAATGTGAACACTTCTGCTTCCCAGGCACAGAGAAGGTGCTAGCAAGGAATTCTCTGCCTGCCTTTCCCCAGTGCTCTGCAAGCTCTCCAGGACAACATAGAATCTGGGGCTCTGTGCTTTCTTTCCTTCTGAACAAGTGTTACTGTTTTCTGCACAAAAGCGATTCTTGCGAAGCAATGTGAACAGGCACAGAGAAGGTGCTATCAGGGAATTCTCTGCCTGCCTTTCCCCAGTGCTCTGCAAGCTCTCCAGGACAACATAAAATCTGGGGCTCTGTGCTTTCTTTCCTTCTGAACAAGTGTTACTGTTTTCTGCACAAAAGCGATTCTGCGAAGCAATGTGAACACTTCTGCTTCCCAGGCACAGAGAAGGTGCTAGCAGAGAATTCTCTGCCTGCCTTTCCCCAGTGCTCTGCAAGCTGTCCAGGACAACATAGAATCTGGGGCTCTGTGCTTTCTTTCGTTCTGAACAAGTGTTACTGTTTTCTGCACACAAGCGATTCTTGCGAAGCAATGTGAACACTTCTGCTTCCCAGGCACAGAGAAGGTGCTAACAAGGAATTCTCTGCCTGCCTTTCCCCAGTGCTCTGCAAGCTCTCCAGGACAACATAGAATCTGGGGCTCTCTGCTTTCTTTCCTTCTGAACAAGTGTTAGTGTTTTCTGCACAAAAGCGATTCTTGCGAAGCAATGTGAACACTTCTGCTTCCCAGGCACAGAGAAGGTGCTAGCAGGGAATTCTCTGCCTGCCTTTCCCCAGTGCTCTGCAAGCTCTCCAGGACAACATAGAATCTGGGGCTCTGTGCTTTCTTTCCTTCTGAACAAGTGTTACTGTTTTCTGCACAAAAGCGATTCTTGCGAAGCAATGTGAACACTTCTGCTTCCCAGGCACAGAGAAGGTGCTATCAGGGAATTCTCTGCCTGCCTTTCCCCAGTGCTCTGCAAGCTCTCCAGGACAACAGCGAATCTGGGGCTCTGTGCTTTCTTTCGTTCTGAATAAGTGTTACTGTTTTCTGCACAAAAGCGATTCTGCGAAGCAATGTGAACAGGCACAGAGAAGGTGCTAGCAAGGAATTCTCTGCCTGCCTTTCCCCAGTGCTCTGCAAGCTCTCCAGGACAACATAAAATCTGGGGCTCTGTGCTTTCTTTCCTTCTGAACAAGTGTTAGTGTTTTCTGCACAAAAGCGATTCTGCGAAGCAATGTGAACACTTCTGCTTCCCAGGCACAGAGAAGGTGCTAGCAAGGAATTCTCTGCCTGCCTTTCCCCAGTGCTCTACAAGCTCTCCAGGACAACATAAAATCTGGGGCTCTGTGCTTTCTTTCGTTCTGAACAAGTGTTACTGTTTTCTGCACAAAAGCGATTCTGCGAAGCAATGTGAACAGGCACAGAGAAGGTGCTAGCAGGGAATTCTCTGCCTGCCTTTCCCCAGTGCTCTGCAAGCTCTCCAGGACAACATAAAATCTGGGGCTCTGTGCTTTCTTTCCTTCTGAACAAGTGTTACTGTTTTCTGCACAAAAGCGATTCTGCGAAGCAATGTGAACACTTCTGCTTCCCAGGCACAGAGAAGGTGCTAGCAGGGAATTCTCTGCCTGCCTTTCCCCAGTGCTCTGCAAGCTCTCCAGGACAACATAAAATCTGGGGCTCTGTGCTTTCTTTCCTTCTGAACAAGTGTTACTGTTTTCTGCACAAAAGCGATTCTGCGAAGCAATGTGAACAGGCACAGAGAAGGTGCTAGCAAGGAATTCTCTGCCTGCCTTTCCCCAGTGCTCTGCAAGCTCTCCAGGACAACATAAAATCTGGGGCTCTGTGCTTTCTTTCCTTCTGAACAAGTGTTACTGTTTTCTGCACAAAAGCGATTCTGCGAAGCAATGTGAACACTTCTGCTTCCCAGGCACAGAGAAGGTACTAGCAAGGAATTCTCTGCCTGCCTTTCCCCAGTGCTCTGCAAGCTCTCCAGGACAACATAAAATCTGGGGCTCTGTGCTTTCTTTCGTTCTGAACAAGTGTTACTGTTTTCTGAACAAAAGTGATTCTGCGAAGCAATGTGAACAGGCACAGAGAAGGTGCTAGCAGGGAATTCTCTGCCTGCCTTTCCCCAGTGCTCTGCAAGCTCTCCAGGACAACATAAAATCTGGGGCTCTGTGCTTTCTTTCCTTCTGAACAAGTGTTACTGTTTTCTGCACAAAAGCGATTCTTGCGAAGCAATGTGAACACTTCTGCTTCCCAGGCACAGAGAAGGTGCTAGCAGGGAATTCTCTGCCTGCCTTTCCCCAGTGCTCTGCAAGCTCTCCAGGACAACATAAAATCTGGGGCTCTGTGCTTTCTTTCCTTCTGAACAAGTGTTACTGTTTTCTGCACAAAAGCGATTCTGCGAAGCAATGTGAACACCTCTGCTTCCCAGGCACAGAGAAGGTGCTAGCAAGGAATTCTCTGCCTGCCTTTCCCCAGTGCTCTGCAAGCTCTCCAGGACAACATAAAATCTGGGGCTCTGTGCTTTCTTTCGTTCTGAACAAGTGTTACTGTTTTCTGCACAAAAGCGATTCTGCGAAGCAATGTGAACAGGCACAGAGAAGGTGCTAGCAAGGAATTCTCTGCCTGCCTTTCCCCAGTGCTCTGCAAGCTCTCCAGGACAACATAAAATCTGGGGCTCTGTGCTTTCTTTCCTTCTGAACAAGTGTTAGTGTTTTCTGCACAAAAGCGATTCTGCGAAGCAATGTGAACACTTCTGCTTCCCAGGCACAGAGAAGGTGCTAGCAAGGAATTCTCTGCCTGCCTTTCCCCAGTGCTCTACAAGCTCTCCAGGACAACATAAAATCTGGGGCTCTGTGCTTTCTTTCCTTCTGAACAAGTGTTAGTGTTTTCTGCACAAAAGCGATTCTTGCGAAGCAATGTGAACACTTCTGCTTCCCAGGCACAGAGAAGGTGCTAGCAAGGAATTCTCTGCCTGCCTTTCCCCAGTGCTCTGCAAGCTCTCCAGGACAACATAGAATCTGGGGCTCTGTGCTTTCTTTCCTTCTGAACAAGTGTTACTGTTTTCTGCACAAAAGCGATTCTTGCGAAGCAATGTGAACAGGCACAGAGAAGGTGCTATCAGGGAATTCTCTGCCTGCCTTTCCCCAGTGCTCTGCAAGCTCTCCAGGACAACATAAAATCTGGGGCTCTGTGCTTTCTTTCCTTCTGAACAAGTGTTACTGTTTTCTGCACAAAAGCGATTCTGCGAAGCAATGTGAACACTTCTGCTTCCCAGGCACAGAGAAGGTGCTAGCAGGGAATTCTCTGCCTGCCTTTCCCCAGTGCTCTGCAAGCTGTCCAGGACAACATAGAATCTGGGGCTCTGTGCTTTCTTTCCTTCTGAACAAGTGTTACTGTTTTCTGCACACAAGCGATTCTTGCGAAGCAATGTGAACACTTCTGCTTCCCAGGCACAGAGAAGGTGCTAACAAGGAATTCTCTGCCTGCCTTTCCCCAGTGCTCTGCAAGCTCTCCAGGACAACATAGAATCTGGGGCTCTCTGCTTTCTTTCCTTCTGAACAAGTGTTAGTGTTTTCTGCACAAAAGCGATTCTTGCGAAGCAATGTGAACACTTCTGCTTCCCAGGCACAGAGAAGGTGCTAGCAGGGAATTCTCTGCCTGCCTTTCCCCAGTGCTCTGCAAGCTCTCCAGGACAACATAGAATCTGGGGCTCTGTGCTTTCTTTCCTTCTGAACAAGTGTTACTGTTTTCTGCACAAAAGCGATTCTTGCGAAGCAATGTGAACACTTCTGCTTCCCAGGCACAGAGAAGGTGCTATCAGGGAATTCTCTGCCTGCCTTTCCCCAGTGCTCTGCAAGCTCTCCAGGACAACAGCGAATCTGGGGCTCTGTGCTTTCTTTCGTTCTGAATAAGTGTTACTGTTTTCTGCACAAAAGCGATTCTGCGAAGCAATGTGAACAGGCACAGAGAAGGTGCTAGCAAGGAATTCTCTGCCTGCCTTTCCCCAGTGCTCTGCAAGCTCTCCAGGACAACATAAAATCTGGGGCTCTGTGCTTTCTTTCGTTCTGAACAAGTGTTACTGTTTTCTGCACAAAAGCTATTCTGCGAAGCAATGTGAACACTTCTGCTTCCCAGGCACAGAGAAGGTGCTAGCAAGGAATTCTCTGCCTGCCTTTCCCCAGTGCTCTACAAGCTCTCCAGGACAACATAAAATCTGGGGCTCTGTGCTTTCTTTCATTCTGAACAAGTGTTACTGTTTTCTGCACAAAAGCGATTCTGCGAAGCAATGTGAACAGGCACAGAGAAGGTGCTAGCAGGGAATTCTCTGCCTGCCTTTCCCCAGTGCTCTGCAAGCTCTCCAGGACAACATAAAATCTGGGGCTCTGTGCTTTCTTTCCTTCTGAACAAGTGTTACTGTTTTCTGCACAAAAGCGATTCTGCGAAGCAATGTGAACACTTCTGCTTCCCAGGCACAGAGAAGGTGCTAGCAGGGAATTCTCTGCCTGCCTTTCCCCAGTGCTCTGCAAGCTCTCCAGGACAACATAGAATCTGGGGCTCTCTGCTTTCTTTCCTTCTGAACAAGTGTTAGTGTTTTCTGCACAAAAGCGATTCTTGCGAAGCAATGTGAACACTTCTGCTTCCCAGGCACAGAGAAGGTGCTAGCAGGGAATTCTCTGCCTGCCTTTCCCCAGTGCTCTGCAAGCTCTCCAGGACAACATAGAATCTGGGGCTCTGTGCTTTCTTTCCTTCTGAACAAGTGTTACTGTTTTCTGCACAAAAGCGATTCTTGCGAAGCAATGTGAACACTTCTGCTTCCCAGGCACAGAGAAGGTGCTATCAGGGAATTCTCTGCCTGCCTTTCCCCAGTGCTCTGCAAGCTCTCCAGGACAACAGCGAATCTGGGGCTCTGTGCTTTCTTTCGTTCTGAATAAGTGTTACTGTTTTCTGCACAAAAGCGATTCTGCGAAGCAATGTGAACAGGCACAGAGAAGGTGCTAGCAAGGAATTCTCTGCCTGCCTTTCCCCAGTGCTCTGCAAGCTCTCCAGGACAACATAAAATCTGGGGCTCTGTGCTTTCTTTCGTTCTGAACAAGTGTTACTGTTTTCTGCACAAAAGCGATTCTGCGAAGCAATGTGAACACTTCTGCTTCCCAGGCACAGAGAAGGTGCTAGCAAGGAATTCTCTGCCTGCCTTTCCCCAGTGCTCTACAAGCTCTCCAGGACAACATAAAATCTGGGGCTCTGTGCTTTCTTTCATTCTGAACAAGTGTTACTGTTTTCTGCACAAAAGCGATTCTGCGAAGCAATGTGAACAGGCACAGAGAAGGTGCTAGCAGGGAATTCTCTGCCTGCCTTTCCCCAGTGCTCTGCAAGCTCTCCAGGACAACATAAAATCTGGGGCTCTGTGCTTTCTTTCCTTCTGAACAAGTGTTACTGTTTTCTGCACAAAAGCGATTCTGCGAAGCAATGTGAACACTTCTGCTTCCCAGGCACAGAGAAGGTGCTAGCAGGGAATTCTCTGCCTGCCTTTCCCCAGTGCTCTGCAAGCTCTCCAGGACAACATAAAATCTGGGGCTCTGTGCTTTCTTTCCTTCTGAACAAGTGTTACTGTTTTCTGCACAAAAGCGATTCTGCGAAGCAATGTGAACACCTCTGCTTCCCAGGCACAGAGAAGGTGCTAGCAAGGAATTCTCTGCCTGCCTTTCCCCAGTGCTCTGCAAGCTCTCCAGGACAACATAAAATCTGGGGCTCTGTGCTTTCTTTCGTTCTGAACAAGTGTTACTGTTTTCTGCACAAAAGCGATTCTGCGAAGCAATGTGAACAGGCACAGAGAAGGTGCTAGCAAGGAATTCTCTGCCTGCCTTTCCCCAGTGCTCTGCAAGCTCTCCAGGACAACATAAAATCTGGGGCTCTGTGCTTTCTTTCCTTCTGAACAAGTGTTAGTGTTTTCTGCACAAAAGCGATTCTGCGAAGCAATGTGAACACTTCTGCTTCCCAGGCACAGAGAAGGTGCTAGCAGGGAATTCTCTGCCTGCCTTTCCCCAGTGCTCTGCAAGCTCTCCAGGACAACATAGAATCTGGGGCTCTGTGCTTTCTTTCCTTCTGAACAAGTGTTAGTGTTTTCTGCACAAAAGCGATTCTTGCGAAGCAATGTGAACACTTCTGCTTCCCAGGCACAGAGAAGGTGCTAGCAGGGAATTCTCTGCCTGCCTTTCCCCAGTGCTCTGCAAGCTCTCCAGGACAACATAGAATCTGGGGCTCTGTGCTTTCTTTCGTTCTGAACAAGTATTACTGTTTTCTGCACAAAAGCGATTCTGCGAAGCAGTGTGAACAGGCACAGAGAAGGTGCTATCAGGGAATTCTCTGCCTGCCTTTCCCCAGTGCTCTGCAAGCTCTCCAGGACAACATAGAATCTGGGGCTCTGTGCTTTCTTTAGTTCTGAACAAGTGTTACTGTTTTCTGCACAAAAGCGATTCTTGCGAAGCAATGTGAACACTTCTGCTTCCCAGGCACAGAGAAGGTGCTAGCAAGGAATTCTCTGCCTGCCTTTCCCCAGTGCTCTGCAAGCTCTCCAGGACAACATAGAATCTGGGGCTCTGTGCTTTCTTTCCTTCTGAACAAGTGTTACTGTTTTCTGCACAAAAGCGATTCTTGCGAAGCAATGTGAACAGGCACAGAGAAGGTGCTATCAGGGAATTCTCTGCCTGCCTTTCCCCAGTGCTCTGCAAGCTCTCCAGGACAACATAAAATCTGGGGCTCTGTGCTTTCTTTCCTTCTGAACAAGTGTTACTGTTTTCTGCACAAAAGCGATTCTGCGAAGCAATGTGAACACTTCTGCTTCCCAGGCACAGAGAAGGTGCTAGCAGGGAATTCTCTGCCTGCCTTTCCCCAGTGCTCTGCAAGCTGTCCAGGACAACATAGAATCTGGGGCTCTGTGCTTTCTTTCGTTCTGAACAAGTGTTACTGTTTTCTGCACACAAGCGATTCTTGCGAAGCAATGTGAACACTTCTGCTTCCCAGGCACAGAGAAGGTGCTAGCAAGGAATTCTCTGCCTGCCTTTCCCCAGTGCTCTGCAAGCTCTCCAGGACAACATAGAATCTGGGGCTCTGTGCTTTCTTTCCTTCTGAACAAGTGTTAGTGTTTTCTGCACAAAAGCGATTCTTGCGAAGCAATGTGAACACTTCAGCTTCCCAGGCACAGAGAAGGTGCTAGCAGGGAATTCTCTGCCTGCCTTTCCCCAGTGCTCTGCAAGCTCTCCAGGACAACATAGAATCTGGGGCTCTGTGCTTTCTTTCCTTCTGAACAAGTGTTACAGTTTTCTGCACAAAAGCGATTCTTGCGAAGCAATGTGAACACTTCTGCTTCCCAGGCACAGAGAAGGTGCTAGCAAGGAATTCTCTGCCTGCCTTTCCCCAGTGCTCTGCAAGCTCTCCAGGACAACATAAAATCTGGGGCTCTGTGCTTTCTTTCCTTCTGAACAAGTGTTAGTGTTTTCTGCACAAAAGCGATTCTTGCGAAGCAATGTGAACACTTCTGCTTCCCAGGCACAGAGAAGGTGCTAGCAAGGAATTCTCTGCCTGCCTTTCCCCAGTGCTCTGCAAGCTCTCCAGGACAACATAAAATCTGGGGCTCTGTGCTTTCTTTCGTTCTGAACAAGTGTTACTGTTTTCTGCACAAAAGCGATTCTGCAAAGCAATGTGAACAGGCACAGAGAAGGTGCTAGCAGGGAATTCTCTGCCTGCCTTTCCCCAGTGCTCTGCAAGCTCTCCAGGACAACATAAAATCTGGGGCTCTGTGCTTTCTTTAGTTCTGAACAAGTGTTAGTGTTTTCTGCACAAAAGCGATTCTTGCGAAGCAATGTGAACACTTCTGCTTCCCAGGCACAGAGAAGGTGCTAGCAGGGAATTCTCTGCCTGCCTTTCCCCAGTGCTCTGCAAGCTCTCCAGGACAACATAAAATCTGGGGCTCTGGTCTTTCTTTCCTTCTGAACAAGTGTTAGTGTTTTCTGCACAAAAGCGATTCTTGCGAAGCAATGTGATCACTTCTGCTTCCCAGGCACAGAGAAGGTGCTAGCAGGGAATTCTCTGCCTGCCTTTCCCCAGTGCTCTGCAAGCTCTCCAGGACAACATAGAATCTGGGGCTCTCTGCTTTCTTTCGTTCTGAACAAGTGTTACTGTTTTCTGCACAAAAGCGATTCTTGCGAAGCAATGTGAACACTTCTGCTTCCCAGGCACAGAGAAGGTGCTAGCAGGGAATTCTCTGCCTGCCTTTCCCCAGTGCTCTGCAAGCTCTCCAGGACAACATAGAATCTGGGGCTCTGTGCTTTCTTTCGTTCTGAACAAGTGTTACTGTTTTCTGCACAAAAGCGATTCTGCGAAGCAATGTGAACACTTCTGCTTCCCAGGCACAGAGAAGGTGCTAGCAGGGAATTCTCTGCCTGCCTTTCCCCAGTGCTCTGCAAGCTCTCCAGGACAACATAGAATCTGGGGCTCTGTGCTTTCTTTCGTTCTGAACAAGTATTACTGTTTTCTGCACAAAAGCGATTCTGCGAAGCAGTGTGAACAGGCACAGAGAAGGTGCTATCAGGGAATTCTCTGCCTGCCTTTCCCCAGTGCTCTGCAAGCTCTCCAGGACAACATAGAATCTGGGGCTCTCTGCTTTCTTTCCTTCTGAACAAGTGTTAGTGTTTTCTGCACAAAAGCGATTCTTGCGAAGCAATGTGAACACTTCTGCTTCCCAGGCACAGAGAAGGTGCTAGCAAGGAATTCTCTGCCTGCCTTTCCCCAGTGCTCTGCAAGCTCTCCAGGACAACATAAAATCTGGGGCTCTGTGCTTTCTTTCCTTCTGAACAAGTGTTAGTGTTTTCTGCACAAAAGCGGTTCTTGCGAAGCAATGTGAACACTTCTGCTTCCCAGGCACAGAGAAGGTGCTAGCAGGGAATTCTCTGCCTGCCTTTCCCCAGTGCTCTGCAAGCTCTCCAGGACAACATAAAATCTGGGGCTCTGTGCTTTCTTTCCTTCTGAACAAGTGTTACTGTTTTCTGCACAAAAGCGATTCTGCGAAGCAATGTGAACACCTCTGCTTCCCAGGCAGAGAGAAGGTGCTAGCAAGGAATTCTCTGCCTGCCTTTCCCCAGTGCTCTGCAAGCTCTCCAGGACAACATAAAATCTGGGGCTCTGTGCTTTCTTTCGTTCTGAACAAGTGTTACTGTTTTCTGCACAAAAGCGATTCTGCAAAGCAATGTGAACAGGCACAGAGAAGGTGCTAGCAGGGAATTCTCTGCCTGCCTTTCCCCAGTGCTCTGCAAGCTCTCCAGGACAACATAAAATCTGGGGCTCTGTGCTTTCTTTCCTTCTGAACAAGTGTTACTGTTTTCTGCACAAAAGCGATTCTGCGAAGCAATGTGAACACTTCTGCTTCCCAGGCACAGAGAAGGTGCTAGCAGGGAATTCTCTGCCTGCCTTTCCCCAGTGCTCTGCAAGCTCTCCAGGACAACATAAAATCTGGGGCTCTGGTCTTTCTTTCCTTCTGAACAAGTGTTAGTGTTTTCTGCACAAAAGCGATTCTTGCGAAGCAATGTGATCACTTCTGCTTCCCAGGCACAGAGAAGGTGCTAGCAGGGAATTCTCTGCCTGCCTTTCCCCAGTGCTCTGCAAGCTCTCCAGGACAACATAGAATCTGGGGCTCTCTGCTTTCTTTCGTTCTGAACAAGTGTTACAGTTTTCTGCACAAAAGCAATTCTTGCGAAGCAATGTGAACACTTCTGCTTCCCAGGCACAGAGAAGGTGCTAGCAGGGAATTCTCTGCCTGCCTTTCCCCAGTGCTCTGCAAGCTCTCCAGGACAACATAAAATCTGGGGCTCTGTGCTTTCTTTCCTTCTGAACAAGTGTTACTGTTTTCTGCACAAAAGCGATTCTGCGAAGCAATGTGAACACTTCTGCTTCCCAGGCACAGAGAAGGTACTAGCAAGGAATTCTCTGCCTGCCTTTCCCCAGTGCTCTGCAAGCTCTCCAGGACAACATAAAATCTGGGGCTCTGTGCTTTCTTTCGTTCTGAACAAGTGTTACTGTTTTCTGAACAAAAGTGGTTCTGCGAAGCAATGTGAACAGGCACAGAGAAGGTGCTAGCAGGGAATTCTCTGCCTGCCTTTCCCCAGTGCTCTGCAAGCTCTCCAGGACAACATAAAATCTGGGGCTCTGGTCTTTCTTTCCTTCTGAACAAGTGTTACTGTTTTCTGCACAAAAGCGATTCTTGCGAAGCAATGTGATCACTTCTGCTTCCCAGGCACAGAGAAGGTGCTAGCAGGGAATTCTCTGCCTGCCTTTCCCCAGTGCTCTGCAAGCTCTCCAGGACAACATAGAATCTGGGGCTCTGTGCTTTCTTTCCTTCTGAACAAGTGTTACTGTTTTCTGCACAAAAGCGATTCTGCGAAGCAATGTGAACACCTCTGCTTCCCAGGCACAGAGAAGGTGCTAGCAAGGAATTCTCTGCCTGCCTTTCCCCAGTGCTCTGCAAGCTCTCCAGGACAACATAAAATCTGGGGCTCTGTGCTTTCTTTCGTTCTGAACAAGTGTTACTGTTTTCTGCACAAAAGCGATTCTGCGAAGCAATGTGAACAGGCACAGAGAAGGTGCTAGCAAGGAATTCTCTGCCTGCCTTTCCCCAGTGCTCTGCAAGCTCTCCAGGACAACATAAAATCTGGGGCTCTGTGCTTTCTTTCCTTCTGAACAAGTGTTAGTGTTTTCTGCACAAAAGCGATTCTGCGAAGCAATGTGAACACTTCTGCTTCCCAGGCACAGAGAAGGTGCTAGCAGGGAATTCTCTGCCTGCCTTTCCCCAGTGCTCTGCAAGCTCTCCAGGACAACATAGAATCTGGGGCTCTGTGCTTTCTTTCCTTCTGAACAAGTGTTAGTGTTTTCTGCACAAAAGCGATTCTTGCGAAGCAATGTGAACACTTCTGCTTCCCAGGCACAGAGAAGGTGCTAGCAGGGAATTCTCTGCCTGCCTTTCCCCAGTGCTCTGCAAGCTCTCCAGGACAACATAGAATCTGGGGCTCTGTGCTTTCTTTCGTTCTGAACAAGTATTACTGTTTTCTGCACAAAAGCGATTCTGCGAAGCAGTGTGAACAGGCACAGAGAAGGTGCTATCAGGGAATTCTCTGCCTGCCTTTCCCCAGTGCTCTGCAAGCTCTCCAGGACAACATAGAATCTGGGGCTCTGTGCTTTCTTTAGTTCTGAACAAGTGTTACTGTTTTCTGCACAAAAGCGATTCTTGCGAAGCAATGTGAACACTTCTGCTTCCCAGGCACAGAGAAGTTGCTAGCAAGGAATTCTCTGCCTGCCATTCCCCAGTGCTCTGCAAGCTCTCCAGGACAACATAGAATCTGGGGCTCTGTGCTTTCTTTCCTTCTGAACAAGTGTTACTGTTTTCTGCACAAAAGCGATTCTTGCGAAGCAATGTGAACAGGCACAGAGAAGGTGCTATCAGGGAATTCTCTGCCTGCCTTTCCCCAGTGCTCTGCAAGCTCTCCAGGACAACATAAAATCTGGGGCTCTGTGCTTTCTTTCCTTCTGAACAAGTGTTACTGTTTTCTGCACAAAAGCGATTCTGCGAAGCAATGTGAACACTTCTGCTTCCCAGGCACAGAGAAGGTGCTAGCAGGGAATTCTCTGCCTGCCTTTCCCCAGTGCTCTGCAAGCTGTCCAGGACAACATAGAATCTGGGGCTCTGTGCTTTCTTTCGTTCTGAACAAGTGTTACTGTTTTCTGCACACAAGCGATTCTTGCGAAGCAATGTGAACACTTCTGCTTCCCAGGCACAGAGAAGGTGCTAACAAGGAATTCTCTGCCTGCCTTTCCCCAGTGCTCTGCAAGCTCTCCAGGACAACATAGAATCTGGGGCTCTCTGCTTTCATTCCTTCTGAACAAGTGTTAGTGTTTTCTGCACAAAAGCGATTCTTGCGAAGCAATGTGAACACTTCTGCTTCCCAGGCACAGAGAAGGTGCTAGCAGGGAATTCTCTGCCTGCCTTTCCCCAGTGCTCTGCAAGCTCTCCAGGACAACATAGAATCTGGGGCTCTGTGCTTTCTTTCCTTCTGAACAAGTGTTACAGTTTTCTGCACAAAAGCGATTCTTGCGAAGCAATGTGAACACTTCTGCTTCCCAGGCACAGAGAAGGTGCTAGCAAGGAATTCTCTGCCTGCCTTTCCCCAGTGCTCTGCAAGCTCTCCAGGACAACATAAAATCTGGGGCTCTGTGCTTTCTTTCCTTCTGAACAAGTGTTAGTGTTTTCTGCACAAAAGCGATTCTTGCGAAGCAATGTGAACACTTCTGCTTCCCAGGCACAGAGAAGGTGCTAGCAAGGAATTCTCTGCCTGCCTTTCCCCAGTGCTCTACAAGCTCTCCAGGACAACATAAAATCTGGGGCTCTGTGCTTTCTTTCATTCTGAACAAGTGTTACTGTTTTCTGCACAAAAGCGATTCTGCGAAGCAATGTGAACAGGCACAGAGAAGGTGCTAGCAGGGAATTCTCTGCCTGCCTTTCCCCAGTGCTCTGCAAGCTCTCCAGGACAACATAAAATCTGGGGCTCTGTGCTTTCTTTCCTTCTGAACAAGTGTTACTGTTTTCTGCACAAAAGCGATTCTGCGAAGCAATGTGAACACTTCTGCTTCCCAGGCACAGAGAAGGTGCTAGCAGGGAATTCTCTGCCTGCCTTTCCCCAGTGCTCTGCAAGCTCTCCAGGACAACATAAAATCTGGGGCTCTGTGCTTTCTTTCGTTCTGAACAAGTGTTACTGTTTTCTGCACAAAAGCGATTCTGCGAAGCAATGTGAACAGGCACAGAGAAGGTGCTAGCAAGGAATTCTCTGCCTGCCTTTCCCCAGTGCTCTGCAAGCTCTCCAGGACAACATAAAATCTGGGGCTCTGTGCTTTCTTTCCTTCTGAACAAGTGTTACTGTTTTCTGCACAAAAGCGATTCTGCGAAGCAATGTGAACACTTCTGCTTCCCAGGCACAGAGAAGGTACTAGCAAGGAATTCTCTGCCTGCCTTTCCCCAGTGCTCTGCAAGCTCTCCAGGACAACATAAAATCTGGGGCTCTGTGCTTTCTTTCGTTCTGAACAAGTGTTACTGTTTTCTGAACAAAAGTGATTCTGCGAAGCAATGTGAACAGGCACAGAGAAGGTGCTAGCAGGGAATTCTCTGCCTGCCTTTCCCCAGTGCTCTGCAAGCTCTCCAGGACAACATAAAATCTGGGGCTCTGTGCTTTCTTTCCTTCTGAACAAGTGTTACTGTTTTCTGCACAAAAGCGATTCTTGCGAAGCAATGTGAACACTTCTGCTTCCCAGGCACAGAGAAGGTGCTAGCAGGGAATTCTCTGCCTGCCTTTCCCCAGTGCTCTGCAAGCTCTCCAGGACAACATAAAATCTGGGGTTCTGTGCTTTCTTTCCTTCTGAACAAGTGTTACTGTTTTCTGCACAAAAGCGATTCTGCGAAGCAATGTGAACACTTCTGCTTCCCAGGCACAGAGAAGGTGCTAGCAAGGAATTCTCTGCCTGCCTTTCCCCAGTGCTCTGCAAGCTCTCCAGGACAACATAAAATCTGGGGCTCTGTGCTTTCTTTCGTTCTGAACAAGTGTTACTGTTTTCTGCACAAAAGCGATTCTGCAAAGCAATGTGAACAGGCACAGAGAAGGTGCTAGCAGGGAATTCTCTGCCTGCCTTTCCCCAGTGCTCTGCAAGCTCTCCAGGACAACATAAAATCTGGGGCTCTGTGCTTTCTTTAGTTCTGAACAAGTGTTAGTGTTTTCTGCACAAAAGCGATTCTTGCGAAGCAATGTGAACACTTCTGCTTCCCAGGCACAGAGAAGGTGCTAGCAGGGAATTCTCTGCCTGCCTTTCCCCAGTGCTCTGCAAGCTCTCCAGGACAACATAAAATCTGGGGCTCTGGTCTTTCTTTCCTTCTGAACAAGTGTTAGTGTTTTCTGCACAAAAGCGATTCTTGCGAAGCAATGTGATCACTTCTGCTTCCCAGGCACAGAGAAGGTGCTAGCAGGGAATTCTCTGCCTGCCTTTCCCCAGTGCTCTGCAAGCTCTCCAGGACAACATAGAATCTGGGGCTCTCTGCTTTCTTTCGTTCTGAACAAGTGTTACTGTTTTCTGCACAAAAGCGATTCTTGCGAAGCAATGTGAACACTTCTGCTTCCCAGGCACAGAGAAGGTGCTAGCAGGGAATTCTCTGCCTGCCTTTCCCCAGTGCTCTGCAAGCTCTCCAGGACAACATAGAATCTGGGGCTCTGTGCTTTCTTTCGTTCTGAACAAGTGTTACTGTTTTCTGCACAAAAGCGATTCTGCGAAGCAATGTGAACACTTCTGCTTCCCAGGCACAGAGAAGGTGCTAGCAGGGAATTCTCTGCCTGCCTTTCCCCAGTGCTCTGCAAGCTCTCCAGGACAACATAGAATCTGGGGCTCTGTGCTTTCTTTCGTTCTGAACAAGTATTACTGTTTTCTGCACAAAAGCGATTCTGCGAAGCAGTGTGAACAGGCACAGAGAAGGTGCTATCAGGGAATTCTCTGCCTGCCTTTCCCCAGTGCTCTGCAAGCTCTCCAGGACAACATAGAATCTGGGGCTCTGTGCTTTCTTTCCTTCTGAACAAGTGTTAGTGTTTTCTGCACAAAAGCGATTCTTGCGAAGCAATGTGAACACTTCTGCTTCCCAGGCACAGAGAAGGTGCTAGCAAGGAATTCTCTGCCTGCCTTTCCCCAGTGCTCTGCAAGCTCTCCAGGACAACATAAAATCTGGGGCTCTGTGCTTTCTTTCCTTCTGAACAAGTGTTAGTGTTTTCTGCACAAAAGCGGTTCTTGCGAAGCAATGTGAACACTTCTGCTTCCCAGGCACAGAGAAGGTGCTAGCAGGGAATTCTCTGCCTGCCTTTCCCCAGTGCTCTGCAAGCTCTCCAGGACAACATAAAATCTGGGGCTCTGTGCTTTCTTTCCTTCTGAACAAGTGTTACTGTTTTCTGCACAAAAGCGATTCTGCGAAGCAATGTGAACACCTCTGCTTCCCAGGCAGAGAGAAGGTGCTAGCAAGGAATTCTCTGCCTGCCTTTCCCCAGTGCTCTGCAAGCTCTCCAGGACAACATAAAATCTGGGGCTCTGTGCTTTCTTTCGTTCTGAACAAGTGTTACTGTTTTCTGCACAAAAGCGATTCTGCAAAGCAATGTGAACAGGCACAGAGAAGGTGCTAGCAGGGAATTCTCTGCCTGCCTTTCCCCAGTGCTCTGCAAGCTCTCCAGGACAACATAAAATCTGGGGCTCTGTGCTTTCTTTCCTTCTGAACAAGTGTTACTGTTTTCTGCACAAAAGCGATTCTGCGAAGCAATGTGAACACTTCTGCTTCCCAGGCACAGAGAAGGTGCTAGCAGGGAATTCTCTGCCTGCCTTTCCCCAGTGCTCTGCAAGCTCTCCAGGACAACATAAAATCTGGGGCTCTGGTCTTTCTTTCCTTCTGAACAAGTGTTAGAGTTTTCTGCACAAAAGCGATTCTTGCGAAGCAATGTGATCACTTCTGCTTCCCAGGCACAGAGAAGGTGCTAGCAGGGAATTCTCTGCCTGCCTTTCCCCAGTGCTCTGCAAGCTCTCCAGGACAACATAGAATCTGGGGCTCTCTGCTTTCTTTCGTTCTGAACAAGTGTTACAGTTTTCTGCACAAAAGCAATTCTTGCGAAGCAATGTGAACACTTCTGCTTCCCAGGCACAGAGAAGGTGCTAGCAGGGAATTCTCTGCCTGCCTTTCCCCAGTGCTCTGCAAGCTCTCCAGGACAACATAGAATCTGGGGCTCTGTGCTTTCTTTCCTTCTGAACAAGTGTTACTGTTTTCTGCACAAAAGCGATTCTGCGAAGCAATGTGAACACTTCTGCTTCCCAGGCACAGAGAAGGTGCTAGCAGGGAATTCTCTGCCTGCCTTTCCCCAGTGCTCTGCAAGCTCTCCAGGACAACATAGAATCTGGGGCTCTGTGCTTTCTTTCGTTCTGAACAAGTATTACTGTTTTCTGCACAAAAGCGATTCTGCGAAGCAGTGTGAACAGGCACAGAGAAGGTGCTATCAGGGAATTCTCTGCCTGCCTTTCCCCAGTGCTCTGCAAGCTCTCCAGGACAACATAAAATCTGGGGCTCTGTGCTTTCTTTCCTTCTGAACAAGTGTTACTGTTTTCTGCACAAAAGCGATTCTGCGAAGCAATGTGAACACTTCTGCTTCCCAGGCACAGAGAAGGTGCTAGCAGGGAATTCTCTGCCTGCCTTTCCCCAGTGCTCTGCAAGCTCTCCAGGACAACATAAAATCTGGGGCTCTGTGCTTTCTTTCGTTCTGAACAAGTGTTACTGTTTTCTGCACAAAAGCGATTCTGCGAAGCAATGTGAACAGGCACAGAGAAGGTGCTAGCAAGGAATTCTCTGCCTGCCTTTCCCCAGTGCTCTGCAAGCTCTCCAGGACAACATAAAATCTGGGGCTCTGTGCTTTCTTTCCTTCTGAACAAGTGTTACTGTTTTCTGCACAAAAGCGATTCTGCGAAGCAATGTGAACACTTCTGCTTCCCAGGCACAGAGAAGGTACTAGCAAGGAATTCTCTGCCTGCCTTTCCCCAGTGCTCTGCAAGCTCTCCAGGACAACATAAAATCTGGGGCTCTGTGCTTTCTTTCGTTCTGAACAAGTGTTACTGTTTTCTGAACAAAAGTGATTCTGCGAAGCAATGTGAACAGGCACAGAGAAGGTGCTAGCAGGGAATTCTCTGCCTGCCTTTCCCCAGTGCTCTGCAAGCTCTCCAGGACAACATAAAATCTGGGGCTCTGTGCTTTCTTTCCTTCTGAACAAGTGTTACTGTTTTCTGCACAAAAGCGATTCTTGCGAAGCAATGTGAACACTTCTGCTTCCCAGGCACAGAGAAGGTGCTAGCAGGGAATTCTCTGCCTGCCTTTCCCCAGTGCTCTGCAAGCTCTCCAGGACAACATAAAATCTGGGGTTCTGTGCTTTCTTTCCTTCTGAACAAGTGTTACTGTTTTCTGCACAAAAGCGATTCTGCGAAGCAATGTGAACACTTCTGCTTCCCAGGCACAGAGAAGGTGCTAGCAAGGAATTCTCTGCCTGCCTTTCCCCAGTGCTCTGCAAGCTCTCCAGGACAACATAAAATCTGGGGCTCTGTGCTTTCTTTCGTTCTGAACAAGTGTTACTGTTTTCTGCACAAAAGCGATTCTGCAAAGCAATGTGAACAGGCACAGAGAAGGTGCTAGCAGGGAATTCTCTGCCTGCCTTTCCCCAGTGCTCTGCAAGCTCTCCAGGACAACATAAAATCTGGGGCTCTGTGCTTTCTTTAGTTCTGAACAAGTGTTAGTGTTTTCTGCACAAAAGCGATTCTTGCGAAGCAATGTGAACACTTCTGCTTCCCAGGCACAGAGAAGGTGCTAGCAGGGAATTCTCTGCCTGCCTTTCCCCAGTGCTCTGCAAGCTCTCCAGGACAACATAAAATCTGGGGCTCTGGTCTTTCTTTCCTTCTGAACAAGTGTTAGTGTTTTCTGCACAAAAGCGATTCTTGCGAAGCAATGTGATCACTTCTGCTTCCCAGGCACAGAGAAGGTGCTAGCAGGGAATTCTCTGCCTGCCTTTCCCCAGTGCTCTGCAAGCTCTCCAGGACAACATAGAATCTGGGGCTCTCTGCTTTCTTTCGTTCTGAACAAGTGTTACTGTTTTCTGCACAAAAGCGATTCTTGCGAAGCAATGTGAACACTTCTGCTTCCCAGGCACAGAGAAGGTGCTAGCAGGGAATTCTCTGCCTGCCTTTCCCCAGTGCTCTGCAAGCTCTCCAGGACAACATAGAATCTGGGGCTCTGTGCTTTCTTTCGTTCTGAACAAGTGTTACTGTTTTCTGCACAAAAGCGATTCTGCGAAGCAATGTGAACACTTCTGCTTCCCAGGCACAGAGAAGGTGCTAGCAGGGAATTCTCTGCCTGCCTTTCCCCAGTGCTCTGCAAGCTCTCCAGGACAACATAGAATCTGGGGCTCTGTGCTTTCTTTCGTTCTGAACAAGTATTACTGTTTTCTGCACAAAAGCGATTCTGCGAAGCAGTGTGAACAGGCACAGAGAAGGTGCTATCAGGGAATTCTCTGCCTGCCTTTCCCCAGTGCTCTGCAAGCTCTCCAGGACAACATAGAATCTGGGGCTCTGTGCTTTCTTTCCTTCTGAACAAGTGTTAGTGTTTTCTGCACAAAAGCGATTCTTGCGAAGCAATGTGAACACTTCTGCTTCCCAGGCACAGAGAAGGTGCTAGCAAGGAATTCTCTGCCTGCCTTTCCCCAGTGCTCTGCAAGCTCTCCAGGACAACATAAAATCTGGGGCTCTGTGCTTTCTTTCCTTCTGAACAAGTGTTAGTGTTTTCTGCACAAAAGCGGTTCTTGCGAAGCAATGTGAACACTTCTGCTTCCCAGGCACAGAGAAGGTGCTAGCAGGGAATTCTCTGCCTGCCTTTCCCCAGTGCTCTGCAAGCTCTCCAGGACAACATAAAATCTGGGGCTCTGTGCTTTCTTTCCTTCTGAACAAGTGTTACTGTTTTCTGCACAAAAGCGATTCTGCGAAGCAATGTGAACACCTCTGCTTCCCAGGCAGAGAGAAGGTGCTAGCAAGGAATTCTCTGCCTGCCTTTCCCCAGTGCTCTGCAAGCTCTCCAGGACAACATAAAATCTGGGGCTCTGTGCTTTCTTTCGTTCTGAACAAGTGTTACTGTTTTCTGCACAAAAGCGATTCTGCAAAGCAATGTGAACAGGCACAGAGAAGGTGCTAGCAGGGAATTCTCTGCCTGCCTTTCCCCAGTGCTCTGCAAGCTCTCCAGGACAACATAAAATCTGGGGCTCTGTGCTTTCTTTCCTTCTGAACAAGTGTTACTGTTTTCTGCACAAAAGCGATTCTGCGAAGCAATGTGAACACTTCTGCTTCCCAGGCACAGAGAAGGTGCTAGCAGGGAATTCTCTGCCTGCCTTTCCCCAGTGCTCTGCAAGCTCTCCAGGACAACATAAAATCTGGGGCTCTGGTCTTTCTTTCCTTCTGAACAAGTGTTAGAGTTTTCTGCACAAAAGCGATTCTTGCGAAGCAATGTGATCACTTCTGCTTCCCAGGCACAGAGAAGGTGCTAGCAGGGAATTCTCTGCCTGCCTTTCCCCAGTGCTCTGCAAGCTCTCCAGGACAACATAGAATCTGGGGCTCTCTGCTTTCTTTCGTTCTGAACAAGTGTTACAGTTTTCTGCACAAAAGCAATTCTTGCGAAGCAATGTGAACACTTCTGCTTCCCAGGCACAGAGAAGGTGCTAGCAGGGAATTCTCTGCCTGCCTTTCCCCAGTGCTCTGCAAGCTCTCCAGGACAACATAGAATCTGGGGCTCTGTGCTTTCTTTCCTTCTGAACAAGTGTTACTGTTTTCTGCACAAAAGCGATTCTGCGAAGCAATGTGAACACTTCTGCTTCCCAGGCACAGAGAAGGTGCTAGCAGGGAATTCTCTGCCTGCCTTTCCCCAGTGCTCTGCAAGCTCTCCAGGACAACATAGAATCTGGGGCTCTGTGCTTTCTTTCGTTCTGAACAAGTATTACTGTTTTCTGCACAAAAGCGATTCTGCGAAGCAGTGTGAACAGGCACAGAGAAGGTGCTATCAGGGAATTCTCTGCCTGCCTTTCCCCAGTGCTCTGCAAGCTCTCCAGGACAACATAGAATCTGGGGCTCTGTGCTTTCTTTAGTTCTGAACAAGTGTTAGTGTTTTCTGCACAAAAGCGATTCTTGCGAAGCAATGTGAACACTTCTGCTTCCCAGGCACAGAGAAGGTGCTAGCAAGGAATTCTCTGCCTGCCTTTCCCCAGTGCTCTGCAAGCTCTCCAGGACAACATAGAATCTGGGGCTCTGTGCTTTCTTTCGTTCTGAACAAGTGTTACTGT
Organism: Strix aluco; assembly: GCF_031877795.1. Taxonomy (NCBI): domain Eukaryota; kingdom Metazoa; phylum Chordata; class Aves; order Strigiformes; family Strigidae; genus Strix; species Strix aluco. The sequence continues at coordinate 99,250 of NW_027436609.1, read as the reverse complement.
TTTCTGCACAAAAGCGATTCTGCGAAGCAATGTGAACAGGCACAGAGAAGGTGCTAGCAAGGAATTCTCTGCCTGCCTTTCCCCAGTGCTCTGCAAGCTCTCCAGGACAACATAAAATCTGGGGCTCTGTGCTTTCTTTCCTTCTGAACAAGTGTTACTGTTTTCTGCACAAAAGCGATTCTTGCGAAGCAATGTGAACAGGCACAGAGAAGGTGCTATCAGGGAATTCTCTGCCTGCCTTTCCCCAGTGCTCTGCAAGCTCTCCAGGACAACATAGAATCTGGGGCTCTGTGCTTTCTTTCCTTCTGAACAAGTGTTACTGTTTTCTGCACAAAAGCGATTCTTGCGAAGCAATGTGAACACTTCTGCTTCCCAGGCACAGAGAAGGTGCTAGCAGGGAATTCTCTGCCTGCCTTTCCCCAGTGCTCTGCAAGCTCTCCAGGACAACATAGAATCTGGGGCTCTGTGCTTTCTTTCCTTCTGAACAAGTGTTACTGTTTTCTGCACAAAAGCGATTCTGCGAAGCAATGTGAACAGGCACAGAGAAGGTGCTAGCAAGGAATTCTCTGCCTGCCTTTCCCCAGTGCTCTGCAAGCTCTCCAGGACAACATAAAATCTGGGGCTCTGTGCTTTCTTTCCTTCTGAACAAGTGTTACTGTTTTCTGCACAAAAGCGATTCTGCGAAGCAATGTGAACACTTCTGCTTCCCAGGCACAGAGAAGGTACTAGCAAGGAATTCTCTGCCTGCCTTTCCCCAGTGCTCTGCAAGCTCTCCAGGACAACAGCAAATCTGGGGCTCTGTGCTTTCTTTCGTTCTGAACAAGTGTTACTGTTTTCTGCACAAAAGCGATTCTTGCGAAGCAATGTGAACAGGCACAGAGAAGGTGCTAGCAAGGAATTCTCTGCCTGCCTTTCCCCAGTGCTCTGCAAGCTCTCCAGGACAACATAAAATCTGGGGCTCTGTGCTTTCTTTCCTTCTGAACAAGTGTTACTGTTTTCTGCACAAAAGCGATTCTGCGAAGCAATGTGAACACTTCTGCTTCCCAGGCACAGAGAAGGTGCTAGCAAGGAATTCTCTGCCTGCCTTTCCCCAGTGCTCTGCAAGCTCTCCAGGACAACATAAAATCTGGGGCTCTGTGCTTTCTTTCGTTCTGAACAAGTGTTACTGTTTTCTGAACAAAAGCGATTCTTGCGAAGCAATGTGAACACTTCTGCTTCCCAGGCACAGAGAAGGTGCTAGCAGGGAATTCTCTGCCTGCCTTTCCCCAGTGCTCTGCAAGCTCTCCAGGACAACATAGAATCTGGGGCTCTCTGCTTTCTTTCGTTCTGAACAAGTGTTACTGTTTTCTGCACAAAAGCGATTCTTGCGAAGCAATGTGAACACTTCTGCTTCCCAGGCACAGAGAAGGTGCTAGCAGGGAATTCTCTGCCTGCCTTTCCCCAGTGCTCTGCAAGCTCTCCAGGACAACATAGAATCTGGGGCTCTGTGCTTTCTTTCCTTCTGAACAAGTGTTACTGTTTTCTGCACAAAAGCGATTCTGCGAAGCAATGTGAACACTTCTGCTTCCCAGGCACAGAGAAGGTGCTAGCAAGGAATTCTCTGCCTGCCTTTCCCCAGTGCTCTGCAAGCTCTCCAGGACAACATAAAATCTGGGGCTCTGTGCTTTCTTTCGTTCTGAACAAGTGTTACTGTTTTCTGCACAAAAGCGATTCTGCGAAGCAATGTGAACAGGCACAGAGAAGGTGCTATCAGGGAATTCTCTGCCTGCCTTTCCCCAGTGCTCTGCAAGCTCTCCAGGACAACATAAAATCTGGGGCTCTGTGCTTTCTTTCCTTCTGAACAAGTGTTAGTGTTTTCTGCACAAAAGCGATTCTTGCGAAGCAATGTGAACACTTCTGCTTCCCAGGCACAGAGAAGGTGCTAGCAAGGAATTCTCTGCCTGCCTTTCCCCAGTGCTCTGCAAGCTCTCCAGGACAACAGCAAATCTGGGGCTCTGTGCTTTCTTTCGTTCTGAACAAGTGTTACTGTTTTCTGCACAAAAGCGATTCTGCGAAGCAATGTGAACAGGCACAGAGAAGGTGCTAGCAGGGAATTCTCTGCCTGCCTTTCCCCAGTGCTCTGCAAGCTCTCCAGGACAACATAAAATCTGGGGCTCTGTGCTTTCTTTCCTTCTGAACAAGTGTTACTGTTTTCTGCACAAAAGCGATTCTTGCGAAGCAATGTGAACACTTCTGCTTCCCAGGCACAGAGAAGGTGCTAGCAGGGAATTCTCTGCCTGCCTTTCCCCAGTGCTCTGCAAGCTCTCCAGGACAACATAAAATCTGGGGCTCTGTGCTTTCTTTCCTTCTGAACAAGTGTTAGTGTTTTCTGCACAAAAGCGATTCTTGCGAAGCAATGTGATCACTTCTGCTTCCCAGGCACAGAGAAGGTGCTAGCAGGGAATTCTCTGCCTGCCTTTCCCCAGTGCTCTGCAAGCTCTCCAGGACAACAGCAAATCTGGGGCTCTGTGCTTTCTTTCGTTCTGAACAAGTGTTACTGTTTTCTGCACAAAAGCGATTCTGCGAAGCAATGTGAACAGGCACAGAGAAGGTGCTAGCAAGGAATTCTCTGCCTGCCTTTCCCCAGTGCTCTGCAAGCTCTCCAGGACAACATAGAATCTGGGGCTCTGTGCTTTCTTTCCTTCTGAACAAGTGTTACTGTTTTCTGCACAAAAGCGATTCTTGCGAAGCAATGTGAACACTTCTGTTTCCCAGGCACAGAGAAGGTGCTAGCAGGGAATTCTCTGCCTGCCTTTCCCCAGTGCTCTGCAAGCTCTCCAGGACAACATAAAATCTGGGGCTCTGTGCTTTCTTTCGTTCTGAACAAGTGTTACTGTTTTCTGCACAAAAGCGATTCTTGCGAAGCAATGTGAACACTTCTGCTTCCCAGGCACAGAGAAGGTGCTAGCAGGGAATTCTCTGCCTGCCTTTCCCCAGTGCTCTGCAAGCTCTCCAGGACAACATAAAATCTGGGGCTCTGTGCTTTCTTTAGTTCTGAACAAGTGTTAGTGTTTTCTGCACAAAAGCGATTCTGCGAAGCAATGTGAACACTTCTGCTTCCCAGGCACAGAGAAGGTGCTAGCAGGGAATTCTCTGCCTGCCTTTCCCCAGTGCTCTGCAAGCTCTCCAGGACAACATAGAATCTGGGGCTCTGTGCTTTCTTTCCTTCTGAACAAGTGTTACTGTTTTCTGCACAAAAGCGATTCTGCGAAGCAATGTGAACAGGCACAGAGAAGGTGCTATCAGGGAATTCTCTGCCTGCCTTTCCCCAGTGCTCTGCAAGCTCTCCAGGACAACATAAAATCTGGGGCTCTGTGCTTTCATTCCTTCTGAACAAGTGTTAGTGTTTTCTGCACAAAAGCGATTCTTGCGAAGCAATGTGAACACTTCTGCTTCCCAGGCACAGAGAAGGTGCTAGCAGGGAATTCTCTGCCTGCCTTTCCCCAGTGCTCTGCAAGCTCTCCAGGACAACATAGAGTCTGGGGCTCTGTGCTTTCTTTCGTTCTGAACAAGTGTTACTGTTTTCTGCACAAAAGCGATTCTTGCGAAGCAATGTGAACAGGCACAGAGAAGGTGCTAGCAGGGAATTCTCTGCCTGCCTTTCCCCAGTGCTCTGCAAGCTCTCCAGGACAACATAAAATCTGGGGCTCTGTGCTTTCTTTCCTTCTGAACAAGTGTTAGTGTTTTCTGCACAAAAGCGATTCTTGCGAAGCAATGTGAACAATTCTGCTTCCCAGGCACAGAGAAGGTGCTAGCAGGGAATTCTCTGCCTGCCTTTCCCCAGTGCTCTGCAAGCTCTCCAGGACAACAGCAAATCTGGGGCTCTGTGCTTTCTTTCCTTCTGAACAAGTGTTACTGTTTTCTGCACAAAAGCGATTCTGCGAAGCAATGTGAACAGGCACAGAGAAGGTGCTAGCAGGGAATTCTCTGCCTGCCTTTCCCCAGTGCTCTGCAAGCTCTCCAGGACAACATAAAATCTGGGGCTCTGTGCTTTCTTTCCTTCTGGACAAGTGTTAGTGTTTTCTGCACAAAAGCGATTCTTGCGAAGCAATGTGAACACTTGTGCTTCCCAGGCACAGAGAAGGTGCTAGCAGGGAATTCTCTGCCTGCCTTTCCCCAGTGCTCTGCAAGCTCTCCAGGACAACATAGAATCTGGGGCTCTGTGCTTTCTTTCGTTCTGAACAAGTGTTACTGTTTTCTGCACAAAAGCGATTCTGCGAAGCAATGTGATCACTTCTGCTTCCCAGGCACAGAGAAGGTGCTAGCAAGGAATTCTCTGCCTGCCTTTCCCCAGTGCTCTGCAAGCTCTCCAGGACAACATAGAATCTGGGGCTCTGTGCTTTCTTTCCTTCTGAACAAGTGTTACTGTTTTCTGAACAAAAGCGATTCTTGCGAAGCAATGTGAACAGGCACAGAGAAGGTGCTAGCAGGGAATTCTCTGCCTGCCTTTCCCCAGTGCTCTGCAAGCTCTCCAGGACAACATAAAATCTGGGGCTCTGTGCTTTCTTTCCTTCTGAACAAGTGTTAGTGTTTTCTGCACAAAAGCGATTCTTGCGAAGCAATGTGAACACTTCTGCTTCCCAGGCACAGAGAAGGTGCTAGCAGGGAATTCTCTGCCTGCCTTTCCCCAGTGCTCTGCAAGCTCTCCAGGACAACATAGAATCTGGGGCTCTGTGCTTTCTTTCCTTCTGAACAAGTGTTACTGTTTTCTGCACAAAAGCGATTCTGCGAAGCAATGTGAACAGGCACAGAGAAGGTGCTAGCAGGGAATTCTCTGCCTGCCTTTCCCCAGTGCTCTGCAAGCTCTCCAGGACAACATAAAATCTGGGGCTCTGTGCTTTCTTTCCTTCTGAACAAGTGTTACTGTTTTCTGCACAAAAGCGATTCTGCGAAGCAATGTGAACACTTCTGCTTCCCAGGCACAGAGAAGGTGCTAGCAAGGAATTCTCTGCCTGCCTTTCCCCAGTGCTCTGCAAGCTCTCCAGGACAACATAAAATCTGGGGCTCTGTGCTTTCTTTCGTTCTGAACAAGTGTTACTGTTTTCTGCACAAAAGCGATTCTGCGAAGCAATGTGAACAGGCACAGAGAAGGTGCTAGCAGGGAATTCTCTGCCTGCCTTTCCCCAGTGCTCTGCAAGCTCTCCAGGACAACAGCAAATCTGGGGCTCTGTGCTTTCTTTCCTTCTGAACAAGTGTTACTGTTTTCTGCACAAAAGCGATTCTGCGAAGCAATGTGAACAGGCACAGAGAAGGTGCTAGCAGGGAATTCTCTGCCTGCCTTTCCCCAGTGCTCTGCAAGCTCTCCAGGACAACATAAAATCTGGGGCTCTGTGCTTTCTTTCCTTCTGAACAAGTGTTACTGTTTTCTGCACAAAAGCGATTCTGCGAAGCAATGTGAACAGGCACAGAGAAGGTGCTAGCAGGGAATTCTCTGCCTGCCTTTCCCCAGTGCTCTGCAAGCTCTCCAGGACAACATAGAATCTGGGGCTCTGTGCTTTCTTTCCTTCTGAACAAGTGTTACTGTTTTCTGCACAAAAGCGATTCTTGCGAAGCAATGTGAACACTTCTGCTTCCCAGGCACAGAGAAGGTGCTAGCAGGGAATTCTCTGCCTGCCTTTCCCCAGTGCTCTGCAAGCTCTCCAGGACAACATAGAATCTGGGGCTCTGTGCTTTCTTTCCTTCTGAACAAGTGTTACTGTTTTCTGCACAAAAGCGATTCTGCGAAGCAATGTGAACACTTCTGCTTCCCAGGCACAGAGAAGGTGCTAGCAAGGAATTCTCTGCCTGCCTTTCCCCAGTGCTCTGCAAGCTCTCCAGGACAACATAGAATCTGGGGCTCTGTGCTTTCTTTCCTTCTGAACAAGTGTTACTGTTTTCTGCACAAAAGCGATTCTTGCGAAGCAATGTGAACAGGCACAGAGAAGGTGCTAGCAGGGAATTCTCTGCCTGCCTTTCCCCAGTGCTCTGCAAGCTCTCCAGGACAACATAAAATCTGGGGCTCTGTGCTTTCTTTCCTTCTGAACAAGTGTTACTGTTTTCTGCACAAAAGCGATTCTTGCGAAGCAATGTGAACACTTCTGCTTCCCAGGCACAGAGAAGGTGCTAGCAGGGAATTCTCTGCCTGCCTTTCCCCAGTGCTCTGCAAGCTCTCCAGGACAACATAGAATCTGGGGCTCTGTGCTTTCTTTCCTTCTGAACAAGTGTTACTGTTTTCTGCACAAAAGCGATTCTGCGAAGCAATGTGAACAGGCACAGAGAAGGTGCTAGCAGGGAATTCTCTGCCTGCCTTTCCCCAGTGCTCTGCAAGCTCTCCAGGACAACATAAAATCTGGGGCTCTGTGCTTTCTTTCCTTCTGAACAAGTGTTACTGTTTTCTGCACAAAAGCGATTCTTGCGAAGCAATGTGAACACTTCTGCTTCCCAGGCACAGAGAAGGTGCTAGCAGGGAATTCTCTGCCTGCCTTTCCCCAGTGCTCTGCAAGCTCTCCAGGACAACATAGAATCTGGGGCTCTGTGCTTTCTTTCGTTCTGAACAAGTGTTACTGTTTTCTGCACAAAAGCGATTCTGCGAAGCAATGTGAACACTTCTGCTTCCCAGGCACAGAGAAGGTGCTAGCAGGGAATTCTCTGCCTGCCTTTCCCCAGTGCTCTGCAAGCTCTCCAGGACAACAGCAAATCTGGGGCTCTGTGCTTTCTTTCCTTCTGAACAAGTGTTACTGTTTTCTGCACAAAAGCGATTCTGCGAAGCAATGTGAACAGGCACAGAGAAGGTGCTAGCAAGGAATTCTCTGCCTGCCTTTCCCCAGTGCTCTGCAAGCTCTCCAGGACAACATAAAATCTGGGGCTCTGTGCTTTCTTTCGTTCTGAACAAGTGTTACTGTTTTCTGCACAAAAGCGATTCTGCGAAGCAATGTGAACACTTCTGCTTCCCAGGCACAGAGAAGGTGCTAGCAGGGAATTCTCTGCCTGCCTTTCCTCAGTGCTCTGCAAGCTCTCCAGGACAACATAAAATCTGGGGCTCTGTGCTTTCTTTAGTTCTGAACAAGTGTTAGTGTTTTCTGCACAAAAGCGATTCTTGCGAAGCAATGTGAACACTTCTGCTTCCCAGGCACAGAGAAGGTGCTAGCAGGGAATTCTCTGCCTGCCTTTCCCCAGTGCTCTGCAAGCTCTCCAGGACAACATAGAATCTGGGGCTCTGTGCTTTCTTTCCTTCTGAACAAGTGTTACTGTTTTCTGCACAAAAGCGATTCTGCGAAGCAATGTGAACACTTCTGCTTCCCAGGCACAGAGAAGGTGCTAGCAGGGAATTCTCTGCCTGCCTTTCCCCAGTGCTCTGCAAGCTCTCCAGGACAACATAAAATCTGGGGCTCTGTGCTTTCTTTCCTTCTGAACAAGTGTTACTGTTTTCTGCACAAAAGCGATTCTTGCGAAGCAATGTGATCACTTCTGCTTCCCAGGCACAGAGAAGGTGCTAGCAGGGAATTCTCTGCCTGCCTTTCCCCAGTGCTCTGCAAGCTCTCCAGGACAACAGCAAATCTGGGGCTCTGTGCTTTCTTTCGTTCTGAACAAGTGTTACTGTTTTCTGCACAAAAGCGATTCTGCGAAGCAATGTGAACAGGCACAGAGAAGGTGCTAGCAAGGAATTCTCTGCCTGCCTTTCCCCAGTGCTCTGCAAGCTCTCCAGGACAACATAGAATCTGGGGCTCTGTGCTTTCTTTCCTTCTGAACAAGTGTTACTGTTTTCTGCACAAAAGCGATTCTTGCGAAGCAATGTGAACACTTCTGCTTCCCAGGCACAGAGAAGGTGCTAGCAGGGAATTCTCTGCCTGCCTTTCCCCAGTGCTCTGCAAGCTCTCCAGGACAACATAAAATCTGGGGCTCTGTGCTTTCTTTCGTTCTGAACAAGTGTTACTGTTTTCTGCACAAAAGCGATTCTGCGAAGCAATGTGAACACTTCTGCTTCCCAGGCACAGAGAAGGTGCTAGCAGGGAATTCTCTGCCTGCCTTTCCCCAGTGCTCTGCAAGCTCTCCAGGACAACATAGAATCTGGGGCTCTGTGCTTTCTTTAGTTCTGAACAAGTGTTAGTGTTTTCTGCACAAAAGCGATTCTTGCGAAGCAATGTGAACACTTGTGCTTCCCAGGCACAGAGAAGGTGCTAGCAGGGAATTCTCTGCCTGCCTTTCCCCAGTGCTCTGCAAGCTCTCCAGGACAACATAGAATCTGGGGCTCTGTGCTTTCTTTCCTTCTGAACAAGTGTTACTGTTTTCTGCACAAAAGCGATTCTGCGAAGCAATATGAACACTTCTGCTTCCCAGGCACAGAGAAGGTGCTAGCAAGGAATTCTCTGCCTGCCTTTCCCCAGTGCTCTGCAAGCTCTCCAGGACAACATAGAATCTGGGGCTCTGTGCTTTCTTTCCTTCTGAACAAGCGTTACTGTTTTCTGCACAAAAGCGATTCTTGCGAAGCAATGTGAACAGGCACAGAGAAGGTGCTAGCAGGGAATTCTCTGCCTGCCTTTCCCCAGTGCTCTGTAAGCTCTCCAGGACAACATAGAATCTGGGGCTCTGTGCTTTCTTTCCTTCTGAACAAGTGTTAGTGTTTTCTGCACAAAAGCGATTCTGCGAAGCAATGTGAACACTTCTGCTTCCCAGGCACAGAGAAGGTGCTAGCAAGGAATTCTCTGCCTGCCTTTCCCCAGTGCTCTGCAAGCTCTCCAGGACAACATAAAATCTGGGGCTCTGTGCTTTCTTTCGTTCTGAACAAGTGTTACTGTTTTCTGCACAAAAGCGATTCTGCGAAGCAATGTGAACAGGCACAGAGAAGGTGCTAGCAGGGAATTCTCTGCCTGCCTTTCCCCAGTGCTCTGCAAGCTCTCCAGGACAACATAGAATCTGGGGCTCTGTGCTTTCTTTCCTTCTGAACAAGTGTTAGTGTTTTCTGCACAAAAGCGATTCTTGCGAAGCAATGTGAACACTTCTGCTTCCCAGGCACATAGAAGGTGCTAGCAGGGAATTCTCTGCCTGCCTTTCCCCAGTGCTCTGCAAGCTCTCCAGGACAACATAGAATCTGGGGCTCTGTGCTTTCTTTCGTTCTGAACAAGTGTTACTGTTTTCTGCACAAAAGCGATTCTGCGAAGCAATGTGAACACTTCTGCTTCCCAGGCACAGAGAAGGTGCTAGCAAGGAATTCTCTGCCTGCCTTTCCCCAGTGCTCTGCAAGCTCTCCAGGACAACAGCAAATCTGGGGCTCTGTGCTTTCTTTCCTTCTGAACAAGTGTTACTGTTTTCTGCACAAAAGCGATTCTGCGAAGCAATGTGAACAGGCACAGAGAAGGTGCTAGCAAGGAATTCTCTGCCTGCCTTTCCCCAGTGCTCTGCAAGCTCTCCAGGACAACATAGAATCTGGGGCTCTGTGCTTTCTTTCCTTCTGAACAAGTGTTACTGTTTTCTGCACAAAAGCGATTCTTGCGAAGCAATGTGAACACTTCTGCTTCCCAGGCACAGAGAAGGTGCTAGCAGGGAATTCTCTGCCTGCCTTTCCCCAGTGCTCTGCAAGCTCTCCAGGACAACATAAAATCTGGGGCTCTGTGCTTTCTTTCGTTCTGAACAAGTGTTACTGTTTTCTGCACAAAAGCGATTCTGCGAAGCAATGTGAACACTTCTGCTTCCCAGGCACAGAGAAGGTGCTAGCAGGGAATTCTCTGCCTGCCTTTCCTCAGTGCTCTGCAAGCTCTCCAGGACAACATAAAATCTGGGGCTCTGTGCTTTCTTTAGTTCTGAACAAGTGTTAGTGTTTTCTGCACAAAAGCGATTCTTGCGAAGCAATGTGAACACTTTTGCTTCCCAGGCACAGAGAAGGTGCTAGCAGGGAATTCTCTGCCTGCCTTTCCCCAGTGCTCTGCAAGCTCTCCAGGACAACATAAAATCTGGGGCTCTGTGCTTTCTTTCCTTCTGAACAAGTGTTACTGTTTTCTGCACAAAAGCGATTCTGCGAAGCAATGTGAACACTTCTGCTTCCCAGGCACAGAGAAGGTGCTAGCAAGGAATTCTCTGCCTGCCTTTCCCCAGTGCTCTGCAAGCTCTCCAGGACAACATAGAATCTGGGGCTCTGTGCTTTCTTTCCTTCTGAACAAGTGTTACTGTTTTCTGCACAAAAGCGATTCTTGCGAAGCAATGTGAACAGGCACAGAGAAGGTGCTAGCAGGGAATTCTCTGCCTGCCTTTCCCCAGTGCTCTGCAAGCTCTCCAGGACAACATAAAATCTGGGGCTCTGTGCTTTCTTTCCTTCTGAACAAGTGTTACTGTTTTCTGCACAAAAGCGATTCTTGCGAAGCAATGTGAACACTTCTGCTTCCCAGGCACAGAGAAGGTGCTAGCAGGGAATTCTCTGCCTGCCTTTCCCCAGTGCTCTGCAAGCTCTCCAGGACAACATAAAATCTGGGGCTCTGTGCTTTCTTTCCTTCTGAACAAGTGTTAGTGTTTTCTGCACAAAAGCGATTCTTGCGAAGCAATGTGATCACTTCTGCTTCCCAGGCACAGAGAAGGTGCTAGCAGGGAATTCTCTGCCTGCCTTTCCCCAGTGCTCTGCAAGCTCTCCAGGACAACAGCAAATCTGGGGCTCTGTGCTTTCTTTCGTTCTGAACAAGTGTTACTGTTTTCTGCACAAAAGCGATTCTGCGAAGCAATGTGAACACTTCTGCTTCCCAGGCACAGAGAAGGTGCTAGCAGGGAATTCTCTGCCTGCCTTTCCCCAGTGCTCTGCAAGCTCTCCAGGACAACATAGAATCTGGGGCTCTGTGCTTTCTTTAGTTCTGAACAAGTGTTAGTGTTTTCTGCACAAAAGCGATTCTTGCGAAGCAATGTGAACACTTGTGCTTCCCAGGCACAGAGAAGGTGCTAGCAGGGAATTCTCTGCCTGCCTTTCCCCAGTGCTCTGCAAGCTCTCCAGGACAACATAAAATCTGGGGCTCTGTGCTTTCTTTCCTTCTGAACAAGTGTTACTGTTTTCTGCACAAAAGCGATTCTGCGAAGCAATGTGAACACTTCTGCTTCCCAGGCACAGAGAAGGTGCTAGCAAGGAATTCTCTGCCTGCCTTTCCCCAGTGCTCTGCAAGCTCTCCAGGACAACATAGAATCTGGGGCTCTGTGCTTTCTTTCCTTCTGAACAAGTGTTACTGTTTTCTGCACAAAAGCGATTCTTGCGAAGCAATGTGAACAGGCACAGAGAAGGTGCTAGCAGGGAATTCTCTGCCTGCCTTTCCCCAGTGCTCTGTAAGCTCTCCAGGACAACATAAAATCTGGGGCTCTGTGCTTTCTTTCCTTCTGAACAAGTGTTAGTGTTTTCTGCACAAAAGCGATTCTGCGAAGCAATGTGAACACTTCTGCTTCCCAGGCACAGAGAAGGTGCTAGCAAGGAATTCTCTGCCTGCCTTTCCCCAGTGCTCTGCAAGCTCTCCAGGACAACATAAAATCTGGGGCTCTGTGCTTTCTTTCCTTCTGAACAAGTGTTACTGTTTTCTGCACAAAAGCGATTCTGCGAAGCAATGTGAACAGGCACAGAGAAGGTGCTAGCAGGGAATTCTCTGCCTGCCTTTCCCCAGTGCTCTGCAAGCTCTCCAGGACAACATAGAATCTGGGGCTCTGTGCTTTCTTTCCTTCTGAACAAGTGTTAGTGTTTTCTGCACAAAAGCGATTCTTGCGAAGCAATGTGAACACTTCTGCTTCCCAGGCACAGAGAAGGTGCTAGCAGGGAATTCTCTGCCTGCCTTTCCCCAGTGCTCTGCAAGCTCTCCAGGACAACATAGAATCTGGGGCTCTGTGCTTTCTTTCGTTCTGAACAAGTGTTACTGTTTTCTGCACAAAAGCGATTCTGCGAAGCAATGTGAACACTTCTGCTTCCCAGGCACAGAGAAGGTGCTAGCAAGGAATTCTCTGCCTGCCTTTCCCCAGTGCTCTGCAAGCTCTCCAGGACAACAGCAAATCTGGGGCTCTGTGCTTTCTTTCCTTCTGAACAAGTGTTACTGTTTTCTGCACAAAAGCGATTCTGCGAAGCAATGTGAACAGGCACAGAGAAGGTGCTAGCAAGGAATTCTCTGCCTGCCTTTCCCCAGTGCTCTGCAAGCTCTCCAGGACAACATAAAATCTGGGGCTCTGTGCTTTCTTTCCTTCTGAACAAGTGTTACTGTTTTCTGCACAAAAGCGATTCTGCGAAGCAATGTGAACACTTCTGCTTCCCAGGCACAGAGAAGGTGCTAGCAAGGAATTCTCTGCCTGCCTTTCCCCAGTGCTCTGCAAGCTCTCCAGGACAACATAAAATCTGGGGCTCTGTGCTTTCTTTCGTTCTGAACAAGTGTTACTGTTTTCTGCACAAAAGCGATTCTGCGAAGCAATGTGAACAGGCACAGAGAAGGTGCTAGCAGGGAATTCTCTGCCTGCCTTTCCCCAGTGCTCTGCAAGCTCTCCAGGACAACATAGAATCTGGGGCTCTGTGCTTTCTTTCCTTCTGAACAAGTGTTAGTGTTTTCTGCACAAAAGCGATTCTTGCGAAGCAATGTGAACACTAGTGCTTCCCAGGCACAGAGAAGGTGCTAGCAGGGAATTCTCTGCCTGCCTTTCCCCAGTGCTCTGCAAGCTCTCCAGGACAACATAGAATCTGGGGCTCTGTGCTTTCTTTCGTTCTGAACAAGTGTTACTGTTTTCTGCACAAAAGCGATTCTGCGAAGCAATGTGAACACTTCTGCTTCCCAGGCACACAGAAGGTGCTAGCAGGGAATTCTCTGCCTGCCTTTCCCCAGTGCTCTGCAAGCTCTCCAGGACAACATAGAATCTGGGGCTCTGTGCTTTCTTTCCTTCTGAACAAGTGTTACTGTTTTCTGCACAAAAGCGATTCTGCGAAGCAATGTGAACAGGCACAGAGAAGGTGCTAGCAGGGAATTCTCTGCCTGCCTTTCCCCAGTGCTCTGCAAGCTCTCCAGGACAACATAAAATCTGGGGCTCTGTGCTTTCTTTCCTTCTGAACAAGTGTTACTGTTTTCTGCACAAAAGCGATTCTTGCGAAGCAATGTGAACACTTCTGCTTCCCAGGCACAGAGAAGGTGCTAGCAGGGAATTCTCTGCCTGCCTTTCCCCAGTGCTCTGCAAGCTCTCCAGGACAACATAGAATCTGGGGCTCTGTGCTTTCTTTCGTGCTGAAGAAGTGTTACTGTTTTCTGCACAAAAGCGATTCTGCGAAGCAATGTGAACACTTCTGCTTCCCAGGCACAGAGAAGGTGCTAGCAAGGAATTACTGCCTGCCTTTCCCCAGTGCTCTGCAAGCTCTCCAGGACAACAGCAAATCTGGGGCTCTGTGCTTTCTTTCCTTCTGAACAAGTGTTACTGTTTTCTGCACAAAAGCGATTCTGCAAAGCAATGTGAACAGGCACAGAGAAGGTGCTAGCAAGGAATTCTCTGCCTGCCTTTCCCCAGTGCTCTGCAAGCTCTCCAGGACAACATAGAATCTGGGGCTCTGTGCTTTCTTTCCTTCTGAACAAGTGTTACTGTTTTCTGCACAAAAGCGATTCTTGCGAAGCAATGTGAACACTTCTGCTTCCCAGGCACAGAGAAGGTGCTAGCAGGGAATTCTCTGCCTGCCTTTCCCCAGTGCTCTGCAAGCTCTCCAGGACAACATAAAATCTGGGGCTCTGTGCTTTCTTTCGTTCTGAACAAGTGTTGCTGTTTTCTGCACAAAAGCGATTCTGCGAAGCAATGTGAACACTTCTGCTTCCCAGGCACAGAGAAGGTGCTAGCAGGGAATTCTCTGCCTGCCTTTCCCCAGTGCTCTGCAAGCTCTCCAGGACAACATAAAATCTGGGGCTCTGTGCTTTCTTTCGTTCTGAACAAGTGTTACTGTTTTCTGCACAAAAGCGATTCTGCAAAGCAATGTGAACAGGCACAGAGAAGGTGCTAGCAAGGAATTCTCTGCCTGCCTTTCCCCAGTGCTCTGCAAGCTCTCCAGGACAACATAAAATCTGGGGCTCTGTGCTTTCTTTCCTTCTGAACAAGTGTTACTGTTTTCTGCACAAAAGCGATTCTGCGAAGCAATGTGAACACTTCTGCTTCCCAGGCACAGAGAAGGTACTAGCAAGGAATTCTCTGCCTGCCTTTCCCCAGTGCTCTGCAAGCTCTCCAGGACAACATAAAATCTGGGGCTCTGTGCTTTCTTTCGTTCTGAACAAGTGTTACTGTTTTCTGAACAAAAGTGATTCTGCGAAGCAATGTGAACAGGCACAGAGAAGGTGCTAGCAGGGAATTCTCTGCCTGCCTTTCCCCAGTGCTCTGCAAGCTCTCCAGGACAACATAAAATCTGGGGCTCTGTGCTTTCTTTCCTTCTGAACAAGTGTTACTGTTTTCTGCACAAAAGCGATTCTTGCGAAGCAATGTGAACACTTCTGCTTCCCAGGCACAGAGAAGGTGCTAGCAGGGAATTCTCTGCCTGCCTTTCCCCAGTGCTCTGCAAGCTCTCCAGGACAACATAGAATCTGGGGCTCTGTGCTTTCTTTCCTTCTGAACAAGTGTTACTGTTTTCTGCACAAAAGCGATTCTGCGAAGCAATGTGAACACTTCTGCTTCCCAGGCACAGAGAAGGTGCTAGCAGGGAATTCTCTGCCTGCCTTTCCCCAGTGCTCTGCAAGCTCTCCAGGACAACATAGAATCTGGGGCTCTGTGCTTTCTTTAGTTCTGAACAAGTGTTAGTGTTTTCTGCACAAAAGCGATTCTTGCGAAGCAATGTGAACACTTGTGCTTCCCAGGCACAGAGAAGGTGCTAGCAGGGAATTCTCTGCCTGCCTTTCCCCAGTGCTCTGCAAGCTCTCCAGGACAACATAGAATCTGGGGCTCTGTGCTTTCTTTCCTTCTGAACAAGTGTTACTGTTTTCTGCACAAAAGCGATTCTGCGAAGCAATGTGAACACTTCTGCTTCCCAGGCACAGAGAAGGTGCTAGCAAGGAATTCTCTGCCTGCCTTTCCCCAGTGCTCTGCAAGCTCTCCAGGACAACATAGAATCTGGGGCTCTGTGCTTTCTTTCCTTCTGAACAAGTGTTACTGTTTTCTGCACAAAAGCGATTCTTGCGAAGCAATGTGAACAGGCACAGAGAAGGTGCTAGCAGGGAATTCTCTGCCTGCCTTTCCCCAGTGCTCTGTAAGCTCTCCAGGACAACATAGAATCTGGGGCTCTGTGCTTTCTTTCCTTCTGAACAAGTGTTAGTGTTTTCTGCACAAAAGCGATTCTGCGAAGCAATGTGAACACTTCTGCTTCCCAGGCACAGAGAAGGTGCTAGCAAGGAATTCTCTGCCTGCCTTTCCCCAGTGCTCTGCAAGCTCTCCAGGACAACATAAAATCTGGGGCTCTGTGCTTTCTTTCGTTCTGAACAAGTATTACTGTTTTCTGCACAAAAGCGATTCTGCGAAGCAATGTGAACAGGCACAGAGAAGGTGCTAGCAGGGAATTCTCTGCCTGCCTTTCCCCAGTGCTCTGCAAGCTCTCCAGGACAACATAGAATCTGGGGCTCTGTGCTTTCTTTCCTTCTGAACAAGTGTTAGTGTTTTCTGCACAAAAGCGATTCTTGCGAAGCAATGTGAACACTTCTGCTTCCCAGGCACATAGAAGGTGCTAGCAGGGAATTCTCTGCCTGCCTTTCCCCAGTGCTCTGCAAGCTCTCCAGGACAACATAGAATCTGGGGCTCTGTGCTTTCTTTCGTTCTGAACAAGTGTTACTGTTTTCTGCACAAAAGCGATTCTGCGAAGCAATGTGAACACTTCTGCTTCCCAGGCACAGAGAAGGTGCTAGCAAGGAATTCTCTGCCTGCCTTTCCCCAGTGCTCTGCAAGCTCTCCAGGACAACAGCAAATCTGGGGCTCTGTGCTTTCTTTCCTTCTGAACAAGTGTTACTGTTTTCTGCACAAAAGCGATTCTGCGAAGCAATGTGAACAGGCACAGAGAAGGTGCTAGCAAGGAATTCTCTGCCTGCCTTTCCCCAGTGCTCTGCAAGCTCTCCAGGACAACATAGAATCTGGGGCTCTGTGCTTTCTTTCCTTCTGAACAAGTGTTACTGTTTTCTGCACAAAAGCGATTCTTGCGAAGCAATGTGAACACTTCTGCTTCCCAGGCACAGAGAAGGTGCTAGCAGGGAATTCTCTGCCTGCCTTTCCCCAGTGCTCTGCAAGCTCTCCAGGACAACATAAAATCTGGGGCTCTGTGCTTTCTTTCGTTCTGAACAAGTGTTACTGTTTTCTGCACAAAAGCGATTCTGCGAAGCAATGTGAACACTTCTGCTTCCCAGGCACAGAGAAGGTGCTAGCAGGGAATTCTCTGCCTGCCTTTCCTCAGTGCTCTGCAAGCTCTCCAGGACAACATAAAATCTGGGGCTCTGTGCTTTCTTTAGTTCTGAACAAGTGTTAGTGTTTTCTGCACAAAAGCGATTCTTGCGAAGCAATGTGAACACTTTTGCTTCCCAGGCACAGAGAAGGTGCTAGCAGGGAATTCTCTGCCTGCCTTTCCCCAGTGCTCTGCAAGCTCTCCAGGACAACATAAAATCTGGGGCTCTGTGCTTTCTTTCCTTCTGAACAAGTGTTACTGTTTTCTGCACAAAAGCGATTCTGCGAAGCAATGTGAACACTTCTGCTTCCCAGGCACAGAGAAGGTGCTAGCAAGGAATTCTCTGCCTGCCTTTCCCCAGTGCTCTGCAAGCTCTCCAGGACAACATAGAATCTGGGGCTCTGTGCTTTCTTTCCTTCTGAACAAGTGTTACTGTTTTCTGCACAAAAGCGATTCTTGCGAAGCAATGTGAACAGGCACAGAGAAGGTGCTAGCAGGGAATTCTCTGCCTGCCTTTCCCCAGTGCTCTGCAAGCTCTCCAGGACAACATAAAATCTGGGGCTCTGTGCTTTCTTTCCTTCTGAACAAGTGTTACTGTTTTCTGCACAAAAGCGATTCTTGCGAAGCAATGTGAACACTTCTGCTTCCCAGGCACAGAGAAGGTGCTAGCAGGGAATTCTCTGCCTGCCTTTCCCCAGTGCTCTGCAAGCTCTCCAGGACAACATAAAATCTGGGGCTCTGTGCTTTCTTTCCTTCTGAACAAGTGTTAGTGTTTTCTGCACAAAAGCGATTCTTGCGAAGCAATGTGATCACTTCTGCTTCCCAGGCACAGAGAAGGTGCTAGCAGGGAATTCTCTGCCTGCCTTTCCCCAGTGCTCTGCAAGCTCTCCAGGACAACAGCAAATCTGGGGCTCTGTGCTTTCTTTCGTTCTGAACAAGTGTTACTGTTTTCTGCACAAAAGCGATTCTGCGAAGCAATGTGAACACTTCTGCTTCCCAGGCACAGAGAAGGTGCTAGCAGGGAATTCTCTGCCTGCCTTTCCCCAGTGCTCTGCAAGCTCTCCAGGACAACATAGAATCTGGGGCTCTGTGCTTTCTTTAGTTCTGAACAAGTGTTAGTGTTTTCTGCACAAAAGCGATTCTTGCGAAGCAATGTGAACACTTGTGCTTCCCAGGCACAGAGAAGGTGCTAGCAGGGAATTCTCTGCCTGCCTTTCCCCAGTGCTCTGCAAGCTCTCCAGGACAACATAAAATCTGGGGCTCTGTGCTTTCTTTCCTTCTGAACAAGTGTTACTGTTTTCTGCACAAAAGCGATTCTGCGAAGCAATGTGAACACTTCTGCTTCCCAGGCACAGAGAAGGTGCTAGCAAGGAATTCTCTGCCTGCCTTTCCCCAGTGCTCTGCAAGCTCTCCAGGACAACATAGAATCTGGGGCTCTGTGCTTTCTTTCCTTCTGAACAAGTGTTACTGTTTTCTGCACAAAAGCGATTCTTGCGAAGCAATGTGAACAGGCACAGAGAAGGTGCTAGCAGGGAATTCTCTGCCTGCCTTTCCCCAGTGCTCTGTAAGCTCTCCAGGACAACATAAAATCTGGGGCTCTGTGCTTTCTTTCCTTCTGAACAAGTGTTAGTGTTTTCTGCACAAAAGCGATTCTGCGAAGCAATGTGAACACTTCTGCTTCCCAGGCACAGAGAAGGTGCTAGCAAGGAATTCTCTGCCTGCCTTTCCCCAGTGCTCTGCAAGCTCTCCAGGACAACATAAAATCTGGGGCTCTGTGCTTTCTTTCCTTCTGAACAAGTGTTACTGTTTTCTGCACAAAAGCGATTCTGCGAAGCAATGTGAACAGGCACAGAGAAGGTGCTAGCAGGGAATTCTCTGCCTGCCTTTCCCCAGTGCTCTGCAAGCTCTCCAGGACAACATAGAATCTGGGGCTCTGTGCTTTCTTTCCTTCTGAACAAGTGTTAGTGTTTTCTGCACAAAAGCGATTCTTGCGAAGCAATGTGATCACTTCTGCTTCCCAGGCACAGAGAAGGTGCTAGCAGGGAATTCTCTGCCTGCCTTTCCCCAGTGCTCTGCAAGCTCTCCAGGACAACATAGAATCTGGGGCTCTGTGCTTTCTTTCGTTCTGAACAAGTGTTACTGTTTTCTGCACAAAAGCGATTCTGCGAAGCAATGTGAACACTTCTGCTTCCCAGGCACAGAGAAGGTGCTAGCAAGGAATTCTCTGCCTGCCTTTCCCCAGTGCTCTGCAAGCTCTCCAGGACAACAGCAAATCTGGGGCTCTGTGCTTTCTTTCCTTCTGAACAAGTGTTACTGTTTTCTGCACAAAAGCGATTCTGCGAAGCAATGTGAACAGGCACAGAGAAGGTGCTAGCAAGGAATTCTCTGCCTGCCTTTCCCCAGTGCTCTGCAAGCTCTCCAGGACAACATAAAATCTGGGGCTCTGTGCTTTCTTTCCTTCTGAACAAGTGTTACTGTTTTCTGCACAAAAGCGATTCTGCGAAGCAATGTGAACACTTCTGCTTCCCAGGCACAGAGAAGGTGCTAGCAAGGAATTCTCTGCCTGCCTTTCCCCAGTGCTCTGCAAGCTCTCCAGGACAACATAAAATCTGGGGCTCTGTGCTTTCTTTCGTTCTGAACAAGTGTTACTGTTTTCTGCACAAAAGCGATTCTGCGAAGCAATGTGAACAGGCACAGAGAAGGTGCTAGCAGGGAATTCTCTGCCTGCCTTTCCCCAGTGCTCTGCAAGCTCTCCAGGACAACATAGAATCTGGGGCTCTGTGCTTTCTTTCCTTCTGAACAAGTGTTAGTGTTTTCTGCACAAAAGCGATTCTTGCGAAGCAATGTGAACACTAGTGCTTCCCAGGCACAGAGAAGGTGCTAGCAGGGAATTCTCTGCCTGCCTTTCCCCAGTGCTCTGCAAGCTCTCCAGGACAACATAGAATCTGGGGCTCTGTGCTTTCTTTCGTTCTGAACAAGTGTTACTGTTTTCTGCACAAAAGCGATTCTGCGAAGCAATGTGAACACTTCTGCTTCCCAGGCACACAGAAGGTGCTAGCAGGGAATTCTCTGCCTGCCTTTCCCCAGTGCTCTGCAAGCTCTCCAGGACAACATAGAATCTGGGGCTCTGTGCTTTCTTTCCTTCTGAACAAGTGTTACTGTTTTCTGCACAAAAGCGATTCTGCGAAGCAATGTGAACAGGCACAGAGAAGGTGCTAGCAGGGAATTCTCTGCCTGCCTTTCCCCAGTGCTCTGCAAGCTCTCCAGGACAACATAAAATCTGGGGCTCTGTGCTTTCTTTCCTTCTGAACAAGTGTTACTGTTTTCTGCACAAAAGCGATTCTTGCGAAGCAATGTGAACACTTCTGCTTCCCAGGCACAGAGAAGGTGCTAGCAGGGAATTCTCTGCCTGCCTTTCCCCAGTGCTCTGCAAGCTCTCCAGGACAACATAGAATCTGGGGCTCTGTGCTTTCTTTCGTGCTGAACAAGTGTTACTGTTTTCTGCACAAAAGCGATTCTGCGAAGCAATGTGAACACTTCTGCTTCCCAGGCACAGAGAAGGTGCTAGCAAGGAATTCTCTGCCTGCCTTTCCCCAGTGCTCTGCAAGCTCTCCAGGACAACAGCAAATCTGGGGCTCTGTGCTTTCTTTCCTTCTGAACAAGTGTTACTGTTTTCTGCACAAAAACGATTCTGCAAAGCAATGTGAACAGGCACAGAGAAGGTGCTAGCAAGGAATTCTCTGCCTGCCTTTCCCCAGTGCTCTGCAAGCTCTCCAGGACAACATAGAATCTGGGGCTCTGTGCTTTCTTTCCTTCTGAGAAGTGTTAGTGTTTTCTGCACAAAAGCGATTCTTGCGAAGCAATGTGAACACTTGTGCTTCCCAGGCACAGAGAAGGTGCTAGCAGGGAATTCTCTGCCTGCCTTTCCCCAGTGCTCTGCAAGCTCTCCAGGACAACATAGAATCTGGGGCTCTGTGCTTTCTTTCCTTCTGAACAAGTGTTACTGTTTTCTGCACAAAAGCGATTCTGCGAAGCAATGTGAACACTTCTGCTTCCCAGGCACAGAGAAGGTGCTAGCAAGGAATTCTCTGCCTGCCTTTCCCCAGTGCTCTGCAAGCTCTCCAGGACAACATAGAATCTGGGGCTCTGTGCTTTCTTTCCTTCTGAACAAGTGTTACTGTTTTCTGCACAAAAGCGATTCTTGCGAAGCAATGTGAACAGGCACAGAGAAGGTGCTAGCAGGGAATTCTCTGCCTGCCTTTCCCCAGTGCTCTGTAAGCTCTCCAGGACAACATAGAATCTGGGGCTCTGTGCTTTCTTTCCTTCTGAACAAGTGTTAGTGTTTTCTGCACAAAAGCGATTCTGCGAAGCAATGTGAACACTTCTGCTTCCCAGGCACAGAGAAGGTGCTAGCAAGGAATTCTCTGCCTGCCTTTCCCCAGTGCTCTGCAAGCTCTCCAGGACAACATAAAATCTGGGGCTCTGTGCTTTCTTTCGTTCTGAACAAGTGTTACTGTTTTCTGCACAAAAGCGATTCTGCGAAGCAATGTGAACAGGCACAGAGAAGGTGCTAGCAGGGAATTCTCTGCCTGCCTTTCCCCAGTGCTCTGCAAGCTCTCCAGGACAACATAGAATCTGGGGCTCTGTGCTTTCTTTCCTTCTGAACAAGTGTTAGTGTTTTCTGCACAAAAGCGATTCTTGCGAAGCAATGTGAACACTTCTGCTTCCCAGGCACAGAGAAGGTGCTAGCAGGGAATTCTCTGCCTGCCTTTCCCCAGTGCTCTGCAAGCTCTCCAGGACAACATAGAATCTGGGGCTCTGTGCTTTCTTTCGTTCTGAACAAGTGTTACTGTTTTCTGCACAAAAGCGATTCTGCGAAGCAATGTGAACACTTCTGCTTCCCAGGCACAGAGAAGGTGCTAGCAAGGAATTCTCTGCCTGCCTTTCCCCAGTGCTCTGCAAGCTCTCCAGGACAACATAAAATCTGGGGCTCTGTGCTTTCTTTCCTTCTGAACAAGTGTTACTGTTTTCTGCACAAAAGCGATTCTGCGAAGCAATGTGAACAGGCACAGAGAAGGTGCTAGCAAGGAATTCTCTGCCTGCCTTTCCCCAGTGCTCTGCAAGCTCTCCAGGACAACATAGAATCTGGGGCTCTGTGCTTTCTTTCCTTCTGAACAAGTGTTACTGTTTTCTGCACAAAAGCGATTCTTGCGAAGCAATGTGAACACTTCTGCTTCCCAGGCACAGAGAAGGTGCTAGCAGGGAATTCTCTGCCTGCCTTTCCCCAGTGCTCTGCAAGCTCTCCAGGACAACATAAAATCTGGGGCTCTGTGCTTTCTTTCGTTCTGAACAAGTGTTACTGTTTTCTGCACAAAAGCGATTCTGCGAAGCAATGTGAACACTTCTGCTTCCCAGGCACAGAGAAGGTGCTAGCAGGGAATTCTCTGCCTGCCTTTCCTCAGTGCTCTGCAAGCTCTCCAGGACAACATAAAATCTGGGGCTCTGTGCTTTCTTTAGTTCTGAACAAGTGTTAGTGTTTTCTGCACAAAAGCGATTCTTGCGAAGCAATGTGAACACTTTTGCTTCCCAGGCACAGAGAAGGTGCTAGCAGGGAATTCTCTGCCTGCCTTTCCCCAGTGCTCTGCAAGCTCTCCAGGACAACATAAAATCTGGGGCTCTGTGCTTTCTTTCCTTCTGAACAAGTGTTACTGTTTTCTGCACAAAAGCGATTCTGCGAAGCAATGTGAACACTTCTGCTTCCCAGGCACAGAGAAGGTGCTAGCAAGGAATTCTCTGCCTGCCTTTCCCCAGTGCTCTGCAAGCTCTCCAGGACAACATAGAATCTGGGGCTCTGTGCTTTCTTTCCTTCTGAACAAGTGTTACTGTTTTCTGCACAAAAGCGATTCTTGCGAAGCAATGTGAACAGGCACAGAGAAGGTGCTAGCAGGGAATTCTCTGCCTGCCTTTCCCCAGTGCTCTGCAAGCTCTCCAGGACAACATAAAATCTGGGGCTCTGTGCTTTCTTTCCTTCTGAACAAGTGTTACTGTTTTCTGCACAAAAGCGATTCTTGCGAAGCAATGTGAACACTTCTGCTTCCCAGGCACAGAGAAGGTGCTAGCAGGGAATTCTCTGCCTGCCTTTCCCCAGTGCTCTGCAAGCTCTCCAGGACAACATAAAATCTGGGGCTCTGTGCTTTCTTTCCTTCTGAACAAGTGTTAGTGTTTTCTGCACAAAAGCGATTCTTGCGAAGCAATGTGATCACTTCTGCTTCCCAGGCACAGAGAAGGTGCTAGCAGGGAATTCTCTGCCTGCCTTTCCCCAGTGCTCTGCAAGCTCTCCAGGACAACAGCAAATCTGGGGCTCTGTGCTTTCTTTCGTTCTGAACAAGTGTTACTGTTTTCTGCACAAAAGCGATTCTGCGAAGCAATGTGAACACTTCTGCTTCCCAGGCACAGAGAAGGTGCTAGCAGGGAATTCTCTGCCTGCCTTTCCCCAGTGCTCTGCAAGCTCTCCAGGACAACATAGAATCTGGGGCTCTGTGCTTTCTTTAGTTCTGAACAAGTGTTAGTGTTTTCTGCACAAAAGCGATTCTTGCGAAGCAATGTGAACACTTGTGCTTCCCAGGCACAGAGAAGGTGCTAGCAGGGAATTCTCTGCCTGCCTTTCCCCAGTGCTCTGCAAGCTCTCCAGGACAACATAAAATCTGGGGCTCTGTGCTTTCTTTCCTTCTGAACAAGTGTTACTGTTTTCTGCACAAAAGCGATTCTGCGAAGCAATGTGAACACTTCTGCTTCCCAGGCACAGAGAAGGTGCTAGCAAGGAATTCTCTGCCTGCCTTTCCCCAGTGCTCTGCAAGCTCTCCAGGACAACATAGAATCTGGGGCTCTGTGCTTTCTTTCCTTCTGAACAAGTGTTACTGTTTTCTGCACAAAAGCGATTCTTGCGAAGCAATGTGAACAGGCACAGAGAAGGTGCTAGCAGGGAATTCTCTGCCTGCCTTTCCCCAGTGCTCTGTAAGCTCTCCAGGACAACATAAAATCTGGGGCTCTGTGCTTTCTTTCCTTCTGAACAAGTGTTAGTGTTTTCTGCACAAAAGCGATTCTGCGAAGCAATGTGAACACTTCTGCTTCCCAGGCACAGAGAAGGTGCTAGCAAGGAATTCTCTGCCTGCCTTTCCCCAGTGCTCTGCAAGCTCTCCAGGACAACATAAAATCTGGGGCTCTGTGCTTTCTTTCCTTCTGAACAAGTGTTACTGTTTTCTGCACAAAAGCGATTCTGCGAAGCAATGTGAACAGGCACAGAGAAGGTGCTAGCAGGGAATTCTCTGCCTGCCTTTCCCCAGTGCTCTGCAAGCTCTCCAGGACAACATAGAATCTGGGGCTCTGTGCTTTCTTTCCTTCTGAACAAGTGTTAGTGTTTTCTGCACAAAAGCGATTCTTGCGAAGCAATGTGATCACTTCTGCTTCCCAGGCACAGAGAAGGTGCTAGCAGGGAATTCTCTGCCTGCCTTTCCCCAGTGCTCTGCAAGCTCTCCAGGACAACATAGAATCTGGGGCTCTGTGCTTTCTTTCCTTCTGAACAAGTGTTACTGTTTTCTGCACAAAAGCGATTCTGCGAAGCAATGTGAACACTTCTGCTTCCCAGGCACAGAGAAGGTGCTAGCAAGGAATTCTCTGCCTGCCTTTCCCCAGTGCTCTGCAAGCTCTCCAGGACAACAGCAAATCTGGGGCTCTGTGCTTTCTTTCGTTCTGAACAAGTGTTACTGTTTTCTGCACAAAAGCGATTCTGCGAAGCAATGTGAACAGGCACAGAGAAGGTGCTAGCAAGGAATTCTCTGCCTGCCTTTCCCCAGTGCTCTGCAAGCTCTCCAGGACAACATAAAATCTGGGGCTCTGTGCTTTCTTTCCTTCTGAACAAGTGTTACTGTTTTCTGCACAAAAGCGATTCTGCGAAGCAATGTGAACACTTCTGCTTCCCAGGCACAGAGAAGGTGCTAGCAAGGAATTCTCTGCCTGCCTTTCCCCAGTGCTCTGCAAGCTCTCCAGGACAACATAAAATCTGGGGCTCTGTGCTTTCTTTCGTTCTGAACAAGTGTTACTGTTTTCTGCACAAAAGCGATTCTGCGAAGCAATGTGAACAGGCACAGAGAAGGTGCTAGCAGGGAATTCTCTGCCTGCCTTTCCCCAGTGCTCTGCAAGCTCTCCAGGACAACATAGAATCTGGGGCTCTGTGCTTTCTTTCCTTCTGAACAAGTGTTAGTGTTTTCTGCACAAAAGCGATTCTTGCGAAGCAATGTGAACACTAGTGCTTCCCAGGCACAGAGAAGGTGCTAGCAGGGAATTCTCTGCCTGCCTTTCCCCAGTGCTCTGCAAGCTCTCCAGGACAACATAGAATCTGGGGCTCTGTGCTTTCTTTCGTTCTGAACAAGTGTTACTGTTTTCTGCACAAAAGCGATTCTGCGAAGCAATGTGAACACTTCTGCTTCCCAGGCACACAGAAGGTGCTAGCAGGGAATTCTCTGCCTGCCTTTCCCCAGTGCTCTGCAAGCTCTCCAGGACAACAGCAAATCTGGGGCTCTGTGCTTTCTTTCCTTCTGAACAAGTGTTACTGTTTTCTGCACAAAAGCGATTCTGCGAAGCAATGTGAACAGGCACAGAGAAGGTGCTAGCAAGGAATTCTCTGCCTGCCTTTCCCCAGTGCTCTGCAAGCTCTCCAGGACAACATAAAATCTGGGGCTCTGTGCTTTCTTTCCTTCTGAACAAGTGTTACTGTTTTCTGCACAAAAGCGATTCTGCGAAGCAATGTGAACACTTCTGCTTCCCAGGCACAGAGAAGGTGCTAGCAAGGAATTCTCTGCCTGCCTTTCCCCAGTGCTCTGCAAGCTCTCCAGGACAACATAAAATCTGGGGCTCTGTGCTTTCTTTCGTTCTGAACAAGTGTTACTGTTTTCTGCACAAAAGCGATTCTGCGAAGCAATGTGAACAGGCACAGAGAAGGTGCTAGCAGGGAATTCTCTGCCTGCCTTTCCCCAGTGCTCTGCAAGCTCTCCAGGACAACATAGAATCTGGGGCTCTGTGCTTTCTTTCCTTCTGAACAAGTGTTAGTGTTTTCTGCACAAAAGCGATTCTTGCGAAGCAATGTGAACACTAGTGCTTCCCAGGCACAGAGAAGGTGCTAGCAGGGAATTCTCTGCCTGCCTTTCCCCAGTGCTCTGCAAGCTCTCCAGGACAACATAGAATCTGGGGCTCTGTGCTTTCTTTCGTTCTGAACAAGTGTTACTGTTTTCTGCACAAAAGCGATTCTGCGAAGCAATGTGAACACTTCTGCTTCCCAGGCACACAGAAGGTGCTAGCAGGGAATTCTCTGCCTGCCTTTCCCCAGTGCTCTGCAAGCTCTCCAGGACAACATAGAATCTGGGGCTCTGTGCTTTCTTTCCTTCTGAACAAGTGTTACTGTTTTCTGCACAAAAGCGATTCTGCGAAGCAATGTGAACAGGCACAGAGAAGGTGCTAGCAGGGAATTCTCTGCCTGCCTTTCCCCAGTGCTCTGCAAGCTCTCCAGGACAACATAAAATCTGGGGCTCTGTGCTTTCTTTCCTTCTGAACAAGTGTTAGTGTTTTCTGCACAAAAGCGATTCTTGCGAAGCAATGTGAACACTTCTGCTTCCCAGGCACAGAGAAGGTGCTAGCAGGGAATTCTCTGCCTGCCTTTCCCCAGTGCTCTGCAAGCTCTCCAGGACAACATAGAATCTGGGGCTCTGTGCTTTCTTTCGTGCTGAACAAGTGTTACTGTTTTCTGCACAAAAGCGATTCTGCGAAGCAATGTGAACACTTCTGCTTCCCAGGCACAGAGAAGGTGCTAGCAAGGAATTACTGCCTGCCTTTCCCCAGTGCTCTGCAAGCTCTCCAGGACAACAGCAAATCTGGGGCTCTGTGCTTTCTTTCCTTCTGAACAAGTGTTACTGTTTTCTGCACAAAAGCGATTCTGCAAAGCAATGTGAACAGGCACAGAGAAGGTGCTAGCAAGGAATTCTCTGCCTGCCTTTCCCCAGTGCTCTGCAAGCTCTCCAGGACAACATAGAATCTGGGGCTCTGTGCTTTCTTTCCTTCTGAACAAGTGTTACTGTTTTCTGCACAAAAGCGATTCTTGCGAAGCAATGTGAACACTTCTGCTTCCCAGGCACAGAGAAGGTGCTAGCAGGGAATTCTCTGCCTGCCTTTCCCCAGTGCTCTGCAAGCTCTCCAGGACAACATAAAATCTGGGGCTCTGTGCTTTCTTTCGTTCTGAACAAGTGTTGCTGTTTTCTGCACAAAAGCGATTCTGCGAAGCAATGTGAACACTTCTGCTTCCCAGGCACAGAGAAGGTGCTAGCAGGGAATTCTCTGCCTGCCTTTCCCCAGTGCTCTGCAAGCTCTCCAGGACAACATAAAATCTGGGGCTCTGTGCTTTCTTTCGTTCTGAACAAGTGTTACTGTTTTCTGCACAAAAGCGATTCTGCAAAGCAATGTGAACAGGCACAGAGAAGGTGCTAGCAAGGAATTCTCTGCCTGCCTTTCCCCAGTGCTCTGCAAGCTCTCCAGGACAACATAAAATCTGGGGCTCTGTGCTTTCTTTCCTTCTGAACAAGTGTTACTGTTTTCTGCACAAAAGCGATTCTGCGAAGCAATGTGAACACTTCTGCTTCCCAGGCACAGAGAAGGTACTAGCAAGGAATTCTCTGCCTGCCTTTCCCCAGTGCTCTGCAAGCTCTCCAGGACAACATAAAATCTGGGGCTCTGTGCTTTCTTTCGTTCTGAACAAGTGTTACTGTTTTCTGAACAAAAGTGATTCTGCGAAGCAATGTGAACAGGCACAGAGAAGGTGCTAGCAGGGAATTCTCTGCCTGCCTTTCCCCAGTGCTCTGCAAGCTCTCCAGGACAACATAAAATCTGGGGCTCTGTGCTTTCTTTCCTTCTGAACAAGTGTTACTGTTTTCTGCACAAAAGCGATTCTTGCGAAGCAATGTGAACACTTCTGCTTCCCAGGCACAGAGAAGGTGCTAGCAGGGAATTCTCTGCCTGCCTTTCCCCAGTGCTCTGCAAGCTCTCCAGGACAACATAGAATCTGGGGCTCTGTGCTTTCTTTCCTTCTGAACAAGTGTTACTGTTTTCTGCACAAAAGCGATTCTGCGAAGCAATGTGAACACTTCTGCTTCCCAGGCACAGAGAAGGTGCTAGCAGGGAATTCTCTGCCTGCCTTTCCCCAGTGCTCTGCAAGCTCTCCAGGACAACATAGAATCTGGGGCTCTGTGCTTTCTTTAGTTCTGAACAAGTGTTAGTGTTTTCTGCACAAAAGCGATTCTTGCGAAGCAATGTGAACACTTGTGCTTCCCAGGCACAGAGAAGGTGCTAGCAGGGAATTCTCTGCCTGCCTTTCCCCAGTGCTCTGCAAGCTCTCCAGGACAACATAGAATCTGGGGCTCTGTGCTTTCTTTCCTTCTGAACAAGTGTTACTGTTTTCTGCACAAAAGCGATTCTGCGAAGCAATGTGAACACTTCTGCTTCCCAGGCACAGAGAAGGTGCTAGCAAGGAATTCTCTGCCTGCCTTTCCCCAGTGCTCTGCAAGCTCTCCAGGACAACATAGAATCTGGGGCTCTGTGCTTTCTTTCCTTCTGAACAAGTGTTACTGTTTTCTGCACAAAAGCGATTCTTGCGAAGCAATGTGAACAGGCACAGAGAAGGTGCTAGCAGGGAATTCTCTGCCTGCCTTTCCCCAGTGCTCTGTAAGCTCTCCAGGACAACATAGAATCTGGGGCTCTGTGCTTTCTTTCCTTCTGAACAAGTGTTAGTGTTTTCTGCACAAAAGCGATTCTGCGAAGCAATGTGAACACTTCTGCTTCCCAGGCACAGAGAAGGTGCTAGCAAGGAATTCTCTGCCTGCCTTTCCCCAGTGCTCTGCAAGCTCTCCAGGACAACATAAAATCTGGGGCTCTGTGCTTTCTTTCGTTCTGAACAAGTATTACTGTTTTCTGCACAAAAGCGATTCTGCGAAGCAATGTGAACAGGCACAGAGAAGGTGCTAGCAGGGAATTCTCTGCCTGCCTTTCCCCAGTGCTCTGCAAGCTCTCCAGGACAACATAGAATCTGGGGCTCTGTGCTTTCTTTCCTTCTGAACAAGTGTTAGTGTTTTCTGCACAAAAGCGATTCTTGCGAAGCAATGTGAACACTTCTGCTTCCCAGGCACATAGAAGGTGCTAGCAGGGAATTCTCTGCCTGCCTTTCCCCAGTGCTCTGCAAGCTCTCCAGGACAACATAGAATCTGGGGCTCTGTGCTTTCTTTCGTTCTGAACAAGTGTTACTGTTTTCTGCACAAAAGCGATTCTGCGAAGCAATGTGAACACTTCTGCTTCCCAGGCACAGAGAAGGTGCTAGCAAGGAATTCTCTGCCTGCCTTTCCCCAGTGCTCTGCAAGCTCTCCAGGACAACAGCAAATCTGGGGCTCTGTGCTTTCTTTCCTTCTGAACAAGTGTTACTGTTTTCTGCACAAAAGCGATTCTGCGAAGCAATGTGAACAGGCACAGAGAAGGTGCTAGCAAGGAATTCTCTGCCTGCCTTTCCCCAGTGCTCTGCAAGCTCTCCAGGACAACATAGAATCTGGGGCTCTGTGCTTTCTTTCCTTCTGAACAAGTGTTACTGTTTTCTGCACAAAAGCGATTCTTGCGAAGCAATGTGAACACTTCTGCTTCCCAGGCACAGAGAAGGTGCTAGCAGGGAATTCTCTGCCTGCCTTTCCCCAGTGCTCTGAAAGCTCTCCAGGACAACATAAAATCTGGGGCTCTGTGCTTTCTTTCGTTCTGAACAAGTGTTACTGTTTTCTGCACAAAAGCGATTCTGCGAAGCAATGTGAACACTTCTGCTTCCCAGGCACAGAGAAGGTGCTAGCAGGGAATTCTCTGCCTGCCTTTCCTCAGTGCTCTGCAAGCTCTCCAGGACAACATAAAATCTGGGGCTCTGTGCTTTCTTTAGTTCTGAACAAGTGTTAGTGTTTTCTGCACAAAAGCGATTCTTGCGAAGCAATGTGAACACTTTTGCTTCCCAGGCACAGAGAAGGTGCTAGCAGGGAATTCTCTGCCTGCCTTTCCCCAGTGCTCTGCAAGCTCTCCAGGACAACATAAAATCTGGGGCTCTGTGCTTTCTTTCCTTCTGAACAAGTGTTACTGTTTTCTGCACAAAAGCGATTCTGCGAAGCAATGTGAACACTTCTGCTTCCCAGGCACAGAGAAGGTGCTAGCAAGGAATTCTCTGCCTGCCTTTCCCCAGTGCTCTGCAAGCTCTCCAGGACAACATAGAATCTGGGGCTCTGTGCTTTCTTTCCTTCTGAACAAGTGTTACTGTTTTCTGCACAAAAGCGATTCTTGCGAAGCAATGTGAACAGGCACAGAGAAGGTGCTAGCAGGGAATTCTCTGCCTGCCTTTCCCCAGTGCTCTGCAAGCTCTCCAGGACAACATAAAATCTGGGGCTCTGTGCTTTCTTTCCTTCTGAACAAGTGTTACTGTTTTCTGCACAAAAGCGATTCTTGCGAAGCAATGTGAACACTTCTGCTTCCCAGGCACAGAGAAGGTGCTAGCAGGGAATTCTCTGCCTGCCTTTCCCCAGTGCTCTGCAAGCTCTCCAGGACAACATAAAATCTGGGGCTCTGTGCTTTCTTTCCTTCTGAACAAGTGTTAGTGTTTTCTGCACAAAAGCGATTCTTGCGAAGCAATGTGATCACTTCTGCTTCCCAGGCACAGAGAAGGTGCTAGCAGGGAATTCTCTGCCTGCCTTTCCCCAGTGCTCTGCAAGCTCTCCAGGACAACAGCAAATCTGGGGCTCTGTGCTTTCTTTCGTTCTGAACAAGTGTTACTGTTTTCTGCACAAAAGCGATTCTGCGAAGCAATGTGAACACTTCTGCTTCCCAGGCACAGAGAAGGTGCTAGCAGGGAATTCTCTGCCTGCCTTTCCCCAGTGCTCTGCAAGCTCTCCAGGACAACATAGAATCTGGGGCTCTGTGCTTTCTTTAGTTCTGAACAAGTGTTAGTGTTTTCTGCACAAAAGCGATTCTTGCGAAGCAATGTGAACACTTGTGCTTCCCAGGCACAGAGAAGGTGCTAGCAGGGAATTCTCTGCCTGCCTTTCCCCAGTGCTCTGCAAGCTCTCCAGGACAACATAAAATCTGGGGCTCTGTGCTTTCTTTCCTTCTGAACAAGTGTTACTGTTTTCTGCACAAAAGCGATTCTGCGAAGCAATGTGAACACTTCTGCTTCCCAGGCACAGAGAAGGTGCTAGCAAGGAATTCTCTGCCTGCCTTTCCCCAGTGCTCTGCAAGCTCTCCAGGACAACATAGAATCTGGGGCTCTGTGCTTTCTTTCCTTCTGAACAAGTGTTACTGTTTTCTGCACAAAAGCGATTCTTGCGAAGCAATGTGAACAGGCACAGAGAAGGTGCTAGCAGGGAATTCTCTGCCTGCCTTTCCCCAGTGCTCTGTAAGCTCTCCAGGACAACATAAAATCTGGGGCTCTGTGCTTTCTTTCCTTCTGAACAAGTGTTAGTGTTTTCTGCACAAAAGCGATTCTGCGAAGCAATGTGAACACTTCTGCTTCCCAGGCACAGAGAAGGTGCTAGCAAGGAATTCTCTGCCTGCCTTTCCCCAGTGCTCTGCAAGCTCTCCAGGACAACATAAAATCTGGGGCTCTGTGCTTTCTTTCCTTCTGAACAAGTGTTACTGTTTTCTGCACAAAAGCGATTCTGCGAAGCAATGTGAACAGGCACAGAGAAGGTGCTAGCAGGGAATTCTCTGCCTGCCTTTCCCCAGTGCTCTGCAAGCTCTCCAGGACAACATAGAATCTGGGGCTCTGTGCTTTCTTTCCTTCTGAACAAGTGTTAGTGTTTTCTGCACAAAAGCGATTCTTGCGAAGCAATGTGATCACTTCTGCTTCCCAGGCACAGAGAAGGTGCTAGCAGGGAATTCTCTGCCTGCCTTTCCCCAGTGCTCTGCAAGCTCTCCAGGACAACATAGAATCTGGGGCTCTGTGCTTTCTTTCGTTCTGAACAAGTGTTACTGTTTTCTGCACAAAAGCGATTCTGCGAAGCAATGTGAACACTTCTGCTTCCCAGGCACAGAGAAGGTGCTAGCAAGGAATTCTCTGCCTGCCTTTCCCCAGTGCTCTGCAAGCTCTCCAGGACAACAGCAAATCTGGGGCTCTGTGCTTTCTTTCCTTCTGAACAAGTGTTACTGTTTTCTGCACAAAAGCGATTCTGCGAAGCAATGTGAACAGGCACAGAGAAGGTGCTAGCAAGGAATTCTCTGCCTGCCTTTCCCCAGTGCTCTGCAAGCTCTCCAGGACAACATAAAATCTGGGGCTCTGTGCTTTCTTTCCTTCTGAACAAGTGTTACTGTTTTCTGCACAAAAGCGATTCTGCGAAGCAATGTGAACACTTCTGCTTCCCAGGCACAGAGAAGGTGCTAGCAAGGAATTCTCTGCCTGCCTTTCCCCAGTGCTCTGCAAGCTCTCCAGGACAACATAAAATCTGGGGCTCTGTGCTTTCTTTCGTTCTGAACAAGTGTTACTGTTTTCTGCACAAAAGCGATTCTGCGAAGCAATGTGAACAGGCACAGAGAAGGTGCTAGCAGGGAATTCTCTGCCTGCCTTTCCCCAGTGCTCTGCAAGCTCTCCAGGACAACATAGAATCTGGGGCTCTGTGCTTTCTTTCCTTCTGAACAAGTGTTAGTGTTTTCTGCACAAAAGCGATTCTTGCGAAGCAATGTGAACACTAGTGCTTCCCAGGCACAGAGAAGGTGCTAGCAGGGAATTCTCTGCCTGCCTTTCCCCAGTGCTCTGCAAGCTCTCCAGGACAACATAGAATCTGGGGCTCTGTGCTTTCTTTCGTTCTGAACAAGTGTTACTGTTTTCTGCACAAAAGCGATTCTGCGAAGCAATGTGAACACTTCTGCTTCCCAGGCACACAGAAGGTGCTAGCAGGGAATTCTCTGCCTGCCTTTCCCCAGTGCTCTGCAAGCTCTCCAGGACAACATAGAATCTGGGGCTCTGTGCTTTCTTTCCTTCTGAACAAGTGTTACTGTTTTCTGCACAAAAGCGATTCTGCGAAGCAATGTGAACAGGCACAGAGAAGGTGCTAGCAGGGAATTCTCTGCCTGCCTTTCCCCAGTGCTCTGCAAGCTCTCCAGGACAACATAAAATCTGGGGCTCTGTGCTTTCTTTCCTTCTGAACAAGTGTTACTGTTTTCTGCACAAAAGCGATTCTTGCGAAGCAATGTGAACACTTCTGCTTCCCAGGCACAGAGAAGGTGCTAGCAGGGAATTCTCTGCCTGCCTTTCCCCAGTGCTCTGCAAGCTCTCCAGGACAACATAGAATCTGGGGCTCTGTGCTTTCTTTCGTGCTGAACAAGTGTTACTGTTTTCTGCACAAAAGCGATTCTGCGAAGCAATGTGAACACTTCTGCTTCCCAGGCACAGAGAAGGTGCTAGCAAGGAATTCTCTGCCTGCCTTTCCCCAGTGCTCTGCAAGCTCTCCAGGACAACATAGAATCTGGGGCTCTGTGCTTTCTTTCCTTCTGAACAAGTGTTACTGTTTTCTGCACAAAAACGATTCTGCAAAGCAATGTGAACAGGCACAGAGAAGGTGCTAGCAAGGAATTCTCTGCCTGCCTTTCCCCAGTGCTCTGCAAGCTCTCCAGGACAACATAGAATCTGGGGCTCTGTGCTTTCTTTCCTTCTGAGAAGTGTTAGTGTTTTCTGCACAAAAGCGATTCTTGCGAAGCAATGTGAACACTTGTGCTTCCCAGGCACAGAGAAGGTGCTAGCAGGGAATTCTCTGCCTGCCTTTCCCCAGTGCTCTGCAAGCTCTCCAGGACAACATAGAATCTGGGGCTCTGTGCTTTCTTTCCTTCTGAACAAGTGTTACTGTTTTCTGCACAAAAGCGATTCTGCGAAGCAATGTGAACACTTCTGCTTCCCAGGCACAGAGAAGGTGCTAGCAAGGAATTCTCTGCCTGCCTTTCCCCAGTGCTCTGCAAGCTCTCCAGGACAACATAGAATCTGGGGCTCTGTGCTTTCTTTCCTTCTGAACAAGTGTTACTGTTTTCTGCACAAAAGCGATTCTTGCGAAGCAATGTGAACAGGCACAGAGAAGGTGCTAGCAGGGAATTCTCTGCCTGCCTTTCCCCAGTGCTCTGTAAGCTCTCCAGGACAACATAGAATCTGGGGCTCTGTGCTTTCTTTCCTTCTGAACAAGTGTTAGTGTTTTCTGCACAAAAGCGATTCT
Source organism: Strix aluco (assembly GCF_031877795.1). Lineage (NCBI taxonomy): Eukaryota > Metazoa > Chordata > Aves > Strigiformes > Strigidae > Strix > Strix aluco. Next base: position 65,557 of record NW_027436609.1, on the reverse strand, counting down.
GCGAAGCAATGTGAACACTTCTGCTTCCCAGGCACAGAGAAGGTGCTAGCAAGGAATTCTCTGCCTGCCTTTCCCCAGTGCTCTGCAAGCTCTCCAGGACAACATAAAATCTGGGGCTCTGTGCTTTCTTTCGTTCTGAACAAGTGTTACTGTTTTCTGCACAAAAGCGATTCTGCGAAGCAATGTGAACAGGCACAGAGAAGGTGCTAGCAGGGAATTCTCTGCCTGCCTTTCCCCAGTGCTCTGCAAGCTCTCCAGGACAACATAGAATCTGGGGCTCTGTGCTTTCTTTCCTTCTGAACAAGTGTTAGTGTTTTCTGCACAAAAGCGATTCTTGCGAAGCAATGTGAACACTTCTGCTTCCCAGGCACAGAGAAGGTGCTAGCAGGGAATTCTCTGCCTGCCTTTCCCCAGTGCTCTGCAAGCTCTCCAGGACAACATAGAATCTGGGGCTCTGTGCTTTCTTTCGTTCTGAACAAGTGTTACTGTTTTCTGCACAAAAGCGATTCTGCGAAGCAATGTGAACACTTCTGCTTCCCAGGCACAGAGAAGGTGCTAGCAAGGAATTCTCTGCCTGCCTTTCCCCAGTGCTCTGCAAGCTCTCCAGGACAACAGCAAATCTGGGGCTCTGTGCTTTCTTTCCTTCTGAACAAGTGTTACTGTTTTCTGCACAAAAGCGATTCTGCGAAGCAATGTGAACAGGCACAGAGAAGGTGCTAGCAAGGAATTCTCTGCCTGCCTTTCCCCAGTGCTCTGCAAGCTCTCCAGGACAACATAGAATCTGGGGCTCTGTGCTTTCTTTCCTTCTGAACAAGTGTTACTGTTTTCTGCACAAAAGCGATTCTTGCGAAGCAATGTGAACACTTCTGCTTCCCAGGCACAGAGAAGGTGCTAGCAGGGAATTCTCTGCCTGCCTTTCCCCAGTGCTCTGCAAGCTCTCCAGGACAACATAAAATCTGGGGCTCTGTGCTTTCTTTCGTTCTGAACAAGTGTTACTGTTTTCTGCACAAAAGCGATTCTGCGAAGCAATGTGAACACTTCTGCTTCCCAGGCACAGAGAAGGTGCTAGCAGGGAATTCTCTGCCTGCCTTTCCTCAGTGCTCTGCAAGCTCTCCAGGACAACATAAAATCTGGGGCTCTGTGCTTTCTTTAGTTCTGAACAAGTGTTAGTGTTTTCTGCACAAAAGCGATTCTTGCGAAGCAATGTGAACACTTTTGCTTCCCAGGCACAGAGAAGGTGCTAGCAGGGAATTCTCTGCCTGCCTTTCCCCAGTGCTCTGCAAGCTCTCCAGGACAACATAGAATCTGGGGCTCTGTGCTTTCTTTAGTTCTGAACAAGTGTTAGTGTTTTCTGCACAAAAGCGATTCTTGCGAAGCAATGTGAACACTTGTGCTTCCCAGGCACAGAGAAGGTGCTAGCAGGGAATTCTCTGCCTGCCTTTCCCCAGTGCTCTGCAAGCTCTCCAGGACAACATAAAATCTGGGGCTCTGTGCTTTCTTTCCTTCTGAACAAGTGTTACTGTTTTCTGCACAAAAGCGATTCTGCGAAGCAATGTGAACACTTCTGCTTCCCAGGCACAGAGAAGGTGCTAGCAAGGAATTCTCTGCCTGCCTTTCCCCAGTGCTCTGCAAGCTCTCCAGGACAACATAGAATCTGGGGCTCTGTGCTTTCTTTCCTTCTGAACAAGTGTTACTGTTTTCTGCACAAAAGCGATTCTTGCGAAGCAATGTGAACAGGCACAGAGAAGGTGCTAGCAGGGAATTCTCTGCCTGCCTTTCCCCAGTGCTCTGTAAGCTCTCCAGGACAACATAAAATCTGGGGCTCTGTGCTTTCTTTCCTTCTGAACAAGTGTTAGTGTTTTCTGCACAAAAGCGATTCTGCGAAGCAATGTGAACACTTCTGCTTCCCAGGCACAGAGAAGGTGCTAGCAAGGAATTCTCTGCCTGCCTTTCCCCAGTGCTCTGCAAGCTCTCCAGGACAACATAAAATCTGGGGCTCTGTGCTTTCTTTCCTTCTGAACAAGTGTTACTGTTTTCTGCACAAAAGCGATTCTGCGAAGCAATGTGAACAGGCACAGAGAAGGTGCTAGCAGGGAATTCTCTGCCTGCCTTTCCCCAGTGCTCTGCAAGCTCTCCAGGACAACATAGAATCTGGGGCTCTGTGCTTTCTTTCCTTCTGAACAAGTGTTAGTGTTTTCTGCACAAAAGCGATTCTTGCGAAGCAATGTGATCACTTCTGCTTCCCAGGCACAGAGAAGGTGCTAGCAGGGAATTCTCTGCCTGCCTTTCCCCAGTGCTCTGCAAGCTCTCCAGGACAACATAGAATCTGGGGCTCTGTGCTTTCTTTCGTTCTGAACAAGTGTTACTGTTTTCTGCACAAAAGCGATTCTGCGAAGCAATGTGAACACTTCTGCTTCCCAGGCACAGAGAAGGTGCTAGCAAGGAATTCTCTGCCTGCCTTTCCCCAGTGCTCTGCAAGCTCTCCAGGACAACAGCAAATCTGGGGCTCTGTGCTTTCTTTCCTTCTGAACAAGTGTTACTGTTTTCTGCACAAAAGCGATTCTGCGAAGCAATGTGAACAGGCACAGAGAAGGTGCTAGCAAGGAATTCTCTGCCTGCCTTTCCCCAGTGCTCTGCAAGCTCTCCAGGACAACATAAAATCTGGGGCTCTGTGCTTTCTTTCCTTCTGAACAAGTGTTACTGTTTTCTGCACAAAAGCGATTCTGCGAAGCAATGTGAACACTTCTGCTTCCCAGGCACAGAGAAGGTGCTAGCAAGGAATTCTCTGCCTGCCTTTCCCCAGTGCTCTGCAAGCTCTCCAGGACAACATAAAATCTGGGGCTCTGTGCTTTCTTTCGTTCTGAACAAGTGTTACTGTTTTCTGCACAAAAGCGATTCTGCGAAGCAATGTGAACAGGCACAGAGAAGGTGCTAGCAGGGAATTCTCTGCCTGCCTTTCCCCAGTGCTCTGCAAGCTCTCCAGGACAACATAGAATCTGGGGCTCTGTGCTTTCTTTCCTTCTGAACAAGTGTTAGTGTTTTCTGCACAAAAGCGATTCTTGCGAAGCAATGTGAACACTAGTGCTTCCCAGGCACAGAGAAGGTGCTAGCAGGGAATTCTCTGCCTGCCTTTCCCCAGTGCTCTGCAAGCTCTCCAGGACAACATAGAATCTGGGGCTCTGTGCTTTCTTTCGTTCTGAACAAGTGTTACTGTTTTCTGCACAAAAGCGATTCTGCGAAGCAATGTGAACACTTCTGCTTCCCAGGCACACAGAAGGTGCTAGCAGGGAATTCTCTGCCTGCCTTTCCCCAGTGCTCTGCAAGCTCTCCAGGACAACATAGAATCTGGGGCTCTGTGCTTTCTTTCCTTCTGAACAAGTGTTACTGTTTTCTGCACAAAAGCGATTCTGCGAAGCAATGTGAACAGGCACAGAGAAGGTGCTAGCAGGGAATTCTCTGCCTGCCTTTCCCCAGTGCTCTGCAAGCTCTCCAGGACAACATAAAATCTGGGGCTCTGTGCTTTCTTTCCTTCTGAACAAGTGTTACTGTTTTCTGCACAAAAGCGATTCTTGCGAAGCAATGTGAACACTTCTGCTTCCCAGGCACAGAGAAGGTGCTAGCAGGGAATTCTCTGCCTGCCTTTCCCCAGTGCTCTGCAAGCTCTCCAGGACAACATAGAATCTGGGGCTCTGTGCTTTCTTTCGTGCTGAACAAGTGTTACTGTTTTCTGCACAAAAGCGATTCTGCGAAGCAATGTGAACACTTCTGCTTCCCAGGCACAGAGAAGGTGCTAGCAAGGAATTCTCTGCCTGCCTTTCCCCAGTGCTCTGCAAGCTCTCCAGGACAACAGCAAATCTGGGGCTCTGTGCTTTCTTTCCTTCTGAACAAGTGTTACTGTTTTCTGCACAAAAACGATTCTGCAAAGCAATGTGAACAGGCACAGAGAAGGTGCTAGCAAGGAATTCTCTGCCTGCCTTTCCCCAGTGCTCTGCAAGCTCTCCAGGACAACATAGAATCTGGGGCTCTGTGCTTTCTTTCCTTCTGAGAAGTGTTAGTGTTTTCTGCACAAAAGCGATTCTTGCGAAGCAATGTGAACACTTGTGCTTCCCAGGCACAGAGAAGGTGCTAGCAGGGAATTCTCTGCCTGCCTTTCCCCAGTGCTCTGCAAGCTCTCCAGGACAACATAGAATCTGGGGCTCTGTGCTTTCTTTCCTTCTGAACAAGTGTTACTGTTTTCTGCACAAAAGCGATTCTGCGAAGCAATGTGAACACTTCTGCTTCCCAGGCACAGAGAAGGTGCTAGCAAGGAATTCTCTGCCTGCCTTTCCCCAGTGCTCTGCAAGCTCTCCAGGACAACATAGAATCTGGGGCTCTGTGCTTTCTTTCCTTCTGAACAAGTGTTACTGTTTTCTGCACAAAAGCGATTCTTGCGAAGCAATGTGAACAGGCACAGAGAAGGTGCTAGCAGGGAATTCTCTGCCTGCCTTTCCCCAGTGCTCTGTAAGCTCTCCAGGACAACATAGAATCTGGGGCTCTGTGCTTTCTTTCCTTCTGAACAAGTGTTAGTGTTTTCTGCACAAAAGCGATTCTGCGAAGCAATGTGAACACTTCTGCTTCCCAGGCACAGAGAAGGTGCTAGCAAGGAATTCTCTGCCTGCCTTTCCCCAGTGCTCTGCAAGCTCTCCAGGACAACATAAAATCTGGGGCTCTGTGCTTTCTTTCGTTCTGAACAAGTGTTACTGTTTTCTGCACAAAAGCGATTCTGCGAAGCAATGTGAACAGGCACAGAGAAGGTGCTAGCAGGGAATTCTCTGCCTGCCTTTCCCCAGTGCTCTGCAAGCTCTCCAGGACAACATAGAATCTGGGGCTCTGTGCTTTCTTTCCTTCTGAACAAGTGTTAGTGTTTTCTGCACAAAAGCGATTCTTGCGAAGCAATGTGAACACTTCTGCTTCCCAGGCACAGAGAAGGTGCTAGCAGGGAATTCTCTGCCTGCCTTTCCCCAGTGCTCTGCAAGCTCTCCAGGACAACATAGAATCTGGGGCTCTGTGCTTTCTTTCGTTCTGAACAAGTGTTACTGTTTTCTGCACAAAAGCGATTCTGCGAAGCAATGTGAACACTTCTGCTTCCCAGGCACAGAGAAGGTGCTAGCAAGGAATTCTCTGCCTGCCTTTCCCCAGTGCTCTGCAAGCTCTCCAGGACAACAGCAAATCTGGGGCTCTGTGCTTTCTTTCCTTCTGAACAAGTGTTACTGTTTTCTGCACAAAAGCGATTCTGCGAAGCAATGTGAACAGGCACAGAGAAGGTGCTAGCAAGGAATTCTCTGCCTGCCTTTCCCCAGTGCTCTGCAAGCTCTCCAGGACAACATAGAATCTGGGGCTCTGTGCTTTCTTTCCTTCTGAACAAGTGTTACTGTTTTCTGCACAAAAGCGATTCTTGCGAAGCAATGTGAACACTTCTGCTTCCCAGGCACAGAGAAGGTGCTAGCAGGGAATTCTCTGCCTGCCTTTCCCCAGTGCTCTGCAAGCTCTCCAGGACAACATAAAATCTGGGGCTCTGTGCTTTCTTTCGTTCTGAACAAGTGTTACTGTTTTCTGCACAAAAGCGATTCTGCGAAGCAATGTGAACACTTCTGCTTCCCAGGCACAGAGAAGGTGCTAGCAGGGAATTCTCTGCCTGCCTTTCCTCAGTGCTCTGCAAGCTCTCCAGGACAACATAAAATCTGGGGCTCTGTGCTTTCTTTAGTTCTGAACAAGTGTTAGTGTTTTCTGCACAAAAGCGATTCTTGCGAAGCAATGTGAACACTTTTGCTTCCCAGGCACAGAGAAGGTGCTAGCAGGGAATTCTCTGCCTGCCTTTCCCCAGTGCTCTGCAAGCTCTCCAGGACAACATAAAATCTGGGGCTCTGTGCTTTCTTTCCTTCTGAACAAGTGTTACTGTTTTCTGCACAAAAGCGATTCTGCGAAGCAATGTGAACACTTCTGCTTCCCAGGCACAGAGAAGGTGCTAGCAAGGAATTCTCTGCCTGCCTTTCCCCAGTGCTCTGCAAGCTCTCCAGGACAACATAGAATCTGGGGCTCTGTGCTTTCTTTCCTTCTGAACAAGTGTTAGTGTTTTCTGCACAAAAGCGATTCTTGCGAAGCAATGTGAACAGGCACAGAGAAGGTGCTAGCAGGGAATTCTCTGCCTGCCTTTCCCCAGTGCTCTGCAAGCTCTCCAGGACAACATAAAATCTGGGGCTCTGTGCTTTCTTTCCTTCTGAACAAGTGTTACTGTTTTCTGCACAAAAGCGATTCTTGCGAAGCAATGTGAACACTTCTGCTTCCCAGGCACAGAGAAGGTGCTAGCAGGGAATTCTCTGCCTGCCTTTCCCCAGTGCTCTGCAAGCTCTCCAGGACAACATAAAATCTGGGGCTCTGTGCTTTCTTTCCTTCTGAACAAGTGTTAGTGTTTTCTGCACAAAAGCGATTCTTGCGAAGCAATGTGATCACTTCTGCTTCCCAGGCACAGAGAAGGTGCTAGCAGGGAATTCTCTGCCTGCCTTTCCCCAGTGCTCTGCAAGCTCTCCAGGACAACAGCAAATCTGGGGCTCTGTGCTTTCTTTCGTTCTGAACAAGTGTTACTGTTTTCTGCACAAAAGCGATTCTGCGAAGCAATGTGAACACTTCTGCTTCCCAGGCACAGAGAAGGTGCTAGCAGGGAATTCTCTGCCTGCCTTTCCCCAGTGCTCTGCAAGCTCTCCAGGACAACATAGAATCTGGGGCTCTGTGCTTTCTTTAGTTCTGAACAAGTGTTAGTGTTTTCTGCACAAAAGCGATTCTTGCGAAGCAATGTGAACACTTGTGCTTCCCAGGCACAGAGAAGGTGCTAGCAGGGAATTCTCTGCCTGCCTTTCCCCAGTGCTCTGCAAGCTCTCCAGGACAACATAAAATCTGGGGCTCTGTGCTTTCTTTCCTTCTGAACAAGTGTTACTGTTTTCTGCACAAAAGCGATTCTGCGAAGCAATGTGAACACTTCTGCTTCCCAGGCACAGAGAAGGTGCTAGCAAGGAATTCTCTGCCTGCCTTTCCCCAGTGCTCTGCAAGCTCTCCAGGACAACATAGAATCTGGGGCTCTGTGCTTTCTTTCCTTCTGAACAAGTGTTACTGTTTTCTGCACAAAAGCGATTCTTGCGAAGCAATGTGAACAGGCACAGAGAAGGTGCTAGCAGGGAATTCTCTGCCTGCCTTTCCCCAGTGCTCTGTAAGCTCTCCAGGACAACATAAAATCTGGGGCTCTGTGCTTTCTTTCCTTCTGAACAAGTGTTAGTGTTTTCTGCACAAAAGCGATTCTGCGAAGCAATGTGAACACTTCTGCTTCCCAGGCACAGAGAAGGTGCTAGCAAGGAATTCTCTGCCTGCCTTTCCCCAGTGCTCTGCAAGCTCTCCAGGACAACATAAAATCTGGGGCTCTGTGCTTTCTTTCCTTCTGAACAAGTGTTACTGTTTTCTGCACAAAAGCGATTCTGCGAAGCAATGTGAACAGGCACAGAGAAGGTGCTAGCAGGGAATTCTCTGCCTGCCTTTCCCCAGTGCTCTGCAAGCTCTCCAGGACAACATAGAATCTGGGGCTCTGTGCTTTCTTTCCTTCTGAACAAGTGTTAGTGTTTTCTGCACAAAAGCGATTCTTGCGAAGCAATGTGATCACTTCTGCTTCCCAGGCACAGAGAAGGTGCTAGCAGGGAATTCTCTGCCTGCCTTTCCCCAGTGCTCTGCAAGCTCTCCAGGACAACATAGAATCTGGGGCTCTGTGCTTTCTTTCGTTCTGAACAAGTGTTACTGTTTTCTGCACAAAAGCGATTCTGCGAAGCAATGTGAACACTTCTGCTTCCCAGGCACAGAGAAGGTGCTAGCAAGGAATTCTCTGCCTGCCTTTCCCCAGTGCTCTGCAAGCTCTCCAGGACAACAGCAAATCTGGGGCTCTGTGCTTTCTTTCCTTCTGAACAAGTGTTACTGTTTTCTGCACAAAAGCGATTCTGCGAAGCAATGTGAACAGGCACAGAGAAGGTGCTAGCAAGGAATTCTCTGCCTGCCTTTCCCCAGTGCTCTGCAAGCTCTCCAGGACAACATAAAATCTGGGGCTCTGTGCTTTCTTTCCTTCTGAACAAGTGTTACTGTTTTCTGCACAAAAGCGATTCTGCGAAGCAATGTGAACACTTCTGCTTCCCAGGCACAGAGAAGGTGCTAGCAAGGAATTCTCTGCCTGCCTTTCCCCAGTGCTCTGCAAGCTCTCCAGGACAACATAAAATCTGGGGCTCTGTGCTTTCTTTCGTTCTGAACAAGTGTTACTGTTTTCTGCACAAAAGCGATTCTGCGAAGCAATGTGAACAGGCACAGAGAAGGTGCTAGCAGGGAATTCTCTGCCTGCCTTTCCCCAGTGCTCTGCAAGCTCTCCAGGACAACATAGAATCTGGGGCTCTGTGCTTTCTTTCCTTCTGAACAAGTGTTAGTGTTTTCTGCACAAAAGCGATTCTTGCGAAGCAATGTGAACACTAGTGCTTCCCAGGCACAGAGAAGGTGCTAGCAGGGAATTCTCTGCCTGCCTTTCCCCAGTGCTCTGCAAGCTCTCCAGGACAACATAGAATCTGGGGCTCTGTGCTTTCTTTCGTTCTGAACAAGTGTTACTGTTTTCTGCACAAAAGCGATTCTGCGAAGCAATGTGAACACTTCTGCTTCCCAGGCACACAGAAGGTGCTAGCAGGGAATTCTCTGCCTGCCTTTCCCCAGTGCTCTGCAAGCTCTCCAGGACAACATAGAATCTGGGGCTCTGTGCTTTCTTTCCTTCTGAACAAGTGTTACTGTTTTCTGCACAAAAGCGATTCTGCGAAGCAATGTGAACAGGCACAGAGAAGGTGCTAGCAGGGAATTCTCTGCCTGCCTTTCCCCAGTGCTCTGCAAGCTCTCCAGGACAACATAAAATCTGGGGCTCTGTGCTTTCTTTCCTTCTGAACAAGTGTTACTGTTTTCTGCACAAAAGCGATTCTTGCGAAGCAATGTGAACACTTCTGCTTCCCAGGCACAGAGAAGGTGCTAGCAAGGAATTCTCTGCCTGCCTTTCCCCAGTGCTCTGCAAGCTCTCCAGGACAACATAGAATCTGGGGCTCTGTGCTTTCTTTCGTGCTGAACAAGTGTTACTGTTTTCTGCACAAAAGCGATTCTGCGAAGCAATGTGAACACTTCTGCTTCCCAGGCACAGAGAAGGTGCTAGCAAGGAATTCTCTGCCTGCCTTTCCCCAGTGCTCTGCAAGCTCTCCAGGACAACAGCAAATCTGGGGCTCTGTGCTTTCTTTCCTTCTGAACAAGTGTTACTGTTTTCTGCACAAAAACGATTCTGCAAAGCAATGTGAACAGGCACAGAGAAGGTGCTAGCAAGGAATTCTCTGCCTGCCTTTCCCCAGTGCTCTGCAAGCTCTCCAGGACAACATAGAATCTGGGGCTCTGTGCTTTCTTTCCTTCTGAACAAGTGTTACTGTTTTCTGCACAAAAGCGATTCTTGCGAAGCAATGTGAACACTTCTGCTTCCCAGGCACAGAGAAGGTGCTAGCAGGGAATTCTCTGCCTGCCTTTCCCCAGTGCTCTGCAAGCTCTCCAGGACAACATAAAATCTGGGGCTCTGTGCTTTCTTTCGTTCTGAACAAGTGTTGCTGTTTTCTGCACAAAAGCGATTCTGCGAAGCAATGTGAACACTTCTGCTTCCCAGGCATAGAGAAGGTGCTAGCAGGGAATTCTCTGCCTGCCTTTCCCCAGTGCTCTGCAAGCTCTCCAGGACAACATAAAATCTGGGGCTCTGTGCTTTCTTTCGTTCTGAACAAGTGTTACTGTTTTCTGCACAAAAGCGATTCTGCAAAGCAATGTGAACAGGCACAGAGAAGGTGCTAGCAAGGAATTCTCTGCCTGCCTTTCCCCAGTGCTCTGCAAGCTCTCCAGGACAACATAAAATCTGGGGCTCTGTGCTTTCTTTCCTTCTGAACAAGTGTTACTGTTTTCTGCACAAAAGCGATTCTGCGAAGCAATGTGAACACTTCTGCTTCCCAGGCACAGAGAAGGTACTAGCAAGGAATTCTCTGCCTGCCTTTCCCCAGTGCTCTGCAAGCTCTCCAGGACAACATAAAATCTGGGGCTCTGTGCTTTCTTTCGTTCTGAACAAGTGTTACTGTTTTCTGAACAAAAGTGATTCTGCGAAGCAATGTGAACAGGCACAGAGAAGGTGCTAGCAGGGAATTCTCTGCCTGCCTTTCCCCAGTGCTCTGCAAGCTCTCCAGGACAACATAAAATCTGGGGCTCTGTGCTTTCTTTCCTTCTGAACAAGTGTTACTGTTTTCTGCACAAAAGCGATTCTTGCGAAGCAATGTGAACACTTCTGCTTCCCAGGCACAGAGAAGGTGCTAGCAGGGAATTCTCTGCCTGCCTTTCCCCAGTGCTCTGCAAGCTCTCCAGGACAACATAAAATCTGGGGCTCTGTGCTTTCTTTCCTTCTGAACAAGTGTTACTGTTTTCTGCACAAAAGCGATTCTGCGAAGCAATGTGAACACCTCTGCTTCCCAGGCACAGAGAAGGTGCTAGCAAGGAATTCTCTGCCTGCCTTTCCCCAGTGCTCTGCAAGCTCTCCAGGACAACATAAAATCTGGGGCTCTGTGCTTTCTTTCGTTCTGAACAAGTGTTACTGTTTTCTGCACAAAAGCGATTCTGCAAAGCAATGTGAACAGGCACAGAGAAGGTGCTAGCAGGGAATTCTCTGCCTGCCTTTCCCCAGTGCTCTGCAAGCTCTCCAGGACAACATAAAATCTGGGGCTCTGTGCTTTCTTTCCTTCTGAACAAGTGTTACTGTTTTCTGCACAAAAGCGATTCTTGCGAAGCAATGTGAACACTTCTGCTTCCCAGGCACAGAGAAGGTGCTAGCAAGGAATTCTCTGCCTGCCTTTCCCCAGTGCTCTGCAAGCTCTCCAGGACAACATAGAATCTGGGGCTCTGTGCTTTCTTTCGTGCTGAACAAGTGTTACTGTTTTCTGCACAAAAGCGATTCTGCGAAGCAATGTGAACACTTCTGCTTCCCAGGCACAGAGAAGGTGCTAGCAAGGAATTCTCTGCCTGCCTTTCCCCAGTGCTCTGCAAGCTCTCCAGGACAACAGCAAATCTGGGGCTCTGTGCTTTCTTTCCTTCTGAACAAGTGTTACTGTTTTCTGCACAAAAACGATTCTGCAAAGCAATGTGAACAGGCACAGAGAAGGTGCTAGCAAGGAATTCTCTGCCTGCCTTTCCCCAGTGCTCTGCAAGCTCTCCAGGACAACATAGAATCTGGGGCTCTGTGCTTTCTTTCCTTCTGAACAAGTGTTACTGTTTTCTGCACAAAAGCGATTCTTGCGAAGCAATGTGAACACTTCTGCTTCCCAGGCACAGAGAAGGTGCTAGCAGGGAATTCTCTGCCTGCCTTTCCCCAGTGCTCTGCAAGCTCTCCAGGACAACATAAAATCTGGGGCTCTGTGCTTTCTTTCGTTCTGAACAAGTGTTGCTGTTTTCTGCACAAAAGCGATTCTGCGAAGCAATGTGAACACTTCTGCTTCCCAGGCACAGAGAAGGTGCTAGCAGGGAATTCTCTGCCTGCCTTTCCCCAGTGCTCTGCAAGCTCTCCAGGACAACATAAAATCTGGGGCTCTGTGCTTTCTTTCGTTCTGAACAAGTGTTACTGTTTTCTGCACAAAAGCGATTCTGCAAAGCAATGTGAACAGGCACAGAGAAGGTGCTAGCAAGGAATTCTCTGCCTGCCTTTCCCCAGTGCTCTGCAAGCTCTCCAGGACAACATAAAATCTGGGGCTCTGTGCTTTCTTTCCTTCTGAACAAGTGTTACTGTTTTCTGCACAAAAGCGATTCTGCGAAGCAATGTGAACACTTCTGCTTCCCAGGCACAGAGAAGGTACTAGCAAGGAATTCTCTGCCTGCCTTTCCCCAGTGCTCTGCAAGCTCTCCAGGACAACATAAAATCTGGGGCTCTGTGCTTTCTTTCGTTCTGAACAAGTGTTACTGTTTTCTGAACAAAAGTGATTCTGCGAAGCAATGTGAACAGGCACAGAGAAGGTGCTAGCAGGGAATTCTCTGCCTGCCTTTCCCCAGTGCTCTGCAAGCTCTCCAGGACAACATAAAATCTGGGGCTCTGTGCTTTCTTTCCTTCTGAACAAGTGTTAGTGTTTTCTGCACAAAAGCGATTCTTGCGAAGCAATGTGAACACTTCTGCTTCCCAGGCACAGAGAAGGTGCTAGCAGGGAATTCTCTGCCTGCCTTTCCCCAGTGCTCTGCAAGCTCTCCAGGACAACATAAAATCTGGGGCTCTGTGCTTTCTTTCCTTCTGAACAAGTGTTACTGTTTTCTGCACAAAAGCGATTCTGCGAAGCAATGTGAACACCTCTGCTTCCCAGGCACAGAGAAGGTGCTAGCAAGGAATTCTCTGCCTGCCTTTCCCCAGTGCTCTGCAAGCTCTCCAGGACAACATAAAATCTGGGGCTCTGTGCTTTCTTTCGTTCTGAACAAGTGTTACTGTTTTCTGCACAAAAGCGATTCTGCAAAGCAATGTGAACAGGCACAGAGAAGGTGCTAGCAGGGAATTCTCTGCCTGCCTTTCCCCAGTGCTCTGCAAGCTCTCCAGGACAACATAAAATCTGGGGCTCTGTGCTTTCTTTCGTTCTGAACAAGTGTTAGTGTTTTCTGCACAAAAGCGATTCTTGCGAAGCAATGTGAACACTTCTGCTTCCCAGGCACAGAGAAGGTGCTAGCAGGGAATTCTCTGCCTGCCTTTCCCCAGTGCTCTGCAAGCTCTCCAGGACAACATAAAATCTGGGGCTCTGGTCTTTCTTTCCTTCTGAACAAGTGTTAGTGTTTTCTGCACAAAAGCGATTCTTGCGAAGCAATGTGATCACTTCTGCTTCCCAGGCACAGAGAAGGTGCTAGCAGGGAATTCTCTGCCTGCCTTTCCCCAGTGCTCTGCAAGCTCTCCAGGACAACATAGAATCTGGGGCTCTCTGCTTTCTTTCGTTCTGAACAAGTGTTACAGTTTTCTGCACAAAAGCGATTCTTGCGAAGCAATGTGAACACTTCTGCTTCCCAGGCACAGAGAAGGTGCTAGCAGGGAATTCTCTGCCTGCCTTTCCCCAGTGCTCTGCAAGCTCTCCAGGACAACATAGAATCTGGGGCTCTGTGCTTTCTTTCGTTCTGAACAAGTGTTACTGTTTTCTGCACAAAAGCGATTCTGCGAAGCAATGTGAACACTTCTGCTTCCCAGGCACAGAGAAGGTGCTAGCAGGGAATTCTCTGCCTGCCTTTCCCCAGTGCTCTGCAAGCTCTCCAGGACAACATAGAATCTGGGGCTCTGTGCTTTCTTTCCTTCTGAACAAGTATTACTGTTTTCTGCACAAAAGCGATTCTGCGAAGCAGTGTGAACAAGCACAGAGAAGGTGCTAGCAAGGAATTCTCTGCCTGCCTTTCCCCAGTGCTCTGCAAGCTCTCCAGGACAACATAGAATCTGGGGCTCTGTGCTTTCTTTCGTTCTGAACAAGTGTTACTGTTTTCTGCACAAAAGCGATTCTGCGAAGCAATGTGAACAGGCACAGAGAAGGTGCTAGCAAGGAATTCTCTGCCTGCCTTTCCCCAGTGCTCTGCAAGCTCTCCAGGACAACATAAAATCTGGGGCTCTGTGCTTTCTTTCCTTCTGAACAAGTGTTGCTGTTTTCTGCACAAAAGCGATTCTTGCGAAGCAATGTGAACAGGCACAGAGAAGGTGCTATCAGGGAATTCTCTGCCTGCCTTTCCCCAGTGCTCTGCAAGCTCTCCAGGACAACATAAAATCTGGGGCTCTGTGCTTTCTTTCCTTCTGAACAAGTGTTAGTGTTTTCTGCACAAAAGCGATTCTTGCGAAGCAATGTGAACACTTCTGCTTCCCAGGCACAGAGAAGGTGCTAGCAGGGAATTCTCTGCCTGCCTTTCCCCAGTGCTCTGCAAGCTCTCCAGGACAACATAGAATCTGGGGCTCTGTGCTTTCTTTCCTTCTGAACAAGTGTTACTGTTTTCTGCACAAAAGCGATTCTGCGAAGCAATGTGAACAGGCACAGAGAAGGTGCTAGCAAGGAATTCTCTGCCTGCCTTTCCCCAGTGCTCTGCAAGCTCTCCAGGACAACATAAAATCTGGGGCTCTGTGCTTTCTTTCCTTCTGAACAAGTGTTACTGTTTTCTGCACAAAAGCGATTCTGCGAAGCAATGTGAACACTTCTGCTTCCCAGGCACAGAGAAGGTACTAGCAAGGAATTCTCTGCCTGCCTTTCCCCAGTGCTCTGCAAGCTCTCCAGGACAACAGCAAATCTGGGGCTCTGTGCTTTCTTTCGTTCTGAACAAGTGTTACTGTTTTCTGCACAAAAGCGATTCTGCGAAGCAATGTGAACAGGCACAGAGAAGGTGCTAGCTGGGAATTCTCTGCCTGCCTTTCCCCAGTGCTCTGCAAGCTCTCCAGGACAACATAAAATCTGGGGCTCTGTGCTTTCTTTCCTTCTGAACAAGTGTTACTGTTTTCTGCACAAAAGCGATTCTGCGAAGCAATGTGAACACTTCTGCTTCCCAGGCACAGAGAAGGTGCTAGCAAGGAATTCTCTGCCTGCCTTTCCCCAGTGCTCTGCAAGCTCTCCAGGACAACATAAAATCTGGGGCTCTGTGCTTTCTTTCGTTCTGAACAAGTGTTACTGTTTTCTGAACAAAAGCGATTCTTGCGAAGCAATGTGAACACTTCTGCTTCCCAGGCACAGAGAAGGTGCTATCAGGGAATTCTCTGCCTGCCTTTCCCCAGTGCTATGCAAGCTCTCCAGGACAACATAAAATCTGGGGCTCTCTGCTTTCTTTCGTTCTGAACAAGTGATACTGTTTTCTGCACAAAAGCGATTCTTGCGAAGCAATGTGAACACTTCTGCTTCCCAGGCACAGAGAAGGTGCTAGCAGGGAATTCTCTGCCTGCCTTTCCCCAGTGCTCTGCAAGCTCTCCAGGACAACATAGAATCTGGGGCTCTGTGCTTTCTTTCCTTCTGAACAAGTGTTACTGTTTTCTGCACAAAAGCGATTCTGCGAAGCAATGTGAACACTTCTGCTTCCCAGGCACAGAGAAGGTGCTAGCAGGGAATTCTCTGCCTGCCTTTCCCCAGTGCTCTGCAAGCTCTCCAGGACAACATAAAATCTGGGGCTCTGTGCTTTCTTTCGTTCTGAACAAGTGTTAGTGTTTTCTGCACAAAAGCGATTCTTGCGAAGCAATGTGAACACTTCTGCTTCCCAGGCACAGAGAAGGTGCTATCAGGGAATTCTCTGCCTGCCTTTCCCCAGTGCTCTGCAAGCTCTCCAGGACAACATAGAATCTGGGGCTCTGTGCTTTCTTTCCTTCTGAACAAGTGTTACTGTTTTCTGCACAAAAGCGATTCTTGCGAAGCAATGTGAACACTTCTGCTTCCCAGGCACAGAGAAGGTGCTAGCAGGGAATTCTCTGCCTGCCTTTCCCCAGTGCTCTGCAAGCTCTCCAGGACAACATAGAATCTGGGGCTCTGTGCTTTCTTTCGTTCTGAACAAGTGTTACTGTTTTCTGCACAAAAGCGATTCTTGCGAAGCAATGTGAACACTTCTGCTTCCCAGGCACAGAGAAGGTGCTAGCAAGGAATTCTCTGCCTGCCTTTCCCCAGTGCTCTGCAAGCTCTCCAGGACAACATAAAATCTGGGGCTCTGTGCTTTCTTTCCTTCTGAACAAGTGTTACTGTTTTCTGCACAAAAGCGGTTCTTGCGAAGCAATGTGAACAGGCACAGAGAAGGTGCTAGCAGGGAATTCTCTGCCTGCCTTTCCCCAGTGCTCTCAAGCTCTCCAGGACAACATAGAATCTGGGGCTCTGTGCTTTCTTTAGTTCTGAACAAGTGTTAGTGTTTTCTGCACAAAAGCGATTCTTGCGAAGCAATGTGAACACTTCTGCTTCCCAGGCACAGAGAAGGTGCTAGCAAGGAATTCTCTGCCTGCCTTTCCCCAGTGCTCTGCAAGCTCTCCAGGACAACATAGAATCTGGGGCTCTGTGCTTTCTTTCGTTCTGAACAAGTGTTACTGTTTTCTGCACAAAAGCGATTCTGCGAAGCAATGTGAACACTTCTGCTTCCCAGGCACAGAGAAGGTGCTAGCAGGGAATTCTCTGCCTGCCTTTCCCCAGTGCTCTGCAAGCTCTCCAGGACAACATAGAATCTGGGGCTCTGTGCTTTCTTTCCTTCTGAACAAGTGTTATTGTTTTCTGCACAAAAGCGATTCTGCGAAGCAATGTGAACAGGCACAGAGAAGGTGCTAGCAGGGAATTCTCTGCCTGCCTTTCCCCAGTGCTCTGCAAGCTCTCCAGGACAACATAAAATCTGGGGCTCTGTGCTTTCTTTCCTTCTGAACAAGTGTTACTGTTTTCTGCACAAAAGCGATTCTTGCGAAGCAATGTGAACAGGCACAGAGAAGGTGCTATCAGGGAATTCTCTGCCTGCCTTTCCCCAGTGCTCTGCAAGCTCTCCAGGACAACATAAAATCTGGGGCTCTGTGCTTTCTTTCCTTCTGAACAAGTGTTAGTGTTTTCTGCACAAAAGCGATTCTGCGAAGCAATGTGAACACTTCTGCTTCCCAGGCACAGAGAAGGTGCTAGCAGGGAATTCTCTGCCTGCCTTTCCCCAGTGCTCTGCAAGCTCTCCAGGACAACAGCAAATCTGGGGCTCTGTGCTTTCTTTCCTTCTGAACAAGTGTTACTGTTTTCTGCACAAAAGCGATTCTGCGAAGCAATGTGAACAGGCACAGAGAAGGTGCTAGCAGGGAATTCTCTGCCTGCCTTTCCCCAGTGCTCTGCAAGCTCTCCAGGACAACATAAAATCTGGGGCTCTGTGCTTTCTTTCCTTCTGAACAAGTGTTACTGTTTTCTGCACAAAAGCGATTCTGCGAAGCAATGTGAACACTTCTGCTTCCCAGGCACAGAGAAGGTGCTAGCAGGGAATTCTCTGCCTGCCTTTCCCCAGTGCTCTGCAAGCTCTCCAGGACAACATAAAATCTGGGGCTCTGTGCTTTCTTTCGTTCTGAACAAGTGTTACTGTTTTCTGCACAAAAGCGATTCTGCGAAGCAATGTGAACAGGCACAGAGAAGGTGCTAGCAGGGAATTCTCTGCCTGCCTTTCCCCAGTGCTCTGCAAGCTCTCCAGGACAACATAAAATCTGGGGCTCT
The DNA here is from genome assembly GCF_031877795.1 of Strix aluco. Classification (NCBI taxonomy): domain Eukaryota; kingdom Metazoa; phylum Chordata; class Aves; order Strigiformes; family Strigidae; genus Strix; species Strix aluco. The sequence continues at coordinate 48,281 of NW_027436609.1, read as the reverse complement.
GTGCTTTCTTTCCTTCTGAACAAGTGTTACTGTTTTCTGCACAAAAGCGATTCTTGCGAAGCAATGTGAACACTTCTGCTTCCCAGGCACAGAGAAGGTGCTAGCAGGGAATTCTCTGCCTGCCTTTCCCCAGTGCTCTGCAAGCTCTCCAGGACAACATAAAATCTGGGGCTCTGTGCTTTCTTTCGTGCTGAACAAGTGTTACTGTTTTCTGCACAAAAGCGATTCTGCGAAGCAATGTGAACACTTCTGCTTCCCAGGCACAGAGAAGGTGCTAGCAAGGAATTCTCTGCCTGCCTTTCCCCAGTGCTCTGCAAGCTCTCCAGGACAACAGCAAATCTGGGGCTCTGTGCTTTCTTTCCTTCTGAACAAGTGTTACTGTTTTCTGCACAAAAGCGATTCTGCAAAGCAATGTGAACAGGCACAGAGAAGGTGCTAGCAAGGAATTCTCTGCCTGCCTTTCCCCAGTGCTCTGCAAGCTCTCCAGGACAACATAGAATCTGGGGCTCTGTGCTTTCTTTCCTTCTGAACAAGTGTTACTGTTTTCTGCACAAAAGCGATTCTTGCGAAGCAATGTGAACACTTCTGCTTCCCAGGCACAGAGAAGGTGCTAGCAGGGAATTCTCTGCCTGCCTTTCCCCAGTGCTCTGCAAGCTCTCCAGGACAACATAAAATCTGGGGCTCTGTGCTTTCTTTCGTTCTGAACAAGTGTTGCTGTTTTCTGCACAAAAGCGATTCTGCGAAGCAATGTGAACACTTCTGCTTCCCAGGCACAGAGAAGGTGCTAGCAGGGAATTCTCTGCCTGCCTTTCCCCAGTGCTCTGCAAGCTCTCCAGGACAACATAAAATCTGGGGCTCTGTGCTTTCTTTCGTTCTGAACAAGTGTTACTGTTTTCTGCACAAAAGCGATTCTGCAAAGCAATGTGAACAGGCACAGAGAAGGTGCTAGCAAGGAATTCTCTGCCTGCCTTTCCCCAGTGCTCTGCAAGCTCTCCAGGACAACATAAAATCTGGGGCTCTGTGCTTTCTTTCCTTCTGAACAAGTGTTACTGTTTTCTGCACAAAAGCGATTCTGCGAAGCAATGTGAACACTTCTGCTTCCCAGGCACAGAGAAGGTACTAGCAAGGAATTCTCTGCCTGCCTTTCCCCAGTGCTCTGCAAGCTCTCCAGGACAACATAAAATCTGGGGCTCTGTGCTTTCTTTCGTTCTGAACAATTGTTACTGTTTTCTGAACAAAAGTGATTCTGCGAAGCAATGTGAACAGGCACAGAGAAGGTGCTAGCAGGGAATTCTCTGCCTGCCTTTCCCCAGTGCTCTGCAAGCTCTCCAGGACAACATAAAATCTGGGGCTCTGTGCTTTCTTTCCTTCTGAACAAGTGTTAGTGTTTTCTGCACAAAAGCGATTCTTGCGAAGCAATGTGAACACTTCTGCTTCCCAGGCACAGAGAAGGTGCTAGCAGGGAATTCTCTGCCTGCCTTTCCCCAGTGCTCTGCAAGCTCTCCAGGACAACATAAAATCTGGGGCTCTGTGCTTTCTTTCCTTCTGAACAAGTGTTACTGTTTTCTGCACAAAAGCGATTCTGCGAAGCAATGTGAACACCTCTGCTTCCCAGGCACAGAGAAGGTGCTAGCAAGGAATTCTCTGCCTGCCTTTCCCCAGTGCTCTGCAAGCTCTCCAGGACAACATAAAATCTGGGGCTCTGTGCTTTCTTTCGTTCTGAACAAGTGTTACTGTTTTCTGCACAAAAGCGATTCTGCAAAGCAATGTGAACAGGCACAGAGAAGGTGCTAGCAGGGAATTCTCTGCCTGCCTTTCCCCAGTGCTCTGCAAGCTCTCCAGGACAACATAGAATCTGGGGCTCTGTGCTTTCTTTCGTTCTGAACAAGTGTTACTGTTTTCTGCACAAAAGCGATTCTGCGAAGCAGTGTGAACAGGCACAGAGAAGGTGCTAGCAAGGAATTCTCTGCCTGCCTTTCCCCAGTGCTCTGCAAGCTCTCCAGGACAACATAGAATCTGGGGCTCTGTGCTTTCTTTAGTTCTGAACAAGTGTTAGTGTTTTCTGCACAAAAGCGATTCTTGCGAAGCAATGTGAACACTTCTGCTTCCCAGGCACAGAGAAGGTGCTAGCAAGGAATTCTCTGCCTGCCTTTCCCCAGTGCTCTGCAAGCTCTCCAGGACAACATAGAATCTGGGGCTCTGTGCTTTCTTTCGTTCTGAACAAGTGTTACTGTTTTCTGCACAAAAGCGATTCTGCGAAGCAATGTGAACAGGCACAGAGAAGGTGCTAGCAAGGAATTCTCTGCCTGCCTTTCCCCAGTGCTCTGCAAGCTCTCCAGGACAACATAAAATCTGGGGCTCTGTGCTTTCTTTCCTTCTGAACAAGTGTTGCTGTTTTCTGCACAAAAGCGATTCTTGCGAAGCAATGTGAACAGGCACAGAGAAGGTGCTATCAGGGAATTCTCTGCCTGCCTTTCCCCAGTGCTCTGCAAGCTCTCCAGGACAACATAAAATCTGGGGCTCTGTGCTTTCTTTCCTTCTGAACAAGTGTTAGTGTTTTCTGCACAAAAGCGATTCTTGCGAAGCAATGTGAACACTTCTGCTTCCCAGGCACAGAGAAGGTGCTAGCAGGGAATTCTCTGCCTGCCTTTCCCCAGTGCTCTGCAAGCTCTCCAGGACAACATAGAATCTGGGGCTCTGTGCTTTCTTTCCTTCTGAACAAGTGTTACTGTTTTCTGCACAAAAGCGATTCTGCGAAGCAATGTGAACAGGCACAGAGAAGGTGCTAGCAAGGAATTCTCTGCCTGCCTTTCCCCAGTGCTCTGCAAGCTCTCCAGGACAACATAAAATCTGGGGCTCTGTGCTTTCTTTCCTTCTGAACAAGTGTTACTGTTTTCTGCACAAAAGCGATTCTGCGAAGCAATGTGAACACTTCTGCTTCCCAGGCACAGAGAAGGTACTAGCAAGGAATTCTCTGCCTGCCTTTCCCCAGTGCTCTGCAAGCTCTCCAGGACAACATAAAATCTGGGGCTCTGTGCTTTCTTTCGTTCTGAACAAGTGTTACTGTTTTCTGCACAAAAGCGATTCTGCGAAGCAATGTGAACAGGCACAGAGAAGGTGCTAGCAGGGAATTCTCTGCCTGCCTTTCCCCAGTGCTCTGCAAGCTCTCCAGGACAACATAAAATCTGGGGCTCTGTGCTTTCTTTCCTTCTGAACAAGTGTTACTGTTTTCTGCACAAAAGCGATTCTGCGAAGCAATGTGAACACTTCTGCTTCCCAGGCACAGAGAAGGTGCTAGCAAGGAATTCTCTGCCTGCCTTTCCCCAGTGCTCTGCAAGCTCTCCAGGACAACATAAAATCTGGGGCTCTGTGCTTTCTTTCGTTCTGAACAAGTGTTACTGTTTTCTGAACAAAAGCGATTCTTGCGAAGCAATGTGAACACTTCTGCTTCCCAGGCACAGAGAAGGTGCTATCAGGGAATTCTCTGCCTGCCTTTCCCCAGTGCTATGCAAGCTCTCCAGGACAACATAAAATCTGGGGCTCTCTGCTTTCTTTCGTTCTGAACAAGTGATACTGTTTTCTGCACAAAAGCGATTCTTGCGAAGCAATGTGAACACTTCTGCTTCCCAGGCACAGAGAAGGTGCTAGCAGGGAATTCTCTGCCTGCCTTTCCCCAGTGCTCTGCAAGCTCTCCAGGACAACATAGAATCTGGGGCTCTGTGCTTTCTTTCCTTCTGAACAAGTGTTACTGTTTTCTGCACAAAAGCGATTCTGCGAAGCAATGTGAACACTTCTGCTTCCCAGGCACAGAGAAGGTGCTAGCAAGGAATTCTCTGCCTGCCTTTCCCCAGTGCTCTTCAAGCTCTCCAGGACAACATAAAATCTGGGGCTCTGTGCTTTCTTTCGTTCTGAACAAGTGTTACTGTTTTCTGAACAAAAGCGATTCTTGCGAAGCAATGTGAACACTTCTGCTTCCCAGGCACAGAGAAGGTGCTATCAGGGAATTCTCTGCCTGCCTTTCCCCAGTGCTCTGCAAGCTCTCCAGGACAACATAGAATCTGGGGCTCTGTGCTTTCTTTCCTTCTGAACAAGTGTTACTGTTTTCTGCACAAAAGCGATTCTTGCGAAGCAATGTGAACACTTCTGCTTCCCAGGCACAGAGAAGGTGCTAGCAGGGAATTCTCTGCCTGCCTTTCCCCAGTGCTCTGCAAGCTCTCCAGGACAACATAGAATCTGGGGCTCTGTGCTTTCTTTCGTTCTGAACAAGTGTTACTGTTTTCTGCACAAAAGCGATTCTTGCGAAGCAATGTGAACACTTCTGCTTCCCAGGCACAGAGAAGGTGCTAGCAAGGAATTCTCTGCCTGCCTTTCCCCAGTGCTCTGCAAGCTCTCCAGGACAACATAAAATCTGGGGCTCTGTGCTTTCTTTCCTTCTGAACAAGTGTTACTGTTTTCTGCACAAAAGCGGTTCTTGCGAAGCAATGTGAACAGGCACAGAGAAGGTGCTAGCAGGGAATTCTCTGCCTGCCTTTCCCCAGTGCTCTCAAGCTCTCCAGGACAACATAGAATCTGGGGCTCTGTGCTTTCTTTCCTTCTGAACAAGTGTTACTGTTTTCTGCACAAAAGCGATTCTGCGAAGCAATGTGAACACTTCTGCTTCCCAGGCACAGAGAAGGTGCTAGCAAGGAATTCTCTGCCTGCCTTTCCCCAGTGCTCTGCAAGCTCTCCAGGACAACATAAAATCTGGGGCTCTGTGCTTTCTTTCGTTCTGAACAAGTGTTACTGTTTTCTGAACAAAAGCGATTCTTGCGAAGCAATGTGAACACTTCTGCTTCCCAGGCACAGAGAAGGTGCTATCAGGGAATTCTCTGCCTGACTTTCCCCAGTGCTATGCAAGCTCTCCAGGACAACATAAAATCTGGGGCTCTCTGCTTTCTTTCGTTCTGAACAAGTGATACTGTTTTCTGCACAAAAGCGATTCTTGCGAAGCAATGTGAACACTTCTGCTTCCCAGGCACAGAGAAGGTGCTAGCAGGGAATTCTCTGCCTGCCTTTCCCCAGTGCTCTGCAAGCTCTCCAGGACAACATAGAATCTGGGGCTCTGTGCTTTCTTTCCTTCTGAACAAGTGTTACTGTTTTCTGCACAAAAGCGATTCTGCGAAGCAATGTGAACACTTCTGCTTCCCAGGCACAGAGAAGGTGCTAGCAAGGAATTCTCTGCCTGCCTTTCCCCAGTGCTCTGCAAGCTCTCCAGGACAACATAAAATCTGGGGCTCTGTGCTTTCTTTCGTTCTGAACAAGTGTTACTGTTTTCTGAACAAAAGCGATTCTTGCGAAGCAATGTGAACACTTCTGCTTCCCAGGCACAGAGAAGGTGCTATCAGGGAATTCTCTGCCTGCCTTTCCCCAGTGCTCTGCAAGCTCTCCAGGACAACATAGAATCTGGGGCTCTGTGCTTTCTTTCCTTCTGAACAAGTGTTACTGTTTTCTGCACAAAAGCGATTCTTGCGAAGCAATGTGAACACTTCTGCTTCCCAGGCACAGAGAAGGTGCTAGCAGGGAATTCTCTGCCTGCCTTTCCCCAGTGCTCTGCAAGCTCTCCAGGACAACATAGAATCTGGGGCTCTGTGCTTTCTTTCGTTCTGAACAAGTGTTACTGTTTTCTGCACAAAAGCGATTCTTGCGAAGCAATGTGAACACTTCTGCTTCCCAGGCACAGAGAAGGTGCTAGCAAGGAATTCTCTGCCTGCCTTTCCCCAGTGCTCTGCAAGCTCTCCAGGACAACATAAAATCTGGGGCTCTGTGCTTTCTTTCCTTCTGAACAAGTGTTACTGTTTTCTGCACAAAAGCGGTTCTTGCGAAGCAATGTGAACAGGCACAGAGAAGGTGCTAGCAGGGAATTCTCTGCCTGCCTTTCCCCAGTGCTCTGCAAGCTCTCCAGGACAACAGAAAATCTGGGGCTCTGTGCTTTCTTTCCTTCTGAACAAGTGTTACTGTTTTCTGCACAAAAGCGATTCTTGCGAAGCAATGTGAACACTTCTGCTTCCCAGGCACAGAGAAGGTGCTAGCAGGGAATTCTCTGCCTGCCTTTCCCCAGTGCTCTGCAAGCTCTCCAGGACAACATAAAATCTGGGGCTCTGTGCTTTCTTTCGTGCTGAACAAGTGTTACTGTTTTCTGCACAAAAGCGATTCTGCGAAGCAATGTGAACACTTCTGCTTCCCAGGCACAGAGAAGGTGCTAGCAAGGAATTCTCTGCCTGCCTTTCCCCAGTGCTCTGCAAGCTCTCCAGGACAACAGCAAATCTGGGGCTCTGTGCTTTCTTTCCTTCTGAACAAGTGTTACTGTTTTCTGCACAAAAACGATTCTGCAAAGCAATGTGAACAGGCACAGAGAAGGTGCTAGCAAGGAATTCTCTGCCTGCCTTTCCCCAGTGCTCTGCAAGCTCTCCAGGACAACATAGAATCTGGGGCTCTGTGCTTTCTTTCGTTCTGAACAAGTGTTGCTGTTTTCTGCACAAAAGCGATTCTGCGAAGCAATGTGAACACTTCTGCTTCCCAGGCACAGAGAAGGTGCTAGCAGGGAATTCTCTGCCTGCCTTTCCCCAGTGCTCTGCAAGCTCTCCAGGACAACATAAAATCTGGGGCTCTGTGCTTTCTTTCCTTCTGAACAAGTGTTACTGTTTTCTGCACAAAAGCGATTCTGCAAAGCAATGTGAACAGGCACAGAGAAGGTGCTAGCAAGGAATTCTCTGCCTGCCTTTCCCCAGTGCTCTGCAAGCTCTCCAGGACAACATAAAATCTGGGGCTCTGTGCTTTCTTTCCTTCTGAACAAGTGTTACTGTTTTCTGCACAAAAGCGATTCTGCGAAGCAATGTGAACACTTCTGCTTCCCAGGCACAGAGAAGGTACTAGCAAGGAATTCTCTGCCTGCCTTTCCCCAGTGCTCTGCAAGCTCTCCAGGACAACATAAAATCTGGGGCTCTGTGCTTTCTTTCGTTCTGAACAAGTGTTACTGTTTTCTGAACAAAAGTGATTCTGCGAAGCAATGTGAACAGGCACAGAGAAGGTGCTAGCAGGGAATTCTCTGCCTGCCTTTCCCCAGTGCTCTGCAAGCTCTCCAGGACAACATAAAATCTGGGGCTCTGTGCTTTCTTTCCTTCTGAACAAGTGTTAGTGTTTTCTGCACAAAAGCGATTCTTGCGAAGCAATGTGAACACTTCTGCTTCCCAGGCACAGAGAAGGTGCTAGCAGGGAATTCTCTGCCTGCCTTTCCCCAGTGCTCTGCAAGCTCTCCAGGACAACATAAAATCTGGGGCTCTGTGCTTTCTTTCCTTCTGAACAAGTGTTACTGTTTTCTGCACAAAAGCGATTCTGCGAAGCAATGTGAACACCTCTGCTTCCCAGGCACAGAGAAGGTGCTAGCAAGGAATTCTCTGCCTGCCTTTCCCCAGTGCTCTGCAAGCTCTCCAGGACAACATAAAATCTGGGGCTCTGTGCTTTCTTTCGTTCTGAACAAGTGTTACTGTTTTCTGCACAAAAGCGATTCTGCAAAGCAATGTGAACAGGCACAGAGAAGGTGCTAGCAGGGAATTCTCTGCCTGCCTTTCCCCAGTGCTCTGCAAGCTCTCCAGGACAACATAAAATCTGGGGCTCTGTGCTTTCTTTCCTTCTGAACAAGTGTTAGTGTTTTCTGCACAAAAGCGATTCTTGCGAAGCAATGTGATCACTTCTGCTTCCCAGGCACAGAGAAGGTGCTAGCAGGGAATTCTCTGCCTGCCTTTCCCCAGTGCTCTGCAAGCTCTCCAGGACAACATAAAATCTGGGGCTCTGTGCTTTCTTTCCTTCTGAACAAGTGTTAGTGTTTTCTGCACAAAAGCGATTCTTGCGAAGCAATGTGATCACTTCTGCTTCCCAGGCACAGAGAAGGTGCTAGCAGGGAATTCTCTGCCTGCCTTTCCCCAGTGCTCTGCAAGCTCTCCAGGACAACATAGAATCTGGGGCTCTCTGCTTTCTTTCGTTCTGAACAAGTGTTACAGTTTTCTGCACAAAAGCGATTCTTGCGAAGCAATGTGAACACTTCTGCTTCCCAGGCACAGAGAAGGTGCTAGCAGGGAATTCTCTGCCTGCCTTTCCCCAGTGCTCTGCAAGCTCTCCAGGACAACATAGAATCTGGGGCTCTGTGCTTTCTTTCGTTCTGAACAAGTGTTACTGTTTTCTGCACAAAAGCGATTCTGCGAAGCAATGTGAACACTTCTGCTTCCCAGGCACAGAGAAGGTGCTAGCAGGGAATTCTCTGCCTGCCTTTCCCCAGTGCTCTGCAAGCTCTCCAGGACAACATAGAATCTGGGGCTCTGTGCTTTCTTTCCTTCTGAACAAGTATTACTGTTTTCTGCACAAAAGCGATTCTGCGAAGCAGTGTGAACAGGCACAGAGAAGGTGCTAGCAAGGAATTCTCTGCCTGCCTTTCCCCAGTGCTCTGCAAGCTCTCCAGGACAACATAGAATCTGGGGCTCTGTGCTTTCTTTAGTTCTGAACAAGTGTTAGTGTTTTCTGCACAAAAGCGATTCTTGCGAAGCAATGTGAACACTTCTGCTTCCCAGGCACAGAGAAGGTGCTAGCAAGGAATTCTCTGCCTGCCTTTCCCCAGTGCTCTGCAAGCTCTCCAGGACAACATAGAATCTGGGGCTCTGTGCTTTCTTTCGTTCTGAACAAGTGTTACTGTTTTCTGCACAAAAGCGATTCTGCGAAGCAATGTGAACAGGCACAGAGAAGGTGCTAGCAAGGAATTCTCTGCCTGCCTTTCCCCAGTGCTCTGCAAGCTCTCCAGGACAACATAAAATCTGGGGCTCTGTGCTTTCTTTCCTTCTGAACAAGTGTTGCTGTTTTCTGCACAAAAGCGATTCTTGCGAAGCAATGTGAACAGGCACAGAGAAGGTGCTATCAGGGAATTCTCTGCCTGCCTTTCCCCAGTGCTCTGCAAGCTCTCCAGGACAACATAAAATCTGGGGCTCTGTGCTTTCTTTCCTTCTGAACAAGTGTTAGTGTTTTCTGCACAAAAGCGATTCTTGCGAAGCAATGTGAACACTTCTGCTTCCCAGGCACAGAGAAGGTGCTAGCAGGGAATTCTCTGCCTGCCTTTCCCCAGTGCTCTGCAAGCTCTCCAGGACAACATAGAATCTGGGGCTCTGTGCTTTCTTTCCTTCTGAACAAGTGTTACTGTTTTCTGCACAAAAGCGATTCTGCGAAGCAATGTGAACAGGCACAGAGAAGGTGCTAGCAAGGAATTCTCTGCCTGCCTTTCCCCAGTGCTCTGCAAGCTCTCCAGGACAACATAAAATCTGGGGCTCTGTGCTTTCTTTCCTTCTGAACAAGTGTTACTGTTTTCTGCACAAAAGCGATTCTGCGAAGCAATGTGAACACTTCTGCTTCCCAGGCACAGAGAAGGTACTAGCAAGGAATTCTCTGCCTGCCTTTCCCCAGTGCTCTGCAAGCTCTCCAGGACAACATAAAATCTGGGGCTCTGTGCTTTCTTTCGTTCTGAACAATTGTTACTGTTTTCTGAACAAAAGTGATTCTGCGAAGCAATGTGAACAGGCACAGAGAAGGTGCTAGCAGGGAATTCTCTGCCTGCCTTTCCCCAGTGCTCTGCAAGCTCTCCAGGACAACATAAAATCTGGGGCTCTGTGCTTTCTTTCCTTCTGAACAAGTGTTAGTGTTTTCTGCACAAAAGCGATTCTTGCGAAGCAATGTGAACACTTCTGCTTCCCAGGCACAGAGAAGGTACTAGCAAGGAATTCTCTGCCTGCCTTTCCCCAGTGCTCTGCAAGCTCTCCAGGACAACAGCAAATCTGGGGCTCTGTGCTTTCTTTCGTTCTGAACAAGTGTTACTGTTTTCTGCACAAAAGCGATTCTGCGAAGCAATGTGAACAGGCACAGAGAAGGTGCTAGCAGGGAATTCTCTGCCTGCCTTTCCCCAGTGCTCTGCAAGCTCTCCAGGACAACATAAAATCTGGGGCTCTGTGCTTTCTTTCCTTCTGAACAAGTGTTACTGTTTTCTGCACAAAAGCGATTCTGCGAAGCAATGTGAACACTTCTGCTTCCCAGGCACAGAGAAGGTGCTAGCAAGGAATTCTCTGCCTGCCTTTCCCCAGTGCTCTGCAAGCTCTCCAGGACAACATAAAATCTGGGGCTCTGTGCTTTCTTTCGTTCTGAACAAGTGTTACTGTTTTCTGAACAAAAGCGATTCTTGCGAAGCAATGTGAACACTTCTGCTTCCCAGGCACAGAGAAGGTGCTATCAGGGAATTCTCTGCCTGCCTTTCCCCAGTGCTATGCAAGCTCTCCAGGACAACATAAAATCTGGGGCTCTCTGCTTTCTTTCGTTCTGAACAAGTGATACTGTTTTCTGCACAAAAGCGATTCTTGCGAAGCAATGTGAACACTTCTGCTTCCCAGGCACAGAGAAGGTGCTAGCAGGGAATTCTCTGCCTGCCTTTCCCCAGTGCTCTGCAAGCTCTCCAGGACAACATAGAATCTGGGGCTCTGTGCTTTCTTTCCTTCTGAACAAGTGTTACTGTTTTCTGCACAAAAGCGATTCTGCGAAGCAATGTGAACACTTCTGCTTCCCAGGCACAGAGAAGGTGCTAGCAAGGAATTCTCTGCCTGCCTTTCCCCAGTGCTCTGCAAGCTCTCCAGGACAACATAAAATCTGGGGCTCTGTGCTTTCTTTCGTTCTGAACAAGTGTTACTGTTTTCTGAACAAAAGCGATTCTTGCGAAGCAATGTGAACACTTCTGCTTCCCAGGCACAGAGAAGGTGCTAGCAGGGAATTCTCTGCCTGCCTTTCCCCAGTGCTCTGCAAGCTCTCCAGGACAACATAGAATCTGGGGCTCTGTGCTTTCTTTCCTTCTGAACAAGTGTTACTGTTTTCTGCACAAAAGCGATTCTTGCGAAGCAATGTGAACACTTCTGCTTCCCAGGCACAGAGAAGGTGCTAGCAGGGAATTCTCTGCCTGCCTTTCCCCAGTGCTCTGCAAGCTCTCCAGGACAACATAGAATCTGGGGCTCTGTGCTTTCTTTCGTTCTGAACAAGTGTTACTGTTTTCTGCACAAAAGCGATTCTTGCGAAGCAATGTGAACACTTCTGCTTCCCAGGCACAGAGAAGGTGCTAGCAAGGAATTCTCTGCCTGCCTTTCCCCAGTGCTCTGCAAGCTCTCCAGGACAACATAAAATCTGGGGCTCTGTGCTTTCTTTCCTTCTGAACAAGTGTTACTGTTTTCTGCACAAAAGCGGTTCTTGCGAAGCAATGTGAACAGGCACAGAGAAGGTGCTAGCAGGGAATTCTCTGCCTGCCTTTCCCCAGTGCTCTCAAGCTCTCCAGGACAACATAGAATCTGGGGCTCTGTGCTTTCTTTAGTTCTGAACAAGTGTTAGTGTTTTCTGCACAAAAGCGATTCTTGCGAAGCAATGTGAACACTTCTGCTTCCCAGGCACAGAGAAGGTGCTAGCAAGGAATTCTCTGCCTGCCTTTCCCCAGTGCTCTGCAAGCTCTCCAGGACAACAGCAAATCTGGGGCTCTGTGCTTTCTTTCCTTCTGAACAAGTGTTACTGTTTTCTGCACAAAAGCGATTCTGCGAAGCAATGTGAACACTTCTGCTTCCCAGGCACAGAGAAGGTGCTAGCAGGGAATTCTCTGCCTGCCTTTCCCCAGTGCTCTGCAAGCTCTCCAGGACAACATAGAATCTGGGGCTCTGTGCTTTCTTTCCTTCTGAACAAGTGTTATTGTTTTCTGCACAAAAGCGATTCTGCGAAGCAATGTGAACAGGCACAGAGAAGGTGCTAGCAGGGAATTCTCTGCCTGCCTTTCCCCAGTGCTCTGCAAGCTCTCCAGGACAACATAAAATCTGGGGCTCTGTGCTTTCTTTCCTTCTGAACAAGTGTTACTGTTTTCTGCACAAAAGCGATTCTTGCGAAGCAATGTGAACAGGCACAGAGAAGGTGCTATCAGGGAATTCTCTGCCTGCCTTTCCCCAGTGCTCTGCAAGCTCTCCAGGACAACATAAAATCTGGGGCTCTGTGCTTTCTTTCCTTCTGAACAAGTGTTAGTGTTTTCTGCACAAAAGCGATTCTGCGAAGCAATGTGAACACTTCTGCTTCCCAGGCACAGAGAAGGTGCTAGCAGGGAATTCTCTGCCTGCCTTTCCCCAGTGCTCTGCAAGCTCTCCAGGACAACAGCAAATCTGGGGCTCTGTGCTTTCTTTCCTTCTGAACAAGTGTTACTGTTTTCTGCACAAAAGCGATTCTTGCGAAGCAATGTGAACAGGCACAGAGAAGGTGCTAGCAAGGAATTCTCTGCCTGCCTTTCCCCAGTGCTCTGCAAGCTCTCCAGGACAACATAAAATCTGGGGCTCTGTGCTTTCTTTCCTTCTGAACAAGTGTTACTGTTTTCTGCACAAAAGCGATTCTGCGAAGCAATGTGAACACTTCTGCTTCCCAGGCACAGAGAAGGTGCCAGCAGGGAATGCTCTGCCTGCCTTTCCCCAGTGCTCTGCAAGCTCTCCAGGACAACATAAAATCTGGGGCTCTGTGCTTTCTTTCGTTCTGAACAAGTGTTACTGTTTTCTGCACAAAAGCGATTCTGCGAAGCAATGTGAACAGGCACAGAGAAGGTGCTAGCAGGGAATTCTCTGCCTGCCTTTCCCCAGTGCTCTGCAAGCTCTCCAGGACAACAGAAAATCTGGGGCTCTGTGCTTTCTTTCCTTCTGAACAAGTGTTACTGTTTTCTGCACAAAAGCGATTCTTGCGAAGCAATGTGAACACTTCTGCTTCCCAGGCACAGAGAAGGTGCTAGCAGGGAATTCTCTGCCTGCCTTTCCCCAGTGCTCTGCAAGCTCTCCAGGACAACATAAAATCTGGGTCTCTGTGCTTTCTTTCGTTCTGAACAAGTGTTAGTGTTTTCTGCACAAAAGCGATTCTTGCGAAGCAATGTGAACACTTCTGCTTCCCAGGCACAGAGAAGGTGCTAGCAGGGAATTCTCTGCCTGCCTTTCCCCAGTGCTCTGCAAGCTCTCCAGGACAACAGCAAATCTGGGGCTCTGTGCTTTCTTTCGTTCTGAACAAGTGTTACTGTTTTCTGCACAAAAGCGATTCTGCGAAGCAATGTGAACAGGCACAGAGAAGGTGCTATCAGGGAATTCTCTGCCTGCCTTTCCCCAGTGCTCTGCAAGCTCTCCAGGACAACATAAAATCTGGGGCTCTGTGCTTTCTTTCCTTCTGAACAAGTGTTACAGTTTTCTGCACAAAAGCGATTCTGCGAAGCAATGTGAACACTTCTGCTTCCCAGGCACAGAGAAGGTGCTAGCAAGGAATTCTCTGCCTGCCTTTCCCCAGTGCTCTGCAAGCTCTCCAGGACAACATAAAATCTGGGGCTCTGTGCTTTCTTTCGTTCTGAACAAGTGTTACTGTTTTCTGCACAAAAGCGATTCTGCGAAGCAATGTGAACAGGCACAGAGAAGGTGCTAGCAGGGAATTCTCTGCCTGCCTTTCCCCAGTGCTCTGCAAGCTCTCCAGGACAACATAAAATCTGGGGCTCTGTGCTTTCTTTCGTTCTGAACAAGTGTTACTGTTTTCTGCACAAAAGCGATTCTTGCGAAGCAATGTGAACACTTCTGCTTCCCAGGCACAGAGAAGGTGCTAGCAGGGAATTCTCTGCCTGCCTTTCCCCAGTGCTCTGCAAGCTCTCCAGGACAACATAAAATCTGGGGCTCTGTGCTTTCTTTCCTTCTGAACAAGTGTTAGTGTTTTCTGCACAAAAGCGATTCTTGCGAAGCAATGTGAACACTTCTGCTTCCCAGGCACAGAGAAGGTGCTAGCAGGGAATTCTCTGCCTGCCTTTCCCCAGTGCTCTGCAAGCTCTCCAGGACAACATAAAATCTGGGGCTCTGTGCTTTCTTTAGTTCTGAACAAGTGTTACTGTTTTCTGCACAAAAGCGATTCTTGCGAAGCAATGTGAACACTTGTGCTTCCCAGGCACAGAGAAGGTGCTAGCAGGGAATTCTCTGCCTGCCTTTCCCCAGTGCTCTGCAAGCTCTCCAGGACAACATAGAATCTGGGGCTCTGTGCTTTCTTTCCTTCTGAACAAGTGTTACTGTTTTCTGCACAAAAGCGATTCTGCGAAGCAATGTGAACAGGCACAGAGAAGGTGCTAGCAGGGAATTCTCTGCCTGCCTTTCCCCAGTGCTCTGCAAGCTCTCCAGGACAACATAAATTCTGGGGCTCTGTGCTTTCTTTCCTTCTGAACAAGTGTTAGTGTTTTCTGCACAAAAGCGATTCTGCGAAGCAATGTGAACACTTCTGCTTCCCAGGCACAGAGAAGGTGCTAGCAAGGAATTCTCTGCCTGCCTTTCCCCAGTGCTCTGCAAGCTCTCCAGGACAACATAAAATCTGGGGCTCTGTGCTTTCTTTCGTTCTGAACAAGTGTTACTGTTTTCTGCACAAAAGCGATTCTGCGAAGCAATGTGAACAGGCACAGAGAAGGTGCTAGCAGGGAATTCTCTGCCTGCCTTTCCCCAGTGCTCTGCAAGCTCTCCAGGACAACAGCAAATCTGGGGCTCTGTGCTTTCTTTCCTTCTGAACAAGTGTTAGTGTTTTCTGCACAAAAGCGATTCTTGCGAAGCAATGTGAACACTTCTGCTTCCCAGGCACAGAGAAGGTGCTATCAGGGAATTCTCTGCCTGCCTTTCCCCAGTGCTCTGCAAGCTCTCCAGGACAACATAAAATCTGGGGCTCTGTGCTTTCTTTCCTTCTGAACAAGTGTTACTGTTTTCTGCACAAAAGCGATTCTGCGAAGCAATGTGAACACTTCTGCTTCCCAGGCACAGAGAAGGTGCTAGCAGGGAATTCTCTGCCTGCCTTTCCCCAGTGCTCTGCAAGCTCTCCAGGAAAACATAGAATCTGGGGCTCTGTGCTTTCTTTCGTTCTGAACAAGTGTTACTGTTTTCTGCACAAAAGCGATTCTTGCGAAGCAATGTGAACAGGCACAGAGAAGGTGCTAGCAGGGAATTCTCTGCCTGCCTTTCCCCAGTGCTCTGCAAGCTCTCCAGGACAACATAAAATCTGGGGCTCTGTGCTTTCTTTCCTTCTGAACAAGTGTTAGTGTTTTCTGCACAAAAGCGATTCTTGCGAAGCAATGTGAACACTTCTGCTTCCCAGGCACAGAGAAGGTGCTAGCAGGGAATTCTCTGCCTGCCTTTCCCCAGTGCTCTGCAAGCTCTCCAGGACAACAGCAAATCTGGGGCTCTGTGCTTTCTTTCCTTCTGAACAAGTGTTACTGTTTTCTGCACAAAAGCGATTCTGCGAAGCAATGTGAACAGGCACAGAGAAGGTGCTAGCAGGGAATTCTCTGCCTGCCTTTCCCCAGTGCTCTGCAAGCTCTCCAGGACAACATAGAATCTGGGGCTCTGTGCTTTCTTTCCTTCTGAACAAGTGTTACTGTTTTCTGCACAAAAGCGATTCTTGCGAAGCAATGTGAACACTTCTGCTTCCCAGGCACAGAGAAGGTGCTAGCAAGGAATTCTCTGCCTGCCTTTCCCCAGTGCTCTGCAAGCTCTCCAGGACAACATAAAATCTGGGGCTCTGTGCTTTCTTTCCTTCTGAACAAGTGTTACTGTTTTCTGCACAAAAGCGGTTCTTGCGAAGCAATGTGAACAGGCACAGAGAAGGTGCTAGCAGGGAATTCTCTGCCTGCCTTTCCCCAGTGCTCTGCAAGCTCTCCAGGACAACAGAAAATCTGGGGCTCTGTGCTTTCTTTCCTTCTGAACAAGTGTTACTGTTTTCTGCACAAAAGCGATTCTTGCGAAGCAATGTGAACACTTCTGCTTCCCAGGCACAGAGAAGGTGCTAGCAGGGAATTCTCTGCCTGCCTTTCCCCAGTGCTCTGCAAGCTCTCCAGGACAACATAAAATCTGGGGCTCTGTGCTTTCTTTCGTGCTGAACAAGTGTTACTGTTTTCTGCACAAAAGCGATTCTGCGAAGCAATGTGAACACTTCTGCTTCCCAGGCACAGAGAAGGTGCTAGCAAGGAATTCTCTGCCTGCCTTTCCCCAGTGCTCTGCAAGCTCTCCAGGACAACAGCAAATCTGGGGCTCTGTGCTTTCTTTCCTTCTGAACAAGTGTTACTGTTTTCTGCACAAAAACGATTCTGCAAAGCAATGTGAACAGGCACAGAGAAGGTGCTAGCAAGGAATTCTCTGCCTGCCTTTCCCCAGTGCTCTGCAAGCTCTCCAGGACAACATAGAATCTGGGGCTCTGTGCTTTCTTTCCTTCTGAACAAGTGTTACTGTTTTCTGCACAAAAGCGATTCTTGCGAAGCAATGTGAACACTTCTGCTTCCCAGGCACAGAGAAGGTGCTAGCAGGGAATTCTCTGCCTGCCTTTCCCCAGTGCTCTGCAAGCTCTCCAGGACAACATAAAATCTGGGGCTCTGTGCTTTCTTTCGTTCTGAACAAGTGTTGCTGTTTTCTGCACAAAAGCGATTCTGCGAAGCAATGTGAACACTTCTGCTTCCCAGGCACAGAGAAGGTGCTAGCAGGGAATTCTCTGCCTGCCTTTCCCCAGTGCTCTGCAAGCTCTCCAGGACAACATAAAATCTGGGGCTCTGTGCTTTCTTTCCTTCTGAACAAGTGTTACTGTTTTCTGCACAAAAGCGATTCTGCAAAGCAATGTGAACAGGCACAGAGAAGGTGCTAGCAAGGAATTCTCTGCCTGCCTTTCCCCAGTGCTCTGCAAGCTCTCCAGGACAACATAAAATCTGGGGCTCTGTGCTTTCTTTCCTTCTGAACAAGTGTTACTGTTTTCTGCACAAAAGCGATTCTGCGAAGCAATGTGAACACTTCTGCTTCCCAGGCACAGAGAAGGTACTAGCAAGGAATTCTCTGCCTGCCTTTCCCCAGTGCTCTGCAAGCTCTCCAGGACAACATAAAATCTGGGGCTCTGTGCTTTCTTTCGTTCTGAACAAGTGTTACTGTTTTCTGAACAAAAGTGATTCTGCGAAGCAATGTGAACAGGCACAGAGAAGGTGCTAGCAGGGAATTCTCTGCCTGCCTTTCCCCAGTGCTCTGCAAGCTCTCCAGGACAACATAAAATCTGGGGCTCTGTGCTTTCTTTCCTTCTGAACAAGTGTTAGTGTTTTCTGCACAAAAGCGATTCTTGCGAAGCAATGTGAACACTTCTGCTTCCCAGGCACAGAGAAGGTGCTAGCAGGGAATTCTCTGCCTGCCTTTCCCCAGTGCTCTGCAAGCTCTCCAGGACAACATAAAATCTGGGGCTCTGTGCTTTCTTTCCTTCTGAACAAGTGTTACTGTTTTCTGCACAAAAGCGATTCTGCGAAGCAATGTGAACACCTCTGCTTCCCAGGCACAGAGAAGGTGCTAGCAAGGAATTCTCTGCCTGCCTTTCCCCAGTGCTCTGCAAGCTCTCCAGGACAACATAAAATCTGGGGCTCTGTGCTTTCTTTCGTTCTGAACAAGTGTTACTGTTTTCTGCACAAAAGCGATTCTGCAAAGCAATGTGAACAGGCACAGAGAAGGTGCTAGCAGGGAATTCTCTGCCTGCCTTTCCCCAGTGCTCTGCAAGCTCTCCAGGACAACATAAAATCTGGGGCTCTGTGCTTTCTTTCCTTCTGAACAAGTGTTAGTGTTTTCTGCACAAAAGCGATTCTTGCGAAGCAATGTGATCACTTCTGCTTCCCAGGCACAGAGAAGGTGCTAGCAGGGAATTCTCTGCCTGCCTTTCCCCAGTGCTCTGCAAGCTCTCCAGGACAACATAAAATCTGGGGCTCTGTGCTTTCTTTCCTTCTGAACAAGTGTTAGTGTTTTCTGCACAAAAGCGATTCTTGCGAAGCAATGTGATCACTTCTGCTTCCCAGGCACAGAGAAGGTGCTAGCAGGGAATTCTCTGCCTGCCTTTCCCCAGTGCTCTGCAAGCTCTCCAGGACAACATAGAATCTGGGGCTCTCTGCTTTCTTTCGTTCTGAACAAGTGTTACAGTTTTCTGCACAAAAGCGATTCTTGCGAAGCAATGTGAACACTTCTGCTTCCCAGGCACAGAGAAGGTGCTAGCAGGGAATTCTCTGCCTGCCTTTCCCCAGTGCTCTGCAAGCTCTCCAGGACAACATAGAATCTGGGGCTCTGTGCTTTCTTTCGTTCTGAACAAGTGTTACTGTTTTCTGCACAAAAGCGATTCTGCGAAGCAATGTGAACACTTCTGCTTCCCAGGCACAGAGAAGGTGCTAGCAGGGAATTCTCTGCCTGCCTTTCCCCAGTGCTCTGCAAGCTCTCCAGGACAACATAGAATCTGGGGCTCTGTGCTTTCTTTCCTTCTGAACAAGTATTACTGTTTTCTGCACAAAAGCGATTCTGCGAAGCAGTGTGAACAGGCACAGAGAAGGTGCTAGCAAGGAATTCTCTGCCTGCCTTTCCCCAGTGCTCTGCAAGCTCTCCAGGACAACATAGAATCTGGGGCTCTGTGCTTTCTTTAGTTCTGAACAAGTGTTAGTGTTTTCTGCACAAAAGCGATTCTTGCGAAGCAATGTGAACACTTCTGCTTCCCAGGCACAGAGAAGGTGCTAGCAAGGAATTCTCTGCCTGCCTTTCCCCAGTGCTCTGCAAGCTCTCCAGGACAACATAGAATCTGGGGCTCTGTGCTTTCTTTCGTTCTGAACAAGTGTTACTGTTTTCTGCACAAAAGCGATTCTGCGAAGCAATGTGAACAGGCACAGAGAAGGTGCTAGCAAGGAATTCTCTGCCTGCCTTTCCCCAGTGCTCTGCAAGCTCTCCAGGACAACATAAAATCTGGGGCTCTGTGCTTTCTTTCCTTCTGAACAAGTGTTGCTGTTTTCTGCACAAAAGCGATTCTTGCGAAGCAATGTGAACAGGCACAGAGAAGGTGCTATCAGGGAATTCTCTGCCTGCCTTTCCCCAGTGCTCTGCAAGCTCTCCAGGACAACATAAAATCTGGGGCTCTGTGCTTTCTTTCCTTCTGAACAAGTGTTAGTGTTTTCTGCACAAAAGCGATTCTTGCGAAGCAATGTGAACACTTGTGCTTCCCAGGCACAGAGAAGGTGCTAGCAGGGAATTCTCTGCCTGCCTTTCCCCAGTGCTCTGCAAGCTCTCCAGGACAACATAGAATCTGGGGCTCTGTGCTTTCTTTCCTTCTGAACAAGTGTTACTGTTTTCTGCACAAAAGCGATTCTGCGAAGCAATGTGAACAGGCACAGAGAAGGTGCTAGCAAGGAATTCTCTGCCTGCCTTTCCCCAGTGCTCTGCAAGCTCTCCAGGACAACATAAAATCTGGGGCTCTGTGCTTTCTTTCCTTCTGAACAAGTGTTACTGTTTTCTGCACAAAAGCGATTCTGCGAAGCAATGTGAACACTTCTGCTTCCCAGGCACAGAGAAGGTACTAGCAAGGAATTCTCTGCCTGCCTTTCCCCAGTGCTCTGCAAGCTCTCCAGGACAACATAAAATCTGGGGCTCTGTGCTTTCTTTCGTTCTGAACAATTGTTACTGTTTTCTGAACAAAAGTGATTCTGCGAAGCAATGTGAACAGGCACAGAGAAGGTGCTAGCAGGGAATTCTCTGCCTGCCTTTCCCCAGTGCTCTGCAAGCTCTCCAGGACAACATAAAATCTGGGGCTCTGTGCTTTCTTTCCTTCTGAACAAGTGTTAGTGTTTTCTGCACAAAAGCGATTCTTGCGAAGCAATGTGAACACTTCTGCTTCCCAGGCACAGAGAAGGTACTAGCAAGGAATTCTCTGCCTGCCTTTCCCCAGTGCTCTGCAAGCTCTCCAGGACAACAGCAAATCTGGGGCTCTGTGCTTTCTTTCGTTCTGAACAAGTGTTACTGTTTTCTGCACAAAAGCGATTCTGCGAAGCAATGTGAACAGGCACAGAGAAGGTGCTAGCAGGGAATTCTCTGCCTGCCTTTCCCCAGTGCTCTGCAAGCTCTCCAGGACAACATAAAATCTGGGGCTCTGTGCTTTCTTTCCTTCTGAACAAGTGTTACTGTTTTCTGCACAAAAGCGATTCTGCGAAGCAATGTGAACACTTCTGCTTCCCAGGCACAGAGAAGGTGCTAGCAAGGAATTCTCTGCCTGCCTTTCCCCAGTGCTCTGCAAGCTCTCCAGGACAACATAAAATCTGGGGCTCTGTGCTTTCTTTCGTTCTGAACAAGTGTTACTGTTTTCTGAACAAAAGCGATTCTTGCGAAGCAATGTGAACACTTCTGCTTCCCAGGCACAGAGAAGGTGCTATCAGGGAATTCTCTGCCTGCCTTTCCCCAGTGCTATGCAAGCTCTCCAGGACAACATAAAATCTGGGGCTCTCTGCTTTCTTTCGTTCTGAACAAGTGATACTGTTTTCTGCACAAAAGCGATTCTTGCGAAGCAATGTGAACACTTCTGCTTCCCAGGCACAGAGAAGGTGCTAGCAGGGAATTCTCTGCCTGCCTTTCCCCAGTGCTCTGCAAGCTCTCCAGGACAACATAGAATCTGGGGCTCTGTGCTTTCTTTCCTTCTGAACAAGTGTTACTGTTTTCTGCACAAAAGCGATTCTGCGAAGCAATGTGAACACTTCTGCTTCCCAGGCACAGAGAAGGTGCTAGCAAGGAATTCTCTGCCTGCCTTTCCCCAGTGCTCTGCAAGCTCTCCAGGACAACATAAAATCTGGGGCTCTGTGCTTTCTTTCGTTCTGAACAAGTGTTACTGTTTTCTGAACAAAAGCGATTCTTGCGAAGCAATGTGAACACTTCTGCTTCCCAGGCACAGAGAAGGTGCTAGCAGGGAATTCTCTGCCTGCCTTTCCCCAGTGCTCTGCAAGCTCTCCAGGACAACATAGAATCTGGGGCTCTGTGCTTTCTTTCCTTCTGAACAAGTGTTACTGTTTTCTGCACAAAAGCGATTCTTGCGAAGCAATGTGAACACTTCTGCTTCCCAGGCACAGAGAAGGTGCTAGCAGGGAATTCTCTGCCTGCCTTTCCCCAGTGCTCTGCAAGCTCTCCAGGACAACATAGAATCTGGGGCTCTGTGCTTTCTTTCGTTCTGAACAAGTGTTACTGTTTTCTGCACAAAAGCGATTCTTGCGAAGCAATGTGAACACTTCTGCTTCCCAGGCACAGAGAAGGTGCTAGCAAGGAATTCTCTGCCTGCCTTTCCCCAGTGCTCTGCAAGCTCTCCAGGACAACATAAAATCTGGGGCTCTGTGCTTTCTTTCCTTCTGAACAAGTGTTACTGTTTTCTGCACAAAAGCGGTTCTTGCGAAGCAATGTGAACAGGCACAGAGAAGGTGCTAGCAGGGAATTCTCTGCCTGCCTTTCCCCAGTGCTCTCAAGCTCTCCAGGACAACATAGAATCTGGGGCTCTGTGCTTTCTTTAGTTCTGAACAAGTGTTAGTGTTTTCTGCACAAAAGCGATTCTTGCGAAGCAATGTGAACACTTCTGCTTCCCAGGCACAGAGAAGGTGCTAGCAAGGAATTCTCTGCCTGCCTTTCCCCAGTGCTCTGCAAGCTCTCCAGGACAACAGCAAATCTGGGGCTCTGTGCTTTCTTTCCTTCTGAACAAGTGTTACTGTTTTCTGCACAAAAGCGATTCTGCGAAGCAATGTGAACACTTCTGCTTCCCAGGCACAGAGAAGGTGCTAGCAGGGAATTCTCTGCCTGCCTTTCCCCAGTGCTCTGCAAGCTCTCCAGGACAACATAGAATCTGGGGCTCTGTGCTTTCTTTCCTTCTGAACAAGTGTTATTGTTTTCTGCACAAAAGCGATTCTGCGAAGCAATGTGAACAGGCACAGAGAAGGTGCTAGCAGGGAATTCTCTGCCTGCCTTTCCCCAGTGCTCTGCAAGCTCTCCAGGACAACATAAAATCTGGGGCTCTGTGCTTTCTTTCCTTCTGAACAAGTGTTACTGTTTTCTGCACAAAAGCGATTCTTGCGAAGCAATGTGAACAGGCACAGAGAAGGTGCTATCAGGGAATTCTCTGCCTGCCTTTCCCCAGTGCTCTGCAAGCTCTCCAGGACAACATAAAATCTGGGGCTCTGTGCTTTCTTTCCTTCTGAACAAGTGTTAGTGTTTTCTGCACAAAAGCGATTCTGCGAAGCAATGTGAACACTTCTGCTTCCCAGGCACAGAGAAGGTGCTAGCAGGGAATTCTCTGCCTGCCTTTCCCCAGTGCTCTGCAAGCTCTCCAGGACAACAGCAAATCTGGGGCTCTGTGCTTTCTTTCCTTCTGAACAAGTGTTACTGTTTTCTGCACAAAAGCGATTCTTGCGAAGCAATGTGAACAGGCACAGAGAAGGTGCTAGCAAGGAATTCTCTGCCTGCCTTTCCCCAGTGCTCTGCAAGCTCTCCAGGACAACATAAAATCTGGGGCTCTGTGCTTTCTTTCCTTCTGAACAAGTGTTACTGTTTTCTGCACAAAAGCGATTCTGCGAAGCAATGTGAACACTTCTGCTTCCCAGGCACAGAGAAGGTGCCAGCAGGGAATGCTCTGCCTGCCTTTCCCCAGTGCTCTGCAAGCTCTCCAGGACAACATAAAATCTGGGGCTCTGTGCTTTCTTTCGTTCTGAACAAGTGTTACTGTTTTCTGCACAAAAGCGATTCTGCGAAGCAATGTGAACAGGCACAGAGAAGGTGCTAGCAGGGAATTCTCTGCCTGCCTTTCCCCAGTGCTCTGCAAGCTCTCCAGGACAACAGAAAATCTGGGGCTCTGTGCTTTCTTTCCTTCTGAACAAGTGTTACTGTTTTCTGCACAAAAGCGATTCTTGCGAAGCAATGTGAACACTTCTGCTTCCCAGGCACAGAGAAGGTGCTAGCAGGGAATTCTCTGCCTGCCTTTCCCCAGTGCTCTGCAAGCTCTCCAGGACAACATAAAATCTGGGTCTCTGTGCTTTCTTTCGTTCTGAACAAGTGTTAGTGTTTTCTGCACAAAAGCGATTCTTGCGAAGCAATGTGAACACTTCTGCTTCCCAGGCACAGAGAAGGTGCTAGCAGGGAATTCTCTGCCTGCCTTTCCCCAGTGCTCTGCAAGCTCTCCAGGACAACAGCAAATCTGGGGCTCTGTGCTTTCTTTCGTTCTGAACAAGTGTTACTGTTTTCTGCACAAAAGCGATTCTGCGAAGCAATGTGAACAGGCACAGAGAAGGTGCTATCAGGGAATTCTCTGCCTGCCTTTCCCCAGTGCTCTGCAAGCTCTCCAGGACAACATAAAATCTGGGGCTCTGTGCTTTCTTTCCTTCTGAACAAGTGTTACAGTTTTCTGCACAAAAGCGATTCTGCGAAGCAATGTGAACACTTCTGCTTCCCAGGCACAGAGAAGGTGCTAGCAAGGAATTCTCTGCCTGCCTTTCCCCAGTGCTCTGCAAGCTCTCCAGGACAACATAAAATCTGGGGCTCTGTGCTTTCTTTCGTTCTGAACAAGTGTTACTGTTTTCTGCACAAAAGCGATTCTGCGAAGCAATGTGAACAGGCACAGAGAAGGTGCTAGCAGGGAATTCTCTGCCTGCCTTTCCCCAGTGCTCTGCAAGCTCTCCAGGACAACATAAAATCTGGGGCTCTGTGCTTTCTTTCGTTCTGAACAAGTGTTACTGTTTTCTGCACAAAAGCGATTCTTGCGAAGCAATGTGAACACTTCTGCTTCCCAGGCACAGAGAAGGTGCTAGCAGGGAATTCTCTGCCTGCCTTTCCCCAGTGCTCTGCAAGCTCTCCAGGACAACATAAAATCTGGGGCTCTGTGCTTTCTTTCCTTCTGAACAAGTGTTAGTGTTTTCTGCACAAAAGCGATTCTTGCGAAGCAATGTGAACACTTCTGCTTCCCAGGCACAGAGAAGGTGCTAGCAGGGAATTCTCTGCCTGCCTTTCCCCAGTGCTCTGCAAGCTCTCCAGGACAACATAAAATCTGGGGCTCTGTGCTTTCTTTAGTTCTGAACAAGTGTTACTGTTTTCTGCACAAAAGCGATTCTTGCGAAGCAATGTGAACACTTGTGCTTCCCAGGCACAGAGAAGGTGCTAGCAGGGAATTCTCTGCCTGCCTTTCCCCAGTGCTCTGCAAGCTCTCCAGGACAACATAGAATCTGGGGCTCTGTGCTTTCTTTCCTTCTGAACAAGTGTTACTGTTTTCTGCACAAAAGCGATTCTGCGAAGCAATGTGAACAGGCACAGAGAAGGTGCTAGCAGGGAATTCTCTGCCTGCCTTTCCCCAGTGCTCTGCAAGCTCTCCAGGACAACATAAATTCTGGGGCTCTGTGCTTTCTTTCCTTCTGAACAAGTGTTAGTGTTTTCTGCACAAAAGCGATTCTGCGAAGCAATGTGAACACTTCTGCTTCCCAGGCACAGAGAAGGTGCTAGCAAGGAATTCTCTGCCTGCCTTTCCCCAGTGCTCTGCAAGCTCTCCAGGACAACATAAAATCTGGGGCTCTGTGCTTTCTTTCGTTCTGAACAAGTGTTACTGTTTTCTGCACAAAAGCGATTCTGCGAAGCAATGTGAACAGGCACAGAGAAGGTGCTAGCAGGGAATTCTCTGCCTGCCTTTCCCCAGTGCTCTGCAAGCTCTCCAGGACAACAGCAAATCTGGGGCTCTGTGCTTTCTTTCCTTCTGAACAAGTGTTAGTGTTTTCTGCACAAAAGCGATTCTTGCGAAGCAATGTGAACACTTCTGCTTCCCAGGCACAGAGAAGGTGCTATCAGGGAATTCTCTGCCTGCCTTTCCCCAGTGCTCTGCAAGCTCTCCAGGACAACATAAAATCTGGGGCTCTGTGCTTTCTTTCCTTCTGAACAAGTGTTACTGTTTTCTGCACAAAAGCGATTCTGCGAAGCAATGTGAACACTTCTGCTTCCCAGGCACAGAGAAGGTGCTAGCAGGGAATTCTCTGCCTGCCTTTCCCCAGTGCTCTGCAAGCTCTCCAGGAAAACATAGAATCTGGGGCTCTGTGCTTTCTTTCGTTCTGAACAAGTGTTACTGTTTTCTGCACAAAAGCGATTCTTGCGAAGCAATGTGAACAGGCACAGAGAAGGTGCTAGCAGGGAATTCTCTGCCTGCCTTTCCCCAGTGCTCTGCAAGCTCTCCAGGACAACATAAAATCTGGGGCTCTGTGCTTTCTTTCCTTCTGAACAAGTGTTAGTGTTTTCTGCACAAAAGCGATTCTTGCGAAGCAATGTGAACACTTCTGCTTCCCAGGCACAGAGAAGGTGCTAGCAGGGAATTCTCTGCCTGCCTTTCCCCAGTGCTCTGCAAGCTCTCCAGGACAACAGCAAATCTGGGGCTCTGTGCTTTCTTTCCTTCTGAACAAGTGTTACTGTTTTCTGCACAAAAGCGATTCTGCGAAGCAATGTGAACAGGCACAGAGAAGGTGCTAGCAGGGAATTCTCTGCCTGCCTTTCCCCAGTGCTCTGCAAGCTCTCCAGGACAACATAGAATCTGGGGCTCTGTGCTTTCTTTCCTTCTGAACAAGTGTTAGTGTTTTCTGCACAAAAGCGATTCTTGCGAAGCAATGTGAACACTTCTGCTTCCCAGGCACAGAGAAGGTGCTAGCAGGGAATTCTCTGCCTGCCTTTCCCCAGTGCTCTGCAAGCTCTCCAGGACAACATAGAATCTGGGGCTCTGTGCTTTCTTTCGTTCTGAACAAGTGTTACTGTTTTCTGCACAAAAGCGATTCTGCGAAGCAATGTGATCACTTCTGCTTCCCAGGCACAGAGAAGGTGCTAGCAAGGAATTCTCTGCCTGCCTTTCCCCAGTGCTCTGCAAGCTCTCCAGGACAACATACAATCTGGGGCTCTGTGCTTTCTTTCCTTCTGAACAAGTGTTACTGTTTTCTGCACAAAAGCGATTCTTGCGAAGCAATGTGAACAGGCACAGAGAAGGTGCTAGCAGGGAATTCTCTGCCTGCCTTTCCCCAGTGCTCTGCAAGCTCTCCAGGACAACATAAAATCTGGGGCTCTGTGCTTTCTTTCCTTCTGAACAAGTGTTAGTGTTTTCTGCACAAAAGCGATTCTGCGAAGCAATGTGAACACTTCTGCTTCCCAGGCACAGAGAAGGTGCTAGCAGGGAATTCTCTGCCTGCCTTTCCCCAGTGCTCTGCAAGCTCTCCAGGACAACATAGAATCTGGGGCTCTGTGCTTTCTTTCCTTCTGAACAAGTGTTACTGTTTTCTGCACAAAAGCGATTCTGCGAAGCAATGTGAACAGGCACAGAGAAGGTGCTAGCAGGGAATTCTCTGCCTGCCTTTCCCCAGTGCTCTGCAAGCTCTCCAGGACAACAGAAAATCTGGGGCTCTGTGCTTTCTTTCCTTCTGAACAAGTGTTACTGTTTTCTGCACAAAAGCGATTCTTGCGAAGCAATGTGAACACTTCTGCTTCCCAGGCACAGAGAAGGTGCTAGCAGGGAATTCTCTGCCTGCCTTTCCCCAGTGCTCTGCAAGCTCTCCAGGACAACATAAAATCTGGGTCTCTGTGCTTTCTTTCGTTCTGAACAAGTGTTAGTGTTTTCTGCACAAAAGCGATTCTTGCGAAGCAATGTGAACACTTCTGCTTCCCAGGCACAGAGAAGGTGCTAGCAGGGAATTCTCTGCCTGCCTTTCCCCAGTGCTCTGCAAGCTCTCCAGGACAACAGCAAATCTGGGGCTCTGTGCTTTCTTTCGTTCTGAACAAGTGTTACTGTTTTCTGCACAAAAGCGATTCTGCGAAGCAATGTGAACAGGCACAGAGAAGGTGCTATCAGGGAATTCTCTGCCTGCCTTTCCCCAGTGCTCTGCAAGCTCTCCAGGACAACATAAAATCTGGGGCTCTGTGCTTTCTTTCCTTCTGAACAAGTGTTACAGTTTTCTGCACAAAAGCGATTCTGCGAAGCAATGTGAACACTTCTGCTTCCCAGGCACAGAGAAGGTGCTAGCAAGGAATTCTCTGCCTGCCTTTCCCCAGTGCTCTGCAAGCTCTCCAGGACAACATAAAATCTGGGGCTCTGTGCTTTCTTTCGTTCTGAACAAGTGTTACTGTTTTCTGCACAAAAGCGATTCTGCGAAGCAATGTGAACAGGCACAGAGAAGGTGCTAGCAGGGAATTCTCTGCCTGCCTTTCCCCAGTGCTCTGCAAGCTCTCCAGGACAACATAAAATCTGGGGCTCTGTGCTTTCTTTCGTTCTGAACAAGTGTTACTGTTTTCTGCACAAAAGCGATTCTTGCGAAGCAATGTGAACACTTCTGCTTCCCAGGCACAGAGAAGGTGCTAGCAGGGAATTCTCTGCCTGCCTTTCCCCAGTGCTCTGCAAGCTCTCCAGGACAACATAAAATCTGGGGCTCTGTGCTTTCTTTCCTTCTGAACAAGTGTTAGTGTTTTCTGCACAAAAGCGATTCTTGCGAAGCAATGTGAACACTTCTGCTTCCCAGGCACAGAGAAGGTGCTAGCAGGGAATTCTCTGCCTGCCTTTCCCCAGTGCTCTGCAAGCTCTCCAGGACAACATAAAATCTGGGGCTCTGTGCTTTCTTTAGTTCTGAACAAGTGTTACTGTTTTCTGCACAAAAGCGATTCTTGCGAAGCAATGTGAACACTTGTGCTTCCCAGGCACAGAGAAGGTGCTAGCAGGGAATTCTCTGCCTGCCTTTCCCCAGTGCTCTGCAAGCTCTCCAGGACAACATAGAATCTGGGGCTCTGTGCTTTCTTTCCTTCTGAACAAGTGTTACTGTTTTCTGCACAAAAGCGATTCTGCGAAGCAATGTGAACAGGCACAGAGAAGGTGCTAGCAGGGAATTCTCTGCCTGCCTTTCCCCAGTGCTCTGCAAGCTCTCCAGGACAACATAAATTCTGGGGCTCTGTGCTTTCTTTCCTTCTGAACAAGTGTTAGTGTTTTCTGCACAAAAGCGATTCTGCGAAGCAATGTGAACACTTCTGCTTCCCAGGCACAGAGAAGGTGCTAGCAAGGAATTCTCTGCCTGCCTTTCCCCAGTGCTCTGCAAGCTCTCCAGGACAACATAAAATCTGGGGCTCTGTGCTTTCTTTCGTTCTGAACAAGTGTTACTGTTTTCTGCACAAAAGCGATTCTGCGAAGCAATGTGAACAGGCACAGAGAAGGTGCTAGCAGGGAATTCTCTGCCTGCCTTTCCCCAGTGCTCTGCAAGCTCTCCAGGACAACAGCAAATCTGGGGCTCTGTGCTTTCTTTCCTTCTGAACAAGTGTTAGTGTTTTCTGCACAAAAGCGATTCTTGCGAAGCAATGTGAACACTTCTGCTTCCCAGGCACAGAGAAGGTGCTATCAGGGAATTCTCTGCCTGCCTTTCCCCAGTGCTCTGCAAGCTCTCCAGGACAACATAAAATCTGGGGCTCTGTGCTTTCTTTCCTTCTGAACAAGTGTTACTGTTTTCTGCACAAAAGCGATTCTGCGAAGCAATGTGAACACTTCTGCTTCCCAGGCACAGAGAAGGTGCTAGCAGGGAATTCTCTGCCTGCCTTTCCCCAGTGCTCTGCAAGCTCTCCAGGAAAACATAGAATCTGGGGCTCTGTGCTTTCTTTCGTTCTGAACAAGTGTTACTGTTTTCTGCACAAAAGCGATTCTTGCGAAGCAATGTGAACAGGCACAGAGAAGGTGCTAGCAGGGAATTCTCTGCCTGCCTTTCCCCAGTGCTCTGCAAGCTCTCCAGGACAACATAAAATCTGGGGCTCTGTGCTTTCTTTCCTTCTGAACAAGTGTTAGTGTTTTCTGCACAAAAGCGATTCTTGCGAAGCAATGTGAACACTTCTGCTTCCCAGGCACAGAGAAGGTGCTAGCAGGGAATTCTCTGCCTGCCTTTCCCCAGTGCTCTGCAAGCTCTCCAGGACAACAGCAAATCTGGGGCTCTGTGCTTTCTTTCCTTCTGAACAAGTGTTACTGTTTTCTGCACAAAAGCGATTCTGCGAAGCAATGTGAACAGGCACAGAGAAGGTGCTAGCAGGGAATTCTCTGCCTGCCTTTCCCCAGTGCTCTGCAAGCTCTCCAGGACAACATAGAATCTGGGGCTCTGTGCTTTCTTTCCTTCTGAACAAGTGTTAGTGTTTTCTGCACAAAAGCGATTCTTGCGAAGCAATGTGAACACTTCTGCTTCCCAGGCACAGAGAAGGTGCTAGCAGGGAATTCTCTGCCTGCCTTTCCCCAGTGCTCTGCAAGCTCTCCAGGACAACATAGAATCTGGGGCTCTGTGCTTTCTTTCGTTCTGAACAAGTGTTACTGTTTTCTGCACAAAAGCGATTCTGCGAAGCAATGTGATCACTTCTGCTTCCCAGGCACAGAGAAGGTGCTAGCAAGGAATTCTCTGCCTGCCTTTCCCCAGTGCTCTGCAAGCTCTCCAGGACAACATACAATCTGGGGCTCTGTGCTTTCTTTCCTTCTGAACAAGTGTTACTGTTTTCTGCACAAAAGCGATTCTTGCGAAGCAATGTGAACAGGCACAGAGAAGGTGCTAGCAGGGAATTCTCTGCCTGCCTTTCCCCAGTGCTCTGCAAGCTCTCCAGGACAACATAAAATCTGGGGCTCTGTGCTTTCTTTCCTTCTGAACAAGTGTTAGTGTTTTCTGCACAAAAGCGATTCTGCGAAGCAATGTGAACACTTCTGCTTCCCAGGCACAGAGAAGGTGCTAGCAGGGAATTCTCTGCCTGCCTTTCCCCAGTGCTCTGCAAGCTCTCCAGGACAACATAGAATCTGGGGCTCTGTGCTTTCTTTCCTTCTGAACAAGTGTTACTGTTTTCTGCACAAAAGCGATTCTGCGAAGCAATGTGAACAGCACAGAGAAGGTGCTAGCAGGGAATTCTCTGCCTGCCTTTCCCCAGTGCTCTGCAAGCTCTCCAGGACAACATAAAATCTGGGGCTCTGTGCTTTCTTTCCTTCTGAACAAGTGTTACTGTTTTCTGCACAAAAGCGATTCTGCGAAGCAATGTGAACACTTCTGCTTCCCAGGCACAGAGAAGGTGCTAGCAAGGAATTCTCTGCCTGCCTTTCCCCAGTGCTCTGCAAGCTCTCCAGGACAACATAAAATCTGGGGCTCTGTGCTTTCTTTCGTTCTGAACAAGTGTTACTGTTTTCTGCACAAAAGCGATTCTGCGAAGCAATGTGAACAGGCACAGAGAAGGTGCTAGCAGGGAATTCTCTGCCTGCCTTTCCCCAGTGCTCTGCAAGCTCTCCAGGACAACAGCAAATCTGGGGCTCTGTGCTTTCTTTCCTTCTGAACAAGTGTTACTGTTTTCTGCACAAAAGCGATTCTGCGAAGCAATGTGAACAGGCACAGAGAAGGTGCTAGCAGGGAATTCTCTGCCTGCCTTTCCCCAGTGCTCTGCAAGCTCTCCAGGACAACATAGAATCTGGGGCTCTGTGCTTTCTTTCCTTCTGAACAAGTGTTAGTGTTTTCTGCACAAAAGCGATTCTGCGAAGCAATGTGAACACTTCTGCTTCCCAGGCACAGAGAAGGTGCTAGCAGGGAATTCTCTGCCTGCCTTTCCCCAGTGCTCTGCAAGCTCTCCAGGACAACATAGAATCTGGGGCTCTGTGCTTTCTTTCGTTCTGAACAAGTGTTACTGTTTTCTGCACAAAAGCGATTCTGCGAAGCAATGTGAACACTTCTGCTTCCCAGGCACAGAGAAGGTGCTAGCAAGGAATTCTCTGCCTGCCTTTCCCCAGTGCTCTGCAAGCTCTCCAGGACAACATAGAATCTGGGGCTCTGTGCTTTCTTTCCTTCTGAACAAGTGTTACTGTTTTCTGCACAAAAGCGATTCTTGCGAAGCAATGTGAACAGGCACAGAGAAGGTGCTAGCAGGGAATTCTCTGCCTGCCTTTCCCCAGTGCTCTGCAAGCTCTCCAGGACAACATAAAATCTGGGGCTCTGTGCTTTCTTTCCTTCTGAACAAGTGTTAGTGTTTTCTGCACAAAAGCGATTCTTGCGAAGCAATGTGAACACTTCTGCTTCCCAGGCACAGAGAAGGTGCTAGCAGGGAATTCTCTGCCTGCCTTTCCCCAGTGCTCTGCAAGCTCTCCAGGACAACATACAATCTGGAGCTCTGTGCTTTCTTTCCTTCTGAACAAGTGTTACTGTTTTCTGCACAAAAGCGATTCTGCGAAGCAATGTGAACAGGCACAGAGAAGGTGCTAGCAGGGAATTCTCTGCCTGCCTTTCCCCAGTGCTCTGCAAGTTCTCCAGGACAACATAAAATCTGGGGCTCTGTGCTTTCTTTCCTTCTGAACAAGTGTTACTGTTTTCTGCACAAAAGCGATTCTTGCGAAGCAATGTGAACACTTCTGCTTCCCAGGCACAGAGAAGGTGCTAGCAGGGAATTCTCTGCCTGCCTTTCCCCAGTGCTCTGCAAGCTCTCCAGGACAACATAGAATCTGGGGCTCTGTGCTTTCTTTCCTTCTGAACAAGTGTTACTGTTTTCTGCACAAAAGCGATTCTGCGAAGCAATGTGAACACTTCTGCTTCCCAGGCACAGAGAAGGTGCTAGCAGGGAAATCTCTGCCTGCCTTTCCCCAGTGCTCTGCAAGCTCTCCAGGACAACATAGAATCTGGGGCTCTGTGCTTTCTTTCCTTCTGAACAAGTGTTACTGTTTTCTGCACAAAAGCGATTCTGCGAAGCAATGTGAACAGCACAGAGAAGGTGCTAGCAGGGAATTCTCTGCCTGCCTTTCCCCAGTGCTCTGCAAGCTCTCCAGGACAACATAAAATCTGGGGCTCTGTGCTTTCTTTCCTTCTGAACAAGTGTTACTGTTTTCTGCACAAAAGCGATTCTGCGAAGCAATGTGAACACTTCTGCTTCCCAGGCACAGAGAAGGTGCTAGCAAGGAATTCTCTGCCTGCCTTTCCCCAGTGCTCTGCAAGCTCTCCAGGACAACATAAAATCTGGGGCTCTGTGCTTTCTTTCGTTCTGAACAAGTGTTACTGTTTTCTGCACAAAAGCGATTCTGCGAAGCAATGTGAACAGGCACAGAGAAGGTGCTAGCAGGGAATTCTCTGCCTGCCTTTCCCCAGTGCTCTGCAAGCTCTCCAGGACAACAGCAAATCTGGGGCTCTGTGCTTTCTTTCCTTCTGAACAAGTGTTACTGTTTTCTGCACAAAAGCGATTCTGCGAAGCAATGTGAACAGGCACAGAGAAGGTGCTAGCAGGGAATTCTCTGCCTGCCTTTCCCCAGTGCTCTGCAAGCTCTCCAGGACAACATAAAATCTGGGGCTCTGTGCTTTCTTTCCTTCTGAACAAGTGTTACTGTTTTCTGCACAAAAGCGATTCTGCGAAGCAATGTGAACAGGCACAGAGAAGGTGCTAGCAGGGAATTCTCTGGCTGCCTTTCCCCAGTGCTCTGCAAGCTCTCCAGGACAACATAGAATCTGGGGCTCTGTGCTTTCTTTCCTTCTGAACAAGTGTTAGTGTTTTCTGCACAAAAGCGATTCTTGCGAAGCAATGTGAACACTTCTGCTTCCCAGGCACAGAGAAGGTGCTAGCAGGGAATTCTCTGCCTGCCTTTCCCCAGTGCTCTGCAAGCTCTCCAGGACAACATAGAATCTGGGGCTCTGTGCTTTCTTTCGTTCTGAACAAGTGTTACTGTTTTCTGCACAAAAGCGATTCTGCGAAGCAATGTGAACACTTCTGCTTCCCAGGCACAGAGAAGGTGCTAGCAAGGAATTCTCTGCCTGCCTTTCCCCAGTGCTCTGCAAGCTCTCCAGGACAACATAGAATCTGGGGCTCTGTGCTTTCTTTCCTTCTGAACAAGTGTTACTGTTTTCTGCACAAAAGCGATTCTTGCGAAGCAATGTGAACAGGCACAGAGAAGGTGCTAGCAGGGAATTCTCTGCCTGCCTTTCCCCAGTGCTCTGCAAGCTCTCCAGGACAACATAAAATCTGGGGCTCTGTGCTTTCTTTCCTTCTGAACAAGTGTTAGTGTTTTCTGCACAAAAGCGATTCTTGCGAAGCAATGTGAACACTTCTGCTTCCCAGGCACAGAGAAGGTGCTAGCAGGGAATTCTCTGCCTGCCTTTCCCCAGTGCTCTGCAAGCTCTCCAGGACAACATAGAATCTGGGGCTCTGTGCTTTCTTTCCTTCTGAACAAGTGTTACTGTTTTCTGCACAAAAGCGATTCTGTGAAGCAATGTGAACAGGCACAGAGAAGGTGCTAGCAGGGAATTCTCTGCCTGCCTTTCCCCAGTGCTCTGCAAGCTCTCCAGGACAACATAAAATCTGGGGCTCTGTGCTTTCTTTCCTTCTGAACAAGTGTTACTGTTTTCTGCACAAAAGCGATTCTTGCGAAGCAATGTGAACACTTCTGCTTCCCAGGCACAGAGAAGGTGCTAGCAGGGAATTCTCTGCCTGCCTTTCCCCAGTGCTCTGCAAGCTCTCCAGGACAACATAAAATCTGGGGCTCTGTGCTTTCTTTCCTTCTGAACAAGTGTTAGTGTTTTCTGCACAAAAGCGATTCTTGCGAAGCAATGTGAACACTTCTGCTTCCCAGGCACAGAGAAGGTGCTAGCAGGGAATTCTCTGCCTGCCTTTCCCCAGTGCTCTGCAAGCTCTCCAGGACAACATAGAATCTGGGGCTCTGTGCTTTCTTTCGTTCTGAACAAGTGTTACTGTTTTCTGCACAAAAGCGATTCTGCGAAGCAATGTGAACAGGCACAGAGAAGGTGCTAGCAAGGAATTCTCTGCCTGCCTTTCCCCAGTGCTCTGCAAGCTCTCCAGGACAACATAGAATCTGGGGCTCCGTGCTTTCTTTCCTTCTGAACAAGTGTTACTGTTTTCTGCACAAAAGCGATTCTTGCGAAGCAATGTGAACACTTCTGCTTCCCAGGCACAGAGAAGGTGCTAGCAGGGAATTCTCTGCCTGCCTTTCCCCAGTGCTCTGCAAGCTCTCCAGGACAACATAAAATCTGGGGCTCTGTGCTTTCTTTCCTTCTGAACAAGTGTTACTGTTTTCTGCACAAAAGCGATTCTGCGAAGCAATGTGAACACTTCTGCTTCCCAGGCACAGAGAAGGTGCTAGCAAGGAATTCTCTGCCTGCCTTTCCCCAGTGCTCTGCAAGCTCTCCAGGACAACATAAAATCTGGGGCTCTGTGCTTTCTTTCCTTCTGAACAAGTGTTAGTGTTTTCTGCACAAAAGCGATTCTTGCGAAGCAATGTGAACACTTTTGCTTCCCGGGCACAGAGAAGGTGCTAGCAGGGAATTCTCTGCCTGCCTTTCCCCAGTGCTCTGCAAGCTCTCCAGGACAACATAGAATCTGGGGCTCTGTGCTTTCTTTCCTTCTGAACAAGTGTTACTGTTTTCTGCACAAAAGCGATTCTGCGAAGCAATGTGAACACTTCTGCTTCCCAGGCACAGAGAAGGTGCTAGCAGGGAATTCTCTGCCTGCCTTTCCCCAGTGCTCTGCAAGCTCTCCAGGACAACATAGAATCTGGGGCTCTGTGCTTTCTTTCCTTCTGAACAAGTGTTACTGTTTTCTGCACAAAAGCGATTCTTGCGAAGCAATGTGAACAGGCACAGAGAAGGTGCTAGCAGGGAATTCTCTGCCTGCCTTTCCCCAGTGCTCTGCAAGCTCTCCAGGACAACATAAAATCTGGGGCTCTGTGCTTTCTTTCGTTCTGAACAAGTGTTACTGTTTTCTGCACAAAAGCGTTTCTGCGAAGCAATGTGAACAGGCACAGAGAAGGTGCTAGCAAGGAATTCTCTGCCTGCCTTTCCCCAGTGCTCTGCAAGCTCTCCAGGACAACATAGAATCTGGGGCTCTGTGCTTTCTTTCGTTCTGAACAAGTGTTACTGTTTTCTGCACAAAAGCGATTCTGCGAAGCAATGTGAACACTTCTGCTTCCCAGGCACAGAGAAGGTGCTAGCAAGGAATTCTCTGCCTGCCTTTCCCCAGTGCTCTGCAAGCTCTCCAGGACAACATAGAATCTGGGGCTCTGTGCTTTCTTTCCTTCTGAACAAGTGTTACTGTTTTCTGCACAAAAGCGATTCTTGCGAAGCAATGTGAACAGGCACAGAGAAGGTGCTAGCAGGGAATTCTCTGCCTGCCTTTCCCCAGTGCTCTGCAAGCTCTCCAGGACAACATAGAATCTGGGGCTCTGTGCTTTCTTTCCTTCTGAACAAGTGTTACTGTTTTCTGCACAAAAGCGATTCTGCGAAGCAATGTGAACAGGCACAGAGAAGGTGCTAGCAGGGAATTCTCTGCCTGCCTTTCCCCAGTGCTCTGCAAGTTCTCCAGGACAACATAAAATCTGGGGCTCTGTGCTTTCTTTCCTTCTGAACAAGTGTTACTGTTTTCTGCACAAAAGCGATTCTTGCGAAGCAATGTGAACACTTCTGCTTCCCAGGCACAGAGAAGGTGCTAGCAGGGAATTCTCTGCCTGCCTTTCCCCAGTGCTCTGCAAGCTCTCCAGGACAACATAGAATCTGGGGCTCTGTGCTTTCTTTCCTTCTGAACAAGTGTTACTGTTTTCTGCACAAAAGCGATTCTGCGAAGCAATGTGAACACTTCTGCTTCCCAGGCACAGAGAAGGTGCTAGCAGGGAAATCTCTGCCTGCCTTTCCCCAGTGCTCTGCAAGCTCTCCAGGACAACATAGAATCTGGGGCTCTGTGCTTTCTTTCCTTCTGAACAAGTGTTACTGTTTTCTGCACAAAAGCGATTCTGCGAAGCAATGTGAACAGCACAGAGAAGGTGCTAGCAGGGAATTCTCTGCCTGCCTTTCCCCAGTGCTCTGCAAGCTCTCCAGGACAACATAAAATCTGGGGCTCTGTGCTTTCTTTCCTTCTGAACAAGTGTTACTGTTTTCTGCACAAAAGCGATTCTGCGAAGCAATGTGAACACTTCTGCTTCCCAGGCACAGAGAAGGTGCTAGCAAGGAATTCTCTGCCTGCCTTTCCCCAGTGCTCTGCAAGCTCTCCAGGACAACATAAAATCTGGGGCTCTGTGCTTTCTTTCGTTCTGAACAAGTGTTACTGTTTTCTGCACAAAAGCGATTCTGCGAAGCAATGTGAACAGGCACAGAGAAGGTGCTAGCAGGGAATTCTCTGCCTGCCTTTCCCCAGTGCTCTGCAAGCTCTCCAGGACAACAGCAAATCTGGGGCTCTGTGCTTTCTTTCCTTCTGAACAAGTGTTACTGTTTTCTGCACAAAAGCGATTCTGCGAAGCAATGTGAACAGGCACAGAGAAGGTGCTAGCAGGGAATTCTCTGCCTGCCTTTCCCCAGTGCTCTGCAAGCTCTCCAGGACAACATAAAATCTGGGGCTCTGTGCTTTCTTTCCTTCTGAACAAGTGTTACTGTTTTCTGCACAAAAGCGATTCTGCGAAGCAATGTGAACAGGCACAGAGAAGGTGCTAGCAGGGAATTCTCTGCCTGCCTTTCCCCAGTGCTCTGCAAGCTCTCCAGGACAACATAGAATCTGGGGCTCTGTGCTTTCTTTCCTTCTGAACAAGTGTTAGTGTTTTCTGCACAAAAGCGATTCTTGCGAAGCAATGTGAACACTTCTGCTTCCCAGGCACAGAGAAGGTGCTATCAGGGAATTCTCTGCCTGCCTTTCCCCAGTGCTCTGCAAGCTCTCCAGGACAACATAAAATCTGGGGCTCTGTGCTTTCTTTCCTTCTGAAGAAGTGTTACTGTTTTCTGCACAAAAGCGATTCTGCGAAGCAATGTGAACACTTCTGCTTCCCAGGCACAGAGAAGGTGCTAGCAGGGAATTCTCTGCCTGCCTTTCCCCAGTGCTCTGCAAGCTCTCCAGGACAACATAGAATCTGGGGCTCTGTGCTTTCTTTCGTTCTGAACAAGTGTTACTGTTTTCTGCACAAAAGCGATTCTTGCGAAGCAATGTGAACAGGCACAGAGAAGGTGCTAGCAGGGAATTCTCTGCCTGCCTTTCCCCAGTGCTCTGCAAGCTCTCCAGGACAACATAAAATCTGGGGCTCTGTGCTTTCTTTCCTTCTGAACAAGTGTTAGTGTTTTCTGCACAAAAGCGATTCTTGCGAAGCAATGTGAACACTTCTGCTTCCCAGGCACAGAGAAGGTGCTAGCAGGGAATTCTCTGCCTGCCTTTCCCCAGTGCTCTGCAAGCTCTCCAGGACAACATAAAATCTGGGGCTCTGTGCTTTCTTTCGTGCTGAACAAGTGTTACTGTTTTCTGCACAAAAGCGATTCTGCGAAGCAATGTGAACAGGCACAGAGAAGGTGCTAGCAGGGAATTCTCTGCCTGCCTTTCCCCAGTGCTCTGCAAGCTCTCCAGGACAACATAGAATCTGGGGCTCTGTGCTTTCTTTCCTTCTGAACAAGTGTTAGTGTTTTCTGCACAAAAGCGATTCTTGCGAAGCAATGTGAACACTTCTGCTTCCCAGGCACAGAGAAGGTGCTAGCAGGGAATTCTCTGCCTGCCTTTCCCCAGTGCTCTGCAAGCTCTCCAGGACAACATAGAATCTGGGGCTCTGTGCTTTCTTTCGTTCTGAACAAGTGTTACTGTTTTCTGCACAAAAGCGATTCTGCGAAGCAATGTGATCACTTCTGCTTCCCAGGCACAGAGAAGGTGCTAGCAAGGAATTCTCTGCCTGCCTTTCCCCAGTGCTCTGCAAGCTCTCCAGGACAACATACAATCTGGGGCTCTGTGCTTTCTTTCCTTCTGAACAAGTGTTACTGTTTTCTGCACAAAAGCGATTCTTGCGAAGCAATGTGAACAGGCACAGAGAAGGTGCTAGCAGGGAATTCTCTGCCTGCCTTTCCCCAGTGCTCTGCAAGCTCTCCAGGACAACATAAAATCTGGGGCTCTGTGCTTTCTTTCCTTCTGAACAAGTGTTAGTGTTTTCTGCACAAAAGCGATTCTTGCGAAGCAATGTGAACACTTCTGCTTCCCAGGCACAGAGAAGGTGCTAGCAGGGAATTCTCTGCCTGCCTTTCCCCAGTGCTCTGCAAGCTCTCCAGGACAACATAGAATCTGGGGCTCTGTGCTTTCTTTCCTTCTGAACAAGTGTTACTGTTTTCTGCACAAAAGCGATTCTGCGAAGCAATGTGAACAGCACAGAGAAGGTGCTAGCAG
Source organism: Strix aluco (assembly GCF_031877795.1). NCBI lineage: Eukaryota > Metazoa > Chordata > Aves > Strigiformes > Strigidae > Strix > Strix aluco. Next base: position 10,233 of record NW_027436609.1, on the reverse strand, counting down.
GGAATTCTCTGCCTGCCTTTCCCCAGTGCTCTGCAAGCTCTCCAGGACAACATAAAATCTGGGGCTCTGTGCTTTCTTTCCTTCTGAACAAGTGTTACTGTTTTCTGCACAAAAGCGATTCTGCGAAGCAATGTGAACACTTCTGCTTCCCAGGCACAGAGAAGGTGCTAGCAAGGAATTCTCTGCCTGCCTTTCCCCAGTGCTCTGCAAGCTCTCCAGGACAACATAAAATCTGGGGCTCTGTGCTTTCTTTCGTTCTGAACAAGTGTTACTGTTTTCTGCACAAAAGCGATTCTGCGAAGCAATGTGAACAGGCACAGAGAAGGTGCTAGCAGGGAATTCTCTGCCTGCCTTTCCCCAGTGCTCTGCAAGCTCTCCAGGACAACATAAAATCTGGGGCTCTGTGCTTTCTTTCCTTCTGAACAAGTGTTACTGTTTTCTGCACAAAAGCGATTCTGCGAAGCAATGTGAACAGGCACAGAGAAGGTGCTAGCAGGGAATTCTCTGCCTGCCTTTCCCCAGTGCTCTGCAAGCTCTCCAGGACAACATAGAATCTGGGGCTCTGTGCTTTCTTTCCTTCTGAACAAGTGTTAGTGTTTTCTGCACAAAAGCGATTCTTGCGAAGCAATGTGAACACTTCTGCTTCCCAGGCACAGAGAAGGTGCTATCAGGGAATTCTCTGCCTGCCTTTCCCCAGTGCTCTGCAAGCTCTCCAGGACAACATAAAATCTGGGGCTCTGTGCTTTCTTTCCTTCTGAAGAAGTGTTACTGTTTTCTGCACAAAAGCGATTCTGCGAAGCAATGTGAACACTTCTGCTTCCCAGGCACAGAGAAGGTGCTAGCAGGGAATTCTCTGCCTGCCTTTCCCCAGTGCTCTGCAAGCTCTCCAGGACAACATAGAATCTGGGGCTCTGTGCTTTCTTTCGTTCTGAACAAGTGTTACTGTTTTCTGCACAAAAGCGATTCTTGCGAAGCAATGTGAACAGGCACAGAGAAGGTGCTAGCAGGGAATTCTCTGCCTGCCTTTCCCCAGTGCTCTGCAAGCTCTCCAGGACAACATAAAATCTGGGGCTCTGTGCTTTCTTTCCTTCTGAACAAGTGTTAGTGTTTTCTGCACAAAAGCGATTCTTGCGAAGCAATGTGAACACTTCTGCTTCCCAGGCACAGAGAAGGTGCTAGCAGGGAATTCTCTGCCTGCCTTTCCCCAGTGCTCTGCAAGCTCTCCAGGACAACAGCAAATCTGGGGCTCTGTGCTTTCTTTCCTTCTGAACAAGTGTTACTGTTTTCTGCACAAAAGCGATTCTGCGAAGCAATGTGAACAGGCACAGAGAAGGTGCTAGCAGGGAATTCTCTGCCTGCCTTTCCCCAGTGCTCTGCAAGCTCTCCAGGACAACATAGAATCTGGGGCTCTGTGCTTTCTTTCCTTCTGAACAAGTGTTAGTGTTTTCTGCACAAAAGCGATTCTTGCGAAGCAATGTGAACACTTCTGCTTCCCAGGCACAGAGAAGGTGCTAGCAGGGAATTCTCTGCCTGCCTTTCCCCAGTGCTCTGCAAGCTCTCCAGGACAACATAGAATCTGGGGCTCTGTGCTTTCTTTCGTTCTGAACAAGTGTTACTGTTTTCTGCACAAAAGCGATTCTGCGAAGCAATGTGATCACTTCTGCTTCCCAGGCACAGAGAAGGTGCTAGCAAGGAATTCTCTGCCTGCCTTTCCCCAGTGCTCTGCAAGCTCTCCAGGACAACATACAATCTGGGGCTCTGTGCTTTCTTTCCTTCTGAACAAGTGTTACTGTTTTCTGCACAAAAGCGATTCTTGCGAAGCAATGTGAACAGGCACAGAGAAGGTGCTAGCAGGGAATTCTCTGCCTGCCTTTCCCCAGTGCTCTGCAAGCTCTCCAGGACAACATAAAATCTGGGGCTCTGTGCTTTCTTTCCTTCTGAACAAGTGTTAGTGTTTTCTGCACAAAAGCGATTCTTGCGAAGCAATGTGAACACTTCTGCTTCCCAGGCACAGAGAAGGTGCTAGCAGGGAATTCTCTGCCTGCCTTTCCCCAGTGCTCTGCAAGCTCTCCAGGACAACATAGAATCTGGGGCTCTGTGCTTTCTTTCCTTCTGAACAAGTGTTACTGTTTTCTGCACAAAAGCGATTCTGCGAAGCAATGTGAACAGCACAGAGAAGGTGCTAGCAGGGAATTCTCTGCCTGCCTTTCCCCAGTGCTCTGCAAGCTCTCCAGGACAACATAAAATCTGGGGCTCTGTGCTTTCTTTCCTTCTGAACAAGTGTTACTGTTTTCTGCACAAAAGCGATTCTGCGAAGCAATGTGAACACTTCTGCTTCCCAGGCACAGAGAAGGTGCTAGCAAGGAATTCTCTGCCTGCCTTTCCCCAGTGCTCTGCAAGCTCTCCAGGACAACATAAAATCTGGGGCTCTGTGCTTTCTTTCGTTCTGAACAAGTGTTACTGTTTTCTGCACAAAAGCGATTCTGCGAAGCAATGTGAACAGGCACAGAGAAGGTGCTAGCAGGGAATTCTCTGCCTGCCTTTCCCCAGTGCTCTGCAAGCTCTCCAGGACAACAGCAAATCTGGGGCTCTGTGCTTTCTTTCCTTCTGAACAAGTGTTACTGTTTTCTGCACAAAAGCGATTCTGCGAAGCAATGTGAACAGGCACAGAGAAGGTGCTAGCAGGGAATTCTCTGCCTGCCTTTCCCCAGTGCTCTGCAAGCTCTCCAGGACAACATAGAATCTGGGGCTCTGTGCTTTCTTTCCTTCTGAACAAGTGTTAGTGTTTTCTGCACAAAAGTGATTCTTGCGAAGCAATGTGAACACTTCTGCTTCCCAGGCACAGAGAAGGTGCTAGCAGGGAATTCTCTGCCTGCCTTTCCCCAGTGCTCTGCAAGCTCTCCAGGACAACATAGAATCTGGGGCTCTGTGCTTTCTTTCGTTCTGAACAAGTGTTACTGTTTTCTGCACAAAAGCGATTCTGCGAAGCAATGTGAACACTTCTGCTTCCCAGGCACAGAGAAGGTGCTAGCAAGGAATTCTCTGCCTGCCTTTCCCCAGTGCTCTGCAAGCTCTCCAGGACAACATAGAATCTGGGGCTCTGTGCTTTCTTTCCTTCTGAACAAGTGTTACTGTTTTCTGCACAAAAGCGATTCTTGCGAAGCAATGTGAACAGGCACAGAGAAGGTGCTAGCAGGGAATTCTCTGCCTGCCTTTCCCCAGTGCTCTGCAAGCTCTCCAGGACAACATAAAATCTGGGGCTCTGTGCTTTCTTTCCTTCTGAACAAGTGTTAGTGTTTTCTGCACAAAAGCGATTCTTGCGAAGCAATGTGAACACTTCTGCTTCCCAGGCACAGAGAAGGTGCTAGCAGGGAATTCTCTGCCTGCCTTTCCCCAGTGCTCTGCAAGCTCTCCAGGACAACATAGAATCTGGGGCTCTGTGCTTTCTTTCCTTCTGAACAAGTGTTACTGTTTTCTGCACAAAAGCGATTCTGCGAAGCAATGTGAACAGGCACAGAGAAGGTGCTAGCAGGGAATTCTCTGCCTGCCTTTCCCCAGTGCTCTGCAAGTTCTCCAGGACAACATAAAATCTGGGGCTCTGTGCTTTCTTTCCTTCTGAACAAGTGTTACTGTTTTCTGCACAAAAGCGATTCTTGCGAAGCAATGTGAACACTTCTGCTTCCCAGGCACAGAGAAGGTGCTAGCAGGGAATTCTCTGCCTGCCTTTCCCCAGTGCTCTGCAAGCTCTCCAGGACAACATAGAATCTGGGGCTCTGTGCTTTCTTTCCTTCTGAACAAGTGTTACTGTTTTCTGCACAAAAGCGATTCTGCGAAGCAATGTGAACACTTCTGCTTCCCAGGCACAGAGAAGGTGCTAGCAGGGAATTCTCTGCCTGCCTTTCCCCAGTGCTCTGCAAGCTCTCCAGGACAACATAGAATCTGGGGCTCTGTGCTTTCTTTCCTTCTGAACAAGTGTTACTGTTTTCTGCACAAAAGCGATTCTGCGAAGCAATGTGAACAGCACAGAGAAGGTGCTAGCAGGGAATTCTCTGCCTGCTTTTCCCCAGTGCTCTGCAAGCTCTCCAGGACAACATAAAATCTGGGGCTCTGTGCTTTCTTTCCTTCTGAACAAGTGTTACTGTTTTCTGCACAAAAGCGATTCTGCGAAGCAATGTGAACACTTCTGCTTCCCAGGCACAGAGAAGGTGCTAGCAAGGAATTCTCTGCCTGCCTTTCCCCAGTGCTCTGCAAGCTCTCCAGGACAACATAAAATCTGGGGCTCTGTGCTTTCTTTCCTTCTGAACAAGTGTTAGTGTTTTCTGCACAAAAGCGATTCTTGCGAAGCAATGTGAACACTTCTGCTTCCCAGGCACAGAGAAGGTGCTAGCAGGGAATTCTCTGCCTGCCTTTCCCCAGTGCTCTGCAAGCTCTCCAGGACAACAGCAAATCTGGGGCTCTGTGCTTTCTTTCCTTCTGAACAAGTGTTACTGTTTTCTGCACAAAAGCGATTCTGCGAAGCAATGTGAACAGGCACAGAGAAGGTGCTAGCAGGGAATTCTCTGCCTGCCTTTCCCCAGTGCTCTGCAAGCTCTCCAGGACAACATAAAATCTGGGGCTCTGTGCTTTCTTTCCTTCTGAACAAGTGTTAGTGTTTTCTGCACAAAAGCGATTCTTGCGAAGCAATGTGAACACTTCTGCTTCCCAGGCACAGAGAAGGTGCTAGCAGGGAATTCTCTGCCTGCCTTTCCCCAGTGCTCTGCAAGCTCTCCAGGACAACATAGAATCTGGGGCTCTGTGCTTTCTTTCCTTCTGAACAAGTGTTACTGTTTTCTGCACAAAAGCGATTCTGCGAAGCAATGTGAACAGGCACAGAGAAGGTGCTAGCAGGGAATTCTCTGCCTGCCTTTCCCCAGTGCTCTGCAAGTTCTCCAGGACAACATAAAATCTGGGGCTCTGTGCTTTCTTTCCTTCTGAACAAGTGTTACTGTTTTCTGCACAAAAGCGATTCTTGCGAAGCAATGTGAACACTTCTGCTTCCCAGGCACAGAGAAGGTGCTAGCAGGGAATTCTCTGCCTGCCTTTCCCCAGTGCTCTGCAAGCTCTCCAGGACAACATAGAATCTGGGGCTCTGTGCTTTCTTTCCTTCTGAACAAGTGTTACTGTTTTCTGCACAAAAGCGATTCTGCGAAGCAATGTGAACACTTCTGCTTCCCAGGCACAGAGAAGGTGCTAGCAGGGAATTCTCTGCCTGCCTTTCCCCAGTGCTCTGCAAGCTCTCCAGGACAACATAGAATCTGGGGCTCTGTGCTTTCTTTCCTTCTGAACAAGTGTTACTGTTTTCTGCACAAAAGCGATTCTGCGAAGCAATGTGAACAGCACAGAGAAGGTGCTAGCAGGGAATTCTCTGCCTGCTTTTCCCCAGTGCTCTGCAAGCTCTCCAGGACAACATAAAATCTGGGGCTCTGTGCTTTCTTTCCTTCTGAACAAGTGTTACTGTTTTCTGCACAAAAGCGATTCTGCGAAGCAATGTGAACACTTCTGCTTCCCAGGCACAGAGAAGGTGCTAGCAAGGAATTCTCTGCCTGCCTTTCCCCAGTGCTCTGCAAGCTCTCCAGGACAACATAAAATCTGGGGCTCTGTGCTTTCTTTCCTTCTGAACAAGTGTTAGTGTTTTCTGCACAAAAGCGATTCTTGCGAAGCAATGTGAACACTTCTGCTTCCCAGGCACAGAGAAGGTGCTAGCAGGGAATTCTCTGCCTGCCTTTCCCCAGTGCTCTGCAAGCTCTCCAGGACAACAGCAAATCTGGGGCTCTGTGCTTTCTTTCCTTCTGAACAAGTGTTACTGTTTTCTGCACAAAAGCGATTCTGCGAAGCAATGTGAACAGGCACAGAGAAGGTGCTAGCAGGGAATTCTCTGCCTGCCTTTCCCCAGTGCTCTGCAAGCTCTCCAGGACAACATAGAATCTGGGGCTCTGTGCTTTCTTTCCTTCTGAACAAGTGTTAGTGTTTTCTGCACAAAAGCGATTCTTGCGAAGCAATGTGAACACTTCTGCTTCCCAGGCACAGAGAAGGTGCTAGCAGGGAATTCTCTGCCTGCCTTTCCCCAGTGCTCTGCAAGCTCTCCAGGACAACATAGAATCTGGGGCTCTGTGCTTTCTTTCGTTCTGAACAAGTGTTACTGTTTTCTGCACAAAAGCGATTCTGCGAAGCAATGTGATCACTTCTGCTTCCCAGGCACAGAGAAGGTGCTAGCAAGGAATTCTCTGCCTGCCTTTCCCCAGTGCTCTGCAAGCTCTCCAGGACAACATACAATCTGGGGCTCTGTGCTTTCTTTCCTTCTGAACAAGTGTTACTGTTTTCTGCACAAAAGCGATTCTTGCGAAGCAATGTGAACAGGCACAGAGAAGGTGCTAGCAGGGAATTCTCTGCCTGCCTTTCCCCAGTGCTCTGCAAGCTCTCCAGGACAACATAAAATCTGGGGCTCTGTGCTTTCTTTCCTTCTGAACAAGTGTTAGTGTTTTCTGCACAAAAGCGATTCTTGCGAAGCAATGTGAACACTTCTGCTTCCCAGGCACAGAGAAGGTGCTAGCAGGGAATTCTCTGCCTGCCTTTCCCCAGTGCTCTGCAAGCTCTCCAGGACAACATAGAATCTGGGGCTCTGTGCTTTCTTTCGTTCTGAACAAGTGTTACTGTTTTCTGCACAAAAGCGATTCTGCGAAGCAATGTGAACAGCACAGAGAAGGTGCTAGCAGGGAATTCTCTGCCTGCCTTTCCCCAGTGCTCTGCAAGCTCTCCAGGACAACATAAAATCTGGGGCTCTGTGCTTTCTTTCCTTCTGAACAAGTGTTAGTGTTTTCTGCACAAAAGCGATTCTTGCGAAGCAATGTGAACACTTCTGCTTCCCAGGCACAGAGAAGGTGCTAGCAAGGAATTCTCTGCCTGCCTTTCCCCAGTGCTCTGCAAGCTCTCCAGGACAACATAAAATCTGGGGCTCTGTGCTTTCTTTCGTTCTGAACAAGTGTTACTGTTTTCTGCACAAAAGCGATTCTGCGAAGCAATGTGAACAGGCACAGAGAAGGTGCTAGCAGGGAATTCTCTGCCTGCCTTTCCCCAGTGCTCTGCAAGCTCTCCAGGACAACAGCAAATCTGGGGCTCTGTGCTTTCTTTCCTTCTGAACAAGTGTTACTGTTTTCTGCACAAAAGCGATTCTGCGAAGCAATGTGAACAGGCACAGAGAAGGTGCTAGCAGGGAATTCTCTGCCTGCCTTTCCCCAGTGCTCTGCAAGCTCTCCAGGACAACATAGAATCTGGGGCTCTGTGCTTTCTTTCCTTCTGAACAAGTGTTACTGTTTTCTGCACAAAAGCGATTCTGCGAAGCAATGTGAACACTTCTGCTTCCCAGGCACAGAGAAGGTGCTAGCAAGGAATTCTCTGCCTGCCTTTCCCCAGTGCTCTGCAAGCTCTCCAGGACAACATAAAATCTGGGGCTCTGTGCTTTCTTTCCTTCTGAACAAGTGTTACTGTTTTCTGCACAAAAGCGATTCTGCGAAGCAATGTGAACAGGCACAGAGAAGGTGCTAGCAGGGAATTCTCTGCCTGCCTTTCCCCAGTGCTCTGCAAGCTCTCCAGGACAACAGCAAATCTGGGGCTCTGTGCTTTCTTTCCTTCTGAACAAGTGTTAGTGTTTTCTGCACAAAAGCGATTCTTGCGAAGCAATGTGAACACTTCTGCTTCCCAGGCACAGAGAAGGTGCTATCAGGGAATTCTCTGCCTGCCTTTCCCCAGTGCTCTGCAAGCTCTCCAGGACAACATAAAATCTGGGGCTCTGTGCTTTCTTTCCTTCTGAAGAAGTGTTACTGTTTTCTGCACAAAAGCGATTCTGCGAAGCAATGTGAACACTTCTGCTTCCCAGGCACAGAGAAGGTGCTAGCAGGGAATTCTCTGCCTGCCTTTCCCCAGTGCTCTGCAAGCTCTCCAGGACAACATAGAATCTGGGGCTCTGTGCTTTCTTTCGTTCTGAACAAGTGTTACTGTTTTCTGCACAAAAGCGATTCTTGCGAAGCAATGTGAACAGGCACAGAGAAGGTGCTAGCAGGGAATTCTCTGCCTGCCTTTCCCCAGTGCTCTGCAAGCTCTCCAGGACAACATAAAATCTGGGGCTCTGTGCTTTCTTTCCTTCTGAACAAGTGTTAGTGTTTTCTGCACAAAAGCGATTCTTGCGAAGCAATGTGAACACTTCTGCTTCCCAGGCACAGAGAAGGTGCTAGCAGGGAATTCTCTGCCTGCCTTTCCCCAGTGCTCTGCAAGCTCTCCAGGACAACAGCAAATCTGGGGCTCTGTGCTTTCTTTCCTTCTGAACAAGTGTTACTGTTTTCTGCACAAAAGCGATTCTGCGAAGCAATGTGAACAGGCACAGAGAAGGTGCTAGCAGGGAATTCTCTGCCTGCCTTTCCCCAGTGCTCTGCAAGCTCTCCAGGACAACATAGAATCTGGGGCTCTGTGCTTTCTTTCCTTCTGAACAAGTGTTAGTGTTTTCTGCACAAAAGCGATTCTTGCGAAGCAATGTGAACACTTCTGCTTCCCAGGCACAGAGAAGGTGCTAGCAGGGAATTCTCTGCCTGCCTTTCCCCAGTGCTCTGCAAGCTCTCCAGGACAACATAGAATCTGGGGCTCTGTGCTTTCTTTCGTTCTGAACAAGTGTTACTGTTTTCTGCACAAAAGCGATTCTGCGAAGCAATGTGATCACTTCTGCTTCCCAGGCACAGAGAAGGTGCTAGCAAGGAATTCTCTGCCTGCCTTTCCCCAGTGCTCTGCAAGCTCTCCAGGACAACATACAATCTGGGGCTCTGTGCTTTCTTTCCTTCTGAACAAGTGTTACTGTTTTCTGCACAAAAGCGATTCTTGCGAAGCAATGTGAACAGGCACAGAGAAGGTGCTAGCAGGGAATTCTCTGCCTGCCTTTCCCCAGTGCTCTGCAAGCTCTCCAGGACAACATAAAATCTGGGGCTCTGTGCTTTCTTTCCTTCTGAACAAGTGTTAGTGTTTTCTGCACAAAAGCGATTCTTGCGAAGCAATGTGAACACTTCTGCTTCCCAGGCACAGAGAAGGTGCTAGCAGGGAATTCTCTGCCTGCCTTTCCCCAGTGCTCTGCAAGCTCTCCAGGACAACATAGAATCTGGGGCTCTGTGCTTTCTTTCATTCTGAACAAGTGTTACTGTTTTCTGCACAAAAGCGATTCTGCGAAGCAATGTGAACAGCACAGAGAAGGTGCTAGCAGGGAATTCTCTGCCTGCCTTTCCCCAGTGCTCTGCAAGCTCTCCAGGACAACATAAAATCTGGGGCTCTGTGCTTTCTTTCCTTCTGAACAAGTGTTACTGTTTTCTGCACAAAAGCGATTCTGCGAAGCAATGTGAACACTTCTGCTTCCCAGGCACAGAGAAGGTGCTAGCAAGGAATTCTCTGCCTGCCTTTCCCCAGTGCTCTGCAAGCTCTCCAGGACAACATAAAATCTGGGGCTCTGTGCTTTCTTTCGTTCTGAACAAGTGTTACTGTTTTCTGCACAAAAGCGATTCTGCGAAGCAATGTGAACAGGCACAGAGAAGGTGCTAGCAGGGAATTCTCTGCCTGCCTTTCCCCAGTGCTCTGCAAGCTCTCCAGGACAACAGCAAATCTGGGGCTCTGTGCTTTCTTTCCTTCTGAACAAGTGTTACTGTTTTCTGCACAAAAGCGATTCTGCGAAGCAATGTGAACAGGCACAGAGAAGGTGCTAGCAGGGAATTCTCTGCCTGCCTTTCCCCAGTGCTCTGCAAGCTCTCCAGGACAACATAGAATCTGGGGCTCTGTGCTTTCTTTCCTTCTGAACAAGTGTTAGTGTTTTCTGCACAAAAGCGATTCTTGCGAAGCAATGTGAACACTTCTGCTTCCCAGGCACAGAGAAGGTGCTAGCAGGGAATTCTCTGCCTGCCTTTCCCCAGTGCTCTGCAAGCTCTCCAGGACAACATAGAATCTGGGGCTCTGTGCTTTCTTTCGTTCTGAACAAGTGTTACTGTTTTCTGCACAAAAGCGATTCTGCGAAGCAATGTGAACACTTCTGCTTCCCAGGCACAGAGAAGGTGCTAGCAAGGAATTCTCTGCCTGCCTTTCCCCAGTGCTCTGCAAGCTCTCCAGGACAACATAGAATCTGGGGCTCTGTGCTTTCTTTCCTTCTGAACAAGTGTTACTGTTTTCTGCACA